>NC_089800.1:35597067-36243942 GCF_029633855.1 Hoplias malabaricus
ATCTTCAGGATATTTATAATATGTCATATGGTGTCTTCAGTGAGCCTTTTACATTTTTGAGACACATTGAAAATAAAGGGAAAATTTCCAGTGAATTTAGCCAAACGTGCGATTCCTCCATATATTCTATCACCTCTAATGTTGTGTTTATACGGTCATTATAAAACAAATTCCATATCAAAATATCTTCATCTTCAGGATATGTATAGTCTGTAATATTGTGTCTTCAGCGAGCCTTTTACATTTTTGAGACACTTTGAAAATATACGGAAAATATCCGGTGAATTTAGCCAAATGCGCGATTCCTCCATATATTCTATCACCATTAATGCTGTGTTTATACGGTCATTATAAAACAAATTCCACATCAAAATATCTTCATCTTCAGGATATTTATAGTATGTCATATTGTGTCTTCAGTGAGTCTGTTAGATTTTTGAGACTTATTGAAAATAAAGAGAAAATATCCAGTGAATTTAGACAAATGTGCAATTTCTCCATATTCTATCATGTCAAATGCTATATTCACAGGGCCACTACAAAAGAAATTCCACAGTAAAATTTCTTCTACTTGAGGATGTTTATAGTCTGTAATATTGTGTCGTCAGTGAGCCTTTTACATTTTTGAGACTCTTTGAAAATAAAGGGAAAATATCAGGTGAATTTAGCCAAATGCGCAATTCCTCCATATATGTGTCTTCAGTGAGCCTGTTATATTTTTGAGACTTACTGAAAATAAAGAGAAAATATCCATTGAATTTAGACAAATGTGCATTTTCTCCATATTCTATCATGTCAAATGGTATATTCACAGGGCCATTATGAAAAACTTTCTCACTAAAATTTCTTCATCTTGAGGATGTTTATAGTCTGTAACAATTTGTCTTCGATGAGCCTTTTACATTTTTGAGACACTTTGAAAATAAAGGGAAAATATCCAGTGAATTTAGCCAAATGCGCGATTCCTCCATATATTCTATCACCTCTATTGCTGTGTTTATACGGTCATTATAAAAAAAATTCCACATCAAAATATCTTCATCTTCAGGATATTTATAGTATGTCATATTGTGTCTTCAGCGAGCCTTTTACATTTTTGAGACACTTTGAAAATAAAGGGAAAATATCCAGTGAATTTAGCCAAATGCGCGATTCCTCCATGTATTCTATCACGTCTAATGCTGTGTTTATACGGTCATTATAAAACAAATTCCACATCAAAATATCTTCATCTTCAGGATATTTATAGTATGTCATATAGTGTCTTCAGTGAGCCTGTTAGATTTTTGAGACTTATTGAAAATAAAGAGAAAATATCCAGTGAATTTAGACAAATGTGCAATTTCTCCATATTCTATCATGTCAAATGCTATATTCACAGGGCCACTACAAAAGAAATTCCACATCAAAATATCTTCATCTTCAGGATATTTATAATATGTCATATTGTGTCTTCAGTGAGCCTTTTATATTTTTGAGACACTTTGAAAATAAAGGGAAAATATCCAGTGAATTTAGCCAAATGCGCGATTCCTCCATATATTCTATCACCTCTATTGCTGTGTTTATACGGTCATTATAAAAAAAATTCCACATCAAAATATATTCATCTTCAGGATATTTATAGTATGTCATATTGTGTCTTCAGCGAGCCTTTAACATTTTTGAGACACTTTGACAATAAAGGGAAAATATCCAATGAATTTAGCCAAATGCACAATTCCTCCATATATTCTATCACCTCTAATGCTGTGTTTATACGGTCATTATAAAAAAAATTCCACATCAAAGTATCTTCATCTTCAGGATATTTATATTATGTTATATTGTGTCTTCAGTGAGCCTGTTAGATTTTTGAGATACTTTGAAAATAAAGAGAAAATATCCAGTGAATTTAGACAAATGTGCAATTTCTCCATATTCTATCATGTCAAATGCTATATTCACAGGGCCACTATAAAAGCAATTCCACAGTAAAATTTCTTCATCTTGAGTATGTTTATAGTCTGTAATATTGTGTCATCAGTGAGCCTTTTACATTTTTGAGACTCTTTGAAAATAAAGGGAAAATATCCAGTTAATTTAGCCAAACGTGCGATTCCTCCATATATTCTATCACCATTAATGCTGTGTTTATACGGTCATTATAAAACAAATTCCACATCAAAATATCTTCATCTTCAGGATATTTATAGTATGTCATATTGTGTCTTCAGTGAGTCTGTTAGATTTTTGAGACTTATTGAAAATAAAGAGAAAATATCCAGTGAATTTAGACAAATGTGCAATTTCTCCATATTCTATCTTGTCAAATGCTATATTCACAGGGCCACTACAAAAGAAATTCCACAGTAAAATTTCTTCTACTTGAGGATATTTATAGTCTGTAATATTGTGTCGTCAGTGAGCCTTTTACATTTTTGAGACTCTTTGAAAATAAAGGGAAAATATCAGGTGAATTTAGCCAAATGCGCAATTCCTCCATATATGTGTCTTCAGTGAGCCTGTTATGTTTTTGAGACTTATTGAAAATAAAGAGAAAATATCCATTGAATTTAGACAAATGTGCATTTTCTCCATATTCTATCATGTCAAATGGTATATTCACAGGGCCATTATGAAAAACTTCCTCACTATAATTTCTTTATCTTGAGGATGTTTATAGTCTGTAACAATTTGTCTTCGATGAGCCTTTTACATTTTTGAGACACTTTGAGAATAAAGGGAAAATATCCAGTGAATTTAGACAAATGTGCAATTTCTCCATATTCTATCATGTCAAATGCTGTGTTTATACAGTCATTATAAATAAAATTCCACATCAAAATATCTTCATCTTCAGGATATTTTTAGTATTTTATATTGTGTCTTCAGTGAGCCTGTTAGATTTTTGAGACTTATTGAAAATAAAGAGAAAATATCCAGTGAATTTAGACAAATGTGCAATTTCTCCATATTCTATCGTGTCAAATGCTATATTCACAGGGCCATTATGAAAAAAATTCCACAGTATAATTTCTTAATCTTGAGGATGTTTATAGTCTGTAATACTGTGTTTTCAATGAGCCTTTTACATTTTTGAGACACTTTGAAAATAAAGGGAAAATATCCAGTGAATTTAGCCAAATGCGCGATTCCTCCATACATTCTATCACCTCTAATGCTGTGTTTATACGGTCATTATAAAAAAAATTCCACATCAAAATATCTTCATCTTCAGGATATTTATAGTATGTCATATTGTGTCTTCAGCGAGCCTTTTACATATTTGAGACACTTTGAAAATAAAGGGAAAATATCCAGTGAATTTAGACAAATGTGCAATTTCTCCATATTCTATCATGTCAAATACTATATTCACAGGGCCACTACAAAAGAAATTCCACATCAAAATATATTCATCTTCAGGATATTTATAATATGTCATATGGTGTCTTCAGTGAGCCTTTTACATTTTTGAGACACATTGAAAATAAAGGGAAAATATCCAGTGAATTTAGCCAAACGTGCGATTCCTCCATATATTCTATCACCATTAATGCTGTGTTTATACGGTCATTATAAAACAAATTCCACATCAAAATATCTTCATCTTCAGGATATTTATAGTATGTCATATTGTGTCTTCAGTGAGTCTGTTAGATTTTTGAGACTTATTGAAAATAAAGAGAAAATATCCAGTGAATTTAGACAAATGTGCAATTTCTCCATATTCTATCATGTCAAATGCTATATTCACAGGGCCACTACAAAAGAAATTCCACAGTATAATTTCTTAATCTTGAGGATGTTTATAGTCTGTAATATTGTGTCATCAGTGAGCCTTTTACATTTTTGAGACTCTTTGAAAATAAAGGGAAAATATCCAGTTAATTTAGCCAAATGTGCAATTCCTCCTCTTATTCTATCACCTCTAATGCTGTGTTTATACAGTCATTATAAAAAAAAATTCCACATCAAAATATCTTCATCTTCAGGATATTTATAGTATGTTATATTGTGTCTTCAGTGAGCCTGTTAGATTTTTGAGACTTATTGAAAATAATGAGAAAATATCCAGTGAATTTAGACAAATGTGCAATTTCTCCATATTCTATCATGTCAAATGCTATATTAACAGGGCCACTACAAATGTAATTCCACATCAAAATATCTTCATCTTCAGGATATTTATAGTATGTCATATTGTGTCTTCAGTGAGTCTGTTAGATTTTTGAGACTTATTGACAATAAAGAGAAAATATCCAGTGAATTTAGACAAATGTGCAATTTCTCCATATTCTATCATGTCAAATGCTATATTCACAGGGCCACTACAAAAGAAATTCCACAGTAAAATTTCTTCTACTTGAGGATGTTTATAGTCTGTAATATTGTGTCGTCAGTGAGCCTTTTACATTTTTGAGACTCTTTCAAAATAAAGGGAAAATATCCAGTGAATTTAGCCAAATGCGCAATTCCTCCATATATGTGTCTTCAGTGAGCCTGTTATGTTTTTGAGACTTATTGAAAATAAAGAGAAAATATCCATTGAATTTAGACAAATGTGCATTTTCTCCATATTCTATCATGTCAAATGGTATATTCACAGGGCCATTATGAAAAACTTCCTCACTATAATTTCTTTATCTTGAGGATGTTTATAGTCTGTAACAATTTGTCTTCGATGAGCCTTTTACATTTTTGAGACACTTTGAGAATAAAGGGAAAATATCCAGTGAATTTAGACAAATGTGCAATTTCTCCATATTCTATCATGTCAAATGCTGTGTTTATACAGTCATTATAAATAAAATTCCACATCAAAATATCTTCATCTTCAGGATATTTTTAGTATTTTATATTGTGTCTTCAGTGAGCCTGTTAGATTTTTGAGACTTATTGAAAATAAAGAGAAAATATCCAGTGAATTTAGACAAATGTGCAATTTCTCCATATTCTATCGTGTCAAATGCTATATTCACAGGGCCATTATGAAAAAAATTCCACAGTATAATTTCTTAATCTTGAGGATGTTTATAGTCTGTAATACTGTGTCTTCAATGAGCCTTTTACATTTTTGAGACACTTTGAAAATAAAGGGAAAATATCCAGTGAATTTAGCCAAATGCGCGATTCCTCCATACATTCTATCACCTCTAATGCTGTGTTTATACGGTCATTATACAAAAAATTCCACATCAAAATATCTTCATCTTCAGGATATTTATAGTATGTCATATTGTGTCTTCAGCGAGCCTTTTACATATTTGAGACACTTTGAAAATAAAGGGAAAATATCCAGTGAATTTAGACAAATGTGCAATTTCTCCATATTCTATCATGTCAAATACTATATTCACAGGGCCACTACAAAAGAAATTCCACATCAAAATATATTCATCTTCAGGATATTTATAATATGTCATATGGTGTCTTCAGTGAGCCTTTTACATTTTTGAGACACATTGAAAATAAAGGGAAAATATCCAGTGAATTTAGCCAAACGTGCGATTCCTCCATATATTCTATCACCTCTAATGTTGTGTTTATACGGTCATTATAAAACAAATTCCATATCAAAATATCTTCATCTTCAGGATATGTATAGTCTGTAATATTGTGTCTTCAGCGAGCCTTTTACATTTTTGAGACACTTTGAAAATATACGGAAAATATCCGGTGAATTTAGCCAAATGCGCGATTCCTCCATATATTCTATCACCATTAATGCTGTGTTTATACGGTCATTATAAAACAAATTCCACATCAAAATATCTTCATCTTCAGGATATTTATAGTATGTCATATTGTGTCTTCAGTGAGTCTGTTAGATTTTTGAGACTTATTGAAAATAAAGAGAAAATATCCAGTGAATTTAGACAAATGTGCAATTTCTCCATATTCTATCATGTCAAATGCTATATTCACAGGGCCACTACAAAAGAAATTCCACAGTAAAATTTCTTCTACTTGAGGATGTTTATAGTCTGTAATATTGTGTCGTCAGTGAGCCTTTTACATTTTTGAGACTCTTTGAAAATGAAGGGAAAATATCAGGTGAATTTAGCCAAATGCGCAATTCCTCCATATATGTGTCTTCAGTGAGCCTGTTATATTTTTGAGACTTACTGAAAATAAAGAGAAAATATCCATTGAATTTAGACAAATGTGCATTTTCTCCATATTCTATCATGTCAAATGGTATATTCACAGGGCCATTATGAAAAACTTTCTCACTAAAATTTCTTCATCTTGAGGATGTTTATAGTCTGTAACAATTTGTCTTCGATGAGCCTTTTACATTTTTGAGACACTTTGAAAATAAAGGGAAAATATCCAGTGAATTTAGCCAAATGCGCGATTCCTCCATATATTCTATCACCTCTATTGCTGTGTTTATACGGTCATTATAAAAAAAATTCCACATCAAAATATCTTCATCTTCAGGATATTTATAGTATGTCATATTGTGTCTTCAGCGAGCCTTTTACATTTTTGAGACACTTTGAAAATAAAGGGAAAATATCCAGTGAATTTAGCCAAATGCGCGATTCCTCCATGTATTCTATCACGTCTAATGCTGTGTTTATACGGTCATTATAAAACAAATTCCACATCAAAATATCTTCATCTTCAGGATATTTATAGTATGTCATATAGTGTCTTCAGTGAGCCTGTTAGATTTTTGAGACTTATTGAAAATAAAGAGAAAATATCCAGTGAATTTAGACAAATGTGCAATTTCTCCATATTCTATCATGTCAAATGCTATATTCACAGGGCCACTACAAAAGAAATTCCACATCAAAATATCTTCATCTTCAGGATATTTATAATATGTCATATTGTGTCTTCAGTGAGCCTTTTATATTTTTGAGACACTTTGAAAATAAAGGGAAAATATCCAGTGAATTTAGCCAAATGCGCGATTCCTCCATATATTCTATCACCTCTATTGCTGTGTTTATACGGTCATTATAAAAAAAATTCCACATCAAAATATATTCATCTTCAGGATATTTATAGTATGTCATATTGTGTCTTCAGCGAGCCTTTAACATTTTTGAGACACTTTGACAATAAAGGGAAAATATCCAATGAATTTAGCCAAATGCACAATTCCTCCATATATTCTATCACCTCTAATGCTGTGTTTATACGGTCATTATAAAAAAAATTCCACATCAAAGTATCTTCATCTTCAGGATATTTATATTATGTTATATTGTGTCTTCAGTGAGCCTGTTAGATTTTTGAGATACTTTGAAAATAAAGAGAAAATATCCAGTGAATTTAGACAAATGTGCAATTTCTCCATATTCTATCATGTCAAATGCTATATTCACAGGGCCACTATAAAAGCAATTCCACAGTAAAATTTCTTCATCTTGAGTATGTTTATAGTCTGTAATATTGTGTCATCAGTGAGCCTTTTACATTTTTGAGACTCTTTGAAAATAAAGGGAAAATATCCAGTTAATTTAGCCAAACGTGCGATTCCTCCATATATTCTATCACCATTAATGCTGTGTTTATACGGTCATTATAAAACAAATTCCACATCAAAATATCTTCATCTTCAGGATATTTATAGTATGTCATATTGTGTCTTCAGTGAGTCTGTTAGATTTTTGAGACTTATTGAAAATAAAGAGAAAATATCCAGTGAATTTAGACAAATGTGCAATTTCTCCATATTCTATCATGTCAAATGCTATATTCACAGGGCCACTACAAAAGAAATTCCACAGTAAAATTTCTTCTACTTGAGGATATTTATAGTCTGTAATATTGTGTCGTCAGTGAGCCTTTTACATTTTTGAGACTCTTTGAAAATAAAGGGAAAATATCAGGTGAATTTAGCCAAATGCGCAATTCCTCCATATATGTGTCTTCAGTGAGCCTGTTATATTTTTGAGACTTACTGAAAATAAAGAGAAAATATCCATTGAATTTAGACAAATGTGCATTTTCTCCATATTCTATCATGTCAAATGGTATATTCACAGGGCCATTATGAAAAACTTTCTCACTAAAATTTCTTCATCTTGAGGATGTTTATAGTCTGTAACAATTTGTCTTCGATGAGCCTTTTACATTTTTGAGACACTTTGAAAATAAAGGGAAAATATCCAGTGAATTTAGCCAAATGCGCGATTCCTCCATATATTCTATCACCTCTATTGCTGTGTTCATACGGTCATTATAAAAAAAATTCCACATCAAAATATATTCATCTTCAGGATATTTATAGTATGTCATATTGTGTCTTCAGCGAGCCTTTTACATTTTTGAGACACTTTGAAAATAAAGGGAAAATATCCAGTGAATTTAGCCAAATGCGCGATTCCTCCATGTATTCTATCACGTCTAATGCTGTGTTTATACGGTCATTATAAAACAAATTCCACATCAAAATATCTTCATCTTCAGGATATTTATAGTATGTCATATAGTGTCTTCAGTGAGCCTGTTAGATTTTTGAGACTTATTGAAAATAAAGAGAAAATATCCAGTGAATTTAGACAAATGTGCAATTTCTCCATATTCTATCATGTCAAATGCTATATTCACAGGGCCACTACAAAAGAAATTCCACATCAAAATATCTTCATCTTCAGGATATTTATAATATGTCATATTGTGTCTTCAGTGAGCCTTTTATATTTTTGAGACACTTTGAAAATAAAGGGAAAATATCCAGTGAATTTAGCCAAATGCGCGATTCCTCCATATATTCTATCACCTCTATTGCTGTGTTTATACGGTCATTATGAAAAAAATTCCACATCAAAATATATTCATCTTCAGGATATTTATAGTATGTCATATTGTGTCTTCAGCGAGCCTTTAACATTTTTGAGACACTTTGACAATAAAGGGAAAATATCCAATGAATTTAGCCAAATGCACAATTCCTCCATATATTCTATCACCTCTAATGCTGTGTTTATACGGTCATTATAAAAAAAATTCCACATCAAAGTATCTTCATCTTCAGGATATTTATATTATGTTATATTGTGTCTTCAGTGAGCCTGTTAGATTTTTGAGACTTATTGAAAATAAAGAGAAAATATCCAGTGAATTTAGACAAATGTGCAATTTCTCCATATTCTATCATGTCAAATGCTATATTCACAGGGCCACTATAAAAGCAATTCCACAGTAAAATTTCTTCATCTTGAGTATGTTTATAGTCTGTAATATTGTGTCATCAGTGAGCCTTTTACATTTTTGAGACTCTTTGAAAATAAAGGGAAAATATCCAGTTAATTTAGCCAAATGTGCAATTCCTCCTCTTATTCTATCACCTCTAATGCTGTGTTTATACAGTCATTATAAAAAAAAATTCCACATCAAAATATCTTCATCTTCAGGATATTTATAGTATGTTATATTGTGTCTTCAGTGAGCCTGTTAGATTTTTGAGACTTATTGAAAATAATGAGAAAATATCCAGTGAATTTAGACAAATGTGCAATTTCTCCATATTCTATCATGTCAAATGCTATATTAACAGGGCCACTACAAATGTAATTCCACATCAAAATATCTTCATCTTCAGGATATTTATAGTATGTCATATTGTGTCTTCAGTGAGTCTGTTAGATTTTTGAGACTTATTGACAATAAAGAGAAAATATCCAGTGAATTTAGACAAATGTGCAATTTCTCCATATTCTATCATGTCAAATGCTATATTCACAGGGCCACTACAAAAGAAATTCCACAGTAAAATTTCTTCTACTTGAGGATGTTTATAGTCTGTAATATTGTGTCGTCAGTGAGCCTTTTACATTTTTGAGACTCTTTCAAAATAAAGGGAAAATATCCAGTGAATTTAGCCAAATGCGCAATTCCTCCATATATGTGTCTTCAGTGAGCCTGTTATGTTTTTGAGACTTATTGAAAATAAAGAGAAAATATCCATTGAATTTAGACAAATGTGCATTTTCTCCATATTCTATCATGTCAAATGGTATATTCACAGGGCCATTATGAAAAACTTCCTCACTATAATTTCTTTATCTTGAGGATGTTTATAGTCTGTAACAATTTGTCTTCGATGAGCCTTTTACATTTTTGAGACACTTTGAGAATAAAGGGAAAATATCCAGTGAATTTAGACAAATGTGCAATTTCTCCATATTCTATCATGTCAAATGCTGTGTTTATACAGTCATTATAAATAAAATTCCACATCAAAATATCTTCATCTTCAGGATATTTTTAGTATTTTATATTGTGTCTTCAGTGAGCCTGTTAGATTTTTGAGACTTATTGAAAATAAAGAGAAAATATCCAGTGAATTTAGACAAATGTGCAATTTCTCCATATTCTATCGTGTCAAATGCTATATTCACAGGGCCATTATGAAAAAAATTCCACAGTATAATTTCTTAATCTTGAGGATGTTTATAGTCTGTAATACTGTGTTTTCAATGAGCCTTTTACATTTTTGAGACACTTTGAAAATAAAGGGAAAATATCCAGTGAATTTAGCCAAATGCGCGATTCCTCCATACATTCTATCACCTCTAATGCTGTGTTTATACGGTCATTATAAAAAAAATTCCACATCAAAATATCTTCATCTTCAGGATATTTATAGTATGTCATATTGTGTCTTCAGCGAGCCTTTTACATATTTGAGACACTTTGAAAATAAAGGGAAAATATCCAGTGAATTTAGACAAATGTGCAATTTCTCCATATTCTATCATGTCAAATACTATATTCACAGGGCCACTACAAAAGAAATTCCACATCAAAATATATTCATCTTCAGGATATTTATAATATGTCATATGGTGTCTTCAGTGAGCCTTTTACATTTTTGAGACACATTGAAAATAAAGGGAAAATATCCAGTGAATTTAGCCAAACGTGCGATTCCTCCATATATTCTATCACCATTAATGCTGTGTTTATACGGTCATTATAAAACAAATTCCACATCAAAATATCTTCATCTTCAGGATATTTATAGTATGTCATATTGTGTCTTCAGTGAGTCTGTTAGATTTTTGAGACTTATTGAAAATAAAGAGAAAATATCCAGTGAATTTAGACAAATGTGCAATTTCTCCATATTCTATCATGTCAAATGCTATATTCACAGGGCCACTACAAAAGAAATTCCACAGTAAAATTTCTTCTACTTGAGGATATTTATAGTCTGTAATATTGTGTCGTCAGTGAGCCTTTTACATTTTTGAGAATCTTTGAAAATAAAGGGAAAATATCAGGTGAATTTAGCCAAATGCGCAATTCCTCCATATATGTGTCTTCAGTGAGCCTGTTATATTTTTGAGACTTACTGAAAATAAAGAGAAAATATCCATTGAATTTAGACAAATGTGCATTTTCTCCATATTCTATCATGTCAAATGGTATATTCACAGGGCCATTATGAAAAACTTTCTCACTAAAATTTCTTCATCTTGAGGATGTTTATAGTCTGTAACAATTTGTCTTCGATGAGCCTTTTACATTTTTGAGACACTTTGAAAATAAAGGGAAAATATCCAGTGAATTTAGCCAAATGCGCGATTCCTCCATATATTCTATCACCTCTATTGCTGTGTTTATACGGTCATTATAAAAAAAATTCCACATCAAAATATATTCATCTTCAGGATATTTATAGTATGTCATATTGTGTCTTCAGCGAGCCTTTTACATTTTTGAGACACTTTGAAAATAAAGGGAAAATATCCAGTGAATTTAGCCAAATGCGCGATTCCTCCATGTATTCTATCACGTCTAATGCTGTGTTTATACGGTCATTATAAAACAAATTCCACATCAAAATATCTTCATCTTCAGGATATTTATAGTATGTCATATAGTGTCTTCAGTGAGCCTGTTAGATGTTTGAGACTTATTGAAAATAAAGAGAAAATATCCAGTGAATTTAGACAAATGTGCAATTTCTCCATATTCTATCATGTCAAATGCTATATTCACAGGGCCACTACAAAAGAAATTCCACATCAAAATATCTTCATCTTCAGGATATTTATAATATGTCATATTGTGTCTTCAGTGAGCCTTTTATATTTTTGAGACACTTTGAAAATAAAGGGAAAATATCCAGTGAATTTAGCCAAATGCGCGATTCCTCCATATATTCTATCACCTCTATTGCTGTGTTTATACGGTCATTATGAAAAAAATTCCACATCAAAATATATTCATCTTCAGGATATTTATAGTATGTCATATTGTGTCTTCAGCGAGCCTTTAACATTTTTGAGACACTTTGACAATAAAGGGAAAATATCCAATGAATTTAGCCAAATGCACAATTCCTCCATATATTCTATCACCTCTAATGCTGTGTTTATACGGTCATTATAAAAAAAATTCCACATCAAAGTATCTTCATCTTCAGGATATTTATATTATGTTATATTGTGTCTTCAGTGAGCCTGTTAGATTTTTGAGACTTATTGAAAATAAAGAGAAAATATCCAGTGAATTTAGACAAATGTGCAATTTCTCCATATTCTATCATGTCAAATGCTATATTCACAGGGCCACTATAAAAGCAATTCCACAGTAAAATTTCTTCATCTTGAGTATGTTTATAGTCTGTAATATTGTGTCATCAGTGAGCCTTTTACATTTTTGAGACTCTTTGAAAATAAAGGGAAAATATCCAGTTAATTTAGCCAAATGTGCAATTCCTCCTCTTATTCTATCACCTCTAATGCTGTGTTTATACAGTCATTATAAAAAAAAATTCCACATCAAAATATCTTCATCTTCAGGATATTTATAGTATGTTATATTGTGTCTTCAGTGAGCCTGTTAGATTTTTGAGACTTATTGAAAATAATGAGAAAATATCCAGTGAATTTAGACAAATGTGCAATTTCTCCATATTCTATCATGTCAAATGCTATATTAACAGGGCCACTACAAATGTAATTCCACATCAAAATATCTTCATCTTCAGGATATTTATAGTATGTCATATTGTGTCTTCAGTGAGTCTGTTAGATTTTTGAGACTTATTGACAATAAAGAGAAAATATCCAGTGAATTTAGACAAATGTGCAATTTCTCCATATTCTATCATGTCAAATGCTATATTCACAGGGCCACTACAAAAGAAATTCCACAGTAAAATTTCTTCTACTTGAGGATGTTTATAGTCTGTAATATTGTGTCGTCAGTGAGCCTTTTACATTTTTGAGACTCTTTCAAAATAAAGGGAAAATATCCAGTGAATTTAGCCAAATGCGCAATTCCTCCATATATGTGTCTTCAGTGAGCCTGTTATGTTTTTGAGACTTATTGAAAATAAAGAGAAAATATCCATTGAATTTAGACAAATGTGCATTTTCTCCATATTCTATCATGTCAAATGGTATATTCACAGGGCCATTATGAAAAACTTCCTCACTATAATTTCTTTATCTTGAGGATGTTTATAGTCTGTAACAATTTGTCTTCGATGAGCCTTTTACATTTTTGAGACACTTTGAGAATAAAGGGAAAATATCCAGTGAATTTAGACAAATGTGCAATTTCTCCATATTCTATCATGTCAAATGCTGTGTTTATACAGTCATTATAAATAAAATTCCACATCAAAATATCTTCATCTTCAGGATATTTTTAGTATTTTATATTGTGTCTTCAGTGAGCCTGTTAGATTTTTGAGACTTATTGAAAATAAAGAGAAAATATCCAGTGAATTTAGACAAATGTGCAATTTCTCCATATTCTATCGTGTCAAATGCTATATTCACAGGGCCATTATGAAAAAAATTCCACATTATAATTTCTTAATCTTGAGGATGTTTATAGTCCGTAATACTGTGTCTTCAATGAGCCTTTTACATTTTTGAGACACTTTGAAAATAAAGGGAAAATATCCAGTGAATTTAGCCAAATGCGCGATTCCTCCATACATTCTATCACCTCTAATGCTGTGTTTATACGGTCATTATACAAAAAATTCCACATCAAAATATCTTCATCTTCAGGATATTTATAGTATGTCATATTGTGTCTTCAGCGAGCCTTTTACATATTTGAGACACTTTGAAAATAAAGGGAAAATATCCAGTGAATTTAGACAAATGTGCAATTTCTCCATATTCTATCATGTCAAATACTATATTCACAGGGCCACTACAAAAGAAATTCCACATCAAAATATATTCATCTTCAGGATATTTATAATATGTCATATGGTGTCTTCAGTGAGCCTTTTACATTTTTGAGACACATTGAAAATAAAGGGAAAATATCCAGTGAATTTAGCCAAACGTGCGATTCCTCCATATATTCTATCACCTCTAATGTTGTGTTTATACGGTCATTATAAAACAAATTCCATATCAAAATATCTTCATCTTCAGGATATGTATAGTCTGTAATATTGTGTCTTCAGCGAGCCTTTTACATTTTTGAGACACTTTGAAAATATAGGGAAAATATCCGGTGAATTTAGCCAAATGCGCGATTCCTCCATATATTCTATCACCATTAATGCTGTGTTTATACGGTCATTATAAAACAAATTCCACATCAAAATATCTTCATCTTCAGGATATTTATAGTATGTCATATTGTGTCTTCAGTGAGTCTGTTAGATTTTTGAGACTTATTGAAAATAAAGAGAAAATATCCAGTGAATTTAGACAAATGTGCAATTTCTCCATATTCTATCATGTCAAATGCTATATTCACAGGGCCACTACAAAAGAAATTCCACAGTAAAATTTCTTCTACTTGAGGATGTTTATAGTCTGTAATATTGTGTCGTCAGTGAGCCTTTTACATTTTTGAGACTCTTTGAAAATAAAGGGAAAATATCAGGTGAATTTAGCCAAATGCGCAATTCCTCCATATATGTGTCTTCAGTGAGCCTGTTATATTTTTGAGACTTACTGAAAATAAAGAGAAAATATCCATTGAATTTAGACAAATGTGCATTTTCTCCATATTCTATCATGTCAAATGGTATATTCACAGGGCCATTATGAAAAACTTTCTCACTAAAATTTCTTCATCTTGAGGATGTTTATAGTCTGTAACAATTTGTCTTCGATGAGCCTTTTACATTTTTGAGACACTTTGAAAATAAAGGGAAAATATCCAGTGAATTTAGCCAAATGCGCGATTCCTCCATATATTCTATCACCTCTATTGCTGTGTTTATACGGTCATTATAAAAAAAATTCCACATCAAAATATATTCATCTTCAGGATATTTATAGTATGTCATATTGTGTCTTCAGCGAGCCTTTTACATTTTTGAGACACTTTGAAAATAAAGGGAAAATATCCAGTGAATTTAGCCAAATGCGCGATTCCTCCATGTATTCTATCACGTCTAATGCTGTGTTTATACGGTCATTATAAAACAAATTCCACATCAAAATATCTTCATCTTCAGGATATTTATAGTATGTCATATAGTGTCTTCAGTGAGCCTTTTAGATTTTTGAGACTTATTGAAAATAAAGAGAAAATATCCAGTGAATTTAGACAAATGTGCAATTTCTCCATATTCTATCATGTCAAATGCTATATTCACAGGGCCACTACAAAAGAAATTCCACATCAAAATATCTTCATCTTCAGGATATTTATAATATGTCATATTGTGTCTTCAGTGAGCCTTTTATATTTTTGAGACACTTTGAAAATAAAGGGAAAATATCCAGTGAATTTAGCCAAATGCGCGATTCCTCCATATATTCTATCACCTCTATTGCTGTGTTTATACGGTCATTATGAAAAAAATTCCACATCAAAATATATTCATCTTCAGGATATTTATAGTATGTCATATTGTGTCTTCAGCGAGCCTTTAACATTTTTGAGACACTTTGACAATAAAGGGAAAATATCCAATGAATTTAGCCAAATGCACAATTCCTCCATATATTCTATCACCTCTAATGCTGTGTTTATACGGTCATTATAAAAAAAATTCCACATCAAAGTATCTTCATCTTCAGGATATTTATATTATGTTATATTGTGTCTTCAGTGAGCCTGTTAGATTTTTGAGACTTATTGAAAATAAAGAGAAAATATCCAGTGAATTTAGACAAATGTGCAATTTCTCCATATTCTATCATGTCAAATGCTATATTCACAGGGCCACTATAAAAGCAATTCCACAGTAAAATTTCTTCATCTTGAGTATGTTTATAGTCTGTAATATTGTGTCATCAGTGAGCCTTTTACATTTTTGAGACTCTTTGAAAATAAAGGGAAAATATCCAGTTAATTTAGCCAAATGTGCAATTCCTCCTCTTATTCTATCACCTCTAATGCTGTGTTTATACAGTCATTATAAAAAAAAATTCCACATCAAAATATCTTCATCTTCAGGATATTTATAGTATGTTATATTGTGTCTTCAGTGAGCCTGTTAGATTTTTGAGACTTATTGAAAATAATGAGAAAATATCCAGTGAATTTAGACAAATGTGCAATTTCTCCATATTCTATCATGTCAAATGCTATATTAACAGGGCCACTACAAATGTAATTCCACATCAAAATATCTTCATCTTCAGGATATTTATAGTATGTCATATTGTGTCTTCAGTGAGTCTGTTAGATTTTTGAGACTTATTGACAATAAAGAGAAAATATCCAGTGAATTTAGACAAATGTGCAATTTCTCCATATTCTATCATGTCAAATGCTATATTCACAGGGCCACTACAAAAGAAATTTCACAGTAAAATTTCTTCTACTTGAGGATGTTTATAGTCTGTAATATTGTGTCGTCAGTGAGCCTTTTACATTTTTGAGACTCTTTCAAAATAAAGGGAAAATATCCAGTGAATTTAGCCAAATGCGCAATTCCTCCATATATGTGTCTTCAGTGAGCCTGTTATGTTTTTGAGACTTATTGAAAATAAAGAGAAAATATCCATTGAATTTAGACAAATGTGCATTTTCTCCATATTCTATCATGTCAAATGGTATATTCACAGGGCCATTATGAAAAACTTCCTCACTATAATTTCTTTATCTTGAGGATGTTTATAGTCTGTAACAATTTGTCTTCGATGAGCCTTTTACATTTTTGAGACACTTTGAGAATAAAGGGAAAATATCCAGTGAATTTAGACAAATGTGCAATTTCTCCATATTCTATCATGTCAAATGCTGTGTTTATACAGTCATTATAAATAAAATTCCACATCAAAATATCTTCATCTTCAGGATATTTTTAGTATTTTATATTGTGTCTTCAGTGAGCCTGTTAGATTTTTGAGACTTATTGAAAATAAAGAGAAAATATCCAGTGAATTTAGACAAATGTGCAATTTCTCCATATTCTATCGTGTCAAATGCTATATTCACAGGGCCATTATGAAAAAAATTCCACAGTATAATTTCTTAATCTTGAGGATGTTTATAGTCTGTAATACTGTGTCTTCAATGAGCCTTTTACATTTTTGAGACACTTTGAAAATAAAGGGAAAATATCCAGTGAATTTAGCCAAATGCGCGATTCCTCCATACATTCTATCACCTCTAATGCTGTGTTTATACGGTCATTATAAAAAAAATTCCACATCAAAATATCTTCATCTTCAGGATATTTATAGTATGTCATATTGTGTCTTCAGCGAGCCTTTTACATATTTGAGACACTTTGAAAATAAAGGGAAAATATCCAGTGAATTTAGACAAATGTGCAATTTCTCCATATTCTATCATGTCAAATACTATATTCACAGGGCCACTACAAAAGAAATTCCACATCAAAATATATTCATCTTCAGGATATTTATAATATGTCATATGGTGTCTTCAGTGAGCCTTTTACATTTTTGAGACACATTGAAAATAATGGGAAAATATCCAGTGAATTTAGCCAAACGTGCGATTCCTCCATATATTCTATCACCTCTAATGTTGTGTTTATACGGTCATTATAAAACAAATTCCATATCAAAATATCTTCATCTTCAGGATATGTATAGTCTGTAATATTGTGTCTTCAGCGAGCCTTTTACATTTTTGAGACACTTTGAAAATATAGGGAAAATATCCGGTGAATTTAGCCAAATGCGCGATTCCTCCATATATTCTATCACCATTAATGCTGTGTTTATACGGTCATTATAAAACAAATTCCACATCAAAATATCTTCATCTTCAGGATATTTATAGTATGTCATATTGTGTCTTCAGTGAGTCTGTTAGATTTTTGAGACTTATTGAAAATAAAGAGAAAATATCCAGTGAATTTAGACAAATGTGCAATTTCTCCATATTCTATCATGTCAAATGCTATATTCACAGGGCCACTACAAAAGAAATTCCACAGTAAAATTTCTTCTACTTGAGGATGTTTATAGTCTGTAATATTGTGTCGTCAGTGAGCCTTTTACATTTTTGAGACTCTTTGAAAATAAAGGGAAAATATCAGGTGAATTTAGCCAAATGCGCAATTCCTCCATATATGTGTCTTCAGTGAGCCTGTTATATTTTTGAGACTTACTGAAAATAAAGAGAAAATATCCATTGAATTTAGACAAATGTGCATTTTCTCCATATTCTATCATGTCAAATGGTATATTCACAGGGCCATTATGAAAAACTTTCTCACTAAAATTTCTTCATCTTGAGGATGTTTATAGTCTGTAACAATTTGTCTTCGATGAGCCTTTTACATTTTTGAGACACTTTGAAAATAAAGGGAAAATATCCAGTGAATTTAGCCAAATGCGCGATTCCTCCATATATTCTATCACCTCTATTGCTGTGTTTATACGGTCATTATAAAAAAAATTCCACATCAAAATATATTCATCTTCAGGATATTTATAGTCTGTAACAATTTGTCTTCGATGAGCCTTTTACATTTTTGAGACACTTTGAAAATAAAGGGAAAATATCCAGTGAATTTAGCCAAATGCGCGATTCCTCCATGTATTCTATCACGTCTAATGCTGTGTTTATACGGTCATTATAAAACAAATTCCACATCAAAATATCTTCATCTTCAGGATATTTATAGTATGTCATATAGTGTCTTCAGTGAGCCTGTTAGATTTTTGAGACTTATTGAAAATAAAGAGAACATATCCAGTGAATTTAGACAAATGTGCAATTTCTCCATATTCTATCATGTCAAATGCTATATTCACAGGGCCACTACAAAAGAAATTCCACATCAAAATATCTTCATCTTCAGGATATTTATAATATGTCATATTGTGTCTTCAGTGAGCCTTTTATATTTTTGAGACACTTTGAAAATAAAGGGAAAATATCCAGTGAATTTAGCCAAATGCGCGATTCCTCCATATATTCTATCACCTCTATTGCTGTGTTTATACGGTCATTATAAAAAAAATTCCACATCAAAATATATTCATCTTCAGGATATTTATAGTATGTCATATTGTGTCTTCAGCGAGCCTTTTACATTTTTGAGACACTTTGAAAATAAAGGGAAAATATCCAGTGAATTTAGCCAAATGCGCGATTCCTCCATGTATTCTATCACGTCTAATGCTGTGTTTATACGGTCATTATAAAACAAATTCCACATCAAAATATCTTCATCTTCAGGATATTTATAGTATGTCATATAGTGTCTTCAGTGAGCCTGTTAGATTTTTGAGACTTATTGAAAATAAAGAGAACATATCCAGTGAATTTAGACAAATGTGCAATTTCTCCATATTCTATCATGTCAAATGCTATATTCACAGGGCCACTACAAAAGAAATTCCACATCAAAATATCTTCATCTTCAGGATATTTATAATATGTCATATTGTGTCTTCAGTGAGCCTTTTATATTTTTGAGACACTTTGAAAATAAAGGGAAAATATCCAGTGAATTTAGCCAAATGCGCGATTCCTCCATATATTCTATCACCTCTATTGCTGTGTTTATACGGTCATTATAAAAAAAATTCCACATCAAAATATATTCATCTTCAGGATATTTATAGTATGTCATATTGTGTCTTCAGCGAGCCTTTTACATTTTTGAGACACTTTGAAAATAAAGGGAAAATATCCAGTGAATTTAGCCAAATGCGCGATTCCTCCATGTATTCTATCACGTCTAATGCTGTGTTTATACGGTCATTATAAAACAAATTCCACATCAAAATATCTTCATCTTCAGGATATTTATAATATGTCATATAGTGTCTTCAGTGAGCCTGTTAGATTTTTGAGACTTATTGAAAATAAAGAGAAAATATCCAGTGAATTTAGACAAATGTGCAATTTCTCCATATTCTATCATGTCAAATGCTATATTCACATGGCCACTACAAAAGAAATTCCACATCAAAATATCGTCATCTTCAGGATATTTATAATATGTCATATTGTGTCTTCAGTGAGCCTTTTATATTTTTGAGACACTTTGAAAATAAAGGGAAAATATCCAGTGAATTTAGCCAAATGCGCGATTCCTCCATATATTCTATCACCTCTAATGCTGTGTTTATACTGTCATTATAAAAAAAATTCCACATCAAAATATCTTCATCTTCAGGATATTTATAGTATGTCATATTGTGTCTTCAGTGAGCCTTTTACATTTTTGAGACACTTTGAAAATAAACGGGAAATATCCAGTGAATTTAGCCAAATGTGCGATTCCTCCATATATCCTATCACCTCTAATGCTGTGTTTATACGGTCATTATAAAAAAAATTCCACATCACAATATCTTCATCTTCAGGATATTTCTAGTATGTCATATTGTGTCTTCAGTGAGCCTTTTACATTTTTGAGACACTTTGAAAATAAAGGGAAAATATCCAGTGAATTTAGCCAAATGCGCGATTCCTCCATATATTCTATCACCTCTAATGCTTTGTTTATACGGTCATTATGAAACAAATTCCACATCAAAATATCTTCATCTTCAGGATATTTATAGTATGTAACATTTTGTCTTCGATGAGTCTTTTACATTTTTGAGACACTTTGAAAATAAAGGGAAAATATCCAGTGAATTTAGACAAATGTGCAATTTCTCCATATTCTATCATGTCAAATGCTATATTCACAGGGCCACTACAAAAGAAATTTCACAGTAAAATTTCATCATCTTGAGGATGTTTATAGTCTATAATATTGTGTCTTCAATGAACCTTTTAGATTTTTGAGACACTTTGAAAATGAAGGGAAATTAACCAGTGAATTTAGCCAAATGCACAATTCCTCCAGATATGTGTCTTCAGTGAGCTTGTTATATTGTTGAGACTTATTGAAAATAAAGAGAAAATATCCAGTGAATTTAGACAAATGTGCAATTTCTCCATATTCTATCATGTCAAATGCTATATTCACAGGGCCACTACAAAAGAAATTTCACAGTAAAATTTCATCATCTTGAGGATGTTTATAGTCTATAATATTGTGTCTTCAGTGAGCCTTTTATATTTTTGAGACACTTTGAAAATAAAGGGAAAATATCCAGTGAATTTAGCCAAATGCGCGATTCCTCCATATATTCTATCACCTCTAATGTTGTGTTTATACGGTCATTATAAAACAAATTCCATATCAAAATATCTTCATCTTCAGGATATTTATAGTCTGTAATAATGTGTCTTCAGCGAGCCTTTTACATTTTTGAGACACTTTGAAAATAAAGGGAAAATATCCGGTGAATTTAGCCAAATGCGCGATTCCTCCATATATTCTATCACCATTAATGCTGTGTTTATACGGTCATTATAAAACAAATTCCACATCAAAATATCTTCATCTTCAGGATATTTATAGTATGTCATATTGTGTCTTCAGTGAGCCTGTTAGATTTTTGAGACTTATTGAAAATAAACAGAAAATATCCAGTGAATTTAGACAAATGTGCAATTTCTCCATATTCTATCATGTCAAATGCTATATTCACAGGGCCACTACAAAAGAAATTCCACAGTAAAATTTCTTCTACTTGAGGATGTTTATAGTCTGTAATATTGTGTCGTCAGTGAGCCTTTTACTTTTTTGAGACTCTTTGAAAATAAAGGGAAAATATCCAGTGAATTTAGCCAAATGCGCAATTCCTCCATATATGTGTCTTCAGTGAGCCTGTTTGTTTTTGAGACTTATTGAAAATAAAGAGAAAATATCCATTGAATTTAGACAAATGTGCAATTTCTCCATATTCTATCATGTCAAATGGTATATTCACAGGGCCATTATGAAAAACTTCCTCACTATAATTTCTTCATCTTGAGGATGTTTATAGTCTGTAACAATTTGTCTTCGATGAGCCTTTTACATTTTTGAGACACTTTGAAAATAAAGGGAAAATATCCAGTGAATTTAGACAAATGTGCAATTTCTCCATATTCTATCATGTCAAATGCTATATTCACAGGGCCACTACAAAAGAAATTCCACATCAAAATATCTTCATCTTCAGGATATTTATAATATGTCATATTGTGTCTTCAGTGAGCCTTTTACATTTTTGAGACTCTTTGAAAATAAAGGGAAAATATCCAGTGAATTTAGCCAAATGCGCGATTCCTCCATATATTCTATCACCTCTAATGTTGTGTTTATACGGTCATTATAAAACAAATTCCATATCAAAATATCTTCATCTTCAGGATATTTATAGTCTGTAATATTGTGTCTTCAGCGAGCCTTTTACATCTTTGAGACACTTTGAAAATAAAGGGAAAATATCCGGTGAATTTAGCCAAATGCGCGATTCCTCCATATATTCTATCACCATTAATGCTGTGTTTATACGGTCATTATAAAACAAATTCCACATCAAAATATCTTCATCTTCAGGATATTTATAGTATGTCATATTGTGTCTTCAGTGAGCCCGTTAGATTTTTGAGACTTATTGAAAATAAAGAGAAAATATCCAGTGAATTTAGACAAATGTGCAATTTCTCCATATTCTATCATGTCAAATGCTATATTCACAGGGCCATTATGAAAAACTTCCTCACTAAAATTTCTTCATCTTGAGGATGTTTATAGTCTCTAACAATTTGTCTTCGATGAGCCTTTTACATTTTTGAGATACTTTGAAAATAAAAGGAAAATATCCAGTGAATTTAGACAAATGTGCAATTTCTCCATATTCTATCATGTCAAATGCTATATTCACAGGGCCACTACAAAAGAAATTCCACAGTAAAATTTCTTCATCTTGAGTATGTTTATAGTCTGTAATATTGTGTCATCAGTGAGCCTTTTACATTTTTGAGACTCTTTGAAAATAAAGGGAAAATATCCGGTTAATTTAGCCAAATGCGAAATTACTCCTTTTATTCTATCACCTCTAATGCTGTGTTTATACAGTCATTATAAATAAAATTCCACATCAAAATATCTTCATCTTCAGGATATTTTTAGTATGTTATATTGTGTCTTCAGTGAGCCTGTTAGATTTTTGAGACTTATTGAAAATAAAGAGAAAATATCCAGTGAATTTAGACAAATGTGCAAATTCTCCATATTCTATCGTGTCAAATGGTATATTCACAGGGCCATTATGAAAAAAATTCCACAATATAATTTCTTAATTTTGAGGATGATTATAGTCTGTAATACTGTGTCTTCAATGAGCCTTTTACATTTTTGAGACACTTTGAAAATAAAGGGAAAATATCCAGTGAATTTAGCCAAATGCGCAATTCCTCCATATATTCTATCACCTCTAATGCTTTGTTTATACGGTCATTATAAAACAAATTCCACATCAAAATATCTTCATCTTCAGGATATTTATAGTATGTCATATTGTGTCTTCAGTGAGCCTGTTAGATTTTTGAGACATATTGAAAATAAAGAGAAAAAATCCAGTGAATTTAGACAAATGTGCAATTTCTCCATATTCTATCATGTCAAATGCTATATTCACAGGGCCACTACAAAAGAAATTCCACATCAAAATATCTTCATCTTCAGGTTATTTATAATAAGTCATATTGTGTCTTCAGTGAGCCTTTTATATTTTTGAGACACTTTGAAAATAAAGGGAAAATATCCAGTGAATTTAGCCAAATGCGCGATTCCTCCATATATACTATCACCTCTAATGCTGTGTTTATACGGTCATTATAAAAAAAATTCCACATCAAAATATCTTCATCTTCAGGATACTTATAGTATGTCATATTGTGTCTTCAGTGAGCCTTTTACATTTTTGAGACACTTTGAAAATAAACGGGAAATATCCAGTGAATTTAGCCAAATGCGCGATTCCTCCATATATCCTATCACCTCTAATGCTGTGTTTATACGGTCATTATAAAAAAAATTCCACATCAAAATATCTTCATCTTCAGGATATTTATAGTATGTCATATTGTGTCTTCAGTGAGCCTTTTACATTTTTGAGAAACTTTGAAAATAAAGGGAAAATATCCAGTGAATTTAGCCAAATGCGCGATTCCTCCATATATTCTATCACCTCTAATGCTTTGTTTATACGGTCATTATAAAACAAATTCCACATCAAAATATCTTCATCTTCAGGATATTTATAGTATGTAACATTTTGTCTTCGATGAGTCTTTTACATTTTTGAGACACTTTGAAAATAAAGGGAAAATATCCAGTGAATTTAGACAAATGTGCAATTTCTCCATATTCTATCATGTCAAATGCTATATTCACAGGGCCACTACAAAAGAAATTCCACAGTAAAACTTCATCATCTTGAGGATGTTTATAGTCTATAATATTGTGTCTTCAATGAACCTTTTAGATTTTTGAGACACTTTGAAAATGAAGGGAAAATATCCAGTGAATTTAGCCAAATGCACAATTCCTCCAGATATGTGTCTTCAGTGAGCTTGTTATATTTTTGAGACTTATTGAAGATAAAGAGAAAATATCCATTGAATTTAGACAAATGTGCATTTTCTCCATATTCTATCATGTCAAATGGTATATTCACAGGGCCATTATGAAAAACTTCCTCACTAAAATTTCTTCATCTTGAGGATGTTTATAGTCTCTAACAATTTGTCTTCGATGAGCCTTTTACATTTTTGAGATACTTTGAAAATAAAATGAAAATATCCAGTGAATTTAGACAAATGTGCAATTTCTCCATATTCTATCATGTCAAATGCTATATTCACAGGGCCACTACAAAAGAAATTCCACAGTAAAATTTCTTCATCTTGAGTATGTTTATAGTCTGTAATATTGTGTCATCAGTGAGCCTTTTACATTTTTGAGACTCTTTGAAAATAAAGGGAAAATATCCGGTTAATTTAGCCAAATGCAAAATTACTCCTTTTATTCTATCACCTCTAATGCTGTGTTTATACAGTCATTATAAATAAAATTCCACATCAAAATATCTTCATCTTCAGGATATTTATAGTATGTCATATTGTGTCTTCAGTGAGCCTGTTAGATTTTTGAGAAATATTGAAAATAACGAGAAAATATCCAGTGAATTTAGACAAATGTGCAATTTCTCCATATTCTATCATGTCAAATGCTATATTCACAGGGCCACTACAAAAGAAATTCCACAGTAAAATTTCTTCTACTTGAGGATGTTTATAGTCTGTAATATTGTGTCTTCAGTGAGCCTTTTACATTTTTGAGACTCTTTGAAAATAAAGGGAAAATATCCAGTGAATGTAGCCAAATGCGCAATTCCTCCATATATGTGTCTTCAGTGAGCCTGTTATGTTTTTGAGACTTATTGAAAATAAAGAGAAAATATCCATTGAATTTAGACAAATGTGCATTTTCTCCATATTCTATCATGTCAAATGGTATATTCACAGGGCCATTATGAAAAACTTCCTCAGTAAAATATCTTCATCTTGAGGATGTTTATAGTCTGTAACAATTTGTCTTCGATGAGCCTTTTACATTTTTGAGACACTTTGAAAATAAAGGGAAAATATCCAGTGAATTTAGACAAATGTGCAATTTCTCCATATTCTATCATGGCAAATGCTATATTCACAGGGCCACTACAAAAGAAATTCCACATCAAAATATATTCATCTTCAGGATATTTATAATATGTCATATTGTGTCTTCAGTGAGCCTTTTACATTTTTGAGACACATTGAAAATAAAGGGAAAATATCCAGTGAATTTAGCCAAATGCGCGATTCCTCCATATATTCTATCACCTCTAATGTTGTGTTTATACAGTCATTATAAAACAAATTCCATATCAAAATATCTTCATCTTCAGGATATTTATAGTCTGTAATAATGTGTCTTCAGCGAGCCTTTTACATTTTTGAGACACTTTGAAAATAAAGGGAAAATATCCGGTGAATTTAGCCAAATGCGCGATTCCTCCATATATTCTATCACCATTAATGCTGTGTTTATACGGTCATTATAAAACAAATTCCACATCAAAATATCTTCATCTTCAGGATATTTATAGTATGTCATATTGTGTCTTCAGTGAGCCTGTTAGATTTTTGAGACTTATTGAAAATAAAGAGAAAATATCCAGTGAATTTAGACAAATGTGCAATTTCTCCATATTCTATCATGTCAAATGCTATATTCACAGGGCCACTACAAAAGAAATTCCACAGTAAAATTTCTCCTACTTGAGGATGTTTATAGTCTGTAATATTGTGTCGTCAGTGAGCCTTTTACATGTTTGAGAATCTTTGAAAATAAAGGGAAAATATCCAGTGTATTTAGCCAAATGCGCAATTCCTCCATATATGTGTCTTCAGTGAGCCTGTTATGTTTTTGAGACTTATTGAAAATAAAGAGAAAATATCCATTGAATTTAGACAAATGTGCATTTTCTCCATATTCTATCATGTCAAATGGTATATTCACAGGGCCATTATGTAAAACTTCCTCACTAAATTTTCTTCATCTTGAGGATGTTTATAGTCTGTAACAATTTGTCTTCGATGAGCCTTTTACATTTTTGAGACACTTTGAAAATAAAGGGAAAATATCCAGTGAATTTAGACAAATGTGCAATTTCTCCATATTCTATCATGTCAAATGCTATATTCACAGGGCCACTACAAAAAAAATTCCACATCAAAATATCTTCATCTTCAGGATATTTATAATATGTCATATTGTGTCTTCAGTGAGCCTTTTACATTTTTGAGACTCTTTGAAAATAAAGGGAAAATATCCAGTGAATTTAGCCAAATGCGCGATTCCTCCATATATTCTATCACCTCTAATGTTGTGTTTATACGGTCATTATAAAACAAATTCCATATCAAAATATCTTCATCTTCAGGATATTTATAGTGTGTAATATTGTGTCTTCAGCGAGCCTTTTACATCTTTGAGACACTTTGAAAATAAAGGGAAAATATCCGGTGAATTTAGCCAAATGCGCGATTCCTCCATATATCCTATCACCATTAATGCTGTGTTTATACGGTCATTATAAAACAAATTCCACATCAAAATATCTTCATCTTCAGGATATTTATAGTATGTCATATTGTGTCTTCAGTGAGCCCGTTAGATTTTTGAGACTTATTGAAAATAAAGAGAAAATATCCAGTGAATTTAGACAAATGTGCAATTTCTCCATATTCTATCATGTCAAATGCTATATTCACAGGGCCACTACAAAAGAAATTCCACAGTAAAATTTCTTCTACTTGAGGATGTTTATAGTCTGTAATATTGTGTCATCAGTGAGCCTTTTACATTTTTGAGACTCTTTGAAAATAAAGGGAAAATATCCAGTGAATTTAGCCAAATGCGCGATTCCTCCATATATGTGTCTTCAGTGAGCCTGTTATGTTTTTGAGACTTATTGAAAATAAAGAGAAAATATCCATTGAATTTAGACAAATGTGCATTTTCTCCATATTCTTTCATGTCAAACGGTATATTCACAGGGCCATTATGAAAAACTTCCTCAGTAAAATATCTTAATCTTGAGGATGTTTATAGTCTGTAACAATTTGTCTTCGATGAGCCTTTTACATTTTTGAGACACTTTGAAAATTAAAGGAAAATATCCAGTGAATTTAGACAAATGTGCAATTTCTCCATATTCTATCATGTCAAATGCTATATTCACAGGGCCACTATAAAAGCAATTCCACAGTAAAATTTCTTCATCTTGAGTATGTTTATAGTCTGTAATATTGTGTCATCAGTGAGCCTTTTACATTTTTGAGACTCTTTGAAAATAAAGGGAAAATATCCAGTTAATTTAGCCAAATGCGCAATTCCTCCTCTTATTCTATCATCTCTAATGCTGTGTTTATACAGTCATTATAAAAAAAATTGCACATCAAAATATCTTCATCTTCAGGATATTTATAGTATGTTATATTGTGTCTTCAGTGAGCCCCTTAGATTTTTGAGACTTATTTAAAATAAAGAGAAAATATCCAGTGAATTTAGACAAATGTGCAATTTCTCCATATTCTATCATGTCAAATGCTATATTCACAGGGCCACTACAAAAGAAATTCCACATCAAAATATCTTCATCTTCAGGATATTTATAATATGTCATATTGTGTCTTCAGTGAGCCTTTTACATTTTTGAGACACTTTGAAAATAAAGGCAATATATCCAGTGAATTTAGCCAAATGCTCGATTCCTCCATATATTCTATCACCTCTAATGCTGTGTTTATACGGTCATTATAAAAAAAATTCCACATCAAAATATCTTCATCTTCAGGATATTTATAGTATGTCATATTGTGTCTTCAGTGAGCCTGTTAGATTTTTGAGACTTTTTGAAAATAAAGAGAAAATATCCAGTGAATTTAGACAAATGTGCAATTTCTCCATATTCTATCATGTCAAATGCTATATTCACAGGGCCACTACAAAAGAAATTCCACATCAAAATATCTTCATCTTCAGGATATTTATAATATGTCATATTGTGTCTTCAGTGAGCCTTTTATATTTTTGAGACACTTTGAAAATAAAGGGAAAATATCCAGTGAATTTAGCCAAATGCGCGATTCCTCCATATATTCTATCACCTCTAATGCTGTGTTTATACGGTCATTATAAAAAAAATTCCACATCAAAATATCTTCATCTTCAGGATATTTATAGTATGTCATATTGTGTCTTCAGTGAGCATTTTACATTTTTGAGACACTTTGAAAATAAACGGGAAATATCCAGTGAATTTAGCCAAATGCGCGATTCCTCCATATATTCTATCACCTCTAATGCTTTGTTTATACGGTCATTATAAAACAAATTCCACATCAAAATATCTTCATCTTCAGGATATTTATAGTATGTAACATTTTGTCTTCGATGAGTCTTTTACATTTTTGAGACACTTTGAAAATAAAGGGAAAATATCCAGTGAATTTAGACAAATGTGCAATTTCTCCATATTCTATCATGTCAAATGCTATATTCACAGGGCCACTACAAAAGAAATTCCACAGTAAAATTTCATCATCTTGAGGATGTTTATAGTCTATAATATTGTGTCTTCAATGAACCTTTTAGATTTTTGAGACACTTTGAAAATGAAGGGAAAATATCCAGTGAATTTAGCCAAATGCGCAATTCCTCCAGATATGTGTCTTCAGTGAGCTTGTTATATTTTTGAGACTTATTGAAAATAAAGAGAAAATATCCATTGAATTTAGACAAATGTGCAATTTCTCCATATTCTATCATGTCAAATGGTATATTCACAGGGCCACTACAAAAGAAATTCCACAGTAAAATTTCTTCTACTTGAGGATGTTTATAGTCTGTAATATTGTGTCGTCAGTGAGCCTTTTACATTTTTGAGACTCTTTGAAAATAAAGGGAAAATATCCAGTGAATTTAGCCAAATGTGCAATTCCTCCTCATATTCTATCAACTCTATTGCTGTGTTTATACGGTCATTATAAAACAAATTCCACATCAAAATATCTTCATCTTCAGGATATTTATAGTATGTTATATTGTGTCTTCAGCGAGCCTTTTACATTTTTGAGACACTTAGAAAATAAAGGGAAAATATCTAGTGAATTTAGCCAAATGTGCAATTCCTCCTCATATTCTATCAACTCTATTGCTGTGTTTATACGGTCATTATAAAACAAATTCCACATCAAAATATCTTCATCTTCAGGATATTTATAGTATGTTATATTGTGTCTTCAGTGAGCCTGTTAGATTTTTGAGACTTAATGAAAAGAAAGAGAAAATATCCAGTGAATTTAGACAAATGTGTAATTTCTCCATATTCTATCATGTCAAATGCTATATTCAAAGGGCCATTATGAAAATAATTCCACAGTAAAATTTCTTCTTCTTGAGGATGTTTATAGTCTGTAATATTGTGTCGTCAGTGAGCATTTTACATTTTTGAGACACTTTGAAAATAAAGGGAAAATATCCAGTGAATTTAGCCAAATGCGCATATCCTTCATATATTAAATCACCTCTAATGCTGTGTTAATACGGTCATTATAAAAAAAAATTCTACATCAAAATATCTTCATCATCAGGACATTTATAGTATGTTACATTGTGTCTTCAGTGAGCCTGTTAGATTTTTGAGACTTATTGAAAATAACGAGAAAATATCCAGTGAATTTAGACAAATGTGCAATTTCTCCATATTCTATCATGTCAAATGCTATATTCACAGAGCCACTACAAAAGAAACTCCACAGTAAAATTTCTTCATCTTGAGGATGTTTATAGTCTGTAATATTGTGTCTTCAATGAGCCTTTTAAATTTTTGAGACTCTTTGAAAATAAAGAGAAAATATGCAGTGAGTTTAGACAAATGTGCAATTTCTCTACATAATTCTATTATCTCTAATGCTGTGTTTACAAGGTCATTATGAAAAAAATTCCACAGCAACATTTCTTCATCTTCAGGATATTAATCGTCTGTTATATTGTGTCTTCAGTGAGCCTTTTAGATTTTTGAGACTCTTTGATAAAAAAGAGAAAATGTACAATTAATTTAGGCACATGCATGATTTCTCCACACATTCTAACATGTCCAGTGCTGTTATAGGGCAATTAAAAAAAAATTCCACATCAAAATATCTTCATATTCAGGGTATTAATATTCTGTTATATTGTGTCTTCAGTTACCTTTTCTAAATATTGAGACACTTTGAAAATAAAGTGATAGCATCCAGTGAATTTAGACAAATGCCCAATTTCTCCATATTTTATCATGCCAAATGCTATATACATAGGGCCATTATGAAAAACATTCCTCAGTAAAATTTCTTCATCTTGAGGATGTTTATAGTCTGTAATATTGTGTCGTCAGTGAGCCTTTAACATTTTTGAGACACTTTGACAATAAAGGGAAAATATCCAATGAATTTAGCCAAATGCACAATTCCTCCATATATTCTATCACCTCTAATGCTGTGTTTATACGGTCATTATAAAAAAAATTCCACATCAAAGTATCTTCATCTTCAGGATATTTATATTATGTTATATTGTGTCTTCAGTGAGCCTGTTAGATTTTTGAGACTTATTGAAAATAAAGAGAAAATATCCAGTGAATTTAGACAAATGTGCAATTTCTCCATATTCTATCATGTCCAATGCTATATTCACAGGGCCACTACAAAAGAAATTCCACAGTAAAATTTCTTCATCTTGAGGATATTTATAGTCTGTAATATTGTGTCTTCAATGAACCTCATAGATGTTTGAGACACTTTGAAAATAAAGAGATAATATCCAGTGAACTTAGACAAATGCACAATTTCTCCACATAATTCTATTATCTCTAATGCTGTGTTTACAAGGTCATTATGAAAAAAATTCCACAGCAACATTTCTTCATCTTCAGGATATTAATCGTCTGTTATATTGTGTCTTCAGTGAGCGTTTTAGATTTTTGAGACTCTTTGATAAAAAAGAGAAAATGTCCAATTAATTTAGGCACATGCATGATTTCTCCACACATTCTATAATGTCCCGTGCTGTTATAGGGAAATAAAAGAAAAATTCCACATCAAAATATCTTCATATTCAGGGTATTAATATTCTGTTATATTGTGTCTTCAGTGAGCTTTTCTAAATATTGAGACACTTTAAAAATAAAGTGATAGCATCAAGTGAATTTAGACAAATGCTATATTCATAGGGCCATTATGAAAAACATTCCTCAGTAAAATTTCTTCATCTTGAGGATGTTTATAGTCTGTAATATTGTGTCTTCAATGAGCTTGTTAGATTTTTGATACTCATTGAAAATAAAGAGAAAATATCCAGTGAATTTAGACAAATGCGCAATTTCTCCATATTCTATCATTTGAAATGCTATATTCACAGGGCCACTACAAAAGAAATTCCACAGTAAAATTTCTTCATCTTGAGGATGTTTATAGTCCGTAATATTGTGTCTTCGATGAGCCTTTTACATTTTTGAGACACTTTGAAACTAGTGGAGCCAATATACCTATAGGGGGCGCTGTAAATGCTACAAGTTTTTATCTCAGCCTCTGCAAGGCAGATCTGCACACACTTTGGCATGCTTCTACTGTTGGCAAGGATATAAGTGGAAAATTAAGGAGAATGCGATTCGAGCAAAATTGTGATCATCATCTGCCAATTAGATTTCAGCAGCTGTTTGACAACCTTAACAAGGCCCAATCATCATGAGACTTGACTGGTACATCCCTGGGGGCACTTCCTAAGTGCATAAAAATTGTCGTAACGATGGCCACTAGGGGGCGCTATTACAAGAAAATATGATATATCTCATCGAAAACTAAGCATATTGACACGTAATTTGATACTTTGTGTACTCTGCAGAGGGCCTGAAATTTTTGTCATTGGAAGTGTTGTCAAAAAATGCATCTCAAATCCATCTGAAGGGGGTGATAGACAATATCTGGTTATATGCAGTTTTGTCATTCATGCTGGATTTCTGTAATTGGGAGGGGCCTATAAGCCACATAGTGATGAAAGTTCCACATTTTATTAATAATTATTAAAGTTCAGGTCCTTAGGATTCCTCTGATACCATTGATAGTCAGAAAACATGTTATTTCTTAGTAATTCAAGGAATAAGGTTTAAAAGACCATTGCTAAACTTGGTGGCTCAGATTATACTAGGCTATGTGTCACTAGTTGCATTAAGGAGGTTTATAGTGTTGGATGAACTTAAGTTCGACTTCTATCACATTTACAAGAATAACGATATCTCTAAATTTGAGTTTAGCTTATTGCTAGGCTATTGTCATGAATAATGTTGGTTATTTAGCTAGCTAGATACTGTCACTGGGCGCTAGTCAGTCATAACGGTGTTTTACTGCGGCGTTGTTCAGCTGTTGTCCACCAGTGACGGATGTGTTTAAGAATTTCCGTAGCGAGCTTGGGTTTTTTCGACAATTTAATAAAATTGTCAGTTTTAAAGCAAATTAAGCATGCTATTTTCATTTTAATTCATACTTATATATGTCAGTAACTGAAATAATGTGAAATATTTACAGAGGTCCATTAAGTGGTGCTTAGACTTTAAGAGACTAACAGGAAAACAGCAGTTTTCTGCTGTACATGTATGGAGAAAGAAAATGCAAGTTTCTGTGATAACTGTGTTGTGTGTACCTTTTTGCAGTGGCTTCATTTCCCAGAATAGACTCAGCCAGACCCAGACAGATCAAAGCCTCTCTCTTTGTGTGTGCTGCATTCCAGCTGCAGTATAGCCACCAAGATGCTGCATCCCATACAGCATCTTCTTTCTTCACAAGCCTGGGCACATGCCATTCCTACTGAAAGAATGTGCAGCTATGACTTCCATTTAGCTATGACTGAGCCTCTACCTGCACTCTATAGCCAGATGATATAGGTAAAAGAGGACAAAATCCTTAAGTCGTCATGCTGTTGGTAATGGAATGGTGTGTGTGTGTGTTGTGAAACATTTGCACTAACATCAGATTCAAGAGGCTTTATTTTCATTTCAACTATATACAGAATACAGAGTGAGATTAAACTACGTTCCTCCAAGACTATGGTGCAACACAAAACAAAAATGCAGACAGAAACACAAGTGCAACAGTGCACACAGACAGTACACAATACACAATACAGAAAAAAAAGGTGCTATTAGCTGTAGAAGATCTGCACAGCAGTCTTCATGGAAACAGCCACAGAACAGTACAGTACATGAGATAACGTGTAAAATATACAGTGTGCCACAATGCACTGATATATGTGCAAAAAAGACTCCAGGGTCACTGAGTGGGGTAGTTATCTATGTAAGTGCAAATATTGCTTATCACATTAAGTGGTTGGTGAATGTGTGTCAAAGCTTTTTTCTTCTTCTCTCTCTGTTTGTGTTTGTGTGTGTGTGTGTGTGTGTATCTGGAGCAGTCCGTCAGTTTCAGACTCTGGATTTGAGGAGTCTACATGTATACATTTGATATACACTATTGGAGAACAGTGCTTAGCAAGAATCACAATGTTGTTACACCATTCAGTGTTGATGTAAACACATACACCTCCACCGCAAGTCTTCCTGGACAGCGCTACGCTCCTGTCTACTCTGAACGTGAACGTATGCTCTGAACGTATGCTCACCTGGATAAGCCAGGTGGCACTGTGAGGGTCATGTTTTTTGACTTCTCCAGTGCGTTTAACACCATTCAGCCTGCTCTTCTGGGTGACAAGATGAACGCGATGCAGGTAGACGCCCCCCTCGTGTCCTGGATTGTTGACTACCTGACTGGTAGACCACAGTATGTACGTCTGCAGCACTGTGTGTCAGACAGAGTGGTCAGCAATACTGGAGCCCCGCAGGGAACTGTCCTCTCTCCCTTCCTCTTCACCCTCTACACTACTGATTTCAACTACTGCACAGAGACTTGCCACCTCCAGAAGTTTTCTGATGACTCTGCACTTGTTGGATGTATCAGCAGGGGTGATGAGGATGAGTACAGGGAGACGGTGAACGACTTTGTTGCGTGGTGTGAGCTGAACCATCTGCAGCTCAACGTGACAAAGACAAAGGAGCTGGTGGTGGACCTGAGGAGGGACAAAACGCCGGTGACCCCTGTGTCCATCAGGGGGGTCAATGTGGACATTGTGGAGGACTATAAATATATGGGCGTACACATTGACAATAAACTGGACTGGGCTAAGAACACTGACGCCCTTTACAAGAAGGGCCAAAGTCGTCTCTATTTTCTGAGGCGTCTGAGGTCCTTCAACATCTGCAGAACTATGCTGAGGACTTTTTATGAGTCAGTTGTGGCCAGTGCCATCCTTTATGCTGTTGCATGTTGGGGCAGCGGGTTGAGGGTGGCAGATGCCAACAGACTTAATAAATTGATCCGTAGAGCCAGTGAGGTTGTGGGTGTAGAGCTGGACTCGCTGACGGCAGTGTCTGAGAGGAGGGTGCTGTCTAAACTGCAGGCTATCATGGATAATGGCTCCCACCCTCTTTATCACATGGTAATGAGACACAGGAGCACGTTCAGTGAAAGACTCATTCAGACAAAATGCACTACAGAGCGCCACAGGAGGTCATTCCTACCAGTGGCTACCAGACTTTATAACTCCACACTTAAAGCACGACACCTTTCACATGTACAGTAACAACAATAGAACAAATTTTTTAATTATGAGTGTAACAACTCAAATGTGCAATACTCATACTGCTGTATACAGTATATCCGTATTTATTATTATAGATGTGTACATATTGTAAAAAATTCCTTTTGTGTTAAATTTTTATTAGAGTGTTTATTCTTTTACAACTGGCTGCTACTGTAATAATTGCAATTTCCCCCTGGGATCAATAAAGTATTTCTGATTCTGATTCTGATTCTGTAAACATGGTTAACCCCTCTAGCTGAATTGCGCTGTCTGGATGTTTTCACTAAGCCATGATTCCACAAAGACTAAAACACAACAGACTCTGAACTCATGCTGGTGTTGAATGTAGTCCAGTTTATTCTTGATGGCACAAACGTTTGCGAGGAATAGCAGGGGTGTAGCTGTGCGACTAGAACTAGCCTTTAGCCTCATGCAGATCCCAGCTTTCTTTCTGCCCTGAGACTTGCGACGGCATCACGCAACACCATGGACTGCAGGCCTGGATCTCGTAGCAGCCTAAGCTTAAAGATTACAGAACATAACATATATGATAGGAACAAATTATAGAGACAAAGGGGAGGGCTATATACAACTTGATGCTCATATTTTAACATCACACTATATGATAGAGCTCTCTAGAACTCCTGCCCACAGATAGCTTCAACATCATTGAGAATCAAACTCCTGACTGTAGAGCTGTAGAAGGTACATCATTTATTTGCACCAGTTCCATTATCTTCCTGCGGATGTATTCACAGGTATCTTTGAAAGATATTTCAAACATGACATTATTTCTAAAAAGTTAAGATGATTTACCTTTGTATTTCTAAGCAGAAAACAAGAGTTGTAAATAGTTGTTATCCTGGACTTTGGACTTTGGGAAAAAAAAAAACTCAAAGAAAATGGACTTTGAGTTTTGAAAAAAAAATGGGAATTCAGGCAATACCAGATTTTTTAACTTAAAATTGTTTATGCACTGTCAGAAAAACTGTCACTATGGTGGTACATATTTCAGTTACTGCAGGACCCTTAAGGGTGCATATTCAGTACCTTTAATTAGGAAACTTAATTGTACCTTTTCTATTATAATTGACGATTTTGAAATTTTATTGATTTCATAAGCCCAACTTGGAAGCAGGATGAAGTTCTTTTATTTTGCACATTTTTGAGTCTGACATTAATACAGCTGATGTACATTTACACTGATTGTACATTCAGTGACCAAAATTGTACCTATACCTTACCTTATTTTCTGAGAGTATAAATTATTTCTTCATTCATTCACTGTCTATAACCACTTATCCAATTCAGGGTAGCTGTGGATCTGGAGCCTATCCAGGATCACTGGGTGCTAGGCCGGAACACACCCGGTCATGAGGGTCTGGAGTGTATCAGGAATCACTGGGTGCAAAATGGGAACACTGGAGTACACACACACCAGTGACATACATTATCTCACACCTATGGACACTCTTGTATTAAATAAATCATATTTCTCTTCATTATTTGAGTGTTTGATATCACTTCTAAAGGTATAGTGACAGCATCAGTGCAGGTATGAAATGACCTCACACCCACATTGGAGCATTTTAATTTAAATTAAAATTTTAATTTAAAGGACACATATTATACCTTTTTAACTAACAAATTAGAATAGGTCTATGGGGTATAAAATCAATGAATTTAATTGCACAAAATCACTCTCACATAAAGAGATATCACCAGCTCTGTTCTTGCCAGTTTCAGTTCTTTTCAGAATGAGCCGTTTAAGGGCTCTGTCACTTTTATGCAAATAAGCTGTTGCTGGTCATGCCCCACCCATCCCATGTGTAAGCTGAGCATTTACTTTATGATCAGCCCTTCAGCATCCAAGTCAGCATAAATCTGATTCTTTAACAGCTGCAGTCCTTAAGATGGAATAGAAGAAAAAGAAGCATACCTAGCTATTTATGCTCCAGCTTGCAGATTTTTGTATTTGGGGGTGTTTAAACAAATACTAGACAGTATAAAAACATCAGTATATGTACAGAGAGAAATGTATTGCCTATCAATTTTATTTTTAACTGGAAATATTGAGATTCCCCTGTAGTTTCTATAATTTATTCCAACATTATTATGAAATAGTAATTTTGCAATTGTATTTATTTATATTTTTAGAAAGGCACTTTTATATACATATATATGTCATATATATACATATATAACAATGGAATTGACTGGACTTACATCTACTAATTTCTTATTGGTAAGTACTGTATCTTGGAATACCTGATGCATTTCATTAAAATTTCAACAATGAACTTCAAATTCCAGGCTTCAAATTTAATTTAATTTATTCACACTGCCTCTGCCCATCCTACAACAATATATTCTTTTGTGTTTTATGCTCCCCCACACCCCACCTGTTAAAGCTTTAATTTTGCAAATTTTGTTCCTTGGTTATCTTGTTCTCACCAGTACATTTTGCTGTGTGAAGTTGTGTGGCTAAATCTCCTAAAACATTTTCTGACTGATCTTGTGTAAATGGCATTATTATTATTGTGTAAATGCTTTGTTTACTTTAGCTGTTATAATGTGCATTTGTCCTTTGATTTTATTTATTGATTTATTTTTCAATTTGGCTTTTCAATGTGGCTTTATGCCACAGCAGCTCTGGCTTGTTGTGAGGGTCAAGATTTTATTATCTCTATTTATATATTGCATCTCTAATAACTGTGTAACTATGCGATAACAATACTTAACAACACTAAATAGCATAACTGTAACAAATACATCATCATTGTATCTACAGATGGGTTACTGTATCCATTTCTCAACCTGATATCATGGCTGAAATGTACCTATGCTACTAAAAGACCACACCAGCTAAAACGTACATTTAACTCATTCATTATCAGTAACCACTTATGCAATTCAGGGTCGCGGTGGGTCCAGAGCCTACCTGGAATCATTGGGCGCAACTCCTCACAGACAGTCACCCAGAGCGGGAATCGAACGCACAACCTCTAGGTCCCTGGAGCTGTGTGACTGCGACACTACCTGCTGCGGTTCAGCATGCCGTTTTCCAAGCGGCCTTAGAGGCTAGGGTGTGCATATCAAGATAAACGTAGTTAAATGTACGTTTTAGCTGTGTGGTCTTTTAGTAGCATAGGTATGTTTCAGTCATGATATCGGGCTCCCATTTCTGTATATGAATACATGAAATCATCAATGGTCATGTTGTTTTTGCACACCTTGTTAATATGTAACTAAAAAAAGATCATTTGTAGTGCCGTAAATTTTTCATTATGCTGGCAGCAGTACAATCAGTTGTGAGAACATCAGCCTATGCACTGCATTAATCTTTGTGAAGAAAAGATTCAGATGCATATATAGATGGGCTCAATAAATGTAAAATATGTGTAAAGCACTGTGAGAAGCGTTTAATTGCATTGCCAAATATAACAACTAAAGAAAACATTTAGGATCAAATTTAGCTATAACCTCTCAAGATAAATTATGAGACAAAAGAAGTCTTAGAAATAACACTTTTAATTTATAAAAAAAAAAATACACACCATAAAAATTACATGTACAAAACTATAGAATTTGAAATTGATTATGTACAATTACCAAAACAATATACCAAATTAAAATTACTGAACAATCAATAAAGAAAAAAAAAAGATATATTGTGCTCCCAAGTAAACCAAGTAAAATGGTGTTTGTCACCATTTATTCATGGATTGAAATCTTGGTTCAGTTTTCACTTGGCAGTTGGAGAATTACTGACAGATAAGGAGGAAGAGGAAGAGATCAGGATGACAAGTGGGTGCTGTAAGGCTTTTTTTAACCTCCTTCTGAAGGACTTCAAATGGGTAATGTCTGGATGGCAAAATGTAAATACCTAAAAGAGAGAGAGAGAGAGAGAGAGAGAGAGAGAGAGAGGAATTTGACTCTGAATGTTGCATATCATTGGAAAACAACCTCTTAAAAATATGAGAGCAACAACAAGGGATTACATAAAACCATATAGCATGACTCTTTCAAGACCAAACATTCACCTAGCTCTTTTATAGCAATCTTCTACATCATACTTAATTACATCTTACATCAATACTTATTAACTATACATAACAAAAGCACAGCAACTCTATAGCAAACATATCAAAGACCTAAAATCCATTTCCTGAAAAGCTGGATAATTTTGTAAAATGGAAACTGAAGGTGTTTTTTGTGATTTGTTCATTCTCTTGAAAAATGTAATTTAACTAAACAAAGCACAAAGAAAAATATATCCAGTGTTTTCAGTGAACAACTTGTTTTGTAATTTCGCAAATATTAAATTTAGTAATTATAATAACACACAGAATAAGATCAAAATGATCCTATGCCAACTGTTTAGAGCTTCACGTAAGGCCCACCCCAGTCTCTCACTACCTGTCGCCACAAAATGTTTATCACCTATTGTTCAATATTTGAATCGTACACCTTAAAAATAAGGTTGCTGCAGCCATTTATAATCTGATCAGCTAAAAGCTTCAGCCAATATTATTTAAATGCAATGGTATCTTACACATAACCACTAGGGTTGCTGTGGCCATATATGATCCAATCAGCAATCAGCCACCTTTAACAACAAAGAATACTCATTGGGCCCAGCCCATGAGTACCCAAAACATCCACTGCAATCACTAACTTTTCACAGGGGGTCATCAGTTTGGTGATTCTGCAAGTTGTTCCACCTACAAAGTATGGAGAGGTCTGTAATCTTTATTGTAAGTACACTTCAAGTGTGAGAGACAGAATCTAAAAAAAGGCACATTGTATGATTTTTAAATAAATAAAATTACTAAATATTTCATTATTAAAATTACTGCATTATTATTAGAGGAGCATTTCAGTGATGTTTATACTGATAAGGATAAAGCAAAGGAGCTAGAGTTGCCACAAGATATTCCACCATTAGGTGAAGTAGAGCAGCATGGAGACATAATCAGGTGCTAAGGGTTTTAGCATGTTTGTTGGACATCAAACGCTTAGAGGTAAGTGCAGTGATGAGTGGTTGTAATAAAGTGATTAGGTTTGTGCGTGAGGGGTAACGTATTTGAGAGTGTGCACAGGCTATAAATATTGGAAGATGGGGTGAAGCATGAGATTGGTGGACGTAGGTAAAAAAAAATACAGATCCCAGAGTTCATTGCATTAAATCACTAAGGCCAGATATGGTGATGTACTCTGAATGTAAATGGATAGTTTTTTTCAACAGTTGCATTTGAGGATGCATAAGACAAAGCATTCGAAAGAAAGAAGCTGAAGTATGCGGACTTGACAGCTGAGGTGAGGGAACTAGTTGGGGAAATGCACTGTAGAGGTGCTGTTCTAGTGGTTGGTAATGTGGCACGTAAAGATCACATGGAACTGGTGCCACTGAGCATGTATTAACAGTGCCAGTGGGGCTAGGTACAGCCGTAGTCACCAGGGAAGCCAATGTGGGTTTACGATTGTTGATACTTAAGGGCAATGTAGGACTGTAAAGCTGGCTTGGAGGGGGGTAGGTCTGGGACGCCAGACTTCACAGTTGAGACTTCTGGAAGTCTTGTGGGCTTAATTCAGCAAAAAATTGATGAATGGAGGTGCCTACTTGAGGACGCCTGTGAAGAGCTAGTGATGCAGTGGGTGGTTTGGTTACTCATGTGATGGGCTCAATGAGTAACCTTAGATGTTAAGGGTAGCTTGTTGCTGATCAGATCATTAAAGGCCACAGCAACCTAAGGATGTAAACTGTAGGATTAGAACAATAGAAATAGTGCGGCTGCTGGTAGGCAGAGTGTTGGGTTGGCCCTATGTGAAGCTCTAATGGATTGGCATAGGATATTTTACATCTTATCTTGTGTATGATTATAATATTATTCATGCATTGTCAGTAACTGCTTATCCAATTCATGGTCGTGGTGGATCCGTAGCCTACCCGGAATCATATTTATATTAAAATACCACTTGTTATGTGAAATGTTGTTAAGTGAAAATATTGGAAGTCTTTTCTTTGTACATCTGTCAGTTGACTAAAGCTAAAAGAGAATGTTCTTTTTACAACTTGTCCCAAATTTTCTGGAAATGTTGTTTGTAGAATCTGCCTGAGGTTCGATAGCTATCACCTATCAACACTCAAGAAATAGTATTTTTCACAGCAAAGCTCAGCAAGAATACTATACATGAAATTAGTAAAATCCTTGAGAATACCTGGAATATCATACAGTAGTAAATTTCCTTCAGAGTTGTGCAATAGTTTATCTTTTGGTTCATATTCTAATATAATTATTTTATATTTTATCAATCCCGTAGCCAGGACTGATAGCAAGCCATGGACATAGAAGTTTGTGATGGATAAAGTTGCTAAACTTGGGGTTTGTATGGCACAAAATATGATTAAAAGTAGTGATCGACAGATATATCGGCCGGCTGATTAATCTGGCTGATTTTTGGCATTTTTTATATAATTGGCATCAACCTATATATTAGCGCAAGAGGCTGACATTTACACAATGCACATAGGCAATGCTGTAGGCAGCTCCGTCATTCTTGCTGTTAGAGCGACCCTTGCGTCCATTTTGCCATCTCACAGACAGACATCATTGAGCACAAGTACAGGAGTGCAAGCTTCCAACCTGTAGCTGCATGCCGTCTCATCAGAGACAACGGTGTGAATTATTTTCTCTTCTTCAGCTCTCACTATTTATTACTGGCTGCTCCTTGTAACATACACTCAATAATCTGCATGATAAACGACTGAGTTGATAGTTGTAACCTAGAAACCCAGTGTTATTTAGCCTCTTATTTCGCTCATTGATCGGCGGTGCCTATAAAAAAAATAACTTATTGTTATATCCGTCAGTATACCTGTAAGGGGCGCGGGGTGCGGACTGACGGAGGGCGGGCGCAAACGCTAAGAACACAGACTTTATTGAACAAAACAAACACAAACGAACTAGAACAGGAAGCGAGCATGAAACGGGCGTGAGACGAGCCAGAGAAACGAACACGAGAGACGAGCAAGAGAGACGAACAACGCGAACGAAACAAGTAACAAGGTACAATGAAGTAGGAACACGAAGCACAATTAACGTGGAACAAGGAACACGGAACAAAGAACAATGAACGACAAGAGGAAGTGAGACCAGAGGGCTTAAATACACCGACAAACGAGAAACAGCTGAAACGGATAACAAGGGAAAAGACGAGGAGGCGGAACAAAGGCGGGGCATGAACATAAACAAAACAAAGCCATGTGCGGAGGAAGGAAAACAGACTAAACGGGACGTGAGTGTGACAGATGACCCCCCCCCCCATGAACGCGCAACTCCCGGGGCGCGTACTCCTAAACCCCCCAGGAGCTGGCACAGGAGAGGGCAAGGAAAACAAGAAACTAGAATTTGGACAAAACAGAAGACTGAATTCACAGGGGATGGGACCTGGGACTAGAAAGGACGACACAGAACGGGAGTGTTTACATGGGACTGGACAGGAGTGGACAAATGTGACTGGACGGGGTGCTTAACATTGGGCAAGACACTGGAAGGGAACAAGGACTGGACGGGAGACAGGAGAGACGATGGGACTGAGTGCTGGGAATTGGCAGGAGACGGGACAGAGGGTTGAAACGGGGACTGAGGCAACACAGGAGCAGAGACAGGGGACTGAAACATAGACTGGACAGGTGCTGAGACTGAGGATGGATACTGGAAGTGAACAGGGGACTGGGCATGAGACTGGACAGAGGGTTTACGTGGTGACTGGACAGGGCTAACAGGGGACTGAACAGGACTAGGCAGGGGAACAGGTACTAAGACACTCACAGGAACAGACACAAACACGGAAACAGGGACAGGAATCGAAATGAAAGCAGACACGGGTACAGGGACAAGCACAGAGACAGGAATCAAGACAGGGACAGATACAGGAATCAAAATAACATGGGGGTGCCCAGGACTGGTGAATGTCTGTGGGGCAGTCCGAGGAACCAGCCTGTGCACAGTTCTGGGGATCGGCCCCGAAGTCCGTGGGGCCGTTCTACGGGTACGACCGGAAGCGGCCGTATCTACAGTCACCGGGGCAGACACGGCCGTAGCAACAGTCTCGGGGGCATGAACAGCCGTTGAAGCCGCTTTCACGAGCAGAGGAGCAGCTGGCTGCGCCGCGTTCACGCTAAGGGGAGCGGCTGGCTGCGCCACGTTCACGCTGAGGGGAGCGGCTGGCTGCGCCGCGTTCACGCTGAGGGGAGCGGCTGGCTGCGCCGCGTTCACGCTGAGGGGAGTTTGTGCTGCTCGCCGGGCTCGCGCTGGAGCTTTAAAGGGTTTAGGGGGTTTAACGGGCGCACTCACGAGATCCCCTAGAGGTGTGCCCCTGTTAGCCTGTCCTCCGTTGTCCTAAGCCCCTACCCTTAACCCCCCCAAAAAAATTTCCCCGGACTTGAGGGGGCAGTCCATGGGAGCAGAGGGTCCTGCGGAGATGTCCTGAGAGTCGATCGGGAGAATCTGGCTCTCAATAGTTCACTGAAGGTCTCCACTGTAATTTGCAGGGTTCTCTCTCCCAGCACACGATCAGCCCACTGCAATGCTACCCCTTTGAGAAGGGATCTCATGAACATTACCTTAACGAATTCATGTGGTGCTGGGACCGTCAGGTAATTAAAATACAGGTGGCACTGGAGCAGGAAACCCTCAACGTTTGAAGGCCCCTCAAACTCGGAGGGAACTCCCATAACGGACGGCAGGGCAGCAGGTTGATCCCCCACCTTCACCGCCAGAGACTCCTGGACTTTCCTGAACGTCTCTTCGAAATAATAGTCCGTGCTAGCTGCGTCCTCTTTATGGTCATTCATTCTGTAAGGGATACCTCAAGTACAACAGGTCCAAAGTCCACAGTCAATGTACCAAATTAAAGCTTAAGGTCACTGATTTTCATTGATTTTATCATTTTATATATAATCCCACTCTATAAATAAGTATTTTTGCTGTTATTGGAAATTGTTATGAAAAAATATTGGTGACAGATATTCAGAATTTTCTCTGCACCATATTTCAGTCAGTGTGTACATATCATACACCAATCAAACGGGCAGACTCTTAGGATCACAAGGATAAGCCGCTATAATATAGGACTAAGGAATTAAAGCTGAAAAAATAAGGTGTTACAAACTTCAGGTTTCTTCCTCATCAATGACAAAACCGCAGCTTCTCAAAGCTTGAAGAGTCCACAAGCGGCTCACATACAAGGTTAGCACAGCAGCGCTTACCTTAGATAGCCCCCTTCAAAACGAGACTAAATCTGAGTTAAACTCATGTTTGTGTCAAGAGTACTGGCCGAAAAAAAATCAACTCAGCTTTCCAACAACATCAAGCCTGTAGACCAATCAGTGGCAGAATTATGTCAACGTGCCACCAATGAGGAGGGACAAATACGCAGCAGAGTGCATATGCTTTCAGCGCCAGACACCGCAAGACCCACATCCAGACATTGCGAGACCCAGACACAGCGAGAGAGACTCAAACGGTTCTGTTTGACAGCCACAAGCTCCACGAACAATAATCAAGTCAATAAACATATTTTAAAGCTTAGATGTCTTTTACTAGTTACATTTCCCCCACTGATCATGACATCAGTCATTCAAAGGAACACTGTACTCAGTCAGAAACAAGTGTAAACATCAGAAATAAACTCAGTACATCAGAATAAACACACCATAACTAAGGGTTTTTACTGTTTGGTGAGGGGTAAATGACCACTTGGTGAGGGACGGGAGACGAGTTCCTCATAGAAAGTTAAGAAAAACACTAAGATGTTGACAGTAGGTCTATACAAGATATATACACTGTATTTTTGCAGTAAAATTAGTCATTTTCCTTATGGAGAGCTTGGGGTCTAAAGAGACACTTGGAAAGGCCATCTGTCCACTGTCTGCTCCAGCTTCAATAACTTCAAATCAGTAGGAGGTATCAACTCCAAATTTTACCTGATGAAAGTAGACCCCTGGAGATACGATATTAAAAAGGAAAAAGTAATGGGACTCATGGACTCTTCAGTTTATAGTCACTAACTTTTTTTTTCAGAAATAAAACAAGCGCCTACATTTTTTTTGTGGTTTTCATAAGCTTTTGACCACTTCATACATATTTCAGGACCTCTAAATGGTTTCTTTTACAAATTTGAAGGGTTTTCTGTAAAAATAAATCATGACAATGCCTCTAGTTTATTCACTGCCTAAGGAACAGGAATATCAGCTTTACATATCGGCCATCAGCCACTACTGCTGTCTAAAAATCAGCCTCGGCAATCAAAAGACCCATATCGGTCATTCACTAATTAAGTTTTCTTAGGCCAGACAAATCAATATCTAGTTTTTATTATTTTGGAAATCATGGATACTGCATCCTCCAAGCAGTGGAGAATGTCACACTCTGGCCTTTTCTTGTCATTTTCTGCTGTCTGTCTCGGAGCAAATGCCCCTGTTATTGTTTTTTTTTTCACCATCTCCTTTGTCTCTACCTTAGTCCTGCCTACTTAGTCCTCAGTGTCTCCACCTGTGTCTCGTCTGTAATCTTGCCCGCTCATTATCTGTCTCCTTGTCCTCCCTGCTCAGCCATGACAAGGAAAAAGAAGAAGCAACCGATTTGTTAAAAGTGCACAGTTTAAAACCAACATCTGTGATGGTAGATGTGGGAGCAACATATTGCCATCCAGAACTTAACTTTTTCTGGGAAAGCTTTGCTGTTTTCAGTAAGGCCATTCTGCATGGATTACAACATGGCCCATTAGTAAAAAGAGTCCAGATGCTAAACTAGTCTAGACCCGTCATCCATTTCTGTCATTCATTTAGCAAATTATGAAATAAAAGTTTTTTAAAAAGAAAGTTTTTACATTAAGTCTTTGTGAATTCAAATGTGCACCCAGTGATTCAGGGTAGGCTCTGGACACACAATGACCCTGAACTGGATAAGTGGTTACCGACAATGAATGAATGAATGATGAATAAAAAAATCTTAGGGTGTTTTTTCTTAGCTCTCCATCCAGGCATATGATTACAGCTCTCAGCAGACGAGTTAAAAGTGATTGAAACAGACAAAGAAAAAGATATGCTATGTGCAGGGATCAATCACTCGCTGGGCTCCTGGGCATCTGGGAACTGCAGATGAGCTCCCGATGCGTAAAATCTCTAAACCACTTTAGTGAATCTGCTTAGAAGTATGTTGTCTTGACTGTCATGTTTGTCAAGTTGTCTTATAAGGTCCTAATTATAAGGTCCACCCATCATTAGGTGGACTAGGTAAACGCGAGAGTTGCTGGGTGTCCAGAGGTGCCCAGGGGGAGAAAGAAAAATTTCATCTCTAAATATTACAGTTAACCCACAACTTTATAAGTTCATAGTTAATACATAAGCCCCAATATTATCACTCTGGAAATCAGTCCCCACATTCTCCCTCCACACAGTAAGATTTACCTGTGGCGGAGGAGGGGCTCTGTGACTGAATGTAAAAGAAGAGGAAAAGATGACCGAAATTTAGAGGTTATATAATGTAGGAATAAGCAGCTGCTTATTTAAATTTTTAGGTCCTTAAATACTACTACTACTAGTGTACTACTACTGTAAACACATTTGTGCTATTTAAGGTGGAAAGGAAAATTAAATTAAACAATTTAAATACACAAAATCACTACAAAATATGTTTTGTATAAGCACTGTTGAGTGGTCTGCTGGTTTCCAGTTCCACCTAAAGATTTTAAGAGTATGCCCTTATAAGAACAGCAGTGTTTTACTGAACATAAACTCCCCTTTGTTCTCTCTGTATGATACTCTGGTGTTTTGTAGTATAATGTCATGGCTGGGCAAGGAAGACAAGGAGGCAGATGTACACACTGGGGATCTTTTATTAACCAGACAAACAAAACAAACAGTTAATCCAAAACTTGGATAGAAAACAAACTGCATTAAAATGAACAGGTCTAGACAGGAACAAACTAAGACTAGGACAGACAGGAAAAAGCCATCAAACAGAGTAGACATGGGTAAACACAGATGGATACACATCCACACACAAGACCAGACAAGGGAGCACTGCAAACCAATGGGTATAAATGCACAGGACAAACAAGGAACACCTGGAAACACTAGAAGGTGCAGCAGATGCTGCGTTCACTGGAGCATCGGGCGCTGCGTTCAGTGGAGCAGGAGCTGCAAGCAGTCCTGCATTGACATCCACAGAGGAAGGGGATTTGCATTGACATCCACGGAGGCAGGGGCTTGGGCAGTTCGAGGGGCACATACTGGGGCTGCACGAGGAGCAGATGCTGGAGCTGTTGAATGTTTGGGAGGTCCAAATCAAATCAAATCAAATCAAATTTATTTATATATCGCTTTTCACAACTGATGTTGTCACAAAGCAGATTCACAGAATCCCAGTAAGACAAAGATTTGACATGAAATGTAAAAAAAAAAAACAAAATGTAAAACCCTCAAGTGAGCAAGGCAGGGGCGACAGTGGCAAGGAAAAACTCCCCCAGCTGAGGAAGAAACCTTGGGAGGAACCAAGGCTCACAAGGGGTGACCCATCCTCCTCTGGTCAATCTACTGGTGATAATAGTTAGTAGTCCGTGAGAACTTCCGTGAGAGGTCCAATGGGCACAATCATGAGGAAATCCTTTGACCAAGGATCCTCATGAAATGCTTCATTTACCCTGAGGCTTGAGGCTTACAGCACAAAGATTCAACCCACCCCCCCCCCACCCACCCACACACACACACACACACACACACACACACACACACACACAATTTTCCCCAGACTTGAAGGGGTAGTCCTTCAGTGAGGGTGAGGCACCAGCACACTGCTTTCACCGGCTCCAATCTTTTCGGGGTGTGGAGGACACTTTTGCCTCTGGTGTGCCAGGGACAATTTGGCAAATCACGTATTCCTCTGTTCTCTTCAGATGCACTTTTGAATGATTTGAAACTCATCTCTGCGTATTCTAAGCCACTGAGGACCAACCAAAATCTTGCCAAGGGCTCCAATTTGGTCAGGGCTGGCTCTGGTTGACAACCTACAACCTTCTTAACGACCTCTAATAAGAAGGGTATTTATATCTCTACCTTCCCATTATTGGGATGCCAAACCCATTGTATTACAAACACTATAAAGGTCCAGCAAATACAGTATATGCTGAATATGCTTGCATAGTTGTACTTGTTTGTCTGTATATACTGTAGGAAATGCTGGATTACTATTTTACAGGAATTTACTGCACTTCACCTTAAAATTTCTACAAACCAGATTCCAAAAAGGTTGGGACACTAAACAAACTGTGAATAAAAAACTGAATGCAATGATGTGGAGATGGCATATGTCATTATTTTATTCGTAATAGAACATAGATGACAGATCAAATGTTTAATCTGAGTAAATGTAATATTTTAAAGGAAAATATGTTGATTCAAAATTTCACAGTGTCAACAAATCCCAAAAAAGTTGGCACAAGTAGCAATAAGTGGCTGGAAAAAGGAAATTGAGCATATAACGAACAGCTGGAATACCAATTAAAACTAATTAGGTCAATTGACAACATGATTGGGTAAAAAAAGTGCTTCTCAGAGTGTCAGTGTCTCTCTGAAGCCAAGATGGTAAGAGGATCACCAATTCCACTATTGTTGTGCAGAAAGATAGTGCAGCAATACGAAAATGGTGTTACCCAGCGTAAAATAGCAAAGACTTTTAAGTTATCATCATCAACCGTGCATAACATCATCAAAAGATTCAGAGAATCTGGAACAATTGCTGTCCATAAGGGTCAAGGGCGTAAAACTCTACTGGATGCTTGTGATCTCCGGGCCCTTAAACGTCACTGCACCTCAAACAGGAATGCCACAGTCAAGGAAATAACAGAATGGGCTCAGGAATCCACCGTGCCATCCGCCGTTGCCAGCTGAAACTGTACAGTGCAAAGAGGAAGCCATTCCTAAGCAAGCTCCACAAGCTGAGTCGTTTGCACTGGGCCAGGTATGTGGCAAAATGGAAGACTGTTCTGTGGTCAGATGAGTCACAATTTGAAGATCTTTATGGAACTCTGGGATGCCATGTCATCCGGACCAGAGAAGACAAGGATAACCCAAGTTGTTATCAACGCTCCGTTCAGAAGCCTGCTGATGGTACTGGGTTGCACGATTGCTTGTGGCATGGGCAGCTTGCATGTCTGGAAAGGCACCATTAATGCAGAGAAGTATATTCAGGTTCTAGAACAACATATTCTCACATCTAGACGTCATCTCTTTCAGGGAAGACCCTGCATTTTTCAACAAGATAATGTCAGACCACATTCTGCAGCAATCACAGCATCATGGCTACTTAGGAGAAGGATCTGGGTACTGAAATGGCCAGCCTGCAGTCCAGATCTTTTACCTACAGAGAACATTTAGCGCATCATAAAGAGGAAGGTGTGACAAAGAAGGCCAAAGACAATTGAACAGTTAGAGGCCTGTATTACACCTCTCTGAAGCCGCACGGATGTCATTCCCAACAGTCACTCCAAACCTCCCACTCTCTGAATTTTGTCTCGGCAATTGCCAAAGCAACAATCTTTTTTGCCTGCCATCCATTGAAATGGGAGCTCCCCAAGTCATCCAAGCTTGAAAATCCTCATTCTTCCACTTGACAGCTTCCCCCATCATTGGTATCCACCACTTCTTGCATTGCCACCATAGCAGGCATCAATAATTTTGATCAACACTATATGCAGTTACTTACAAAGTGGTGGTGGTCCATTCTGACACAATGTTCCATGTCTCCTCCAGAACATGTCAAAATGTTTAAAAATTTTCACTTTAAATTAAAATTTAATTTTGACTTCTCACACAAAAGCCAGTCTGTGGGCTGAAATGAGAGCGAGAGAGATAGAGTCTTTCAGAATCCCATTATAGAGGCTGAATGCTTTTTTGGCTTTCATTATGATTCATATCACTGCACCTTGTTTCTCATCAGCAGCTATTGATTATGCAATTACTTTCTGTCTGACCATTAGATATAAAGCAGGAAAAACTGCTGGAGGATTTGGTGGAAGCCTTGGGGCAATTGGTGAGGAATGATCTGGCATGAATTTTCTAACCTCTTCAATAACACAGTAATCTTGCAAATGGAAGTCTTATCCACCCCACCATTTTCCAAACGATCAAGATGTGATACTCAAATTTATCAGTCCTCAATTTATTATATGTGCGATTTGTGCTAATAATGGGCTACACTCTGATGTGAAGGAGTCTCCGAAATGAGTGCTCTTGTTACTATGAATACATTAGGAACAAGCAAATAATCTACACTTTTTCAGTTCTTTTAAATCATTAAAGTATGAATGAATAAATTAACAAAATAATTTTCTTTTTAAAGAAAAGCTTTGACAGATTTAAGTTGCACCAGTTGTTAACACAGGTGGAACTGTGCTCTCTGGAACGAAGGAGCCTCATCCATTAACTCTGGTGTGTTTGATTACACATTTATAATTTGCATTGCACTCCTTCCAGCTACTGCATTGTCAGGTTCAATCATAAGTGAAGTGATTCGCTGAAACAGGTATTGTATGGTGACTATATTTGGGTCCTCTTGGGAGAGCTTCAGAAATTAGGACAGGTAAGCATTTATTACCCTAATCAGTCTATCCTAATGTTAATGTTGTTCAGAGACACTCAGTCTAGATTACCAGATAATTAAATAGAATTTTCTCAGGTGCAAAACTTGCATGCCTGTTCAGTACTTTACAACAATTTTAGGCATGATAGTGCACAAAATGCATCTTTAGTTGCAGTGCTACCAAGTTCCAAACTGCCAATGTCAGCTCAACTGTTTATTAAGGAATTCACAGATAGCCTTTCCATGCTTGAACAAACATACACAAGCCTTAAATCACCACTCTCACTGCCTTCAGCTGCAGAGGTGTAAAGCACACTTCATTAGAATCCATTGGTGCAATAGAAATGCATTCTCTGGAGTCAGGGCTGTCACTAGAGATTAATGATTAGAGGGGCTAAGCTTTAACCAAGGAGGTCTGGGGTAACTGCCACATACCAGCAACTATCTTTGATGAGGTACAGATTAGGCAAAGCCACAAGTAGCTGCTGCCTTTAAAGAAATAAATTGGATATTTTAGCGATGTGGGTGTTAGAAACCTCAAGACAAAACCAACCACTAAGGAACACAGACGGTCTATAAAAGGACACCACAGACAAGACATACCTGGAAACCAATCAAGGCACATGACACTAGAAACATGAGGGAGGAGGAATCATATGACTAGAGGAAACATGAGGGCAGGAAAATCACATGAATAGGGAATAACCAGGAATCAAAACTGAATAGAACACAGCAAAGAACCAAACTAAAACATAGCCCAAAGGTGTGACATCTATCTACATGTAGAAAAACAAAACTGAGTTGTGAACAACTTTTGATTATATACAGGTGTCTAAAATAAACATCAATTCAGTCTGCCCTAAATACAGCAATGTTTATTGCATGAACATTTTAACTGGATTTTTCAACAGGCTTACCTTGCATTCATCAATAATCAGGTTTCCGCTGATAGCATAAAGCTATTTAACTAATGCATCAGTGGTTTTTCAATTAGGTTAATTAAAGATTGTAACAGGCATTCAACTGATGTTTTTTTCTTTATGTTTGTCTTGAAATGACACTCACAGTCAGGAAACTCACTACACTTTCTCGTGTGCTTAGAGTTGCAAACGTTTTGAAATCAAAATAAGGAGGTAGAGGCCGGGGAACTAGTATTTAAATCCTTTTTGAATATAATAACCAGAAACAAATATTTTTCAATGACAAAGCAGAATCTGTCCATGTGTTTTGCAAATGCAGTATTACCCATTTAAAATGTTCATTAATTACAATAAGATTTGTTCTGGTTGGATTGTTGGGTCGGATCAAAGTCTGATCATGCTCTCACTAAAAACAAACCACCAAAATAATGTATGCAGAATTACTTTGATTCAAAAATGTATCTGTGATGTGTTGGGGGAGAATGAAATGTAGTTTTTCCAGGACACAAAGCTAACATTATTTCTTTCTACAAACCGGATTCCAAAAAAGTTGGGACACTAAACAAATTGTGAATAAAAACTGAATGCAATGATGTGGAGATGGCAAATGTCAATGTTTTATTCATAATAGAACATAGATGACAGATCAAAAGTTTAATCTGAGTAAATGTAACATTTTAAAGGAAAAATATGTTGATTCAAAATTTCACAGTATCAACGAATCCCAAAAAAGTTGAGACAAGTGGCTGGAAAAAGGAAATTGAGCATATAACGAACAGCTGGAAGACCAATGAACACTAATTAGGTCAATTGACAACATGATTGGGTATAAAAAGAGCTTCTCAGAGTGTCAGGGTCTCTCTGAAGCCAAGATGGTAAGAGGATCACCAATTCCACAATTGTTCCACAGAAAGATAGTACAGCAATACCAGAATGGTGTTACCCAGCGTAAAATAGAAAAGACTTTTAAGTTATCATCATCAACCATGCATAACATCATCAAAAGATTCAGATAATCTGGAACAATTGCTGTGCGTAAGGGTCAAGGACATAAAACTCTACTGGATGCTCGTGATCTCTGGACCCTTAAACATCACTGCACCTCAAACAGGAATGCCACTGTCAAGGAAATAACAGAATGGGCTCAGGAATACTTCCAGAAAGCATTGTCAGTGAACGTAATCCACCGTGCCATCCGCCGTTGCCAGCTGAAACTGTACAGTGCAAAGAGGAAGCCATTTCTAAACAAGCGCCACAAGCTCAGACGTTTGCACTGGGCCAGGGGGCTTTTAAAATGGAGTGTGGCAAAATGGAAGACTGTTCTGTGGTCAGATGAGTCACAATTTGAAGTTCTTTATGGAAGACTGGGACGCCATGTCATCCGGACCAGAGAGGACAAGGATAACCCAAGTTGTTATCAACGGTCCGTTCAGAAGCCTGCATCACTGATGGTATAGGGTTGCATGAGTGCTTGTGGCATGGGCAGCTTGCATGTCTGGAAAGGCACCATTAATGCAGAGGACTATGTTCAGGTTCTAGAACAACATATGCTCCCATCTAGACGTCATCTCTTTCAAGGAAGACCCTGCATTTTTCAACAAGATAATGCCAGACCACATTCTGCAGCAATCACATCATGGCTACGTAGGAGAAGGATCCAGGTACTGAAATGGAGGAATTAATTAGATATGAATGGGAGAGCATTCCTATTTCTAAACTTGAGAAACTGGTCTCCTCTATCCCCAGACATCTGTTGAGTGTTGTAAGAAGAAGGGGGGATGCCACACAGTGGTAAAAAATGACCTTGTCCCAACTTTTTTGGGATTTGTTGACGCCATGAAATTTTGAAACAACATATTTTTCCCTTAAAAAGATATTCTCTCAGTTAAAACTTTTGATCTGTGATTTGTGTTGTATTCTGAATAAAATATTAAATGGTGGCACCTCCACATCATTGCATTCAGTTTTTATTCACAATTTGTTTAGTGTCCCAACTTTTTTGGAAGAGCTGTAGGATCCAATTTTTCAGCACTGATCTGCTGCTCTCATCACAGCTAACCAGAGCCATACGCACATATGGTTCTGTGCAAAACAACCCCCTGTAGGAGGGATTGTGATCTTACTGGCTGCAGAACTGAATGTAGGACAATGTAACTGGCTGCTGATTGGATAAATAAAGGTAACAAACCAATGAAAAGCACATTCTCTATTTAGGAACAGTGGAGAATCTGCCCCTCGCTATAGCTGGGAGAGAGCTGCATATTTCTGTCTATTGCGTATAAAGTGTGACCTTAAAAATATGGAAGAAAATGAGTCCCATATCAGTTCCAAATGAAACTCACCTTTTAGTGTCCAAATACAGGACGATTCAGTATTTTACGGGATAGTTGGCAACAGTACGTGTTCGTATTTCACTAAGAAAGCAATATAGACTGATTGCCATTTAGAAGAACATTTAGGGGGAGTGATGAATTACATTTCAATTTCAAGACAAGACAGGAGTGTCTCAATGTGATCAAATGTAATGTTTGGTGGAGGAGGAATAATGGTTTCAGGCTATTTTTGAATGCAACTAAAAATTACACGGACATGACTTTGTTAGTTACCCAAAAGAAATAGTGTAGTTTAAAGCAGAAAGGCAGCGTGGTCTATATAAATAGCCATTATTAGAGAATGAAAAATTCAACATTGAATATTATTCATTGAATGAATAATAATCTATACCAACATACCTTTGGACATAAAAATTATATTCAGTCAAATTTTACTTTTTTTTTATTTAGCGATTGAGTCACATTTTGCCTCCATAAGTATTCTGTTTATTCAAACTCATTACTGATCATTTAGGATTTTCTGTTTCAAAGCAGTGCAGGTAGAAAATGAAATTTTTTCATCTGGGCAGTACATTACAGTTTGTACAATATACAATGAAATGTGTCTTCCACATTTAGCCCATTTGTGGCAGTGAACACACATACACACACCCACACTAGTGCACTAGGGGCTGTGAACACACCCAGAGTGATGGGCAGCCATCCCCTGCACCTGGGCATCAGTTGTGCCTGTACTCAAGGGCACCTCCGCCATGGACTGAGGGAGGACAGTGATGTTCCAAACCAAAGACCTTTCAGTCCTAAGCTCTCTTCTCTAAACATTAGGCCACGGCTCCCCACATAACGAATGATGTGTCTGAAATTATGATTAATAGCTTGGAGCAAGCCTGACTTTAATGAATTATGGCTCCTATTATACTAATGTTATCAAACAGCAAATAAGCCATTAAATATGTGAACAATGCAGGAGGGAAAATATGTTTAAGGGGTTTATTTATATGCTATCACCATGGAGCACCAATTAGTTAAATAATGGTGTTTTATCTGGCAAAGAAATTAAGCTTGACATGTCAAAAACTGTTTGCTCGGGGAAGGTGGCAGGGGACTATTAGTTCATTCATTTATTCGTTGTCTGTAACTGCTTATCCAGTTCAGGGTCACGGTGAGTCCGGAGCCTACCCGGAATCACTGAGAGCAAGGCAGGAATATACCCTGGAGGGGACGCAAGTCCCTCCCAGAGCAACACACTCACACATTCACTCACACCTATTGACACTTTGAGTCACTAATCCACCTGCAAAAGTGTGTTTTAGGAACATGGAAGGAAATCGGAGCACCTGGTAGAAACCCACATGGACACATGGAGAACAAACCAAACTCCGGACAGACTTTCAGCCGGAGTGGGAACCCACAACCCCGGGATTCTGGAGCTGTATGACTGCCACACTATGCGTCACCATGCTGCCCTGGTGGACTATGACATCAAATGCAAATACTTTGGAGAGGAATTAAGCAGAGAAATTAAACTAATAAATAAGCCTACATTAAACCTCTCCATTGCAACTGAAATCCTAAATATATTTTAATTAAAGGTAGTATCTGCAATCATTTATATGTAATGTACTTAAAAAGGTGTCTTTGAATTCCTTCTGAAACTCATGAGACTAGATTTAGCCATATTTATTTTCTCATTTTCTGTCACATCCACATCAGTTTTTGAATTGCCTTCTGCCTTAAAAATATTTTCTCCTCCATATCTATAAATCAGTTAAGAACAATAGCCTTTATCCTTCCTCACCTGGAAAGTCTATTTCAGCAAACAGCAGGCACACTACTATTCTGTATGCTCTGATGCCTTACATTGCCTGAGGTCCTCAATCACCTTTTTCATCCATCAATATATAATAGCATAAATAGAATATATTAATAACACTCATATTTTATATTTTAATATTGAATACATTATGTTTATATCTTAATAATGAATTGAACATTCTTAGTGTCTTCACTGTAGTATTTGATTAATGATGCACAATTAATCAGTCATTATTGTAATGGGAATTTTTATATGTCTCTGTTGAAAGATCCTGTCTGCTTGTTTTGTCTGCATATTCATTTCTAATCGTCAACAGAACTCAGAAACTAAGTGTATGTCAGGTCAGTGCTTTATCAGAACAAAACAATCTGTCCCTCATCTTGTTTATCAAACTGGGACGTCTCTAAGGAGACTAAGCTTGCAGAAACTTAGAGTGATTATCTTATGCTTATGACGTATAAACGTATAAATCTTTATAAACTCTCTGTGAAAACATCTTCTTTGTCCACATTCACATAGTACTCTGTGCTATTGTGTGTTGACCACCTTAAGGTTAATAAACTACTTTCTTATTTTCTCCACCACAATTATTAATTAGCAAATTATAAAATTAACAAAATCAACAATGGCTGACCATTGTTGATTTTGTTAATTTTATAATTTGCTAATTAATAATTGGGTTATGACTATGGGTTCAGTTAGCAGAACTAAAAAGAATAAATTCATGGGCGGACCACTGAGAAAAACCTTATAAAAGTAATGGGTAGAAGTTTTGTAAAATATTTTGTTGATATACTTTTAAGTGAACACTAATGTGTAATAATTGTATGCTTTATATTTTAAACAGATTGGTTTTTAAGGAAACAAATATTTTTAATGTGTTCAAATTCAGCAATATTGTGAATCAAAATGGACAGAAGGGGTGTAGGCAAATGTTCACATAATATAATCAGTAAAAATGCTGTGACTAAAATACATAAAGTTTTGTATACATTAATAATTAATGTCACTAAGACAGAAGAAAAGCACAAGATATTCAATAAAATATACAAGCTCCGTTTTATAGAAAAGCTGAAACATTTTGTAAAAAGCAATAATTTGACATTTTATTCAACAGACAATCCACACTGAAAACATTTCCATTGGTTTCGCTGAACAACTTAATTGTATTTTGTACATATAAACACAGATTTCAACACAGTGCAATAAATTACAGCACACTCCAAAAATTGAGGCACAGTTATGTCACCTTTCTTTAAATTGCAATGACATTTTGTTTCCTCTTTGTGTGAGTTTCAGATTGCATTGCTTGATGCAGTGGCAGACTCAGTTTTTTTTTTCTTTCTTTCAATAAATACTCCAAGCACATGTGACTAGATTTGTAACTGACAACAAATTAAATTTTGTTTATTTACAAAATGCAAGTTGGTCAGTGAAAACGTATTGTTATTTTATTATTAATCATTTATTTATATTATTTATTGTACAAAAAGCACCAAAACTATGTGTATACTTGTATTCTTTGCTTGTTTTGAATTTTCCTGAGCAAATACTTATAAAAAAATAAAAAAAATAAATAATGATCGGAATCACATTTTGTTTTGGCAGTCACTGTCCATTCTACTCCTTTGATCATAGAGAATCACTTTTTATTTCTACAATTTCAGACTCTAGTCCATCAGTTGCTCTGCATAATTTGTTTGCCCCGTTTCAACCCTGAAACATGTAATGTGAAATGATCTTTTATTTGTCATTGTACAACAAGCAATGAAATGTCTTTCGCGTTTAACACATCCAAGGCACTGAACACACACACACTCACACACGGGTGCACACTCCATTATTAGGCCATGGCTGCTTTGTCAATGGTTAGAATTCTATAAGGCCAAGACAGAGCAGATATTATTTGGGTGGTGGATAATTCTGAGCTCTGCAGTGATACTGAAATGGTGCTGTGTTATTGTATCTTGTGCTGGTTTGAGTGGATCTGACAGAGCAGTGACAGTTTAAACACCTCAGTATTACTGCTGGACCATCAAATTAAAAAAAATATGGTGCCAACAACATCCTGTGGGCATGTACAGTGCCCACACAGTCACTAATGAAAGACTAGAGAATGAACAATACAAACCATGAAACCACCAATGATACTGTCTTTGACTTTTCATCTACAAAGTGGAGCAACAAGGTTGTTGCATGTAATAGGGTTGACTGTGAGTGGGCATGTTTTTTTTTAAAAAAATCCACCAGCTTTGCTGTGTCTGATTTCACAAATGCAACACTGAGATACTTATTCACTGAGAAAGATGCCCCATCCCAACATATCTGGTCTGTAGTGGTCATCCTGAAGAAGAGGGTGAAAGGGGCCAACAGCCAAAATGGACTATAGTCTGTAATTGTATAACTACAAAGTGCCACTGTATGATATATCTACAGATCTTCTATGTCTCTGTAACACTGACAGGCTGAGAAATCCAAGAAGGCCTTAAACCACACTGACCCAGAAAAATTAATAAATGCTTTAGACTGCTGCAATGCACTACAACTTGGATGTCCCACTAAGAACCTAAGTAAGGTCACTGTGCCCAATGCTAAGCTTTGGCATGAGGAGTGTAAACCCCCACATAACTGGGCTTTGGAGCAGTGCAACTGCATTCTCTGGAGTGATTAACTACCATTCAATAGCTCTGAGATGAGTTGGAGAGATTCCTGACTCAGTAAATATCACTGTGGTTGAAAGCCAATAAATCCTCATAGAATAGCTGTTAATGCAACAAAAGAGAACAAAATGCACATTAGTGCCTTTCATTTCAGAATATATTAGAATACATTTCAGAACATGTTAGATGAGCATACATCCACATACATGTATCAGCAGAGATTAACACCTCCATTTATTTCCCTTTCTACAGACTACTGAGTTGGACAATTTATACTGATACATTGAATAGCCAATCTAATGACACCCAGACATGCTGTGATATTTTTCAGTCTTATTTACTTGCTAACTTATTGCACTAGTTTTAAGTAGAGGAACAGAAAGTCAAAATGAACAATCCATATTCATCTGAGCCTGCCAGACCTTTAAAACTGTCAAAGTCATGGTTGAGCATGACATATCGGTGATCAATAGTTGGACAATGCACCCACTGTTTACATCTAAATTTTTCCTTGTCTGCACCTTTAACAGCAGGGTATTTAATCTGAGGATCTCAGATCGCATGTGTAATTGGCATTGGAGGCCTTTAAGGACAAGGCTGTGCACTCTCAGTAAACATATGGCCTTGAAAACCAATCAATATTTCGTGTTTGTAGTACTTTTAAACAATTTGATTTTGCTTATTTAAAGCAGCTTTTCTCTTTTCCTTAATCTAGTTTGGCAAAGTCTCCATCCTGGACATCACAACGCTTGGCATGGGAATTTATGAAAACATTTTATGACTGAAGCAAGAAATAGCAGCAAACTAAATTATTTATGCTGCTGTTATATTGTTTCCGTGCCTTGAGCTACACCATGAGAGCACATCTACTGTAGTAGCTCTCACTGGCATGTCAGCAATGAGATATAATCTTGTTGCTGTCATGTAGTGCTGAAGAGTATGTAACATTTTAGCAATCAACTGGCTTTTTGAGTGATATGGAACTGAATGAATTTGCATTTTTTTTCCTGCCTATTCTTGTTTTTCACACTCAATCAGACTTGTATAGGTTTAAAGTAGGTGCCAGCTGATGAATTTAGGCCAGACATGTTTATGCAAATCTTGTAATAATGGCAATGCAGAAACTAATCATGCACTGCATTCTTCATCAGTGTTCATGTGCTGGTGTTTAAAATAGTAGTCAATAGTCAAACTGATACAGAATGTCTGCAGACATTTTCAAGTAAAATTTGAAACTTTAAGCCATTTCAAATGTAATTTCAGATTATATTTAGGTATTCATTATGCTGCTTCATGAAAAATCAGTCAGCAATTCAGTAACCCTGTAAAATCTGTAAAGTGCAACAAATCTGCTTGCAATTTAATTTCTTTGGTAATAAAAATCACACATTTTTCCTCTATAATTACTATCATCACAAACTTGTAATTATGAATTTATATGCCCAGAGAAGCGTTGGAGTGCGGGGGCAAACTCAGAAGGTTTGGGCTGGAGTTTGAGGTGGCTTGGAGGTGTGCATGTAAAACCGTGCCCCCAAAATTAGACGGTTGCCAATCGTTCGTGGGCTGAAAGCAGATCATGTGCATGGGTATGGAAGTACAAACCGGATTCCAAAAAATCCGTGCCAACATCTAATATTTTATTCAGAATAGAACACAAATCACAGATCAAAAGTTTAAATTTTGATTTTATCATTTTAAGGGAAAAATATGTTGTTGCGGGTGGCACGGTGGCGCAGCAGGTAGTGTCGCAGTCCTGGACCTGGAGGTTGTGAGTTCGATTCCCGCTCCGGGTGACTGTGAGGAGTTGGTGTGTTTTCCCTGTGTCCGTGTGGGTTTCCTCCGGGTGCTCCGTTACACGTTAGTAGGTGGATTGGCGACTCAAAAGTGTCCGTAGGTGTGAGTGTGTGAGTAAATGTGTGTGTGTGTCTGTGTCGCCCTGTGAAGGACTGGCGCTGCCTCCAGGGTGTAATCCTGCCTTGCGCCCAATGATTCCATGTAGGCTCTGGACCCACCATGACCCTGAATTGGATAAGCGGTTACAGATAATGAATATGTTGTTGCAAAATTTCATGGCGTCAACAAATCCCAAAAAAGTTGGGACAAGGCCATTTTTTACCACTGTGTGGCATCCCCCCTTCTTCTTACAACACTCAACAGATGTCTGGGGACAGAGGAGACCAGTTTCTCAAGTTTAGAAATAGGAATGCTCTCCCATTCATGTGTAATACAGGCCACTAACTGTTCAATCGTCTTGGGCCTTCTTTGTCACACCTTCCTCTTTATGATGTGCCAAATGTTCTCTATAGGTGAAAGATCTGGACTGTAAGCTGGCCATTTCAGTATCCGGATCCTTCTCCTACATAGCCATGATGTTGTGATTGCTGCAGAATGTGGTCTGGCATTAACGTGTTGAAAAATGTAGGGTCTTCCCTGAAAGAGATGGAAGCATATGATGTTCTAGAACCTGAACATAGTTCTCTGCATTAATGGTGCCTTTCCAGACATGCAAGCTGCCCATGCCACAAGCACTCATGCAACCCCATACCCTCAGTGATGCAGGCTTCTGAACAGAGTGTTGATAACAACTTGGGTTATCCTTGTCCTCTCTGGTCCGGATGACATGGCGTCCCAGTGTTCCATAAAGAACTTGAAATCGTGACTCATCTGACTACAGAACAGTCTTCCATTTTGCCACACTCCATTTTAAAAGTCCCCTGGCCCAGTGCAAACGTCTGAGCTTGTGGAGCTTGCTTAGAAATGGCTTCCTCTTTGCACTGTACAGTTTCAGCTAGCAAGGGTGGATGGCACGGTGGATTGTGTTCAGTGACAATGCTTTCTGGAAGTATTCCTGAGCCCATTCTGTTATTTCCTTGACAGTGGCATTCCTGTTTGAGGTGCAGTGACATTTAAGGGCCCAGAGATCACGAGCATCCAGTAGAGTTGTATGGCCTTGACCCTTACGCACAGCAATTGTTCCAGATTATCTGAATCTTTTGATGATGTTATGCACGGTTGATGATGATAACTTAAAAGTCTTTGCTATGTTATGCTGGGTAACACCATTTTGGTATTTTGCGCAACAATGGTGGAATTGGTGATCCTCTTACCATCTTGGCTTCAGAGAGACTTTGGCACACTGAGAAGCTCTTTTTATACCCAATCATATTGTCAATTGACCTAATTAGTGTTAATTGGTTTTCCAGGTGTTTGTTATATGCTCAATTTCCTTTTTCCAGCCACTTATTGTTGCCTGTACCAACTTTTTTGGGATTGGTTAACACTGCGAAATTTTGAATCAACATATTTTTCCTTTAAAATGTTACATTTACTCAGATTGAACTTTTGATCTGTCATCTATGTTCTATTACGAATAAAACATTGACATTTGCCATCTCCACATCATTGCATTCAGTTTTTATTCACGATTTGTTTAGTGTCCCAACTTTTTTGGAATCCGGTTTGTATCTTTGATAGGCTTGTGAGGACCAGCGCCTGAGGACTTGGACGGTGTGTTCGGGAATTCCTTGATGGGAGGCTGATAAAGCCGCACCAATCCTAAAGGAGTGAGCAGAGGAGTGAGCGGGATTGAAACCACTGAGAAAAATTTGGATGTGACAGAGATGGAGATGGAACCAATGGCGAGTGGCGACCAATCCAAGTTCAGTTGTGAAAAGTGGTTTGTGTCAAGATGAGGCTTGCATGTGACGGGTCTGAAGATGGCAAAGGAGTGGTTCAATGGACTGAGTAGGGAAGACGGTTTGAACAGATATACTGGAGTGGTTCTGCCAAACTGGTCGGTTTTGCTGTGTTTTATAGTGAAGATCAATGTAGTGGCATTGAGAATTTGAAGATCTGTGAGGCTGCGGTGGCATGAAGAATTGTAGGATGAAGAAGATGCCATGAATTCGGAGCAGCGGAGGAAGACAAAGAAGGCTAGGAGGAACATGGCTTTGAGAGTTGAAGAGACAGTGGGGAAACGGGATGTTATGAAGTTCATGGAAACATCTGAAGATGATTGAAAGATGGCGGAGCCGGGATGACGTGGGAAGATGACTTCTGAAAATGAAGGCATCTACGTGGGATGAAGGTCCGATTGAAGTGCCAATGCTCTGAATCTCTGAAATTAAAAATGAGAGAGTCAGCTATTGGATTGGAATGGCCAGGGATGTGAGTGGTCCTTAAAATGAATTGGGGCATGACTGAATGCCAAATGAGACTTTGAACGCCCTTTGTTAATTACGTTTACGACTGATGCAACATGTTATCTTAATGAATGGTAATGATGCGATGGGCCCATTTGTGCCCCCAAAGAATGGCAATGGCCACGATGGGGTACAACTTGCGCAACAAAATTGAGCCGGTGTCAATTGAGAAGGAGGAGAGTTCTGAGGGCCAATAAGATGCGAACCAGTGACCATTGTAGTAGCCACCAAAACCTATAGAAGGAGCAGCCTGCGTAAATATGGAGGGGTCTTCGGGATTGGAAAGAGCGTCATCGTAGAATAATGAGATGCCATTCCAGTTGTGGAGGAGGAGGAGGAGCCAGAAGTTTAGCTTGGATTTACAAGTGGATTCTAGGTTAATAACCTGGAACAGAGAGGAGAAAGAAGAGACAAGATTAAGGAGGTGTGAAACGAAAACGTGACCTTGAGGGACAATTCGCATGGTGAAGTTGAAGTGACCCAACAGAGAGAGGAGCTGATGCTTATTGAAACTACCGTGTTTCCCCGATAGTAAGACACCCCCGATAGTAAGACGCAGTGTGGGTTTTAGGGGGGTCGGCTAATGTAAGACGTACCCCGAAAGTAAGACATAGTAAACTGAACGTTGGAAAAATATAAGCCATAGTACCGGTACCTTTTGCTGCATTAACTGCGGGATGCGGACGGATCTGGAGCGGAATGAGCGGAGGGATGTGGAGGCCGCGGGAGCAGCAGTAATGTTGTCCGTGGTCCAACACGCAGCCTCAGTGCCCTCATGTGCAGCCGCTGGTGGCCGCTCTGATTGGCATGGCCATGGTTGTCATGGAATAAATCTGTTTTATCTTCCAGTATAACATATTCAAACTGTTCGTTCTTACCGTTTTTCATTGTTTTACATGTTATACATGGAAATACCGTCATGATACGGTTGTAACAAGACATTCTTGGCACTTGCTTTTATAAAACTGTTTTATGAATGTATGTATACCATACTGTTCAGGTTGTTAATAAATGTTAATTTTATGGTTAAAACAAAAATTGACATTTTTTACCAATACATACCCCGAAAGTAAGACATAGTGGGACTTTCGGGGGTAAAAAGAATGTAAGACACTGTCTTACTTTCGGGGAAACATGGTAGCTTGAGTAAGAAAGTCAGAGAGAAACTGAATGATGCAGTCTTGTTTTTTGTGTGGGAGAGATGCTTGGAATAGGACGGAATACTGGATGATGCCAATGAACTTGAGTGAAGTAGTGAAGTAGTGGAATGAGGGTTTTCTCTGCTGAGAGGGGAACACCTCTCAGGCAGAGTCAAGTTGGGTAATGCAGCGTGCTGGCGGGGAGGAAGGGAGGTCGAGCAACAGGAAGTCGTCAAGGAGGTGGATATATCCAAGATAGGGCCTTGGCAAAGGAGTCAAAAATCTTGGGGCTGCTCTTACAACCAAAGGTCAGCCGGACTGCAAAATAATATGAACAAGTGCACGCCAAAAAGGTGCCAGAAATCGGGATGAAGTGGGAGGATTTTAAAGGCCACCTTGGACAACCAGGCGCCGTATTTGATAATCTTAATGCATCCTCAACTCGAGTATTTGAGAGGGAAAAATCTGTGCTGGGGATGAGACTATTGATGGAGGAGCCAAGGGGAGCTGAGAGGTCTATGATGAGGTGTTTCTTGCCTGAATACTTTCTGGTGGCGATGCCGATAGCGTTGATGCTAGAAAGGGATAGAAGATAGACAGGGCCAATCATGAAACCATCTGAGACCTCCTTGTCTAGAAGTGAGGAAATGACGGGTTCAGCTTTGGCTGATAGCAGATTGCGATCAGAGAAGGAGGAGTTGGGGAGGACTACAAGACCGGGAGAAAAGCCAAAGAGAAGGCCATCGAGAAGGAAACAGGCAGGAGTCAGGATGACGGGAGAGGCAGGTGGCGAATTCCGGCACGTTGATGGGAGTTGAAAGGAACTGAAGCAGTCAGGTGCTGCCGAATCTAGGTGGTCTAAGGGGACAGCTGGGTTGGGCATGAGCCTGGCCACCGTATGTGCAGATGTGGAGGAATCTACATGAGGGTGCTAAACATCCACCTGAGTTAAAGTTGTTACAAATCATCTGGCCGTTGAGGTAGGACAGGCGTCGTCCGCGACTATCGCGAGAACTGGAAGTAGTAATACATGGTGCGATGGTGGCTGTGGAAATGAAGTGGGGGAAATAGTGGTTGCAGAAGTGGGAGTTTGTGTGTGAAGTGAACATGATGCGGCAGGATAGGATGGGTTGCCACACATGTCGCATAGAAGGGCGATGCGACCAGCAAAGACACGACAGTAGAGTTCTAGATCCAGAGCGTCCCAGTAGCAAGAGATGTTCCATTGCTGCAGGCGGGCAGCTGCCCGGGCAGATAATTGCTGAAGATATTCATAAAAGGCGGAACCCCCGAAGCGGACGGCAAGATTGAGGAAGATGGACAGGTAATTGCCAAGTTCCTGCCGATGGATTGGAATGGCAGAACAGAGAATGTCGTGGTAAATGGAGAAAGCCAGTGCGAATTCTGAAACCACAGGACCTTTGATGGTTGCAGTTCGGCAGCCTTGAGTGTAAAGGAAAGATCCCCTATGTTGATGGTGTGAGGGGCCACAGGGGCTGAAGAAGGGCACAGTAAGGCTGAAAGGTCAATGTTTGCACCTTGCAGGATCCTTTCTCTAAGAGAGAATGAGAGAAGGTGACGGGCCCGAGAAGGTGCAGCCTGAAATAGTAATAGTTGGGATGACGAAATAGGGTCGGGGTGGGATGAATGGGAAGCAGGGGATGGATGAATAGGGATGAGATGGGATGAAGGGGGAGGGGGTCAAGATGATGAGAAAGTGGGAAGGATGGAAGAGGAGGGCAGTGGAAAAGGAAGAAAGGAAACAGGCAGGTAGAGTAGAAGGAGGGAGAGAGAGAGAATTATAAACGAAGGTAGCAAGGAGGGGAGGAGAATGTCGAGAAAACACGGAAACCCGGGAAGGGGCAGCCAGGGTAGGAGAGAAAAATTGTGTTTTCTTGTTGGCTGAGCAGGAAGGCCTTCTGGAGTCTGGCCACTGTCCAATCCGCGGCAGCGTGAGCAGTGGGAGGGAAATGCGTGGCCTGCTATGAGTGGCAGAATTGGCAGGAGGAGTAGTCCGGCGACTGGAGTGAAGAGAGTGGCGAGAAGGAGGAGGAGAGGATTGGGAGGAGTGGCGGGAATGCCTAGAGCCGGAGTGCGGAGCTCGGAGGCAGCTGGATCGGGAGCCCGAGGTGGTCGAAGCAGGAGTGGCTGAAACCCCGACCACCAAGTGAAGCCTAGGGGTAGGTTGCGAACCGGTAGATGAGGGACCGGGGGTTGTGGAAAATAATTTGTCATCAGAGGCGACAAGAGCGATATCCATGGTGGCAGAAAACGGGTGGGTGAGAGACAAAACACATTGCGATGTTGTTCGACACAGGGATGGAGTGAGAGTGAAGGGGTATAAATGCAGCTGTGGAGGTGGAGGTAATTGGGGCGTGGTCTACCTCCCTAAATTAGATCACGTGGTGACTCTTATCCAGTTGCCAGTTTGGCATACAATATATTTTATGCATTTTCTGCCTCCCTTGTTATTTTCCTTTTGTAGAAGAGATGGTAAATCTTTTTATTGCTTTACACACAAGATCATTTTTCATTAGTGAAATTTGTGCTGAAGAAAATATTTGATCTGAAAAAATCTCTCTATAGGTGGGTTTCCATTCAAAATTTTCACGTTTTGTGTAATAAATAAAAATCGTCAGAAAACAATGCAAAATGAGTGGCGCTTCCATCCAATAAATTTTAATAAATAAACTTCAGACGACATAAGACACCGTGATCAGAGATGTCATTGAAGCGAGGGAGAGGGAGAGATCTGAGTGGGTCATTTATATAAAAAGCACACTTTATATCAAAAAGCTTGATTTAATATTCTTTTGTTCAACATCTGTGTAATTTCTGTGGTATAGAGCTTGTTCTTAATGTTTACTGGAAGGTAAAATTCTGTGTGGTCTCTGACTTTTGCTTAGTGCTGCTGTGTGTCTACTATATTCCCCACATGCACTAAAATAAGAAGTTTGGGTGCTGGTGTGAAAACAGAGTGGTAAAATCTGGAGAGGAGAGATGAGGAAGGAGAGTCTGGGGAATCCATTAAAAGCCCATGGTCGCAAGATCAGCCCAGAGCTCCGGCAAATGCTTTGTTGCATGTGCAGTATTTTTAAATCAGCTGAAGCATCATTTATTTGAAAAAAACCTTTTCCACCACTCTTTTGCACATTTGCTCTTTGGAAATATTTCCACCTAGTCCGAGCATAAAACTGTTTTTGTAAGATTTGTTTCCAGTTTAGGCTTTTTTCCATCCAGGTTTTTTTTCCAACCTTTTTGGAAAACCGCCTTCTGTGCAAGTAGCCTGACCTCACATATGTAAATAATTATTTGGACCATGGCAACTACCATATAGGTGACTTGGCTGAATGCCCTCACTGTTAGAAAAACTGTCACTGTGGTGATACCCCTTAAATAAACATTTCTGTACCTTCAGTTAGGGAACATAAGTGTATCTTATTATTCTAATAATTATAGAATTAAAAATTGTGTTGATTATATATGCCCCATTTCATCTGCTGAATTCAGTGTCTCTGCACAATTACAAAACATTTACCCTCAGCTTCACAAATTCCTTCCAGCTTTACAAAGCTAACCAGCACTGTGCTAACATGCTGCAGAAAAAAAAGTCAAATATACTTCAGTTACTTATTACAAAATGAAGCTGTTCCTTCTCAGGCAGCTGAAAAGCTATGTGCTCAGTGCGATAACACATCCATGTGCTTTTGCTTACAGTGGGGAAAACAAGTATTTGATACACTGGCAATTTTGCAAGTTTTCCCACCTAAAAAGAATGGAGAGGCCTGTCAATTTTATCGTAGGTACACTTCAACTGTGAGAAACAGAAATAAAAAATCCAGAAAATCACATTTTATGATTTGTAAATAATTGATTTGCATTTTATTGCATGAAATAAGTATTTGATACAATAAAAAAACCAGAACATAATATTTGCAGAAAACTTTGCTTGCAATTAGAGAGGTCAGATATTTCCTGAAGTTTTTGACCAAGTTTGTACACACTTGCAGTAAGGATTTTAGCCCACTCCTCCATACAGATCTGTAGTGGAGGAAGGCCAAGGAATTCTAAGCTTCTTCGCTTGAGCTCCGCTTCTCCGCTTGAGGAACCCATGAAACTACCCCCACACACACGCACACACATTGTCTCTTTTGAGACCAGGAGGTCATGAAACCTCTTTCCAGTTTGACCCTGGGATGTTCACAAAAGGTTCGACCCTACATCTTTACGAAAGTTATGACCACCAGACCACTATTAGACCAAAAGATAGCTCTTTAAATCAGTCAATAGAGCCTAAGAACTGACTCATAAAATTCACCACGTGAGGAAACCCAGGACCCCCAGGAGCATTTATCAAACTAATCTTCAGATTTAATCTAAGGAAGATTGCCAGATGGCCCACAAAAAATGCGCCAATTTTCTCTAAAAATCATAGTTCAATCCAGGAGAAACAGCATGGACCAACAGGGCCTCCAAGTGGACATTTGGGAAATCATATGTCACCAATAGCACCCACGTGTCCTATGTGTGCTTCCTCTCTCTCTCTTGCTTTATCTCTGTCCCAAAAAGAGTTATCTTGGACATGTATACATTTCTTCATCCAGTTATGCATTATCCAATGTATTATTATTGTTTAATCATGTGATATCCTCAGATAAATGTATACTAACCATGTCTGCATGAATTTATACAAATCCCAGCAAACAAGAAGACCAACTTCTTTCTCAAGTTAAAAGAATATTGATTAATCTCTAATAACTAGAATAGTTTGTGTACCTACATCAATATACTCGATGTATTAACTCAAGAATGTTTTATCCGCCTAAGCAGGGTTAAAAATTTGATCCCTGTGGAACTTGAGATGGTTACATGTACTTCCCCAGACCCAGTAGCCAATCAGAGAATGGCTACCTCTCAAGTGGGCATAATGGCGCTACTTAGAAAACAGTTTTATGGCCGAAAGTGCATGAGTCGCTTAGAGAATTGAGTTGCTGAACGGAGTCAATTTTAGAAGAGAGTTGCTGAAAAGATTCGCTGTATAGGATCAACGGAAGAACAGAACGAGCTCTGACTCCGCACATTTTGAAAAAGACTCTGAGAACAAGGGCCAATGTTAGAACTGGACAGGGGACACTCTGGTCAGTTAGCAATGGGTAAACATCAGATATTTACTCCTTTAGAAATAACTCCATCAGCACCAGCCTTAATTTACTATTGTTTGTTTGTTGTTTTCTTTTATTGCCCAGTCAAAGTTTTTTTTTTTTACATACGGCTGATCAAAGCAGAATAAGAATAAGAAATCACCCCTGACATTAGTAAATAGTTAATATAGTCATTTTACGGATTTCCAGACGCCACCTCTGAACTTGAAAAAAAAAAAAAGGCTTCTTTCGACGCCCCCTTTCTCAGGGAACTTCCAACCAGAACAGCAAACAGTTCTCCTAAAGGGAATACCAACTGATGTCACCGCTCCAAGGACGCCAGGAGCGGCCTGCTCACCCTGGAGGTAACGCCTCTTTAGCGAGCCCAGCTTCAGTCGCTTCCACTGGGAGGACAGAACCGGTCCAGGGCCTGGACCCTCTGCTGCAACTGCAACGGAATCGCTGTGCCCATCGGTTGGTCTGAACTTTTGACAGTCATCTTGTGTTTCTTCCATTGTATAATTGCACCAACAGTTGTTGCCTTCTCACCAAGCTGCTGCTTATTGTTCTGTAACCCATCCCAGCCTTGTGCAAGCATACAATTTTGTCCCTGGTGTCCTTATATGGTTCTTTGGTCTTGGGCATGTTGGAGAGGTTGGAGTGTAATTGATTGACCATTTGGACATGTGTGTTTCATACAGAAAACCAGTTCAAACAGGTGAAATTAATACAGGTATTTAGTGCAGAATAGGAGGGCTTCATAAAGAAGAACTAACAGGTCTGTGAGAGTCAGAATTCTTGCTGGTTGGTAGGTGATGAAATACGTATTTCATGCAATAAATCCAAATTAATTATTTAAAAAAAAACGTATAATGTGATTTTCAGGATTTGTTTTAGATTCTGTCTCTCAAATTTGAAGTGAACATATGATAAAAAGTACAGACCTCTCCATTCTTTGTAGGTGGGAAGACTTGCAAAGTCGGCAGTGTATCAAACACTTATTTTTCCCACTGTATATGATTAAAATAATCCTCCAATAAGAGTGGTGGATTTGCATGCTATTATATGAATATGAATGGGTGGGCCATCAAGGGTCTCGGTCTGAGTCTTAGAAAGAACCTTGCCTCTTGTTACTTATCTTTCTATAACTACAAGGTAAAAGTAAACGTCTTTTCAACATCTGTATGTTTGAAAATTAGACCGTTAAAGGTTTCTTGGGGTATGGTTTATGTTTCTAGGACAAAAACTTGCTGAGTTGCTTACGTGTTTTGCTTTTGATTTTTGATTTAAATGTGCTGAGAAATGCACCAGCGGTATACAAGAACAAGGGCAGGGCAGCGTGGTGTTTGTGTGTGTCTGTTTGTGAATAAGCGCGTGTGCACGCTGTGGAGGGAAGTTTTAAATGTGTGTATTTCTTTGACTTACATGTGTGCTCATTGAATCACTAGTATTTAGTAGTAATCACTAATAATTAGTAGTAATCACTGATAACAGGTAAAGGTAAATGTTGTTCTAGAACCTGAACATAGTTCTCTGCATTAATGGTGCCTTTCCAGACATGCAAGCTGCCCATGCCACAAGCACTCATGCAACCCCATACCATCAGTGATGCAGGCTTTCTGAACGGAGTGTTGATAACAACTTGGGTTATCCTTGTCCTCTCTGGTCCGGATGATATGGCGTCCCAGTCTTCCATAAAGAACTTCAAATCGTGACTCATCTGACCACACAACAGTCTTCCATTTTGCCACACATTAGAAATGGCTTCCTCTTTGCACTGTACAGTTTCAGCTGGCAATGGCGGATGGCACGGTGGATTATGTTCACTGACAATGCTTTCTGGAAGTATTCCTGAGCCCATTATGTTATTTCTTTGACAATGGCATTCCTGTTTGAGGTGCAGTGACATTTAAGGGCCCAGAGATCACGAGCATCCAGTAGAGTTTTACGGCCTTGACCCTTACGCACAGCAATTGTTCCAGATTCTCTGAATCTTTTGATGATGTTATGCACGGTTGATGATGATAACTTAAAAGTCTTTGCAATTTTACGCTGGGTAACACCATTCTGGTATTGCTGTACTATCTTTCTGCGCAACAATGGTGGAATTGGTGATCCTCTTACCATCTTGGCTTCAGAGAGACCCTGACACTCTGAGAAGCTCTTTTTATACCCAATCATGTTGTCAATTGACCTAATTAGTGTTAATTGGTCAACAACTTGTCTTCCAGCTGTCCGTTATATGCTCAATTTCCTTTTTCCAGCCACTTATTGCTACTTGTGCCAATACTTTTTTGGTATTTGTTGACACTCTGAAATTTTGAATCAACATATTTTTCCTTTAAAATGTTACATTTACTCAGATTGAACTTTTGATCTGTCATCTATGTTCTATTACGAATAAAATATTGACATTTGCCATCTCCACATCATTGCATTCAGTTTTTATTCGCAATTTGTGTAGTGTCCCAACTTTTTTGGAATCCGGTTTGTAAAAGACTGTTTTCTCTTCCTCTCTGATAGGTGACTCAGCTAAGAAAGAAGGTTTTTTGTTCTGTCTCAGAGGAGAGCGGGCAGAGCAGAGTACAGGGTTAGTGTATGTTTTTAAATGCTCTCAATAAAAGTTACTCTAAGACCACTTTCTGTCTCATTTCTTATTATTAGTTGACAATTTCCATGACACCATGCATGAGTAGGTGGGAAAAACAGAGCTGAATGGGACATTTGTGCAGTTTTAAATGTACTCAGATGGAAACCTGCATATCCTCGGTATACTCAATCAAACGAATATGGTGATTTTCAAAATCATGTATAAAATACTATGGAATAAACATCACACCCACTTCACTTGTTTAATGCAACCAAACAAAATTTAGTTGGTGCGTGCTCAGTACTCACCACCTCTCTAGGGAAATTTTTGGATCTCTGGTGCTAGCGGGAAGACTTAGAACCAGTCTGAGAGCATCAAAGGGGAAAACCGAGGCCCATGGAATGGTGAAAAATCTGAGCAGTCAAATGCAGCTCACAATACCCTCGGTGCATACATCTCTTCCTCGTTTGGTGCAAGGATGGTAGGATGTTTCCAGTTGGTATATGGAAGTGCCTGTGTTATGGCTGAGTCTATGAAGTTCACAAGGTGCCTCTTGGAGTTTCCAAAGTTTACTGTTAACGTTGTGCATCGTATCATCAGAGTATCAATTACAATGCCGAAGAGTAAACATGAAAAGTTTTCTATGTTTCATCCTACCTCTAATTTTAAAGGTACATTTATGATGCTAATTCTAACTAGCTTGAGGTGGCAACCTAGTGATATGACTTGTATTTTAGTGACAAGCCAATTTAACCATTGTACTAGAAATGTCTGTTTTTAATGTGTTTACCCTGTATTTCTGATGGAAGTATCAGGTAAAAATAAGGTGAAGTGTATTGTGCATAAAAATGTGTCTGAGTGTACATCTGTTACTGGAGGCATGCAGCACATAAGAATGTCCAACTCTTTTAGGTCTCCACATATCATTTCTGAAGTCAAATGTCCCCCAGTTCTCTCACCCCATTACCTACAGTTAAGTTATTTTATATAAGTTGAACGTTTGAACTAAAGTGGGGAGAGACAAATTAGCACACTCTCCCTACAGGTTCTTCTGACCTTGTAAAGACACTGTTCTTTTGTGTAATAAATAAAAACTTTATTTGCAACTCAAGACGTGTCTGCGGAAAGTCTTCTTCACCTTCAACACACCACTCCAGAAGAGAATACACAACAAAGGCTAATGAGATAACAGTGAGGGCCCTGTAGTGGAAATAGTAAGCACACGTTGCAGTGGCATTAGCACTACATAGCGGAGTCAATGATAATTAATTATTATTTTATTAATAATGAATTATTTAATTCATTTTGCTAAGCTCCATGTTTGGGAGCCATTAACTAATATGTAGTGCCCTTACCTGTCTTAATTTGAGCTTAGACAAGTAGGTCATCTTCACATATTATCATTAATGAATTATGCTCATTGACCCGCCGTGGGTTCTTGACTCTGAAATGGAATCTGAACTAGAAATTATAATTCCATACAAGAAAGGTGCACACACAAACAAATAACCAAGGATTGGTTTTATCACACAACTGGTTTATTAATTGTAATATCAAATAATGAATATTGATTAGACATTCATATAATGCATCATTGCTCTTGCTGGAGACCCTGTTCTCTTCAAAATCTGTTTAATTTTTCCTCTTTGTAATTCTGATGACTATATGTGGTTCACATTCAGATCTATTCTGCTAAAAGTAAATGACTGTTCTATTATTTCAGATCTACACTTTACAAGGGCTATAGCGGTGAGCTCCCAAACCCAGCCACCCTCAATTCTGGACCTGCCTACGCTAGAATAAAAGCAGAATCTCTTCAACTCATCTGCACAATGAACACCTTGGGTGACATGTCACTTGTGGATTCCGTCTTTGGGAAGGTACAAGCTGATGTACAGTGTACTGTCCTATCAGCAACCACCACCTCCATCTGACAGTGTAATCATACATGAAGATGCACCCGCATTCCTGAGTGTGCCACTAGAAGGTTACCATCTAAACCCAACTGAATATTCATTTGTGCCAACACACCCAGAACAGCTCCACCTGAGCTCACTTTCTTTGACCTTGTCACAGTCACACCTTATTGAGGATGCAACAAGATGCTAAAGTACTACACCTGAGTGTCATTCACTTAGGAGAGAAAGAATGATTGCCTCACATTTTAGAGAGGTGAGCCACATTAGAGGTCCAGGGACTGCAGAAAGCCTGGCAGAAAGCATAATCAGAGGGACACGACAAACAGTGCACATGAAGAGGGGACTGGAAATGGAAAAGGGGGCCTTAAAGGACTATGCAGTTCAGAAAAACCCAAACTTGACCAAGTGTGGTAGTGATCCATCTAGATGCATCTTGGCTAGGTGCATCGCCTGATCGTTTGGGCTTGTTGAAATTAAATGCCCAAATGCACAAAGCTATGTAGACTGCAAATTCCTCAAAGGCCTACACAAAATGAAAGAGAGCCATTGTTATTATTGGTAAGTCCAGGGCCAGTTATTGATCACCTGATGTCTTTGTGCAGCGCATATGAGGTGTGATGTGTTTTTCTTTAACACTTACATGCCAAAATACCTCTCCATGCCCAAGTAATTGAAAACCATAATGAAGACATGAACTCAAACAATTAAAAATTGCATTGTATTCATTTCACATATATTTCACATTTTACATATTTTTACATATGAAGTAAAAATATAAAATACAAAGTAGTGTATTTTGTTGTCTCAATTTTACCATATAAAAGTGAAAACATTAAAGTGACTAAGTTTTTGGTGGGAATGTACAATTACACAGCGTATGCTAAAAATAAAGAGTTTGCATTTCTGATATCCCCAGTTTTGCAGTAGATCTTGTATCCTCATTAAAAGTTTTAGCACCATTAACAGTGCCATGGTTGTTCACGTAACCAGCAAAACCTGATCTATCCAGAAAACGGACCTGGAACCTACCAGACACCCTGTATTTAGAAATAATATATTTGCCTTTGCATAAAGTGTAGCAAAACCACACTGATGCCATTTATTAAAATATTTTGTCATCTCCCCACTCAGGAACACTACTGCTTTCAATTAAAAAAAAAATCTTAAAGATTTCTGCTTTAACCAATCACACTGTACCTTAACATCACAATCTATATATACAATGCAGTGCATGACCTAAAGGGATCATTTTAAGCATTTAAAAAAATGCACAGGTCACAACTCGGATAAGAATTATACATTCACATTACATTATCATCTGTCCTCTGGATTGAGATTAGCAATTGCTTGGCCAGGCTTTCACCAAGGGACCATTTTGATAATTCACCAAAAGACAGGCAACAGCAAAAAGCTGGTTTATGCTGCCTGTGACTGAAAGGGAGATCACTGTGCTGAATATGTTATGTTCTTTGACCCTGTGAATCACACGGTCAATATAGACTTGCAATGGACTGTGTCTTTCTGATCTCTGACCTAGACAGTTGAGCTCTCTTTGACAGAAGCTTGGGTATGTTGACTTTGCATGGAATGCAGTCTTCAACAAGGAAACCGATGTCCACCATGATGGCCATAGATGGGTTAAGGAGGACCACAATGCCAGACTGCTTTAAGATCCCTCTATCACTGATGGCACCTTGATAAAGAGAAGACACAAAGGTCACTGTACCATGAGGGGCTATTCCAATAAACCCTTTGAATGTACAGTATGACTTATAAATGGAGTATACCTCGCTCTGGAGGAGAAGGGAATTTGGGGTTTGACATCACAGTTCTGTGCAATCTAAAATTATTTGAATGTCCGCATAGTCCTGAAAAACATCTGGGAGGTAACCTTTCACAGTGTCTTCATCTAGCCAAATATCCACGATTCCCAATACAGTATAAAGGAAGTTGGCCCAAGTGTTAACAATGCCACTTACAGTTGACCAACGTATTCTAAATCTGTGGACCAAATTCTTTTGCATCAGTCCCAATGACAGGTAGTTCATGAACAGGAAGAACACATTAATTGGTTGAAGACCCTGGGGAAAAAAAAAATTTTATCATGCTATTGCAAGAAATGCATAATAACTATCAATACTTATTTTGCTATACAGATTAACTTGAAAATAATGACATAATGCACTTTGTAAGGACAACAGGAAAAAAACATTTACCACTGCAATGGGAAGAGTGAAGGAACTGATCAGTCTTCAGTATGCTCTGTGCTCTTGTAACCCATACAATGTTGTGGGTGGCTTGCTATATTTGCTCCCAGAAGCCCATCAGGTGGGCAGGACTTGCAAATCTGTGGAATAGAGTTATATTCATTCATTCATTCATTATCTGTAACCGCTTACCCAGTTCAGGGTCGCGGTGGGTCCAGAGCCTACCTGGAATCATTGGGCGCAAGGTGGGAATACACCCTGGAGGGGACGCCAGTACTTCACAGGGCAACACAGACACACACACACATTCACACCTACAGACACTTTTGAGTCGCCAATCCACCTACCAACATGTGTTTTTTGGACTGTGGGAGGAAACCGGAGCACCCGGAGAAAGCCCACACGGACACGGGGAGCACGCACCAAACTCCTCACAGACAGTCACCTGGAGCAGGAATCGAACCCACAACATTCAGGCCCCTGGAGCTGTGTGACTGCGACACTACCTGCTGCGCCACCGTGCCACCCTTTGTGTTAACATATAATATTTTATATGGCAAAGTATTCACTCAGTGATGGTCTTTGTCTTGCCCCATAGAGTTATATTGATCAGGCTAATTCATTCACATCTTTATTTCAGACACCAGAGAAGGTCCATCCAATACTTGTGTACTGTCTCCTGCCACTGCCCCGTGCCATTAATATACTGTCCCTGCACCTCTTTTCTACACTACTGCACTAATTGATTACTGTCACAGAGCTTTACTGAACACCACATGCATTGTCAGACAGATAACATGAGCTGCCTTATCTTTTATAGCTTGCCTGGTTGAAATTATTGTCCCTGCCATTCATCATTCAGATCATCTCTGATAAGCAAAACAAGCTTTACATAATTCCCAGCATTGCTCAGCATTGAACTGCAGACGTGTAGTCCTTTGATCTTAACTGTCATCTCTACTATAAAACTCTGGGACATTTAAGAATGGTAAGTTACCTGGATCACACACAAATAACTCTCCACCCAGATAATATTGTACTGTTTGCTGCATTTAATCTTATATGCCTACTGCTCTTTGGTTCTAACTCAGACACGGTGAATGTTTTTATTTACCTGGTAAAGAGTCGTATGTCCTCATCAGAGTAAGAAAACCGCTCCAAACTGAACTTGCTGCTGATGGTTAACTCCTCGATTTGTTTCCGGAGCCTTGATATCTCCTCACTTCATTTTTGTTGAGGGAGATATCAAACACAGCAGGCTCAGTACTGGTGCAGTAGTCATGTTCATGGCACAACCATGGGTCATCATCAGCAGGTTCAGTCTGCATCTCTGTTGGATCAGGGTTGAGTGGATGCTTTGTTATTTCCCATACTCCAGGTTGTGGGGCTGGGATATTAATGTAATTCCAATGAAAAAGCACAGGAACAGCTCCAGGTTGCAGTCGTCATCGTCCAGCAGGAATGGGAGGCTCGATCAGATCAGCAGTGACAAAGTGTCACGAACACACTCAGGAAGTACTTGTGATGATAAAATGATCTCTCCTGGTCTTAACAATCCACTGTTTCTGCAATTCTGTATCCTTTGGAAAGGTGTGGAAGCTCAAGTGAGAATTGGACCTAGCTGATGCTGTGCAATAAGCAGTGGTGGTTAGACCTGCTGTCTGTACGTTGTTGAAATGATAATTTTGTCCATTTACATGTCATGTTTAGAATATGTAAACAGACAGGAAGTACGTAGAAGATGCACAATTCAATAGCGAAAAGACAGGTGAGGTGACTAGCTAGCACCGTATATGCTTTCAGTGGCTACCGGATGTTTACAACCATCCTGATCTTTTAGCGGAAAGTACGTCACGGCCCAGCGTGCACAGAGGGTATTCGGCAGCTCACTGATCTCTGAAAAAACATTGGCCGTGTCCTTATCATGTGCTTACAAATGTCACACAAGTGGGCTAACTGTCCATTTGCCACATTTGGACGCATTTCAGGCACAAAAACTAGCCTTTGTCCCACATGGCTGAATCAGCGTGGCTCTCTACAATCCCTGCTCTCAACACTGCTCTTAGCCCTGCCCAATCCCAGACTCTTAATTGACAGGCGACAAGCAGTCGCCTAGCACAGACAAAAAATAAAGATCGTTCAACAGAAATCAGTGAAAAGTAAGATGTGCGAGTACATGAACTATTGCACTAACTAACATGAACTTTCTAGAATATCCTGTAAAACTTACATATTTTAAAACCTATCTTTAATAACTGGGAAATTCAACCAGGTTACATACAATTACAGACTCCAGGGTGAAGTATACACCCAACAGCATTGCAATAGCATGTAAGTCCTCATACCAGGAAATGTGAGCAAAATACAGTTCAGGTCAACAATTAAAGACAAGAGTCCAGTATGCTCTGCAGTATTGCTCCCTTTTACCCTGGTCTTCAATGGTCTGGACACCCACACAGCAGTTATGATTTAGGTGTTCTTAAAGGCTAAGTACCAGCTATATGAAAGTGTCAAACTAATAAATACAGTAGAATTTGAGTTCCTAACTTGTGTTTATTGATAGTCAGAAAACATGTTATTTCTTACTTATTCAAGGAATAAAGTTTAAAAGACCCCACCCCCAACAGTGTTCGGAAACTCTAATAGGCATCTTGCATGTGACGTAGATGGTGGACAACAATTCTAGAAGTTGCACTTAAATTAATGCAAAATGACAAAAAGGTGTGTTGTTTTTGGCTGCAATAATTCAGTGTACCGTGGGACATCTGTGCACAAATGGCCCAAAGATCCCAAAATATCCAGAAAATGGACTAAATTTGTCAACTTTAAACTGGCACTTTGGAAAGGACCATCCGCTCACTCCGTTATCGGAAGTGCTCATTTCACTGGTGCTTTTCCAACAATATGGGCATGTAAGGAAACCAACAAAAGGTGTTCAAGAGCCTCTGTATATATGGAGGTAAAAAGAGTAAGTACACTTACTTCGCCTGTTTTAGTTGGTGTTCGTTAGCGTTAGCATTACTTGCTAAACTTGGTGGCTCATTATACTAGGCTGCATTACGGAGGTTTATAGTGTCGGATGAATTTGAGTTCGACTTTGATCACATTTACAAGAATAACAGTACTTCTAAATTTGAGTTTAGCTTATTGCTAGGCTATTGTCATGAATAATGTTGGCTATTTAGCTAGCTAGATACTGTCATAACAGTCAGTCACGTTGTGTTCACAACAGTGATGTCATGGTTGCATTCAAGAATGTCCGTGGCGAGCTCGGGTTTTTCTGTCAATTTAATACAATTGTCAGTTTTAAAGCAAATTAAGCATGCTATTTTCATTTTTAATTCATACTTATATATGTCAGTAACAAAAATAATGTGAAATATTCATGGAGGTCCATTAAGTGGTGCTTAGCCTTTAAGTTTTAAAACCCTCAGCATCACTGCTGGACTGAGTATAGTCCACCAATGAAATATATCCAGCTGACAATGTCCTGTGTCCACTGCTGAAGGACTAGAGGAAGATAAACACAAATTGTGATGCAACACATTAGCTATCTGACTTTATATCTGTGAGGTGGACCAACAAGGTATGTGTGTCTAACAATATGGATACAGGTTTTAAAATCTCCAGCAGCACTGCTGTATCTAAACCACTGTCAGTGTCACTACAGTGCTGAGAATGATACACAACCCAAATCATATCTGCTCTGTGAGGTCCTCCTGAACATTGGGTGAGAAACCAGGATGAAATCCAGAGTGAGTTGTGTGCTCTGTGCTGTCTCTGTAACCCAACCCCCACATTCACCTTATTGCAGACCAGAAATTCCCCTACTCATCAACTTACCCATCCCCCCCGCATTTCAGCTCCACAGGGGTACAGTCTCTCTTCTTGATTTGTGTACTGCCCCTAGTCTGTTTGCACCCGTGTGTCTCACTTTGTCTTCTTTAGTGCCTACAACCTCTAGTGTCTTCCAGTTTAATATGTGTACAAATATTTGTTTCTTTAGTTTACCATGTTGTCTAGTAGTTCTAGCTCAATTTGAACCTTAATTTGTTCACTGTAGTTTAGTTGTTGTGTCCTTGTCTCATGTGTGTTCTTAGTCTAGTTTCCATATCTCCTTGCTCTAGTTGTGTTAAGTTTTTGTACTCTAGTTTAGAATAGTTTTTGTAGTATTTCCAGTTGGGTCTAGTATTTCTATTCTTAATCTCTGGTAGCTATAGTTTGCTTTTGACATCCTCTGTTAGCCTTGCCTGGTTGTTTCGTATTATGTTTCTAATAAATTCTGTGAAACTATTGCACTTCTACTACAACTACTACTACTACTACTACTATTGCCTCTATATCCAGCCACCTTTACAGTATTTGTTGTTGTATTTATTGTAATAAAATGTATGCTTAGACGCACAGCACTATAAATACATTCATGCCAAAATAACACCCGTTATTCAGTTAACATTAACAATCAACCTGTTCCAAAGCAGATGAGTAAATCTATGTATCCAGTGATTATGTCCAATAAGCATCACTGCTGTCCATGTGAAGTATGCATTATTCACAAATAAAATAAACAATCATCTGATTTGTCTTTTTTGACAATCCACTTTTTGTCTTGGATTATGATGTGATCATGTGCCTTTATTAGCAGATGTGAAAAATCTGTGATGAAAGGCCTGGAAAAAGTGTGTAATGTGTCACCACTATTATTCACAGGTAACCTATTTCTAGGTCTATCTCCCCCTCAACCCCCAAAAAATGTACGTTCAGCCATCACATCCAATAGACCTGCTTCAAATTCAACTTAATTTGATTGCTTAACAAGCTTGCAGGAGAATACTAACTGTCAGATCTTATGTTACCCAACCAGCGCAAGCATTGCCTAGCACTGCACAGATTACAAAACACATTTAATGTTAATGGAACCTTGGCCTGTGGGCACAGAAACTGAATGAAATACTCTTACATATCTCTGAATTTTAAGTGGTAGTATCATCTATATCTAGTGGTAGTATCATCTATATCTGTGTTTGCACATGTGTTATTTGAAAGGTACAAATCAAATGTAATTTAAGAGCAAATCTGAACTCACCTTCTGCTGAAGAGGTGTCCATGGATGCAGACCATCCAGATAATGATGCATACTGTAGTGAGCAGCAACACAAGACAATCCTGACCACAGGGGGGCTATGTTACCAAAAGCCAACAATTACAAAACAACAATGTGCACTGTTTCCTTTTCATGGAAACAGTGAATCAAGTCCTCAGCTGTGTCCTAGTGAAAATGACTGGAGTGTCCCAAGGATACATTGTGAAGAGTGTGGTTGAATGGGAATGTTCCACAGGATTAAAAAAATATATATTATTATGTTTGTTTGTGATTTTTTTTCCATTATTTTTCCATCAGTTCTCCCTGATTACTGGTGACCTAAAGAGCTCTGTGGTGGTGGAAGAAGAGAGAAAACAAAAGAGTAGGAGGAAAATGCTTGTTAAACACTAATATTAAGTCAATGAATCAAGCAAGCACTCAACAAACCATCAAATCAATTAGTCAGTATAATTACGGTAATAAGACCAGTAGACCAGTTTGATTTAATTAGGCCAGCTTTGATCCAATAAAAATAATTAAATAAATAATAAACAAAGCTAATATAATTAAAAAATTTTATGTTATGTAATATTATATATGCTTTACTCAATGATAAAGGTATATTTGATAAAACATTCAAAATATCTGCATAATAAAATCATGAAGATATAAATAAGATTCTTTTAGTGGATTGATGTTAAACACACTGTCTGTGAAGCTGCATTGTGACAACATCAGTTGCTAAAAAAAGTGCTATACAAATAAATATGATTTGATCCTTTATAGAGATCATGATCTTTCACATGGTGAAGGGACCTCTGAAAAGATCAATGCTCGCAAATCTGCCCTATTATTTTTTAATATGTAAAAATAATAATAATAATAATAATAATAATAATAATAAATAAATATATAAGTGTTTAGTAAATAATGAGAAATTGCTTTAAATACATAAAAGCACTAAATTATTCAATGATTTATTAAATTCTAGAGTGGTTTTGACTAAACTGTAAATGAGAGTCCATCACACTGAAATAATCCAACCCATGCTGTTAAATGCTAAGGATGGGTGTGTTAACTGGAAGTAGGTGGCAGACAATTATATCTTGCGTTCATCAATTTGTCTCCAAGATGCCTCTGTCTTCTTGCTTTTTTTCTTTTCCATTTTTAGAAAAACTATATTCCATAATGTAGAATGGTAGATGAGGGTGAGAGACCGGATTATGCCATTACTTTTCAAGGTTGATGGCTGCCTCTTGTGGGACAGCAGAAGGAGGCATCAAATTTTAAAATCACTCCAGTCTCGTTGGCCCTTCTTCTCCTCGCTGACCTGTGGGCCTGTGGTGTCTGCGAGCAAGAGACAAAGAGGGATGAGCAGAGCTGCGGAAGTAATAGGATAAGCTGCTAGACTATCTCTCACTCTCTTAATGATTCATGCTCTCTCCACTGTCAGTGCTTTTCAGCCAAAAACAAATCTGGTCCTTGAACTGGTTCTGTTTGGTTTTATAAGAACCTTGGCACATTTCAGCAAACCAGCCTGTGTTTACAACAATTTAAACATTTCCTAAATCTGTAGTTTGCTAATTTTGATGCCATATTTTTGTTAGATTTATACCTGACTCCGGAGTGATTATGAAAAGGGGTTTGAGGCATGGGCCCATTTTAGGGCCCCCTAATGTTAGTCCAAGCACCTCTAAAAATAAAATAATTATTATTTTTTTTAAATATAAGTTTATATCTCTTAAGCTGAAAACATTTTTAATGTAAATAAAAAACAAAGATCCATAGTAGGAACATATGGTTTAAATTAAATATTTTAACAAGGAAAATACACCCATGATATTTGATTATTTTTTATTAAACAATACCCACCTAAATCCTAATGTGACTTTCCTCGTGTGTGTTTGTGTGTGTGTGTTGTCAGCTATTCAGACATGGATATTTGATTATTTTTCAAGAAAAAACAGCCAGGTGCAAATGACAGAGTAAGTTGAAAATGATGTAATTTCATTGCCCACATGACCATGCGTGACCAGATGCCCTAAAAATGTACACATTTGAACAAATTTTTCCTAAAAACGAATTGATTTAGCTGTAGAATAGATCATATGAACAGGATAATAGAAAAGCTGTCTAAATCTTGTAGGGAAATTACATATGTAGGCAATGATATCTGGTTTTATTTATTTACCTGCTACTGTGGGAGGAAAAATGATCTAAAAGCAGTTTTATTACCACCACATTTGCTGATAAGATGTTAAAAATTAAGGGAACACACTTGCCACCCTGCTGAAAAATTCAGCACAAGCTGGTTTTAGATGTCTTGAGCTGGTCATTGATAGCCCTGTGAAGGACTGGCGCCCCCTCCAGGGTGTATTCCCCACCTTGCGCCCAATGATTCCAGGTAGGCTCTGGACCCACCGCGACCCTGAATTGGATAAGCGGTTACAGATAATGAATGAATGAATGGTCATTGATAGTCAAGGCTTTGGAAAGCTGGTCATTTAGGCAAAACATACCCTTTACTTGTAAGCTAGCTGGTTAACCAGCTCTTGACCAGCATATCGTATGTTGCATTTGATTTTGTTCATGCTTGGTGGTGCTGGTCATGTTGCTGGTTAAGCTGGTCAACCAGAATGGTTATGCTGGTCATGCTGGTTGCATGACAATCTCAATATGGACTGCCGCGAGGAGAGATCTGGAAAAGTTAAACCAACACATTCACACTCGGAATATCACACTTAAGTTAATGTGTGTTTGTATCACTCTGTGAAGGACTGGCGCCCCCTCCAGTGTGTGTTTTTGCCTTGCACCCAGTGATTCCTGGTCTGGACCCACCATGACCCAAACAGGATAAGCGGTTACAGACAATGAATGAATTACTTAATTAATTAATACTATACTTACTGGGATAATGTTAGTTGGTTTTATTCAAATGTTGGGCATTATTTGTTATTATTAAACAAATTATTATTTGTTTGTTTGATTGCACGGTTGATGATGATAACTTAAAAGTCTTTGCTATTTTACGCTGGGTAACACCATTCTGGTAATGCTGCACTATCTTTCTGTGCAACAATGGTGGAATTGGTGATCCTCTTACCATCTTGGCTTCAGAGAGACACTGATACTCTGAGAGGCTCTTTTTATACCCAATCATGTTGTCAATTGACCTAATTAGTGTTAATTGGTCTTCCAGCTGTTCGTTATATGCTCAATCTTTTTTTCCAGCCACTTATTGCTACTTGTCCCAACTTTTTTGGGATTTGTTAAAACTGTGAAATTTTGAATCAACATATTTTTCCTTTAAAATGTAACATTTACTCAGATTAAACTTTTGATCTGTCATCTATGTTCTATTACAAATAAAATATTGACATTTGCCATCTCCACATCATTGCATTCAGTTTTTATTCACAGTTTGTTTAGTGTCCCAACTTTTTTGGAATCTGGTTTATATTTAGTGCCAGTCACTGCCATTAGACTCCATTTATTTCAAGTTAAACTTAAGAGTTAAACGTGTTAATAACAGTGAATGAGTATTATTGGTACATGATTTTTATTGGTATTATTATTTTTGAAGTAAACTGAACACAGTTTAGCTCCAGGGACCTGGAGGTTGTGGGTTCGATTACCGCTCTGGGTGACTGTATGTGAGGAGTTGGTGTGTACTCCCCGTATCTGTGTGGGTTTCCTCCGGGTGCTCTGCTTTCCTCCCACAGTCCAAAAACACACGCTGGTAGGTGGATTGGTGACTCAAAAGTGTCCTGTGTGAGTGAATGTGTGTGTGTGTCTGTGTTGCCCTGTGAAGGACTGGCGCCCCCTCCAGGGTGTATTCCCGCCTTGCGCCAAATGATTTCAGGTAGGCTCTGGACCCACCGTGACTCTGAACTGGATAAGCGGTTGCAGATAATGGATGGATGGATGGATGAACACAGTTTATTAGTGTGAAACATGAACTGAAGCTAATTTTGCTGTGAAAAATGTGATAACGGCAGCTGAGCTGCAGCTGTTTTCAGCGGACTGATAGTGATACAGTTGTTGTGAAAAAAACGTACTGTTATCACGAAATAAACCTCACTTAAGAAAGCTTCTCAACCAGAGTATGCGACCATAACTAACTGTTGTATGAATTGTATTACATTTTAAAATCTTAATATATATATATATATATATATATGGAAAAGTGCTAAAATGTGGCATTTGTCTAAAATTCTGTTTAATCAGCAGTGGTCCGCCCAGAAAACACTGTGTAAAACACTAGTGAACCTCCAACTTTGCCTTCAGTGGGTAAACAGTGATCCGCCGTCTCCTTGCTATCAGTAATAGAATATACTGTAAATGCTATCTAGACAGGTAGTTATCAACATACAGGGCTAGTTGATTGCGTAATGCTAAAATCTAAATAACTAAATAGCTTAATACTGCAGTGAAGTTAGCTTGCAGTTAGCTATTCATAATTCTGTTGGCTATAACTATTCACGCGCGCTCGCAAAAACCTTGCTTGCTCAAAATATCCCTGAAGTTATAACAAAGAAGTTATTGGTTAATTGTTGGAATCCACCTGACTCAGTTATTTTTCTTAGACATTATTTTGTTTGAACTCTCAGTGGTTCATATGCACAGATCAAGTTGAATCATGGAAAATGTCCCTCTATTCTGTAGAATCTCTGTTGCTCTCGTCCTAGAACATTATCCTTTCTTTTGTTTAATATTTCACCAAAGTGTGTCTTATGTGCAATATTTCACCAAAGTGTGTCTTATGTGCAGTGTAACCCCTTTTTATGTTTAAGTTTAATTATTTATTAACTTATTATGGTATTTACTTATGTGTTTATTTATTTGTTTATCATCCATAAAGGTGATGTTCACAATTGTAATCAAAAAATCCCAAAATTCTTATAATATTCTGGGGATGTTTCCTCATCATTTGCCAGCTGTCCAGTCTTTTTGTGTGCTTTAAAGCAGCCTAATGTGTTTATGAAGCACCATTGTTGGAAAATGGCTAAAAAACAAACTGTCAGTTCAGAATGCTACGCTTTCTCTCTCTGCTCATGGCAGAGCAAAGCATTTTTTAGAAGAACAGAAAGAACATCAAACATTGAAAAGCAACAAGATGAAGATATAGCTCGATTCCTGCTCCATATTGAATAATATTGAACTATTTATGCTGTTTTAGATTTCTTAAGGTGTAAATGTCTCCAAATTCGAGCCATGTACATACAACCAAGGGTGCAGCTAGAAATCTTGGGGCCCATGAAAGATACTTGAACTACACATCCCCTCCTGAAAGAAAGGGGTGTGGTAGTGGAAGTGAAATTTTCAAGCGTAAGATAATTAATTTCAAGTCTGCTTTTGTCTGGCTCAAGCTAAGTGATGGTGTGTGCCTGAGTGTACATGTAGTGGTAGCGCTCACTTTAGAACAACTGATAGCTGAGCTGAGCATTCCTGGAGCATACACATTCACGTGTCCTGCTCTGCCACAATCAGACTGTACCATTTAGTAAAAAGAGAGAGGGGTGAAAGAACAATATGATATAATATAATAATTTGAGAAAAATGTTATAGCAAATCACAACCATGTTTAATTAGCTTATTTTACAGATGAAATTATGTTTTATTTAAAAAGCATACACACGGCAATACTATTGAAATTATTCAAAGGGCCCCCTGTCAGTGCCTGGCCCTTAAAATCATAATTTTTTTCCCTTCAAACATATCGTTCCACCTTGAAAGATGTGCAATTTCTGAACATAAACAAACAAGAGAGGACAGTGTTTCCCCTCAATCATAGACGTACCCTTTAAGTACAGGACTCGTTCTCTAACCATGTTTAGGTGGGATTCTTTACTGAGATCATATCCTTAGAATTTCCAGTTGTTTAATAAAAGCTGTTTAATAGTCTTTGCTATTCTATCACAAAATTGCTTGTCCCCAGACTTTCAGGAAAGATTCTGTTCATCAAGTCTCTCCAGTGTTCAAACCAAAGTTACACCTTTAAGCCTTCTTGAAATTTATCATTCACTTACTTCCTGACATGTCCAGCATTGTCGTTCCTTCATTGGTTGACAGTGAAGATCTTTTGACCTCTGTGCAAGTCCTGGAGAGGCGCTTCTGTGTGGGAGACATCACACTTTCGCCAATTGTCTCTAAGTTGACCATTCTTTTCTCACAATCCACCACTCGTGCCATGGCAACAGAATCTTTGAGAGCAAGGGGTTGTGCACCGGAATTGCTTACTGACTCTGACCCCTCTTCCAAACCTTCTGTGACCTTGGATGCAGAATGCGGGACCTGTCCTGTTGCCTGTCCTCCATTGGTCTGTGATCGGATATTAGTCATGGCAATTCTTTTCCCAGCCTCAGCCTCTTGCTGGCTGTAGACTTTGTAGCGTATCATGAGGATGATGATAAAGACCAGGACAGCTGCTACAATGATGCCACCAATGATGATGATCATGGTGCCACCCAGGAAATGGCTGCGGAGTGACTCACACTGACTGTACTCTGTATCTGTGATGAATGTGACACAGCCCACCTGCCGTGTGGCAGTCAGTGAGGTCATTCCATCGTCATAGACAGCCAGCACGCAAAGGTCATACTCTCGGCCATACACCAAGTCCCTTACCAGGAAATCCTGACTTGTGGATGGTATCATCCTGGAAAGGAAGGAGAACACACCAGAGCAAATTTCAGTAGAACATTTTATGCACCAATTTACCACCATTAACAGTGTTTACGAAAAATGTTTATGCCCTTACTGAGGTAATAAGTGGAGCATTCACATAGCATTGACCCTATCAATAATTACAAGTTTGATCCTCTGTGGCCAGCCATAGCTAGATGTCTGAGAGTAGAGTTATACTCTATTCTTGTAGGTAGAAAGGCACTCCCTTCTCCACATCACTGATGATACTAGCCAAAAGTGGACATTTGTTAGAGTATTCTCCTCTAAACTTGTTTAGCTGTCCAGCGCCATTGAATTACAGGTAGTTTAATGTCTCTGATTAAGTAGCTTCACAGAGAAAGCAGTTTATTAATTGTTTCTAATTTGTTCATGGCTTAATTTGTTCAACTTTAAACATTTAGAAATTTACTGGCCAGGATTGAGTTGTCAAGTTTCTAAGAAAACAGACATTAACACATCATTTGAAAGGAATGTTTCTTTGACATGTACTATTGCATAATTGCTATGTGAACATATCAAGTGCACAACCCCCCCTCCAAAAAAGTGAAAAAACACTGATCTGTTAAAATATGTGCCACCTGTCACGCCCTTGTCCTGTAGTGTCTGTTTTCCCTGTCATGTGCTCTTAGCACATGGCTCTGTTTGTTATTGTCCATGTCTCCGCCCATGTCCCGTCTTTGTTCCTCCTCCTCGTCCGTGTCTCATTTGTAGTCCTGCCCCCTCGTTATTAATCTCAGGTGTCCTTGTGTGTATATAAGTCCCTTTGTGTCTGTATGTTTGTTGGTCATGTTGTTTCTCTTCCATTGTTGCCGTGTCATGTTACTCAGTCCGGTCTGTCTCTGTCATTTCCTATGTCATGTTATTAATTCTCTGTCATGTTTACTTTAGCTCTCCGTGTTTAGGTTTAGTCTGTCCAGCTCTCTGTATTTATGTCTAGTCTGCTTAGCTCCCTTTGTCTGTCTTTATTAGCTCCCTGTTTGTTGCCTAGAGCTGTGCTCAGGCTGGCTTCTTGGAAAACCCCACAGACTTTTGCCAGTCCTGGGCACACCCCAGTTGTTTTGGTTCCCCTGTCTGTCCCTGTCCTGGTTCCTGTCTCTGTCCTTGTCCCTGTACCTGTGTCTGCCTTTGTCTCTGTTCATGTCACTGTGTTCATGTCTGTCCCTGTAAACGTCCAGGTCCCTGTTCCCCTGCCAAGTCCAGTCCCCATTTCAGTCTAGTGTCTTGTCACCTGTCTCCAGTCCAGTCCCTGTTTCAACCCTCTGTCCTGTCTCCAGTCCAGTCCCCGTTTCAACCCTCTGTCCTGTCTCCAGTCCTGCCTCATGTTCAGTCCCAGTACCCAGTCCTGTCACCTTTCCTGTCTCCACTCCAGTCCCCAGTCTTTAATCATGTCTGTCACGCTCTTGTCCTGTCATGTCTGTGCTTTTAGCACATGTCTGTTTGTTATTGTACATTTCTCCACTCATGTCCCATCTTTGTTCCACCCCCTCGTCCATGTCTCATTTGTAGTCCTGTCCCCTCGTTATTAGTCTCAGGTGTCCTTATGTGTATATAAGTCCCTTTGTCTCTGTATGTTTGTTGGTAATTCGTTTCATTCATCACTCATTGGGGCATGGACACCACAAGACTTCTGAATGTGTATCTTTCAATATCTAACTGGCTGACCTTTCTGAATGAGAGGGTGGGGGTTGTTTTCAGGAATTATGGACATATTTAAAAAATATAGCCATTTAAAATGACTACGTATGATATTGACATTATCACAAATTTCAAAGTGAAATAAAAAAACAAAAACTGACAGTAAAAATTTCTGATACTAAGTGTGTTGACTTGGCTGACCTTCCTGAATAAGAGGGTATTGATTGTTTTCAGGAATTATGGATATCGTCTTCCTTCAGTGTTGATAAGAATTATTATTGGACCCCACATACATATAGTGCATAGTAAATGTATTATCTTAAACTGAAACGTGATTTTGTTTATATATTATTTCAGGCACAAATGAAAAATTGATATTTATAAGCAACAAAAAGAGGGCAAAGAAAGAGTGTGGGTGTAATCCTTAAAAACAGAAGTGATGACCTACTAACATAAAGAATTGCAAATGAGAAGTAAATGCGGAGACCTTGGGTTCAGGCAGTCTAAAAGAGAGCAGTTAAAAAGAAGCAGCAGAGACAAGTCACTAAATGACAACTGTCATTCATATAGCATTTTTCAAATGAAGTGGCTGTGCAAAACTACAGATTAATACATGGACATTGTGGGCGAAGTCAGGCAATACCCTGACTCCATTCCGATTGCCCCTGTACATTCAAGACATGAAGTGCCCACAGTCAGAGGAGTCAGGACAAGTCTTGTCCTTTATGTGCCTTGTGTGCAAATCATGTAGCTTTCACTTGGAGAAGCAATATTTTGAGCACTTGGGAGGCCATCTCAAAAAAACATAAACCTGTGACTTGCATTTTTAAAAATTGTGATTATAGAACAAATATATACACAACTTTTGCATCACATAAAAGCAGGAAACATAATCCTCATTCATTTAAAGATTTTAAACATCTGTTTTTCAAGAATATCCATGTCAGAATGTGAACAATTGTGACTCTGTTTAAACCGAAACTTACTCTGAATCTGTCTTTGAAGAAGAAGAGGACTTGAACAAATTAGTTATTGACAGACTGTGTTGCCTCTTAAGTTGGAAGGGATTTCCAATGTGTCTAACATATGCATTAATGAAATTGTATGGGAGCTTAATTTCATTACATCGTCAGCATCATCATCATAATCATCTTCTTTTCTGCTTTTCCATTTCAGGGGCACAGTGTCACATTAGAATTAGCAGAAAATATTTGCCAGTTAAACCATATAAGTGCACATCTTATAAAAGAGGTAGCTTTCCAAAGGAACATTTTTCTATTATTGAGCCAGTTGAATACATTACATTAGGTGTTGGGAGACATTCCTGCTATATCACAATCTTCTCTGACATCTATTTATTTAGCTATACTTGCTAAGGCAGATGATATGAAGAAATATAGATACCCTAAAGTCCTAGAGCCACAGATTGTTGGAAGCTTGGAAGATGATGGAATTTTTTTACCAAGTCTGGGTAAAACCCTCAAGGGTACTGTATTCTGTGTGGTGGCTGATAATCTTGGAGCTCATTCAATTGGTGGGTTTGTCGAAAGCTTTACTGGAATTGTTTCATTTCTGTATTAAGTAAGAATGGGGGTGTTCCCTGTAAGGACAAGGCATAATAATACTCTGCATGTTGAAGCAGCATTGGCTAAGACTAATCAGACACATTATTGTGGAGTAAAAAGACAGTGTGCCATTTCTGACAGACTGAATTATTTTCATGCCACTTCAGGTTACCCACCAGATGTTTTGCATGATATGCTTGAGGGGATTGTACCATTGGAGTTTTCAATATGCCATAATAGCTTAATCAAAAAGAGCTGTTTTTCTCTTGAAGACTTGAATAGGTCCATCAGAAAGTTTCCCTACATGTGGAATGACAAAGTGAACTGCCCACAATTTGGTCCATTAAATTTTACATCAGGAGAAGGACAAAGACACAGTAGATTTTGTCCAAGCGGCTCACACACAGAGTTAGAACAGCAGTGCTTACCTTAGGTAGTCCCCTTCAAAATGAGACTAAATCTGAGTCAAACTTCTCCGTCAAACTGTTCATGAGTAATCCTTATGTTTGTGTCAAGAGTACTGGCTGAATAAAATAAAAATAATAAAAATAATTAAAATATGATCCCTGTGGACCCATGTCACACCTACTGCTGTGTAACTTAGGCGCTCAGCTTTCCAACGACATGTCAATCACGTCTGTAGACCAATCAGGGGCAGAGTTACGGAGATGTGCACCCAAGGATGAAGGACAAACGCACAGCAGCGCTCATACGTTTTCAGCGCCTTATAGACCCAGACACCGAGAGAGAGACTCAAACGGTTCTGTTTGGCAGCCACAAGCTCCACAAAAAATAATCAAGTCAATAAACATGTTTCAAAGCTTAGATGTCTTTTATTAGTTACATTTCAACCACTGAGGACATTTAAATGCAGCAAGGGGTGTGGGGGAGGTTGCCTTGCTCTACAGCCAATCAGAGTGCAGCAAAAGCTTATGCGCTCTTGATGGGACTGATTTATATCTTGAATCTTGTTTACCCAACAAAGCTATGGTACACATTTGAGGTATTTCAGAAAATATTCCTTGAGCTTGATGGGCTAAAGCTACTTAAAATAGTCCAAACACTGAAAAACACATTGCTAGGCTGAATGGCACAAAGCAGGTTGGCTTCAAAATTCTAAGTGGTCCAGAAGGAAAGGGTCTTCTTTAGATTGTACCCACTAAACCTATATTTTCTGTAAAAAGATAATTCATTAGACTGTCTTAAAGCTGTCTTTTGTATTTTTTTTTAATTAGGGGTCCATGCACTGCAAGTGCTGGAACTCTATTGCAATTGTTCAGATTTTTAGGGGTCCAAGCACTGCAAGTGCTTTACTTCTACTTCTTCTCTTACTTTTAGGACCGTAGGTCCTAGAGAGTTGTCGTTTGGTCAACTGGTAGTAATGAATGAATCAGCCTGATCAGCCTGATGGTGACGCTATAGCGACCTGGAACACATTTACGTCTGTATCTCCTACCCTGTGTGGCGTAGAGATGTAATTCTTTTTTTCCCTGATTCCTCAGGTCAGACCCTACAAAAAAAGCCTCAAGAACCCATAACCTACTTAAATTTTGAGCTAATTTGCATAATATGCAAAATTGCACTAATATTTGAGCATGAACTAGTCCCTGGAAATCTACCTAATATAGACATATGTGGTATCAGCAGAATCCTAAGAACCTGAACTTTAATAATTATTCAAAAAAAGTTGGAATTTCATCACTGCTCGGCTTCCAGACTCTGCCCAAATACAGGGGTGGATCTCACATTCCGAAAATCAGACAAAAACAGCTATAACTTGCAAACACTTTCCCCGAATGTTACGATCCTTCACATGCTTGATACTTATAAGGGTATACTTATGACTTGTGACCACTTTGTTGTGCAACTGCAAACCTAGGGGGCGCTATAACAACGAAAACTGCTATGCTTCATAGGATTGTCTGATTGACATGCCGATTGGTATGCATTTAGTGGGTGATGTCCTGAATCAGATTCTATGAGGACGATGTCATATTAAAAAAAAGGCCCCCATCAAATTTTAGCAGCTGACCTTAACAAGGTCCTATCATCATGAGACTTGCATGGTATGTCCATGGTAGGACTTCCTAAGCACATAAAAATTTTCATAACGATAACCACTAGGGGGTGCAATTAAAAATTTCAACATGGAAATATAGAATATCTCAGTGAAAATTAAACATATCGATGAGCAATTTGCTTTACTGAATACTCAGCATATTGTCTTACAACTCTGCAATTACAATTATTGTCAAAAAATGCATAGTTTATCCACAATAGTCAGGTATGTGAAAATTGAGCTTTTCAAACTCCTCCCTGGAAATTTGTCTTATCAATAAACAACTGGTATTTTTGAAATCTCTATAGACTGTAGGTATATAATTATCAAAAAAAGTTGGAACTTTTGACACGCTGTTGTGGCAGTTATTTAACAAATATACATGGGCGGGGCTTGATGCACTCTTTGAGCTATAACTACAACAAATTTCACCCAAATCAAACAAAACTTGGTGCCCATATGTAATTCATTACTCTGAAGTAGTGTGCCAAATGTGACCACATTCCAAAGAAAAGGGGCGCTACAATTAGACAGCAAGTGGTTGCATAGATTATTAATGGATTTCACCGCCACCTAGAGATGCAGTATCAGCCAGATGAGATAGGTATATTCTGAAGGAAAGGAGCTTGAGCATTTTCCTAACATATGACTAAAGCATTTTTGAGTTACACCTGTTTATGCAATGTTTCAAAGGTGTACACCTCACCATGAAACCTTGAAGAGTCTACTTTCCAACTATATATAGGATGAAACGATATATATATTTATATTCTTGTGAGAGAAGCGTAAACAACAACCGGCACATTTTTGAGGCACAAGCTTTTTTGTTCCGCCCATAGACGCGTTCTGCCATTCATATGTTAACACTATGGTAATTCGGCAGCTGCTAGTGGAGGATTATTGGCTGATAATTTGCATGAAAATGCCCATTTGCTTGTTATAAACACAGAGCACATGTAGGGGAATTGTTTTCGTGGAGCTTCGTCATGGCGCACTCACGGTTAACAGCTGCGGAGGCACTTCTACACATCCAGGAGAGCTTTGCTTTGGAAAGTGAAGAGGATTTCAGCTCGTCTGACGAAAGCGGGGAGGACAGTGACGAAGAAAGACTTTATTTTGAGAAGCGGATTGATCCCAAGGAGGATTGTTGTGATAAGTAAGTGAAATATTTCCTTTCAAATGAAACAAACCCACGCTTCGCGCTTACTGTGTATACTCCGCGAATTACGGGTAAAAGATAAAAAAATAAAGAATAAATTAAATAAGTATTACTTTGTATATGAAAGCATAAATGAATGTAAAACACATGTAAGATATATAATTATGTAAGAACGCGTTACTTCATGTTTACAATGTGCACTCCGCGAATTCCGGGTAAATTAAAATAAAGAATAAATTAAATAAGTATTACTTTGTATATGAAAGCATAAATGAATGTAAAAAAAACATGTCATCATCATCATTTTCTTCTCCGCTTCTCCATTTCAGGGTCGCGGTGAAAAAAACATGTAAGATGTATAATTATGTAAGAACGAGTTCATTCATGCTTATGTAAATACACTGAATGCTGCTGTTGTGTAAACGGCACATTCAAATGTAGCCTGTTGCTAATCTGAGTGTGAATGGCATGTTGTACATTAGTATGCAAGGCTCCAGTACCATAAGTGTGGCTTATTGTCATGCTATAATGTGTAAATGGCTGTATATGTTTAGCCTAGTGTGGTAATGTAATGTGTAAATGGCCTGTGTGAATGTGATAGTGTCATCCTATGTAGCTTGTTATGCTATGTACTGATATGTAAATCTTTGTAACTGCTCAGAAGACAATTACTATGCTATACATAGGTCATATGTAAGTACTTTATTTGAAATACAAGCAATTCGTTGTAGTGACTGTTGGCATGTATAGATAATCTTTGTTACTGCTCAAAAGAGAGTTGCTCACTTTTATTATTCTTTTTCTTTCAGAAATGTGGAAAATACTCCACCTCCAGGCAAAAGAAAACGCTGTCTGCCCAGTCTGCAACCACCAACATATAGGGCAGGAGCACATGGTCCTTCCACAGTTGCACTGTAAGTTTAGCATTTTGCTATACAAAGGTCATGTGTAAATACTGTATTTGAAATATTAGTAAATATTTGTAGGAGCTGCTGGAATTTATACTGATATGTAAATCTTTGTTACTGCTCAGAAGACAATTGCTCACATTTCTTATTATTTTTCAGAAATGTGGAAAATACTCCACCTCCAGGCAAAAGACAATGCCGTCAGCCCAGTCTGCAACCACCAACATGTAGGGCAGGAGCACATGGTCCTTCCACATCTGCACTGTAAGTTTAGCATTTTGCTATACATAGGTCATGTGTAAATACTGTATTTGAAATATTAGTAAGTATTTGTAGTGACTGTTGGCATGTATATATGTATATTGCTATGCAATATTTGTAACTGTTCAGAAGACAATTGCTCACATTTCTTATTTTTCTTTCAGAAATGTGGAAAATATTCCACCTCCATGCAAAAGACAACGCCGTCGGCCCAGTCTGCAACCACAAACATGTAGGGCGGAAACACATGGTCCTTCCACATCTACACTGTAAGTTTAGCATTTTGCTATACATAGGTCATGTGTAAACACTGTATTTGAAATATTAGTAAATATTTGTAGGAGCTGCTGCAATTTATACCAATATGTAAATCTTTGTTACTGCTCACAGGGCAACTACTCACATTTCACATTTATTGTTTTTCAGTGTACAGCCACCATCATGGGAAAATGAAGTAGTTGAGGATGTCTGTCCACCACCACTGCGCTTTCTTCCTGCAAGGGAGCCTGGTGTTCAACTGAGGAAAGGGGACAGCTACACACCCCATCCCTCTTCAAGTTGTTCTTTCCAAAGGATGCTGTGGAAGTCCTCTGATTCCTGGGAGTGATGTCACTAACCAAAGTATGAAAGCTACTGCTGGCCGAAAGACCTGCCGAAAGAGACTGGCATCTTTTGTTGAACTGACTCATACATATATATCTATCAGTATGACTATCTTTAGTATATTATCACTATCTTTACATTTATTTTGCCAGTTATTTATTTTTTTGTTTTTATTGCTTGTTTAGTTCTATTTTTTTTGCAATAAACTGTGATAAACTGTGACCGTCTGCCTCTGGTCTCTTCTCTTTTGACAGCTGTGGCGGTGACAGCTAATGGGCCATTCATTAGGTAGTGGGGTGGGGACCTCGCACCTCGGTTTTCGCACCTATCTTCATGCATATGCAATGTAGGAACCAGTGACTGAGAAAAACAGAGGGTCACCTTACATTTGTTATGCCCTAAGTATAAAATTACATACAATTGATGAAAAGTAGAATCAGCAGTGTGTTGCCAAGACCCGTGTTCACAAAGTTTTGACCTCAAAGGTCCCGGTGAGAAATGTTTAGAATGTGTTTTTTCACAGTATATCAGCACTTCTGAAAATAGGTTTTTGGAAAGTCTAAGTTTAGAGTAAATTTAATCAAAATATAGATGTATGACACTCTTACTGATTCAACATTGTTGTTACAGAGATAGTTCCGAAAAATGCACGTGTAACACTTTGAGAAAAAATAATTTCAGATGCGTACAATTTGTAAAACAATCAAGGCATGTCAGACTACACCAGAGTGTCTGAAAGCCCCTCAGACTCCAGGGGGTTAAGCATAGGCTGCAATCACACAGTAATAAAAGATCCACATATTATTGATAATTATTAAACTTCAGGTTTCACATAATACCACATATGTCCATATTGGGTTCATATCCATGCTATGCTTGCAGATTCTCTGTTATGCAGAATCCCCCCTCAAACCCTCCCTCTCCTCCTCTCACACAGACTGTCAGCTCTCCCCCTCCCCTCCCCCCTGCCAGTCATAGAGGGCTAGAGGACACAGACAATTGAACGCAGATCTACACAAATCAACTCTAACATGACCACCTCCTTATTTCTACATTCAGTGTCCATGTTTTCAGCTCCACTCTCCATAGGAGCACTTTGTAGATCTAAAATTGCAAAGAGGGGTCCACCTCTTGCTCTGCATACTTTCATTGCTCTTTTTCACATGTTCTTCAATGGTCAGGACACTGCAGGTATGCTGAAAATGTATGAGCTATTTTCTCTGCTTTTATATCTATAATGTGGACCAACAGAATAGGTATGTGTAACAGTGTGGACAGTGAGTGGACACAGGTTTTAAAGTCTCCAGCAGCACTGCTCTGTCTGATCCACTCATAAGAGCACAATACACACTGACATATAACCACAATGTCAGTGTCACTACAGTGCTGAGAATGTATGAGCTATTGTCTCTGATTTTATATCTATAACGTGGACCAATAAAATAGGTGTGTCTAAAAATGTGAACAGTGAGTGGACACAAGTTTTAAAATCTCCAGCAGCACTGCTGTGTCTGATCCACTCATTAGAGCGCTACACACACTGCCATATCACAACAATGTCAGTGTTACTGCAGTGCTGAGAATGATCCATCACCTAAATCATATCTGCTTTGTGGGAGTCCTGAACATTGGGTCAGAATCCAGGGTGAAATTCCAGAGTGAGTTCTGTGCTCTGTGCTGTCTCTGTAACACAAATCCAACCCTCACCTGTCTGCAGACCAGAAATTCAACCATTCCTCCACTACCCCTTCCTCTTACAATCCAGGTCCTCTGAGACACCAGAACACCAAGGATCACATTTAAAAGCACTGCAACATCTATCCTAAAGTGTGGCTCCTGTATCAGGAAATGTCACATGCTACCTTCTTGCTCTGCAAATATTGTTCACGTTCACCCTGGTTTTCAATGGTCAGGACTCCAGTACAGCAGGTATGATTCAGGTGTTGGGGTTTTAAATCCCTCAGCATCACTGCTGGACTGAGAATAGTCCACAATCAAACACATCCAGCAGACAGTGTCCTGTGTCCACTGAAAACGGACAAGCACATCATATCTGCTGTTTGGGGATCCTACCCAAAGGGCTACCTTCAAAACACTACACAAACTTCCCCAAAGATCCCCTTCTATCTTAGGACAGCTCATATGAGTAGTATATATCCTACACCTTCTGTCAAACACCTCTGTGAATGATTTATGACCCCTTGATTTATGACCCCTGATTTATGACCCAGGTGACAGGTCAGTACAGGATGTCCTTATATGGGCTTCCCCTCACACCTACACCCCACCCCCTGACACCCTCACACCCCCAACATGTTGGGGTGGGTTGTGCTTGCATGTGGTATTTAAAATGACCCTGGTGGATTTCTATGGCTAAACGCTTTTTAAAATGTCTACAGTGTGTGTAAATCAGTCTCTTTTAAGAGAATCTACAGTTGCACCAACTATTAGTTCTGAAACCAACGTTGCTTTTGCGCCAAGGAAGAAACGGCGTGGTAAAGCATTTGGTAGCAGCCCTCGCGAATATTTTACGGGTGTTAAAATTAACCTGTTTGATTCTCGGGCTTATGACTGACAGGTCAGTACAGGATGCCCTTATATGGGTTTCCCCTCACACCCACACCACACCCCATGACACACCCACAGCCCCCATGTATATATAGTTAACTTGAATCCTGTGTTTGTGACAAAGCCTATACCGACACTATTTGGAAGTCGCAATGGAGTCCTACATTCTCGGTAAGTGTTAAACTACAGATTTCTACCTAATTTTTTTGTCAGAATTTCGGTGATATAATATTTTCTTACCCACTTAACAGGGTTTATCTTGTCTAGGTACATCTGAGTTAGAAACCATCCGTGCCATTAGGAGCATTGAAGGTTTATCACAACTTTGTGAAGGTGTGACTCTGCTCTTTATTATTTTATGTGTCTTTTTTGATTTTAGTTGTTATTCATGAGATTATTTTTTCATTTCTTCAGAAACTGTGGATGCTACGGGGTATTTAAATCCTCTTGGTATGTTGTCTGATACATCTTATAACTCATGGTGTTATATTTTGATTGTGTGGCGCAATAATGTGTAATTTATATGTTCTCTGTAGTAGGGTTGACACGTTTGGTTGAAGAAACAAATCTCTTAACACCGCCAGGGTTTGAAGTTGTTCCCAGCACCTCTGCCGCTGTTGAACCATTGGATGCTACGTACGCCAGCAACGACCAAGCGCCGCAAACATTTACGCCGTGTTTAACAAGCAGTCCTACCCGATCCAATCAAAGCGTCCCAAGGGACATCAGGGTGCCTGTTCCACAAGGAAAACGTGGTAGTTTTGGATCTGGTGGTGCTCAAACATCGCGCTCAAGTAGTGGTAAACGTCTTAGATTGGACGATATCCACAAAACAAACGGTAATAAAAACACAATTAAATATTATTTGTATTATTTATAACATGAGGTTTGTGTGTTAACGAGTGTTTCATTATTTGATCTGTTCATAGATTTGGACATTTTCGATCTGTCGGTGTATGAGGACTGTGTTGATCCTGGTCTGTGCGCCGCTGGATGGTCTGATGAGTTAATTAAAACATGGAATGATAACAGCTTTACAGTAAAGGAGGACAACGGTGCTGCTGTTGTGCCGAATGATGTGTTAAATGATGCTCTGATCGAACCTGGGGACTCTGTTACGGATGAAATAAAATCCAATCAAGATCACGAACAACAACAACAACAACAACAACAACAAAACCAGGTGGGGGGTTGTAATTGCGCTAACAACCCTATTGAGCTTATAACGTTGATGAGACAAATGTCACAGGAGATCGCTAAAATCTCTATTGAACAGCGTAGGCAGGCTGCTTTAAACCGCAGGCGTGGCAATATTATTCAGAAACAGGTTGAACGTATTGAAGCCTTGTGTAAAGAACAAACAGCTAATACCAATTTAGTTAAGGATATTCATGGTTTGTGTAAGAAACAGGTTGAGCACAGTAAAACAGCGTTAGAATTGTTGTATAAATTAAACAGACTTTTGCAGATAAAAAATCAACACGGATCCCTGTTGCAGGGCCGTCTTTTCTTGTAGATAATAATAGTTAATATTATAATTGTTATTATTATTATTATTGTGTTGATAATTTACTGTGGTTTATTTTTCAAGTATGTGTTAAATAAATCAAATCATTAACGTACATTCAAAAGTAATAGCATTATTTTAAACCATTGACATTTAAAAACCAACAATTTGTGTATCGAAAACCAAATAGGTCTAAACAGTCATGGCATCTACAGATTTTGCATGTGACGACCCAATATATGAAGCGTGGAAACAGTTGTCTCCGAGTGAAAAAATGCTTTGTCTTATGGACGAATATGATATGGGTATTGAATCGCTTAGTAATAACCAGCAAAACGTAGACATACAAGACAGCGATAACAGTAACGCACATGGCTTATTACAAACTACACTGGACGAATGGTTGACAAACACTAGTCAAACATCACAAACACATCCGACAAATCTTTGTAATAATAACAATAGCTACAGCCAATCGACAGATTTTGCATGTGATGACCCAATATATGAAGCGTGGAAACAGTTGTCTCCGAGTGAAAAAATGCTTTGTCTTATGGACGAATGTGATATGGCTATTGAATCGTTTAGTAAAAATCAACAAGACGTAGACATACAAGACAGCGATAACAGTAGTAACGCACATGGATTATTACAAACTACACCGGATGAATGGTTAACAAACACAAGACAAGCATCACATACACAACCGGTTAAGTGTTGTAGATATGATAGTAGTGGCGAACAATCAACAGATTTTGCATGTGATGACGCAACATATGATGCTTGGGGGCGGTTGTCTCCAAGTGAAAAACTACACTGTCTTATCGAAGAATGTGACATGGCTATAGCAGACCTAGAAAATGATATTCAAAATAATACACAACACATAAACAATGAACAAACAGGTAGCGGTGTGACAACACCTGGACATTCAGCATTTGACCCAACAGCTCCTAACTTTGGTTTATCTGACGGTCATATAGCAGAATTGGTGAGAAATGGTGGTGTTGTAGACGATTATACCATAGTGTCTAGGAATCGGTTTAACAGCGTTGTGCTTCACCGGATGCTGAATTTACATGATGCGCCATCCACAGACATAGCTTCATACACGTCCTATATACACGATGTGTTGTCAGAAATTGTGTCATTCTCCAGGGTCTTGGCTGGTGATGGCGGTGTTATCGACATCACCCTAAGAGGTAGTAGTTTAACATCTGATGTAAACACGGTGTTGTCTTCAAGGGACGGTTACAGTGTAGACAGATTTTCAGATGCTATTGAAAGGGTTATGCAGAGCAACAACAGTATTAAAACGGATGAGAGTTTGGCTCTGACTGTCTCGATAGTCGTGGGTAAAAATGGTGGTGTTCGTCGTAAGGTGCGTGACCTAGCACACGATCAGGTGATCAAAAGGAACAGACTGAATCTTTTCTGCCCAACAAACATCTCAAACAATCTGTGTTTTGCAATCTGCATTGCTCTTTTTCTGAATCCGCATGTACCACATAACACATTAGAACCTATAGCCGAACAGATACAGATAAACATTGGCTACACACGTGACCATAGAGTAGGTTTTAATGATATTGGTCATTTTGAATATAAGTATGGTATTAAAATAGTTGTGTTCCACAAGAGTCGTTCGGGTAAATTAGAAAAGTACCAAACCAAAGACAAACCATATACCAAGACTGCGTTTCTGTACCTCCATGACGGTCATTATTATTTGGTAAAAAATTTGAAAGCGTTCATGGGGGTGCCGCATGTTTGCACGTTTTGTTATACGGGCTACACTAACGCCAGAGATCATAGCTGTAAATATAGTTGCGATGTGTGTCAAGATGCGATGTGTCACAAACACCCCAGGCGTGTGAAATATTGTGATGACTGTTCGCGTTACTGCAAGTCTGTCTCTTGCTATGAGCAGCATAAGAAACCAAAACAACAGTCTATTACAGGGGTGATAGCATCCTCATGCAATCTAACTAAGTATTGCAAAAAATGTGGCCATCGTTATCACGTAAGTTTAATAAAACCAAAACCCCACAAGTGTGTGTCGGGTCGTTGTGTTCATTGTGGTGAAGATTTAATATCGGACACCATACATGAATGTTACATACAGCTGATCAAAATAAAAGAACCCAGTAATTCCTACATCTTTTTCGACTTTGAGACACGCTTTGAAAACGGAAAGCATGAAGCTAATTTTGTCTGCGCTATTACATATGATGGTACAGAATTCACTGCAGAAGGGTCTGACTGCATAGAAAGGCTTATGAGAAAGTTTAGACAGCTCAAATATCAAGGGTACACATGGGTAGCACACAATGCGGCCGGTTTTGACAATTTTCTATTATTGGAATATTTTTCTAGTGTGGGTGTCGCTGTCAAAATCACCATGATGGGGTGTAGACTGATCTCCATGTATGATGAAACATACAAACAACGTTTTGTATAGACTCATAAATGTACATAGACTCATATTCATTCATTCCAATGCGTTTGGCTAAAACAACATCAGCCTTAAATCTAACATGCTCCGAGAAAGGACATTTCCCACACAAATTCAATTTAAAACAAAATGAGAACTATGTGGGGCCATACCCTGAAAAGGGTTTTTATGGTTATGACACTATGAACGACAAAGAAAAAGGGGAAATGAAGTTTGGCGCATATTATGTGGATGGTTATTATGAAAAAGATGGTGTGCGAAAAGCTTTAGAATTTAATGGTTGCATGCATCATGGTCATGAATGTCGTTACAACCCGAACCAGTGCCATCCTATGTCAAAGGTCTTGTATGGAGATTTGCGAATGCGGTTTGATACCAAGGTGGAGACGCTTGTTCGTGCATGTGGTCTAGAAGTTGAAGTGATGTGGGAATGTCAATGGGCATCTGCTAAGAGGGATGATTTGGATGTTGCCACGTTCATTTCTAATTACACAGCTCCTGAAAGGCTCAAGCCAAGAGACGCACTTTTTGGTGGTCGAACAAATGCGTATAATTTGTATTACAAAGCAAAGGAGGGTGAGAAGATTAGATATTTGGACTTCACTAGCTTGTACCCATTCTGCCAGTCCCGGAAGAAATACCCGGTAGGGCACCCCCAAATATTTTTCAAAGACTTTCAACCTCTTGAGGATTACTATGGTCTAGTCAAGGCAACAGTATATCCGCCAAGAAAACTCCTCCACCCTGTTTTACCATACCGTTGTAATGGAAAGTTAATGTTCCCGCTGTGCCGCACATGTGCCGAGCACGAAAACCAGTTGCGTTCGTGTATGCATAGTGATGAAGAGAGATCTATAACGGGGTCATGGGTCAGTATTGAACTAGTGAAGGCTGTTGAGAAAGGGTATGTAGTTGCAAAAATCCACGAAGTTTGGCATTTCCCAGACAGTTCAGAGACGTTGTTCTGCGAGTATGTAAAGACATTTTTACAGTACAAGCAGGAGGCCAGTGGTTATCCAGCACATGCTGTCACAGAGGAAGAGAGGGCCGAATACATCAGGGATTATTTTGAAAAGGAAAATATCCAACTGAATCCTGACAAGGATTAACCAGGCGCGTCGCTCTATTAACAAATTGTTGTTAAACAGCTTGTGGGGGCGTTTTTCAATGAGGGAAAACCTGCCCGTGTCTGAAGTGTTAACGGCCCCTGAACAGTTTTCACAACACATCTTTGGTGACGGCTATGAGGTTAAACACTTTTCATTTGTGTCCGACACCGCAGCATTGATTCAGTGGTGCTATTCGGCTGGAGACAGCTGTCCAACACGCGATATTAATGTATTCCTCGGCGCATTTACAACAGCTCACGCTCGTTTAGAATTGTATAATCTAATGGATAAATTGGGAGACAGGTTGTTGTATAGCGACACTGACAGTGTTATTTTTGTTTCTCGTGAAGGTGATTGGGAACCCCCTCTGGGGCCTTATTTAGGCGATTTGACAGACGAGATTAGTGGTGGTGATTACATTACAGAGTTCTGCTCGGGAGGTCCTAAGACGTACGGTTATCTTACAGCTGGGGGTAAAACATGCATGAAAGCAAAGGGCATTACGCTAAATTCTGAAAACTCAAAAGTTATTAGACTCGACACACTTATTGACCTTGTTGATAATTATGTGACGAATCGCGATACTAGCCGACACATACTTGCTCGCGCTGACGGCATTGTGAGAAATAAAAAGAACCTCACGCTGAAAAACAAATCAGTAGTGAAGCGGTTTAAAGTTGTGTACAACAAACGTGTCCTGTTGCCTGATTTTTCAACACTTCCTTATGGGTACTAAAGACGGTCGAGGTGTGATAGATGTTGACGGGTTTGATTTTAGATTACAACACCCATTTTCGTGTGTAATAAGCGGACCATCAAATTCCGGAAAAACTTTTTTTGTAAAACAGTTGATTGAGCGTTCTGATGAGTTGATTTCAAATAAAATAGAAAATATAGTATACATTTATGACTGCTGGCAACCCCTTTATGATGAAATGTTAAAGATAAGAAATATTATTTTTGTTCAAGGGATACCAACGTCGCTATGTGACGACACACTTTTACCGCTTAACAGAAATAATTTGTTAATAATTGAGGATGTTATGAAAGATGCCAGCAATAATGCCGAAGTGGAAAAGGTGTTTACACAGTATGTACATCACAGAAATTTAAGCACCATTTACTTAATGCAAAATTTGTTTTTTCAAGGAAAGTCTAGTAGGACAATTAGTTTGAACACAAACTATCTCATATTATTTAAAAATCCAAGAGACAACAATCAGGTTTGTGTATTAGGTAGACAGATGTACCCCGGCAACACCAAATTTTTCATGGAATGTTTTCAAAACGCTGTTAGCAAGCCGTTCGGTCACCTTTTAATTGATTATAAAGCTAAGACTCCTGAAAACTTTCGTCTCAGAACAGATCTGCTTTCAAACACGCCTGTTGTTTACATTCCGAAAATACGCAGATAGATCAGTATGTCGGACAGACTATATAGAAACCTGCCACTTCTTAAACTTATATTTAAAGCCACACCAGCACAGAGACGTGTTATTTTACAAACGGCGTCTAATGAACTTATCTTAACTCTGTGTGAGGTTGCCCTTAATGTTCTTAATGGCACTGTACCTCTCACATCAACACAATATCGTGAGTTAAAGAAGAAGAAGTCTGAAATTAAATTTATCGCTGATAAAAAGGTTGGTGTTTCACGGAAAAAGAAAATAATTAATCAGAAAGGCGGCTTTATTTTACCGTTGTTAAGCGTTGCTTTACCATTTATAGCAAGCTTGATAGCGGGGAGATAAACTGAAGACATGGAGTATGCTGAAAAATTATTTTTGGTACCTCAGCACCAGTTGGATAAGTGATAACAGTCGGGGCGCTGTCTGACAAATTGTAGAAAATGATTTGGACGTGTCGATCAGAGATATTTTGGCCAGGAGGGATCTCGACCCCCACGAGAAGGCCAAACTTTATACATCCGTGTTACAGAGATATTTAACCATCGCTAAACATGGTGATATGGAGACCAATACTTTAACATTGTCATTGCCGCATGCGGGTACTGTTAATAAGGAAATAAATGTTGTCGATCAGACTGGTAACAAACATTCCATAACCGATGATGTTCTTAGAAATGTATCTTCGTGAAGCAGACAGAATGTTCAGTATGTTTTAGATACAATGTCTAAATCAAAAGATGTGTCTTCCTGGAATGAATTAGGAGAATTTGTCTTAAATGGACGTACGATCCCAGGGTCACATATTCTGGACTTGGTGAAAAGCATCACCGCCGCACACCGTGTTAGCGATGATCGTAGACCTCAAGGGTGGAGTGAGTTTCTAGAGGCTTTTGCTGTTTTAAACATCCCTCTTTCTACCATACCAAATAAGTTTGTCAGACAAAAAAATTAATTTGTTAAAAAATAAAAAGTCTGCTGATTATGCTACACCAGTGAAAGACACTTTGCAATCGCCTGTTAAGAGTGTTGAACACCCCAGATTTCACTCCCCCGTTTTAGACAGAAGTGTTTGGTTAAACTTCTAATTGTTATATATTTTATTTTTATTTTATTTGATGTGTGTGTGATTGTGTTGTTTACTTGATTGTTTTGAATATTTTTCACATTGTTTGAAAAACTGTCATTTGTTGTTTTATTATTGTTACATGTATATTTGTAAATAAACGAACCAGAGTTGAAAATCTTTTTGAAAATCAGTGTTTTTATTCGTCAGCTTTACACTACACAGGGTTATACAATAAACATCTCTCCTTTTTGAACATGTTGTATACAAATAAACGACCTGTTCTTACAAACACACGGATACAAATGTTTCACAAAGGCTGAAACCATATTGTCATTTTTAGTTAAATTAAAACCATATTTTGACATCACTTCTTCATAATTACACAGTCTAACCATGTGGTATAGAAAAAACACACAATGTTGACCGCATGTAGTTGATGTAAAATCTTGAACTTGTCTGGTAGAATACCTCAAAGTCGTGCATGTTGTTTTAAGGAAATCACTAATAATTTTAGGGAACTTGTCATAGGTAGGTGCATTTCCAAAACTGTCAAAAAAACACCCTACACGGTCTTCACTTATGTAGATAGCAAGCCAATGTTCGCCAGGAAGATCAGATGAGTGTGTATTGACAATAGCCGTCACAGGTAATTTCCATATACCATTTGTTGGTAATTGGTCACATGCTAACACACTGAGAAAATGTGTGTTAACAGCCACTTTGTCCATTACAGCAGACAGCTCCAACGTATTCATTAGTAATAATCCACTAAAACTTGTCTTCGGTTAGAGATTTCAATGATGCTGTCAAAAACAGCATACACAACCAAATTTACAGTATGCGGGAGCGGCTGTCTGAAACGGACCTCCAGTCTAATATTACCTGATTTGACCAAAGACACGTGTTGACCGCATTCTTCATCAGGTGTGAAGTTAAAAGCATACAGAGTGTAGCCCTGTAGGAAATCCTGCCTATCAATTGGCAATGCCTGGTTTTTCAGATGTCTTCCAGATGCAAGCGCTAACTGGAAGAATTCGCGCACGGCGGAACCAGTGTGGAAATCGGGTTGGTGTGGTTTGGCTGGAAATTGTTGGCCGTCTAAATAGACCGCAAGAAACTCCAAGTTGTAATGTATAAACGCGAAGGGGTTTTTATTATAGGCGCCTGTGAATGCATCATTATCAACCATGGCTATTATCATAGACTTAGGTAGAGTCCCCAAGAACAAATTTTCTTGGTTAGAAACATGTGTTCCAGCAGGTATGGAAAAATTTTTTAGACACACTCTGTCAATGGGGTATTTAGCCGTTGTTGACAACAATGTCTGGGCATGACCCAACCTTACAGCTGGTGACACAGATACTTTTTTGACAAATAACAATGCAGAGAGAATATTCACTTTGTATGCTAACGCGTCATGCCGCATTAGACAGAAATCATCCTTATTACGTGTCATGCGAAATCAACGGCTTAACACCGTTAAGCATCAATTTCTCCTGAAAAAATATGTCGCTATGAATCGGGGTCAGCAGTTCTACCACATTACTAGCGTTTGTAAATGCGGCCCTCTTTGCCAAACCGCGATTGTTCCTTGCGGGGTTTGTTTCATCCATATGCTCTGCAGTGTCCAGATAAAAGAGGCCTGCAGAGAAGACAGTTTCCAGGGTGTCCCGACCATAGTTGGCGAGACATTCTATCATGCTACGGTATGGGTAGGTACTTGAACTCTGTAATACCAGCCTGTCTCCTAGGGACACGTCGACCTGTGAAAATATTGTAGCTCCAGGATAGTTTATCAACCCCACAGCGGCTCCGTCATCAATGTCGTTTCCGTCAGGTTTTGTGATTTTAAGACGAAGGTATAATAGTGTGTTATTTAGATCCATATAATCTTCACCATGGCCGGCTATGAAAAATTCTTCTCAATAGCGGTTTGTGTTAAAGGTACTGTAAACAAGTCCAGTTTTGATTTAATACACTCCTCAGACATGCGATGAAGTAGAGCCATGATCAGAAAATGGTTTTAACAGGTTTCCTACAGGTCGAGGTTGTTGTCTGCTTCCCCTTACGCTTTCTTTTTGACACTATGTGTTTTTTCATCTCAAGCTTGGTTTTCTTAGCAGGACGGCCACGCCTCTTACCAGGGGGTCGTTTCACAGATTTTCGAGCCATCACCAACATACCCGACCCATCTTGATTGTGTGCCATCATACGCATCAGACCGTTACTGACAACATCGCTTACAATGTTTTTAGCAGCTGTTTTTAGATGTGGTTTGGCTATATTAAAACCCTTCTTGAACAACGGTATAGCCATTCTGAATAAATTTCTAAAAATCCCACCAAATCCCGCACCATACATTGTTGGGCTACCTGTATAGCCGGGCATGTGGCCTCCGGCCTGACTTTGATAGTAAGAAACGTAACGTTCAGGATCCATGGCCAGTCTGTTGAAAGATTCCATTTCAAAACCTAATTCCTTGTTTTACAGGTCTAAAGTGTAGCTTTACAACCACTTTCCCATAAGAAAAATTTACGTGCTGGTTCTGATCGGTTTTCACTTCTATAGCGATATCGTTTATCTGTGATTTTGTTGTCGACACGTAGTGTGGCTTACTGTATCTAACTGTGACAATATCATGGTTGTTCCCTGATATATGTACACATCCTAACAGAGGTACAAAACTGTCTCCAATTAATTGGTAATCAACAATGTCTGTGTAAACAAACATTGAGTAGAAACCACCATAGATGTCGACAGGGTGTGGCGCGTACTCTTTCTGTACGACATCCGAGTCATTTGTTTTAACTACACACTCTAGTATCACACCCGGTTTAAAACCCAAGATGATGGCTAGTTTACCATTAAATATCAAACCAATATCAGATAACGTCTTAATAAACACCCTGTGACTTATTTGGTCATAAACAAGACCTATTGAATGGTCTGCTAGATGGATATTAATCTCAGCAACTAATGCCGGTATATGGTTATAATACCCTGTAGGTAGAGTTATTTGTGTTGTTTTGCCTGATTTTTTATCAATTACGCTAAATGTGGCATCTAGCTCACAAAAGGTTGTCCACGTTCGTGGGTATTGAAACTCTATCACCCCTACTTCCCAGTCACCTTTCAGATCGATTGGTTTCGCTAGTTTTGTTCTATAATTAGAAATTTGATTATCGGGGTACACCGACATAGACGAATTGCTCGGCAGTGTGACGCAAAAACCATTGTCCCCCATATTTGTCCTTTGATGTAAATGAACTAGTTCACAAAGCACAACACCTTTTAAGGCCTTTGTATGTCCACAACATCATTTTCAGGAACCCAGCTGTTAAATTTTGACGGCCAACCTAACCATTTCACTAAAACCATTGTTTTTTTACCCTGTTTTTTTTTTATCCAAAATTTTTTCAACTTTGAATGCTATTTCTGTAGACATGTGGATTTTTTGCAACTCTTCTTCATAGAAACGGCCGTGTATAATGTCACCGTCATAATCTTTCAATTTATAAACGGGTGGTTGTCGTCGGATACAGTCTGATATAGTGAAAAACTCCTGTGTATAATTCTCCTCATACCCCTTTGTAAACGGACCCCTGACTTTAGAAATACACAACATCACCAGTCTTGTACTTAAATATGGTTTTCTTGTCTAATTTGTTTCTCACACCATACAGCGTTTTAAACACGCTAGATTCGTTTTCTTTCGTCACATCAGCTGGCTTTGTTTTGATACTACGGTGGTAACTATTGTTGTAACCGCTCATAATATCTTGTAAAACATCAATGTACCTTTTGGAGTTTACAGCTGTTAGATAACGCCACATACGACTTTTTAGCGTTCTATTAAACCGTTCTATGACACTGGCTTTTAGCTCACTACCTGTAGCAAAATGTTTGATTTTGTTTTTCGATACTAATTTTTGAAAATGTTTGTTGAAAAACTCTTTACCCCTGTCAGTCTGTAACTTTTGAGGAACTCTGCCTTCTTCTAATATGTTTGCAAATGCCTTTGAGACTTCTATACCAGACTTATTTTTTAACAGTTGAGCCCACGCATATTTGTTGAACACGTCAATACATGTCAACATATATTTATATCCGTCATTTTCCCTAGAATACGCACTCATATCAACAAGATCAGCTTGGAATTGAGCGTCAATGCCATATACTATAACCCGGTTTCTTTTGTAATTATGTCGTATGGGTTTGTAGAGTGTGTATGCATCCTCTCCAGCTAACCAGTCTGAAACCTGTTGATCAGACAGACACAATCCTGTATTCTCTAAAACACCCCGTTTCAAACGATTTTTACCGCCTAATGAACCAGAATTAGACGGCGTGTAATATACCGTTCTCATAAGATTTGATGTGTCGATAGATGACATTGTTGAAAATAATGACCCCAGATTTGTTTGTTTGACTGTTTTATTCACAATGCATTGATGAAATCTAAAAAGTTTGCACACACATCTACATTTTTCTCAACTAGATATTCAACAAATGTTTCAATCACTTTACAAACATCAATTGGTTTCTTTGTTGAAAGTTTTATCACACAAATGTCTATTATATATGTACATAGACAAAGCACATAACCAATTTTTACCACATTTTCACTCTTAGGCATGAGAGACAGTAATTTACTAATAGTCACAAGGGTTGATTCGTCAGAATCTATACATAACTGTGTCAAATGACACCAATCATGCGATGTTGATTTAACAATATTCATTTGATTCTTGAAATTTTGTAAACGTTTAACATTGACATCATGCACACTATTAATAAGTGTAAAATCATCCACACTATCGTCAATACATTTATACAACAAACGTGTCAATTCGCAGTTCACACGGTGTTTCAGCACACGCTTTGACAGACTTTGGTGTCCGCAAACTATCCCCATTTTCACTTAAACAGCTCTGCAAGTCTTTGAATCACCTTCCCAACAGTCAACGGCATCGCTGACAAACTGTTCAGAGGTTTGATCAATCAGGCTTTCTCTTAGTTCCTGCAGCTTTTCCACAATGTACGGCTCGCATTGTAATTCACAGACGACTGTTTCAACACATCCTTGAATTTTTAGAAGGGGTAGTTCTATTCCAAAACACTTTAGAAGCCCAGCTATGGCATGTTTTAAGGCGGGCATGAACAATGTCCTTGTTATATCTTTATAGTATTTTTCAAAAAAGAAGATATCAGGTTCAAACAGACACGAATGTCGAAGTTGACTAGGGTGATCCACTTCACAACCAAGACATGTTTCCTTCAGCTTGTTTTTTATGATGTGTTGTAGGATTACAACGACAGTGGACTTTATCAGTTTTAGCGCCGTAGAGCTTACTTGCCACCACATCAATCGGAGCAGATATAGCGTTGTCTTCAGGAGCTTCGGCGATTGTCAGTTGTCTAGCCATCAATGTTGCCAAATCATCCACCGGGTCTTGTCGAAAAACATGCGGGTTCGCAATGTCCACACAACTGAGATCATCACCATATTGACCCAACAAACTGTTGTCTGATACCACTTTGGCAACCGCCGTCGATTCATCATAGCTGTAGTTTACAAACCCACGACCCGTGTCAATCGGCGTATATTCAATGTCCGACAGTCGATAATTTCCACACCACATAGGTCCATGGGTGTCGGGATGGTCTGCTGGAAGAATGTCCTCAAAAATGATGGCTTGCGTGTTGTTCGTGTCTTGACTTCGTGTGGTTTCAGTGCCGGCTTATGTTTCTTTTAACAGACATCACTGGAAGGCGTTGATCCACTTTTGACCATCCCACAAACGTCATAAGCCCAAGAATCAAACAGGTTAATTTTAACACCCGTAAAATATTCGTGAGGGCTGCTACCAAATGCTTTACCACGCCGTTTCTTCCTTGGCGCAAAAGCAACGTTGGTTTCAGAACTAATAGTTGGTGTAACTGTAGATTCTCTTAAAAGAGACTGATTTACACACACTGTAGACATTTTAAAAAGCGTTTAGCCATAGAAATCCACCAGGGTCATTTTAAATACCACATGCAAGCACAACCCACCCCAACATGTTGGGGGGTGTGAGGGTGTCAGGGGGTGGGGTGTAGGTGTGAGGGGAAGCCCATATAAGGACATCCTGTACTGACCTGTCACCTGGGTCATAAATCAGGGGTCATAAATCAAGGGGTCATAAATCATTTACAGAGGTGTTTGACAGAAGGTGTAGGATATATACTACTCATATGCTAGCACATTGTTCTTCTACCAGCGAATACCAGCTTGGACCTCGGGAATTGCTGCTTGTGGCTATATTTTGTATTCATTTTATTTCTTTAAGTCTATTAAAAATTGTTTTTCATATTTGTATTTTTTCAATGGCATATTGGATCCTCTAAATAAAAATGTATTATGGTGACTTGTTTTCAAACATGCATTTTCTGCTCTTTTAGATGAAGGTTTGTTGTATTTGTATTGTGTTCTCTGAAACTGAGAAAACATTTGCTTATTTTTAGGGTCTGATAGTGCAGTTTTAGAATTCCTTGTTTGCGGAGCAGTTGTTATTTTTGTTGTAGTAATGACCTAGGCTGCTAGATAACAATGTTTCTGTTACATTTAGAGGTACAATACATAGAAATGCTGTTTGATGCACAAATTCACATAATTTAAGTTTAATTTTGCTATTCCTGATGAATTCAATAAATTGTATGAATCACTGTCGAACCGCATGGATGCAGTCCTTCAAGTTCATGGAAGTCACGCAAAATATTAAATATAGCTCTAATAGCACTTCAACTTCATTGACCAATGTTATGAAACATATCTTTGTATTTGAAGTAAATTATTTGTTTGATTTTCAAATTACTTTCTGTGGGCGACAAATCTTTTGTCAAAATCTGACCTTTCTGTGTTTATTAAATGATCAATATTTCTGCAGTGAAGCAAATTTATTTCTGTAAATTAAACCTCATTTGAGAGAGTTTCAGCTTTCATATGAGTCATTTCTAAAACCAATGGATGAATTTAAAGTCAGGTTATAAGCTTTTGTTTCCACAACATGGATAAGCAACAGAACTTCTGTCAGGGACTGTATGTTACTCTCAGGTGAATGTATAATATGAGCTGGAGGAGTAGGGGATGACAGAGACAGCATAGCGCACAGAAGTCACTCTGGAGTTAAACAAGTTTGTTTAAGTTATAGCTCAAAGAGAGCATCAAGGCCCGCCCATGCATATTTGTTGAAAAACTACCGCAACAGCGTGTCAAAAGTTCCAACTTTTTAAAATAATTATTGACCCACAGTCTATAGAGATTTGAAAAATACCAGTTGTTTATTGATAAGACAAATTTCCAGGGAGGAGTTCAAAAAGCTCCATTTTCACATATCTGACTATTGTGGTGTAGTGGAGTATGGACCGAATAACGGATGAAAAATTAAAATGAAAAATTGAAGAAATTAAAAGTTTTGAATTAAAACTTTTCCAGTCTGAAGGGGACCTTTCGTCTGTGACCAAGGCACGAACCGCAGGGGTGCAAAGGCCCTGCAGCCCCCACACACATGCACCCACCTATTCTAACATCAAAAGACGGACCGGGACACATGGCCCCGACACCCTTCCTCCCTTCAGAGACATAAAGATAACAAATCCACTTTATGGTGCTCTTAGACCAAGACAACATCAAACAAGAGTGGGGAGCCATAAGTCGTATATGACAATGGCTCCTAAGTGTCTCAGTCCTAATCTCTAGCCCACTAAACCGACATCCCAGATGGCCAAACTGATTGAACTCGACGTGACCTCTCGTAAACCTTCCGCACCGGACCAACGGCATGGACCAAAAGCGACCCCAAATGGACACTGGCGAAACTACGCCTCGCTCGGGGTCGCCTGAACAATAGCGGAAATGAAATCAAATTCTGATTAAATGTGTATAAACAAATGTATCAATGTCACTTTCTATGTCCTCAGATGAATGCCCACCTTCTAATGAAATGATGTGTATTGCTGTTGTCAACCATGAAAAGAAGTTCTGTTTCTGATTAGAAAAGTGAATTAAACACCAGGATCAATACTTCTAACGTATTATTGTAACTGGGACGTGAACACAACGTACCCAAGATGAAATCTCATGTAAATGTTTGATATTAATAATCCAGTATACTCATTGTTATATGTTACTAAAATATATAAGGAATTTCAATACGCGAAAAGTTATATTCCGTTTCAGTGAACCGCTGATTCAAACTCCCCCTCCTACTCTCTTCCCCTCGTGAGAGTCACGTGAGCCTGAACTCGCGTCCAATCAGAAAAGAACGCCTCCCATTAGGGCGTGACCGCGCTGGCTTTGAAAAACACAGAGCAGCTCGGCAGCTAGAGAGCTTGACACATAAAAAAGCTCAGCACACAGAAGAAGGAGAACAGAAAACAGAAAACGGAGAAGAAAGAACAACAACAGTTCAAGAAATCCGAGGAACTCCGAAACAAAAAAGGGATCAGCAGAGAACCTCGCTTCAAGTCCAAGCCTCTCCAAAGCGAGACGCTTTCTTCTTCACGCCGACGAAACAAAGAAAAACCTTAGAGACTTCATCAAAGCTCACAAGAGACGTCTTGAATTAGCTAGAGTATGAAGCTTTAATAATGCGTCGAGTGATTTGAATATTTTCTTTTCTTTTAATTGTGTTTTGTTTATTGCCCATTGAAGTGTGATCTCACGAGTGATCAAAGTAGGCGAAACTTATTCGTGGCCAGAATAAGATATCAACCTTTTTGATTAGTTGATAGCAGATATATTAACGTTATAAAGCTGACTTCTGAAGGCATTACTCCTGGAAAACCGAACAACGAGACGAGCTAACACTCTGAAAAAGCCACTCCACCCCGGTGAGAAACCAGCCACGTCTGTGACTCTCCAAAGAAGGCAAATCTCGATCGACGCCGCTCCGCCTGAAGCCGAGAGCTTCTAACTCAATCGGAAGGGAATCTCCTTCACAAGCGGGCCTGTCCCTCACTACGTGGAAACGACGAGAAACAACCCCAGAACACGGAGGTTAAACAGCAGGATGCGACGGCTCGGTGAAACGGCAAAAGAGTAAGCTAGCAAATCTTACACTTTTCCAGGAGCTGATGTCTAATTAAGTCCCTTTATAATTTACCATTAATTAAACCTTAAGTAACAACAATTTAGTCACAAGCCAGAAGTGCCTAGCTCACCTTTAAGCTCGAATCGGTCTCCCCTGCGGTGACGCCGTGAGATTACAAGGTCATGCTATGTTAAGTAAATATATTTCTTCCTGTTAATAAAACTTTCATTATTTGAAATCACAGTGTATGCAGTTTTGTTCATTAGAATTTCTGAAAATCCTGAAGAACTCACTTAGTTTGATTAATATTCATTCTCAGACTAATTATTAACGTTTTAATTGCTTAAGCCAATTATAAACTTTAATTAATATCATTAAGTCAAATATCAGAGACTATAGGAGCTTGAATAAGGTCAGCGCTATAAATACAAACTATAAATATAAATATAGAAATATGTTTATATTTCTCGGCGTATGATTAAAAACCCAACTTACGCTACAGTGGATAAACTATGTATTTTTTGACAATAGTTGTAATTGCAAAGTTGTAAGGCAATAGGTAGAATATGCAATAAAGCAGACTGCTTGTCAATATGTTTATATTTTGCTGAGATATTCCATATTTTTATTTTGAAAATTTGAATTGCGCCCCATAGTGGCTATCGTAATGAAATTTTTTATGGGCTTAGGAAGTGCTGCCATGAATATACCATGCAAGTCTCATGATGATAGGACCTTTTTAAGGTCAATAAATAGCTGCTGAAATTTGATTGGCCAATGGCGGTCATGTTTTTTTCTCATATGACATCATCGTCATAGAATCTCATTCAGGACAGCACTACATGCATATCACTCGGCATGGCAATCGGACAATCCTGTGAAGCGTAATAAATTATTTGTTGTTATAGCGCCCCCTAGGTTTGCAGCTGCACAACAAAGTACTCATGTCTTCCAGCCCTTATAGGGATCAAGCATGTGAAGTATGGGAACATTCGGAGAAAGCGTTTGCAAGTTATAGCTGTATTTGTCTGATTTTTGGAACACAAGCTCCAGCCCTGTTTTTGGAAGTCTGGAAGCCGAGCATGGATGAAAATTCAACTTATTTTTTGATAATTATTAACCTTCAGGTTCTTAGGATTCTGCTGATACCACATATGTCCATATTGGGTACATTTCCAGAGACTAGTTTGCGCAAAAAAAAAATTGTGCGATTTGGCTTATTATGCAAATTACCTCAAAATCTAAGTGGGCGGAGCTTATAGGTTCTTGAGGCTTTTTTGTAGGGTCTGACCAGAGGACTCAGGGAAAAAAAGAATTTCGTCTCTACGCCACACGGGGTAGGAGATATAGGGAGCAATGCATTCCACGTCGCTATAGCACCACCATCAGGCTGATCAGGCTGATTATTTGTGCCTGAGTAGCAGGAGGGTTTACTACCAATTGACCAAACGACAAGTCTGTAGGACCTACGGTTTGGGCTGCCCATCGCGTTTCATTGGAGAAAAAGAAGAAGAAGAAGAAGAAGAGGAAAAAGACCAAAAACAATAGGGCTCCAGCACTTGCAGTGCTTGGATCCCTAAGTATAGCCGCAAGTGACAATTCCCGGGGTCCAAGCTTGTATTCGCTGGTAGAAGAACAATGCGCTAGCATACGAGCTGCCCTGAGTTAGTAGGGGCTTTTTGGGGAAGTTTGTGCAGTGTTTGTAAGGTGTTCCTTTTTAAGGTCATGAAACAGCTGCTGAAATTTGATTGGTCGATGGTGGCCATGTTTTTTCGAATATGACATCATCGTCATAGAATCTAAGTCAGCTCATCACCCACTACATGCATACCAATCGGCATGTCAATCAGACAATCCTGTGAAGTGTAACAAATTTTTTGTTGTTATAGCGCCCCCTAGGCTTGCAGTTGCACAAGCAAGTACTCATGTCTTCCAGCCATTATAGGGATCAAGCATATGAAGTATCGTAACTTTCAGAGAAAGCCTTTGTGAGTAATAGCTGTATTTGTGTGATTTTTGGAGAGCTCAACCCCTGTATTTGGGCGGAGTCTGGAAGCCGAGCAGAGATGAAATTTCAACGTTTTTTGAATAATTATTAAAGTTCAGGTTCTTAGGATTCTGCTGATACCACATATGTCCATATTGGGTACATTTCCAGAGACTAGTTCGCGCTCAAAAATTTATGTGATTTAGCATATCAGGCAAATTAGCTCAAAATCTAAGTAGGCGGAGCTTAAAGGTTCTTGAGGCTTTTTTGTAGGGTCTGACCTGAGGAATCAGGGAAAAAAAGAATTTTGTCTCTACGCCACACGGGAGATATAGGCTATAGCGCCACCAACAGGCCGATCAGGCTGATTCTTTGCGCCTGAGTAGCGGGAGGGTTTACTACCAGTTGACCATACGACAAGTCTGTAGGACCTACGGTTTGGGCTGCTCATCGCGTTTCATCAGAGAAAAAGAAGAAGAAGAAAAAAAAAAAAAAGCAGACAAAACAGAACAAAAACAATAGGGCTCCAGCACTTGCAGTGCTTGGACCCCTAAATATAGCCGCAAGTGACTATTCCTGGGGTCCAAGCTGGTATTCGCTGGTAGAAGAACAATGTGCTAGCATATGAGCTGTCCTGAGATAGTAGGGGCTTTTGGGGAAGTTTGTGTAGTGTTTGTAAGGTGTTCTATGCATATGAGCTGTCCTGAGATAGTAGAGGCTTTTGGGGAAGTTTGTGTAGTGTTTGTAAGGTGTTCTATGCATATGAGCTGTCCTGAGATAGTAGGGGCTTTTGGGGAAGTTTGTGTAGTGTTTGTAAGGTGTCCCATGCTGTTCTGGCATCTCTTTGGAGGTGTAGCATGAGATGGAGGAGTAGCGGATGACAGAGACAGCATAGAGCACATAAGTCACTCTGGAGTTTCACTCTGGTTTCTCACCCTAATGTTCAGGACCCCCAAACAGCAGATATGATGTGGAGTGGCTTGTACTCAAGTCAGTCATCAGTTGACAGAAGACACTCTCTGCTGGCAGTGTTTGGTTGTGGACTATTCTCTGTCCAGCAGTGTTGCTGAGGGATTTAAAATGCCAACACCTGAGTCATACCTGCAGTATGGGTGTCCAGACCATTGAAGAGCAGGGTGAAAGCGAGCAGTCTTTGCAGAGCAAGAGTGTAGCATATGACAGTTCCTTATACAGGAGCCACACTTTAAGATAGATTTTGTAGTGCTTTAAAATGTGATCCTTGGTGCTCTGGATTGTAAGAAAAAGGGGTAGTAGATGAGTGGGTGAATTTCTGGTCTGCAAACAGGTGAATGTGGGGCTTGGGTTACAGAGACAGCCCAGAGAACAGAACTAAATCAGGAAATTCACCCTGGATTCTGAACCAATGTTCAGGACCCCCACAAAACAGATATGATTTGGATGGATATCATGCATCATACATACCGGGACTTACCGAGTGGCAGGGGAAAGGGCTGAACTCATCTGTCTGCTGACTTTAAAGCTGCCTTTGAAAGTGTTCTCTTCCTCCTCTTTGGTAACCTGTCCACTGCTACTGACTCTATAAAATACGTTTTTGTTCTTTTTAACGTTCTTGGTTTATTCCATGTTTTGTTTGGCCTCAGGGAATGCAGTGTGAAAGTACCCACGCATCATAATGAATTAATGAGACTGAGACTGTGACGCATGAGGGCCCACCCATTCATATTCCGGCCGCTCTTACTGGATTACGATGTGTGAAAATGCTCATTTTAGTCATATTAACAAAAGCACATGGCTTTGTTTTTGAACTGAGTGCAGAGCTCCAAGATGGCTCAGTTATGCATTACGGCTAAATGAGAAGGAACAGGTTCATACTGTGATGAGTAAGTGTGCTGGTTAGCTTTGACATTATGCTAGTTCAGTAGTATATTCTAGCAAAGGAATTTGTGAAGCTGACAGTATGCATTATTTCACTGTTAAATGCAAAACCATTATGGGAGGTACAAGTGGCCAAGGCTTGGAAGCACTGCTGAAAAATACAGCACAAGACAAGCTTTAGCTGGTAGCTGGTTTTAGCTGTATTGAACTGGTCATTTAGGCAAAACATACCCTATGCTTGTAAGATAGCTGGTTAACCAGCTCTTGACCAGCATACCATATGTTGCATCTGATCTTGGTCATGCTTGGTGGTGCTGGTCATGTTGCTGGTTTTTTGAAGTAGGGAATTGGTAGAAGGATGCAGAAAGGATCAATCAAGGTCTATAAAAGTGAAAAAAGCTACTCAGTCTACAACCAGTACATGAATACAAATTAAGAGCAATATTAATTACTCTCTGGTGGGTGGAGGGAACTGGGGATCTGAGGAGCTATACACTTTACTTTTATTTATATATATATCCATCCATCCATTATCTCTAACCGCTTATCCAGTTCAGGGTCACGGTGGGTCCAGAGCCTATGGGAATATGGCGGGAGGGAGCACCAGTCCACACACAATCCACCTACCATCGTGTGTTTTTGGACTGTGGGTGGAAACCGGAGCAGCCAGAGGAAACCCACATCGACATGGGAAGAACACACCACACTCCTCACAGACAGTCACCCGGAGGAAACCCACACAGACACAGGGAGAACACACCACACTCCTCACAGACAGTCACCCAGAGGAAATCCAGACATACACAGGGAGAACCTCGCTTTTATATTTTTAAAGATTTCTAATATACTTAATATGAAGTAGTCAGTTAGTTCTGAAAAGTTAGCAGAATATATTAAAAGAGCCCTGATTTTAGACATTTTTAAGATTAGAAAACTCCTATTTGAACAAAGTGAACCTGTCAGCTCAGTTTAAAATAATATTCACTTTCTATCCTGTAATGGCACATTAGTATTTACATTCATTTTATTTTCCACTTCCTTGTCTTTCCTTTTAATGCACTATGTTAATTAAATGTAAAATTTTATTCATTAATACTTCAAATGTTACTGTTTCTTTTGTTTCCGTAAAGCACTTACAATACCATTGTGTATGAAAAGTGCTTTATAAATAAACATGCTGTGTCTTGCTGGATCTAAATTGTTATTAAATCATTTGGGGTCATAAAAGATTTGTCAATCCAAAAGAATGTGGCAGAAATGTGAAAGGTTAAGAACCCCTCCCAAGTTTACTACATTTTGCATCTGTATCTGCATTCTGTAGTTTAAGTGATCTAAGCTCAATTTCCTTCTTGCTTCCCACAGGATTTATGAGCTATATAACTTAAACATCAGCTCAGAATTATTCAATTGAGCGTGACATTTGTTTTGCGACCCGAAAAATGTTCCATACTTAATGGCAGGTAGTGTCGCAGTCACATAGCTTGACACATAGCTTGAGGTTGTGGGTTTGATTCACGCTCCAGGTGACTGCCTGTGAGGAGTTGGTGTGTTCTCCCCGTGTCCGCGTGGGTTTCCTCCGGGTGCTCCGGTTTCCTCCCACAGTCCAAAAACACTGTGGACTGGCGCCCCCTCCAGGGTGTATTCCCGCCTTGCTCAGCGTCCACACTGTTTAAAGCACCGTGAAACTGCAGGAATAATTGAGAGGAAAGCCGCATCTTTACCAGTGATAAGAAGCTGATTCTGAACAAAAATTGAGCGCGTTATAGTGCATATTTATTCAATGACATGTACACACAACAGTATATATTTGATCACTTATTTTTTGACATTTTAGGGGAAGCTGAGCTTCCCTTGCAGTCTTAGAGCAATCGCCTCTGACCCTTGATGGCCCACCCATTCATATTCATGAAATTAGCATGCAAATCCAACATTACGACATGTGAAAATGCTCTTTTTAAGCATATAAACAGAAGCACATGACTGAGCACAGAGCTCCAAGACAGCACATTTGCTGCTGGTTTGCTTTGACGCTACACTAGTTCAGTATACTATATTCCACTATATACTTTATCAAATTTGTGAAGCTGACAGTAACACTTTTTTAAACGCTCAAAGAAAACTTCATAAATGTTCATAATTTGTTTTTTTTCACTATATATCAGCACCAAAATATGTTTCTGGAAGTCCATGTTTAGAGTTAAAGAAAAAACAGATGAATGACATACATACTCCTCTCACATTATTGTTGTTGGGTTTGTGCTGATTATTAGCATGCATATCTTTTTGGGAACAAACGTTTTTAGGTAGGTGAAATTTGTTAAGACATGTCAAGATCACCTCAGATATTGCAGAAAGACCTCAGACTCCAGGGAGGGGAGGGGGGGGGGGGGGTAAAAAATCCAGTCTTAAACAGAACACACCACACTCCTCACAGACCGTCACCCGGAGGAAACCCATATAGACACAGAGAGAACACACCACACTCCTCACAGACAGTCACTCAGAGTGGGAATCGAACCCACAACCTCCAGGTCCTTGCGACACTATCTGCTGTGCCATCATGCCGCCCCTTATAACTGAATTATTTATATTAAATTATGATTGATTATTAATCATCAAATCAAATTTATTTGTATAGCACTTTTTACAACTGATGTTCTCACAAAGCAGCTTCATAGAATTCCAGTAAAGACAAAGTTTTGACATGAAATGTAAAAATGTAAAAAACCCCAGGTGAATGAGGCCAAGGAAAAACTCCTTCTGCTGAGGAAGAAAACTTGGGAGGAACCAAGGCTAAGGGGTGACCTGTTCTTCTGTGGTCAATCTACTGTTAATAATAGTTAGGAGTCTGTGAAAACTACAGTGTAGAGTGGGCAGCTCTAAAGCACCGTAGTCGCTGGAGTGTGGGAAGCTGGTCTGAAGCATGAAGGAGGAGCTTGACAGTCATCCATCAGTGTCCAGCCGGACAGGTGGGCAGTAGTTTATTAATGATTATTTTTATTAACTCTCTAGTGGATGATGAATGATAATAATACTCTATTTGTTGTGAGACTTGATTACAATTCCCCACTGGAATGTGAGATTTCTCAGGATTTTCAGATTTTTAATGTGTAAATTTCACACAAACACAATACATTCAAATCATAAGAGATTGTTTGTTTGGATAAACAATGAACATTCATCATAATACAACAATTATTAAAGCATCATAGGCTAGGTAAATGAACAGGAAATTAATTTTAATAATATTAATATGAAAGTGAGGTGGGGTATGTTTGACTAAATGTGATCTTACTCTAAGGTAGATTAACTAAAGTGAAAATGTAATCAAAGGGACAAATAGGCATCAACCACTGAAATTAGTTTTGAGGCATACTGCATTTGAAGTAGTTGCTGCTCTGTCAGCTGAAGGATACCACTTGTGCCTGCCTTGGTTTAAAAAGTCTTGCTGCTCCATCACCCAATTGATGACAGTCATGTCTGCTACATTTTTCAGGTGTTCTCACAGCAGAAACTGGTGAAGGTCAGGACAGGCGATATTGCGGTTCTGGACTTGAAGAATAAAGGAGCCAGCAGGTGGCTGATAGGTGCCTCTTTGACTAATTTCAGAATTAATGTCAAAATGTCAAAAAGTTTATTTTTGTAATCTGTAGACTAATCTCAGACATGACTTGCCTTTTTCTGGACCAAAACAGTTTCTTGTGCTTTAATTAGCCCTAGTATGAATGCAGTAAAGAAAACAAACAAACAAATAGACAATAAGTGCAACTATCCATAGAAGGTTTCAGCTTAATATATTGTGAGCTCAGGATTGCCAGTTCTTTCCTATTTAGCTTCGAGTCTGTGTGTTAAACAGTGAGTCGACTTGCCTTCTCTAGGCCGGATCTTTTGGATCAGTGTGGTTTCTTGAACCAAGTCAACTCTCTGTCCGAACATACTGATTTTTGGTCCCACTAATACCAAACCTGAGAGTCCTTTTCCAAGCTGAGCTGAGCTGTGTACTTTTCAGAGCTTGCACACTGCTTTTTTATCTCCAGTTCTTTATGCCGCCTTTATGAGAAGGAGCTAGGGTTCTGGTTGGACACTGGGCTTCAGAGGAAGCATCAGGAGTGATTGGCTAGGCTGTGCTTTGTCCTTAGACCAGGAATCTCAACACAGAGTACTTGTTAATACAAATAATGGACTCTTAATATTACATGTGACTATCCTGTAAATCGGGTTTTGAGTTCAGCATGAACATTTCTTTTTCTGGACGAGCATTTTATTTCAGGATGAATCACTTGGGTGTGTTAGTATAAATATAAAGATGACATCCTAGATTAGTAGAAATTAAGTACATGATGAATAATGCAGGATAATACACATTTAATTTGAGGAAGGAATTAATCCCTTCCTGGTTACAGGCACTAGAATACACATGCATGATATTTGTATCCAGATATATAAGCATATATGATCATATAAACATAAAGAAGAGAACAATAAAAAGTTATTTGGGATAGTGTGGCATTCTCTTTCAGTGTCCACTTGAAAGCATTGTTGGTCCACACATGTTTCTCCAAATTCTACTTCTTAAACTGTCTGTTATGCAAAGTTTTGTTATTTGGTTGATGTGTTCATTTGATGTTACCAAAAGGAAAGGAGATTTGTCTGCTGTATTTCACCAAAGCTGTTCGTTCCTGTGTTGTAGTTATCTTTTTTAGCTTCCAATTTTTGTTTCACTTGCGTGTCTAATAAATTGACATATCAGCACTCACACCTGCCTTGTCTCTACGTCCATAAATGAATGAGAGAAACTGATAATTAATACTGGATATATAACAATTATCAGTGTTGTAAATGCTGCATTGAAATGAACAGAATCTGCAAAAACATGAATGTGGAAACTGAAAGCAGTCCACCTGCAACAACTTCTACAAACTGAGAATCGTGTGATCATGGCATTTATTTAAAATATATTATGTGCACCAAGGTAAATGTGGTATACAGAGCCCTGGAGGGGACATGGGTAAAAAAAAAATTAATTCGAGTGAACGATTTACAATTCGTTCACACATTTTAGCTAATTCGATTGAACGAATTGCAATTTGTGCAAAATTAACTAATTCGAGTTAACGAATTAGTTATCTGTGCGCACGATTTAGCTAATTCGAGTGAACGAATTAGTTATTCATGCGCACAATTTAGCTACTTCGAGTGAACGAAATAGTTATTCGTGTGCACATTTTAGCTAATTCGAGTGAACGAATTAGTTATTCGTGCGCACGAATAAGGAATTGATTCTCTGGGGGCTCCGTAGAAGCCAGCTGCCTTTTGCCAAAACTCCTATAATGTGCGAGCCGTGGTACTAATGACTGCAGTCACTGCACATGAAGTAAAATAACCTTATTTAGTCCGTAAAGACAAAAGATATCAGTTCAGTGTTGGATTATTACATATGACATATGGATTTTTAAGCGAGTGTAAGGAAATGTTGAAGTTATAAACAGCACAATTGTGTGAAATGTAAGGCCCTGGAATTTGATCCAGTGCAAATAATTAATCTATTTTGGTGTCATTGTGTTTAAATGACAGCTATGAGCTCAGACTCACTTGTTCTGAGTGCATGATGATTTGCTACATTACTGATGTGTGGCACGATTCCAGAAAGCTTTCTGAAGGTTAGCCGGTGTGTGGCAAACACATCCAAGACTCCCTGAGCACCATCCAACCCAGCTCGGTAAGATTGCATGAGGAAATTCAAGACATGACTGGCCTATCAAACAGTCCTGCAGCTATTCTATCATTTATTCATAGGCCTTGGTCAGGTCGCCTTCACCTAGCTGCCAAGATCCTGAAAGATCCTGATCATAGGACCCAAGCTCTGCTGGAAGTTCTGACTTCATGTCCACTCTATGAACCCTAATGCATCCACCCAATCTGTAATTATAACCTCCATGATAGAAAAACTAAACAAAACTAAAAATCAAAAGAAATGGGGAATCCTCTCTCTGCTTCCTGCACAATTAAATTGTGCACCACCCCCAACATTCCATTTGCTGTAGTCCCTGTCTTCAGTCTTCTAGGAAGGCTTTCTGTGAGGATTTAGTTGAGGTCACGCACTACTCTGGAAGTCTAAATTTTACTTCACAAGGCAATTCCAAGTAATAATCCAACTCTAAACAAAAATATATGATGACGCTCCTATGCTTTTTAGTGCTGTACAACCATTTCTCAGCTGGGTACTTTATACATAGGACCATGCATAGATGCTACAGGGTGGCCATTTGAACATTTTACAAACTGTTTACAAAACTGAAGACTACAGATATAAATTACACAAGAATAACACTAAAACGTATTCAATTTCTTTTCATATGCTCATGTAATTTTTCTAAAGGTATTTGCATATTAACAATCTTATGTATTCTCAAGTAGATCATCACTACAGGGCTCTTTAAGTAAAAACGCCTGTACTTTATCTAACCTGTTTATTGTGAGAAAATATGCAACAATGAAATTTCAGTATTAGTATGCACTCCATATAGTACAGCTCTAATCATTATTGAGCTGCAGGATCTTTTAAAAGGCCAGGGCTGAGAAAGAGATAAACAGGGAGAGTGGCACTCATAACTGCAATGTAACTTCTATCCCAACATAGGATGTATATTTTACCAGATACCTAATGTATTCTCTACATATACAAAATATAATATTGATAAGCTGTCACAATCAAGATTGCATTAATGACCACATCTTTGCTTTTATTATACTATAGTAACATTGTATGTATAGGTTAAATAAGCAACCTGAAATTATCTGAATGTAGCAGCTCTATTATTGATAAATAATAAATAATTGACGCATTCTAATGTGTATTATTATGACTTCCATATAACTAAAAAATATTTGGCTGGCCATAATTTAGCAACATGTATTTTACTGCTGAAAGCTTTTGTAACTTGATTTGTGTAATATTATGGACTACTTATTATGCCTTATCACATGTGCTACACTATATATTTGAGGACAAAAAATTACATACAACTACAATACAAACTTCTTTCCAAATGTTTCCAAAAGATCCACACAGTTCATCTCACAACTTTCTGTGTGTTCTAAAAATTAATATATTTACTTTATTGCGCACTTAACAGGAACAAAACATCAAACACACATTTTCAGCCCACAGTTGTTCCAGGTATGGTATCCAGGTAAGGTCTTTACAATGCCCATTTCAATACATTAAGCTTGTTGTCCTTAAGCCATTGCATCACAACTTTGGAGGAACACTTAGGACTATTGTCCTGCTGGAAGACATACCCTTTTTCATGTGGCATCTACATTCCACAGTGCACTAGTCCTTTTCCTGGCAAAACAAACAAACAAACTAATGTTTCACAGTTGGGATTGTATATTTTGGATTAAAAACCTCAATTATTCTTGCAAACAAAAACTGATCAGTGTGGACCATAAGAGTGAAAAAGACACCTACTATAAAGATAGGTACTTAAATACATTACATTTGCAAATAATTCATAACTAATTTGGCAGTTAGCCAACCACAAGCTCCCATTGTCTTTACATGATGAGGATGATGATGATCATCATGATGGTGATAATGATTATAATAATAGCTACACTTTGTACTTTTCTACACATTCAAATGTCTATGCATTATTTGGAACATAGCGTGCAGCATCAAGCTGGATTATGTTAAGGCATTCAGTCCACCCCAGTACACATAACTATTACACAATGTTTGGCCCACTGAAAATTGGACAGAGTGAATTATAGCTGAAATAAACCCGTGTTTAAGCAATAGTTTTAAAATTATTTCTGACGTAAACAAAATACCTGCCCTAACACATTATGATATGAAATTAATAGCTTTATGAAATAATGAACTCAAAACTTTATCCAGATATACACACCTATTCCTACAACGTTCCTTTGTTTCAACAAACTGTTCTTAAGAATCCTATTTTGTCAGCAGTGCTTTCCTATGGAGATGATACAAGCCCTGTGTCGGCAAAGAGAGCACCTTTGTTGCTGTATTCCTGAATTAGATAGCATATATGGTGGCAAAGAAAAGCTTCAATATTTCCCTGGTTAAACCTTAATGTTATATTAACGTTTCTGCATATTGCAAATATATTAACCTACAGCATCAATCACAAGTGTAATATTCAGAGCAACTTCTTTTTGCTTTCTTCTCATTCATTGTAAAGTTAAAAAATGGAGGCTTTTGCCGAAATTTTGCTATAATCATTCTAGTTTTTGCTAGTGTTCCTTGGTGGGGCTTCAAAGATGATGGCATTCAAACAAAACTGAGAATGTATCTGTTGCGATGGTTGCTGGCGTATGACCCTATTATTTAGCTAACTGCCTAATTTGTTTATTTTTGTTAACAGGAGTGTTTGAATGTTTTTCTCTCTCTTTTGTGTGTAATACAGGGTAACAAGACACACAGCAGAGAATGTGGGGAAGTTGATTTCCTGCAGGTAAATATGGTGCCAATCTGATAGCTGCAAATGTAACTGGGGGCTGGGCTGATTCTCCTTGACCGAGGGTAATAACTGCAAATTAGACATTCCTGCAAGCCAGTGGAAGAATAGATATACAATCCTGAAGGCTGATTGGGGAATAATCATCTTCAGCCTGAGAGCATCAACGAGAAAGTGGATCAGTATGCATGAGGCTGGGAGAAAATTTCTGCATGCAGCAAAATTGATCTGGTCTAGTGTGTATGTGTCTGAATGTATGTTTTGGGGGATAGGAGGGAGGTTTATCATAGCAGTTCCTTATTAGAACTGACAGAGCCCAAAAACTCTAGGCTCCACCTCCAAAATGTGTGTTAGCTACACTGGGATAAGAGAATTGGCACAATATCAATGGTCAGCAAATAGGCCCTTTAATTTACTTTGACATTCTTACAAGACACATGTCTAACAAAAGGTTGGGCAATACGATAATACATAAGCTTTAACGTCATAAATATATATAGTTCATAACATAATTCATTTATTATTTTGGTATTGAAAGTACCTCTATAATACACAATGTATAACATTTTTTGTTTGTTTTATTATTTTGTGCAAGTAAAAAAAACATTGTCACTGAAAAAACTGGTATATTAACAGAACAAACACACATTTGCCTTATAATATCAACAATTGCTCTGAAATCAATGGTATTAATAACTCACATGACAGCAAATAACTAAAGTTTAGAAAGATTAAAACGAGCTTTAAATATTTCAAGAACTCAAAAACAGACCATATTCAGTTTGTCAGATTAAAGGAGGTGTCCAGCAAGGTTCTATTTTAGGGCCCTTAGTGTTTTCCCAGCTATAGCCCCTATGATGCAAAATGTTTTAAATTCATTGATGCAAAATTCATTAATAAAATTGTGTTTCAAATTTGTGCTGATGATAACCAGCCAGGTTCAGTGACACAGTTATTAAAGTGTTAAAGCATCAAGGTAAAATAGATTAAACCTTTTACAATTCCCCTTGCTAAATTTAAATTAAAAAAAGATGTATATCTATATCTATCTAAGCCTTCAACTGCAGTTAGAGAGTCCAGCTAACCTGAAAAGAAAGTAAGACCTTATTCCAGTTTTAATCAATGTACATCTGCCTGTTCTGGATTTACAACAAGGTCTTGTTTATGATATTTAAAGCTCTAAAGGGTCTAGTTTTGGTATATCAGGCTAATCAGTTGAACTGTTACATACCATGCCATTGTTGTAGACTCTAGGATCAGCTCAGCTGGTGGAAGGTCATTTTTATAAAGCTCCTAAACTCTGGAATATCAATTATTTGTTCCCTTTTTTCCTGGTTAAAGTTTTTCTTATTAGTTATTTTGAATTAGAGCAGTGTTTTAATCTTTCCAGATTTTCTTCTTTTATAAACCACTGAACAACAACACAATAACAATAACATAATGACCTCCATTTTTCTCCACTCACTGTCCATTTTCTCAGCTCCACTGAATACTGATCTGAATTGTACTTCTATAAGTGCATATCTGTTGCTATGTGTACATTGTTTGCCCTTTTCTGTAAAGATATTCTCCCTGTTATGGTCAGTATCACCACAGGGCCACTACAGAGCATGTATTATTTGTATAGTGGAAAGAATCACACAATAACACACCACCACATGAGGGGTATTTAATTTTTTAAGTACTCAGTAATCTTGTAGGCAATTTTTAAATGCTTCTAGGACGTGACATTTTCTCATGGTGTCTAAAACATCAGCTCATTTTGATCAGTAGTATTGCTATGCAAACAAAACCATTGAGTAACACACTATGTTTTTGAAAATTAAACAACATGCTGTTCATGGCTGTTGATTCCAAGGTATTAGTCATCTAGCCTTCAGCTTAGACTGAGCCCTGAGTGATTTTTACCCCAAAATTGAAGAAAGATCTCTGTGGAAGCTTTTCTGTGTGGAGAAATGTTTCATTTAAAGATTTTTTTTCAGGGAACAGAAACATTTGAATTGCTACATCTAACAATACAAGTCAAAGTTAAGTGCACAGAATAATAAACATAAAACATATGTGCTTTACTTCCTACCTTAACTGAGAACTTGAAGCCCTTTGTGTGTGGGTGTGTAGTAGTAATAGTATTAGTAGTAGTAGTAGTAGTTTGTTCTCCCATTTCCTGTTGTCTTTAAACAAGATGTTGAATATTGTTTTGAGGATTTTATTGCATTAAACCACAGACACATTAGTAAGGTCAGGTTAGTTCCTGGCTTGCATGTTCTAGATCACAAATATCACCCCCAATTCATCTTCCATCTTGAAAATATTGAATGGTAGACCATCACTCTAAGGAAAACAGTTCCAATACTTCACAAGCCACTGCTAGAGAATGGTATATTCCTTTATCCAACAATTGCATTTGGTTAGTTTATTTGTATATATTATTGCTTTGCTGTTGGTACAGTGTTAAATATATTATGTTAAGTTGTGTAAAAAATGTTTTAAACCATCATGATATTGATTCACATTATCATACAATTTTGCCCACTTCAGGTGTACGCATTTGTACCTTAAGAGTCACTACATATCATGTCCAGATTCAGTAGTCTCATCCTCATAAGAGTTACCAGTACTAATATAACAAAGCACTTGGTCAATATTTGCCTCTCTGCTGTGGCTGAGACAACAGATAATGTGACACAAACACACACATTTTTGTCACACTTTTGGCCTGTTTAGTGTGTTCATGTTTTGTTTTTGATTCCTTTTCTGCCATGTGCTAAAGGAGCACTTGGCTCTGTTTTGTTTTGTTCCTGTCTCCTCCCTTGTTTCCTCCCTATGCCTTAGTCCCCACTTTGTTATCAGTGTCTCTTTTGTTGCCCTGCCTTCTCGTTATCACTTCCAGGTGTGCTTCTTGTAAATATATAGTTCCTTTGTTTCAGTGCTCCCTTGTCTGATCTTGTGTGTAAATGTTTTTACCATTAGCCTTAAACCTCAGTGCAGAAAAAGTAAGGCTAACAGGGGCACATTTCATGAGGGTCCTTGTTCAGGAGACTTCTGGGACTCCCCTCATGAATGCACCCATTTGGACCTTCAGAGCCCATAGCAGCACCTGGCCCTCGAACAGCTCCAGCAGCCCCTGCATGTGCTCCTCGAGTAGCCTAATCCCTCCTGCCTCTGTGGACATCATTGCAGGGCCGCCTACCTCCATGGACATTGTTGCAGGAAAGCTTACTGCTGCTGCTCCAGTGATTGTGGTGATCCCAACCGCTCCTGCTCCAGGGATGGCAGCACCCACCACTCCTGCTACAGTGATGCTGTTTCCCAATGCTTCTGTTCTGGTGCCAATGGTGTCCTTGCCACTTCTGTTCCTGTGTCGGCGGTCCCAGCCACTTCAGTTCCCATAACTGCGGCTCCCACCACTTTGGTTCCTCTGACTGCTGCTACTGCCACTTCTGTTCCTGTGGTTCCTGCCATTTCTGTTCCGGTGGTCACTGCCCCAAGGTCTTCAATGCTGACTCACAGAACTGTTCCCAGGCTGGTTTATCAGAGTGATCAGACTCCTGTTTCCAGTCCTGTCCTGTCTCCAGGTCAGTCTCTTGTTTCCGGTCCTGCCCTGTCCCCAGTTCAGTCCCAGTACTTGTCTCGTGTTTGATCCCCTGGTTCCTGTCCTGTTGGTCCCTTCTGTTACACATCTGCCCTGTTTAGTGTGTCCGGTTTGTTTTTGTTTCCTTTTCTTCATGTGCTAAAAATGAGCATATTGCTCTGTTTTGTTTTGTTCCTGTCTCCTCCCTTGTCTACGCCTTAGTCCCATCTTATCTCCAGTGTCTCCACCTACGTCTCCTTTGTTGTCTGTCCTCTTGTTATCTTGTCCAGGTGTGCTCCTTGTGTGTATGTATATGTCATCTAACGTGGCTGATATAAAATAATGTAGTTGCAGAAGAAAGACTGGAAACTTTTTGCCCACTCCCACAGCTAGATCTAGATAGGATTATCACCTAGGGCTGGGTGGTATATCAATATGTTAAAATATACCGGGATAGAACAGAGCGGGATGTGAAGTGAGGCTTTATTGTTTATATTTCGGGTTTTTAAGTTGCTCTAAGCCTAAATCTTGTACAGAGCCATTCATTTCTCTCACTATGAGTCTGTGCTATGCTCAGTTTGTCTGCTTCGCTCTGCTTATGGCCCCGCCCCATGAGCATTCTCTGTCTCACACACAAATAGCGGATGCAAGTAACACAGAGCATGAAGTTAGGAGTTAGTCTATAAAAAGAAGAACAGCGGTTTGGTTATATGGAAATGGTTCAGAATTTACCGGTCAGATGAGGAGCAGAAACAGACTATATGTTTTGCTCAGGGAATGCTGAAATATTAGCACAAGAGGCCAATATTTACACAATGCACACAGGCAATGCTGTGGGCAGCTCCGTCATTCTGGCTATTAGAGCGCCCCTTGCGTCCATTTTGCCATCTTACAGACAGACATCATTACACACACATGTACACGAGTACAAGCCTCCAACCTGTGGCTGCATGCCGTCTCATCAGAGACAACGGTGTGAATTATTTTCTCTTCTTCAGCTCTCACTATTTGTTACTGGCTGCTCTTTGTAACTTACACTCAGTAATCCGCTATCATAAACAACTGAGTTGAAAGTTGTAACCTAGAAACCCAGCGTTATTTAGCCTCTTATTTCGCTCATTGGTCGGCGGCGCTTATAACAAAATCACTCGTTATATCCGTCAGTATATCTCAAGTACTACAGGTCCAAAGTCGACAGTTAATGTACCAAATAAAATTTTCATTGATTTAATCATTTTATGTATAATCTCACTCAATAAATAAGTATTTTTGCTGTTACTGGAAATTGTTATGAAAAAATAGTAGTGACAGTACAGATTTTCAGATTTTTCATGGCGCCATATTTGAGTAATGTGTACATATCATACACCAATCAAACGGGCAGACTCTCAGAATCACAAAGATATACACTAAAATGTAGGATTAAGGAATTAAAGCTGAAAAAATAAGATATTCCAAACTTCAGGTTTCTTGCTCATCAATGATAATACCGCTGCTTCTCGAAGCCTGAAGAGTCCACAAGCGGCTCACACACAAATTAACACAGCAGTGCTTACTGACAGTGCTTACTTCAAAGCGAGACTAAATCTGAGACTCTGTCAAACCGTTCATAAGTAATCCTCATGTGACCCATGCCACACCTACTGCTGTGTAGCTTAGACTCTCAGCTTTCCAACGACATGTCAATCAAGTCTATAGACCAATCAGGGGCAGAGTTATGACGATGTGCACCCAAGGAGGAGGGACAAACATGCAGCAGAGCGCATACGTTTTCAGCGCCAGACACCACGGGACCCAGACCCAGACTCAAACGGTTCTGTTTGGCAGTCACAAGCTCCACAAACAATGATCAAATCAATAAACATGTTTCAAAGTTTAGATGTCTTTTATTAGTTAGATTTCCCCCACTGAGGACATTTAAATGCAGCAGGGGTGTGGGGGAGGTTGTCTTGCTCTACAGAGTGCCAATCAAAGTGCAGCTCTCGCCTTTTAACACATCAGTCATTCAAAGGAACACTGTACTCGGTGAGAAACAAGTCTAAACATCAGAAATAAACTCAGAACATCAGAACAAACACACCATACCTAAAGGTTTTTACTGTTTGGTGAGGGGTAAATGGCCACTTGGTGAGGGACAGGAGACAAGTTTCTCATAGAAAGTAAAGAAAAACACTAAGATGTTAACATTAGGTCTAGACAAGATATATACACTGTATTTTTGCAGTGAAAGTAATCATTTTCCTTATGGAGAGATAGGGGTATAAAGAGACACTTGGAGAGGCCACCTGTCTGCTCCAGCTTGAATAACTGGATAAAGAAAAAAGTAATGAACTCTTCAGTTTCTTTTTTAACATTTTTGTTTTCCAAAAATAAGACAAGCGCCTACATTTTTTGTGGTTTTCATAAGCTGTTGACCACTTCATTTATATTTCAGGAACTCTAAATGGTTTCTTTTACAAATTTGAAGGGTTTTCTGTAAAAATAAATCACGATAATGCCTCTAGTTTATTCACTGCCTGAGGAATGAGAATATTGTCTTTACATCAGTGGCCATTGGCCACTACTGCTGTCTAAAAGATCAGTATCGGCATCGGCCATCAACAAACCAATATCGGTCTATCACTATTCAGGAAGAAGAAAAAAATAACTCTCTTAGTTACTCACACTACAGAGACAAATGTGTTTCACTTGCTGAGTGTTTAAATGGAGGAAAAGTTAGTCTGCAGTTCATCTGCAATATTTTACTTCTGTGACGTAGCAGCCGAGAAATGCAGCCAAGCTCGGTCACAGGCTAAGCTTTGGAGCATAGCTAGTGTGGACAATTTTCTGTTCACTCAAACAATCCTACAATACACTGCAAAGAGTAATGTACAACTGCATTGTTTGGTAAAAACCCACATGAGGTAGTGTCCAAAATCATTCATTACCCTCCTGAATTCAGTTTCCTATAATAGTGCACTATATAGTGAATAATACAGGGAATAGTGAATTGGGAGCCATTTTGGAACACAGGGTTGGATTCCACTCTCCACGGAGTTGACTCTCCGTTCGTGAGTCGATTCTGGATTTGACTCACAAATGGACCCAGAACTCCAGTCGCGCTGTGATCCCTTGGGCATGCTCCCACAGTACAGTCCCAACTATGCAGGTATATTTGGTGCAAAACCTCTGAGCACCTGTGATTGTGCGTGTACACTAAAAGTGACACAGCAACCGGAAGTCATTAATTTTCAATAAGAGTCAGAGACAATGGGTGATGTTGAACAATGCGACCATGAGCCATGCAAAGTGGGCCAATTCAACGTTGCTCTACTCATTCACTCATTATCTGTAACCGCTTATCCAGTTCAGGGTCGCCGGGGGTCCAAAGCCTACCTGGAATAATTGGGCGCAAGGCAGGAATACAGCCTGGAGGGGATGCCAGTCCTTCACAGGGCAACACACACACACACACACACACACACACACACACACACACACACAATTTTGAGTCACCAATCCAACTACCAACGTGTGTTTTTGGACTGTGGGAGGAAACCAGAGCACCTGGAGGAAACCCACGTGGACACAGGGAGAACACACCAACTCCTCACAGACAGTCACCCGGAGCGGGAATCGAACCCACAACCTCCAGGCCCCTGGAGCTGTGTGACTGCGACATGACCTGCTGCACCACCGTGCCGCCCTGAAATGGTGAAAATTATTTAGTAATGTTTTTAACACTAAAATATGCTTCACTGACTTGAGTTTTTGGTTGTTTAATGTGTTTAATGAAAGGATGTTGGATATGGCTAGGTTTAAAGGACAAGAGAGGAAGTTTACATGTGTGGATAATTTCTCAGTAGTTGAGCAGGTCAGTTGCCTGTATAAGCTGTGTTTGCTATTAAAAGATATAATGCAGTTGCTGATTAAAGATTGTGTCATGTTTGTGGCCAGTTTGGTGTAGCAGGGATGCAAAAATGATCACTATTATTACAATAATAGTTGTTAATATTCTCTATTGTGTTTGTGTAGCTACTGTGTGGGGGGGAAGCTGGACTCCGTGATTTAGGCTACATGTGTGCAGGTGCTTTACACACAAGCAAAGTGAGTATTAATATTTAGATATGAGTAATTGTGGTTTACTAATGTTTCTGGATAAAAGGTGTGTAATTTTAATGTTGTGTTTATCTTTACCACTATATTATTTGTACTTTGTACAAATAATCATTTTATCTTTTTGTGCTGTATATGCATAAGGGTACACTGAAATGTGTGTTTTATGTCTATTCTAGCCATTTCTTTTGTCAAATACACAGAAGTGTCTGTGAGCTAAATTCTCATCACTAATAAAAAAATTTGAAAATAATCATCAGATAATTCCAGCTAATTCCAGTGATGGAATTTGAGAAGCTGACAGAAAATGATTTGTAATTGCGCATAGGCTCAGAGCTCAGCTGATTGCTTGTAAAAAATGGCTTGTAGTAAAGTTTGGATGCTATCTGTTGCTTTCAAGCAGTCATCTGAAGCTCATATTAATGAATTTGTTTCTCCAAAGCATTCATTCATTCATTCATCTGTAACCGCTTATCCAATTCAGGGTCGCGGTCTCCAAAGCAGTCTGTGTCATTGCGAAATAACTAAAATACCACCATTTAAAACCAAATGATTCAGTGGGCCAGGTATTGAGAAAAATAGCTTCACATCAGATTTGTAGCAATATAGAAGAAAAATTAAATAAAATGCAAGATAACTTTAAACACCAGTAGCCAACACCAATTTCTCAGCTCAAAAAAGTCTTCATATATGTTCACAATGTGTTTTTTCCTCTATTTATCAGCACCTATGATATGATTATTGTGCTGGGTTGGGGCTGAATATTTGCCTTTATTACTTCAAGGCTAGACTATTGTATTGCACTACTATCAGGATGCACTAGCCAGAATTTAAGTAAACTTCAACTAGTTCAAAACACTGCAGCCATTAACTTTATCATATCAGCCCAGTTGCATCATTACTTCATTGGCTGCCTGTTAAGTTCCTTATTGAGCACAAAATTCTATAATTTACATATAAAGCCCTACATTGCTCACCCCTGAGTATGTGCAAGATATTATTTCTTATGACCAGACACCATGATCACTCAGATTACAGAGTGCTGGCTTTTTAATAGTTCACAAAATTCAGAAGGCTTCAGCTGGGGTAAGAGCCTTTTCTGATAAAGCCCCCCCAACTCTATAATGATCTTCCAGAAAATGTTTGTGACTCAATCTTCAAATCTAGGCTGAAAACTCACTTGTTCAGTTTATATATTATAAACCAAATTCCATGTCAATATGTTGAAATTTTGCTGAGATATTCCATATTTCCATGTTAAATATCTGAATTGTGCCCCTAGTGGCTATCGATACAAAATTCATAGGTACATAGGAAATGCCTCCATGGATATACCACTCAAAATTCATGATAATTGGCAAACGTTAAGACTGTCAAACAGCTCCTGAAATCTGATTGGCCAATGATGTTAACAATTTTGCCAGTATTGTGATGTCCATTATTTCCCACTTATAGCATCACGCACAGAAGCAGCATGCAATATATCAGCTTGATCTGACCTTTGGATGCTAAGAATCAGCTATTACAGCACACCCTATAGGACTTCAAGCACCATAATTGACATGCTACCTCAGAATCTCAACTGTAACAACATTTTAAAGTGTCATTCAATTTAAGTAAAATTAGCTAAAGTTAGGAGTTTTTGCCTCAGTGACAGCCGAAGCCGCGAGCCGCTTGGCTCCTCTGTACTTATCAGCTGACTCCGGAGTCCCCTGAGCCAACCAGGCTCAATAGGACTTTTTCTTCAGCTTGACAGCCCCCCTCACCCGGGGTGTCCACAACCGAGTGCGGGGATTGCCACCCCGACAGGTAGCAACAACCTTGTAGCCACAGCTCCGTTCAGCTGCCTCAACATTGGAGGTCCGGAACATGGCCCATTTGGACTCAATATCACCGGCCTCCCCCAGGATGCAGTCAAACCTCTGCCGGATGTGGGAGTTGAAGATCTGTCTGACAGGTTCCACTGGCAAATGTTCCCAGCAAACCCTCAGCACACGTTTAGGCCTGCCAGGTCTGTCCGGCATCCTGCCCCGCCATCTGATCTAACTCACCACAAGGTGGTGATCAGTTGACAGCTCAGCACTTCTCTTCACCCAAGTGTCCAGAACATATGGGCGCAGGTCCGACTATAAAGTCGATCATCGAAATGCGGCCTAGGGTATCCTGATGCCAGGTGTACTTGTGGACACCCTTATGCTCGAACATGATGTTCGTAATGGAGAAACTGTGACGGGCATAGAAATCCAATAACTGAACACCACTCGGGTTCAGATCAGTGGGACGGTTCCTCCCAATCACGTCCCTCCAGGTCTCACTGTCATTACCCACGTGAGCGTTGAAGTCCCTCAGCATAACAATGGAGTCCCCAGAATGAGTGTTGTCCAGCATCCCCTCTATGGTCCCCAAGAAGACATGGTACTCTGAACTGCTGTTCAGTGCATAAGCACAAGCAAGAGTCAGAGCCCTTTCCCCAACCCGAAGGCGCAGGGAAATTACCCTCTCATCCACTGGGGTAAACCCCAATGTATAGGTGCTAAGCCAGGGGGCTATGAGTAAGCCCACTCCTGCCTTACGCCTCTCACCCTAGGCAACTCCAGAGTGAAAGAGCATCCAGCCTCTCTAAAGGAGATTGGTTCCAGAGCCCATACTATGTGTCGAGGTGAGCCCAACTATATCTAGCCGGTACCTCTCAACCTCGCGCACCAGCTCAGGCTCTTTTCCCACCAGAGAGGTTACGTTCCATGTCAAAAGCCAGTTTCAGTAACCGAGGATCAGAATGCCAGGGGCCCCGAACCCGGCTGCCACCCAATCCACATGGTGGGGGTGGGGAGTTGTTGACCTCGACTGGGGATGTCATTAGGAATACTTCAAGGATCTTCTCAATCCCACCAGCACGTCTTCTGCAGAGGAAGTAGAGTTTGGGGACCCTGGTGTGTGTGTGTGTGTGTGTGTGTGGGGGGGGGGGGTTCACCCCGGGTTCACCCCGGGTTCCTCAATGCTCTGGATGTTGTGGGGCTGTCCTGGCTGACACGTCTTTGCAACATCGCGTGGACATAGAGGGCAGTGCCTCTGGACTGGCCGACTGGGGTGGTGGTTCTGAGGGTGTGTTCCAACTATAGGGGGATCACACTCCTCAGCCTCCCTGATAAGGTCTATGCAGGGGTACTGGAGAAGAGAGTCCAACTGATAGTTGAACCTCGGATCCAGGAGTAATAATGCGGATTCCGCCCCGGGCGTGGAACACAGGACCAGCTCTTTACCCTCGCTAGGATCCTGGAGGGTGCGTGGGAGTTTGCTCAACCAGCCTACATGTGTTTTGTGGAGAACATTCGACTGTGTCCCTCGGGATATTCTGTGGGGGGTGCTCTGGGAGTGTGGGGTACTGGGCTCTTTGTTACGAGCTATCCAGTCCCTGTATGCAGTCCCTGGTGCAATCCCGTCAGCAGTAATGCTCTGTTCTGTTGATGTTCTGTTATATCTGTGGACATGAGAGAGGGAAGGGTAGCTGAGGGCCTCTGTAAGTCTGTGTGTGTGTGTAGGAATGCAAAGGAGGGGGGGGGGAGCTGATGAGAGCATAACAGAATTACAGATTGTGTGGTTTAAATGCATTGATGAGAACACATTAATGAGATTTAACTCAAATATTTTTGAGCGCAAACTTGTCTATGGACAAACCCAATGTGGACATATGTGGTATCAGGAGAATCTTAAGAACCTGAACTCAGCAGTGATGTTGAAGGGTTTAAAACTCCCAACACCTAAATCAAACCTGCTTTGTCTGGGTCCTGACCATTTAAGATCAAGGTGAACGTGAGCAATCATTGTATGCAGAGGAAGAAGTGGACTCCTCTCTGTAAGTGTTGAACTAAATTTTGCTCAGATTTCCAATTATGAGACCTTACATGATGTTACAATGTTGTCAGGTAGTGGGCCTATATTTCACTCTAGAGTCTGTATTTGTTGAACTACGAAGCACTCCTGTGGACAGTGGAGCTGAGGGAATGGACAGCGAGTGTAGAAACAAGTAGGTGGTCATGTTATATCTCAGTGTAGAGGAGGGGTGACTATGGGAACTGGTGTTCTGTTGTCTGTGTGGAGATGGAGTGTGAGAGGGAGGTGTGGCTATTGGCCTCTGTCAGAGAGAGAGAGAGAGAGAGAGAAAGAAAAGTAAGAGTGTGTATGTGTTTGTGTGTGGAGGAGTTTGAAAAGGAGGGGTAGATGTGGGCCCTGTCAAACTGTGTGTGTGTGTGTGTGTGTGTGTGTGTGTGCCAGAGTGGGAGTGGTGATGGGCTGATGAGAGCATAACAGACTGTATGCTTTAAATGCACTGGTGAGATTTAACCCACATATATTTGAGCATGCCTTTTATGTGCATTTTGCTCATATTTGGTACATTTCTTCGGAGTAATGCCATAAATATGTGTACTCATTTTAGTTTGATTGGGCCAATATTTCAGCCCACTCAAAGTTGTTGGAATATTGCTTCAACAATATGTAGCATTATATGATGCATGTGTATTAATTCCTAATAAGAAATTGTGACTTTCTGAGAGTTTTATTTTAAATACCCAAACTTTAGCTCGTTTCAGAGACACACCAAGCAAGATTGGAATTTGAGATTTTCAGAAAGAACTGGCCCCAAATTGGTGCCTGAAAGTCTGTGTCAGAGAGTCATAAAACTGACACTATAGGTCCTTTCAAGGAAAGTTTACAACCGGGTCTTGGGGGATCATGGAACTTCTCAAATGCAGAATACAGAGAGACACACAGACCCAATCTTGATCGAAACTCACACAATGTCTTCTCACACATTTTGAAAGATTATTAAACAAATTAATCACAAACCTGAATTCCCATTGGTTTAAAACAATTTGAAGTCACATATGTGCACAACTGTTTGAAATTAATTCCATTTGGACAATCAAAATGGGTGGGATTAATTTACATAGTTAGTTTACAGTCATTTTTGTTTTATATGAATTTATGTAGAACCAAGGTAGCCACATACTATGTGTGTACCTGGTTAATAATAATGTAGAACATGGTTGTCTTAATGATATTACTTTGTATTAACATCTAATCTTTTATATTGCAAAAGTATGATTCAGAATTCTGGGATGGTCAGGAATTGTTTTCAAGTCTTTGTCTTGTCAAGGGTCATAAATTGTATGTGATGTCACTACCAAGGTACAGGAAGCAGCCAATCAGAAGCAAGAGAGGCTCCAATCTTATCCAATCGACATTAAAGGCGGGTCTTCTAAACCCCAACTATCTTCAGCCCTCTCCACGGATACGTAAGGTCACATGGTCTCATGTCTTTCATTGCTCAGGAGGTTGGTGCTGAATGCTTGCTGGGATAAACATAGCCTTTCTTAGAACTTAGGGTAATTATCATAGAGAAGTTCCCTCATATATTAATCTCCCTGTTCCCTCATGTATCACTGTAATCCATTTCATTATATGAATGTTTAATCAATATTCATTATTCTATTTTACAATTAATAAACCAGTTGTGTGATAAAAACCAATCCTTGGTTATTTGTTTGTGTGTACACCTTTCTTGTATGGAATTATAACTTCTAGTTCAGATTAAATTTCAGAGTCAAGAACCCACAGCGGGTCAATGAGCATAATTCATTAATAATAGTTAATTCTAGCTAATTCTGCTGTATAATATGTAAAGATGGCCTAATTGTCTAAGCTAAAATTAGACAGGTAAAGACACTACATATTTAATGGCTCCCAAACATGGAGCTTAGCAAAATTAATTAAACAATTAATTATTAATAAAAAAAATAACTAATTATCATTGACTCTGCTATGTAGTGCTTATGCCGCCGCAACATGTGCATAACTATTTCCACTACAAGTATATCTAAATTCTGTAGTTAAACCAGTTGTTTGTTGATAGGGCGATCCAGGGACTAGTTGGAAATGCTCTATTTTCACATACCTTACAACTGAGGATGAACTAAACAATTTTAAAAATTAGTTGCAATTACAAAGTTCGGAGACACCAGGGAGAGTATATTATAAAGCTAATATCATTTGATATGTTGATATGTTCAGTTTTTACTGAGATATTCCATATTTTCCCGTTAAAACATGCTCACTTGTGGCTATCGACACAAAATATTTTAAACACTTACAAAGTGAGCACATGGAAATACCATTTAAATTGTATGATGATTGGGCCTTGTTAACCCTGTCAAACAATTTTGCCAATATTGAGTTAATATCCTTAATTACCCACATGTAGGTTTGCTCACAGAACCAGCTTGCCAAGCATCAACCTCATACACCTTGCAGATGCAGAGGAATCTCCAAAAAAGTAAGAACAAACTACTGTAGCATCCCCTATAATATTTAATGCACATTTATACATCCTACCTCGATCATGTCCTAAAGCAAATTCTGAAAGTTCATCTGATTTGAGTAAAATATGCATGAGTTAGAGGGGTTTAAGTAAAACATGCCATTAATGGTACAGGTTCATTTTCAAATGTCAGCCATCTTGTTTCAAAATGTCAGTACTTTTTTGATAATTACTGACCAGCATGCTCCTCCGAACATTTCAACACCACGATCATGGGGATCAGTTAAAAATCCAAGTTTGCTAAAGTAGTATAGCAAAATTGGGTGGAGTTTAGTGGTTGTATGGATGTGGGGCACAAGGATGTGGGGATATATATATATATATATATATATATATATATATATGTCAATCCCACATATGTCAATATATATATATACATATACATACAGGGTGGGCCATATGGCTACACCTTAATAAAATGGGAATGGTTGGTGACATTAACTCCCTGTTTGTGGCACATTAGTATATGGGAGGGGGAAAATTTTTCAAGATGGGTGGTGACCGTGGTGGCCATTTTGGATCCAACTTTTGTTTTTTCAATATGAAGAGGGTCATGTGACACATCAAACTTATTGAGAAATTCACGAGAATAACATTGGTTTTAATGTAACTTTATTCTTTCATGAGTTATTTACAAGTTTCTCTTTGTTTACAGCCATTGACATATCACAGAGGTTAACACGTGAGGAGCAGATATAAATTGTGTTGATGTCTGGTGAACGCAGGTACCGGGTCATTGCAGCAGATTTCAATGCAAGACACCCTACGAGACCACCCATCTCCCATGCTACATTTAGCAAACTGCTTGCCAAGTTTCGTGAAACTGGTTCAGTGTTGGATTTGCCAAAATGTGGATGCATGAAAACTGTCACTAATGAAGATACATCAGTGGCTGTACTAGCTTCATCCAGCAAGAGCCAGAGCAAGAGCGTAGGACTCACCGCATGTCACTGAAGAATGGCATCAGTTGAACATCCCTTCTGCTGATATTTGCTACTCACAAATGACACTCTTACAAACTCCAGCTGCTGCAGCATCTCAACGAGGATGACCCAGATCGTCGCACTGAATTTGCAAAATGGGCAAAACAAAAATTGGAACAGGGCCCTCAGTTTAGAAGATTTTGTTCAGTGACAAGGTAAACTTTTATGTGAATGGTAAAGTTAACACACAAAACCACCACTATTGGTCTGACACTAACCCACATTGGATAGATCCCTCCAAGATGGTTGGAACAAAAAAAATGATGGTATGGTGTGGTATATGGGGTACAAAGATAGTGGGGCCATTCTTCATCAATGGAAACCTCAAGGCCACTGGAGATGCACAATTGCTACATGATGAAGTGTTTTCCTCTTTATGCACTGAAGCTGGCATGTTCTCTGAGTTTTTCCAGCAAGATGGTGCACCACCATTATGGGAGTCAGGTCCGAGCATTCCTAGATGAACAGTTTCCTGGAAAGTTGATTGGTCATCATGGGCCAGTTGAATGGCCCCCAAGGTCTCCTTAGACTTTTATCTTTGGGGTCGTCTGAAGGCAATTGTCTATGTTGTGAATATACGAGATGTGCAGCACCTACATTTCTCCTGCGGTGTTGCTATCAGTGTGTGAAGAGTGGGAGAAGAGGGTCCATCCAGTCCCTGTATAAACAGAGCAGGAGTCTGGTTCGTATGGCTGGCAGTAAGTCTGACTGGTTTCCAGTTGGAGTTGGACTCCATCAGAGCTGTCCATTTTCATAACCGTTATGGACAGAATTTATCGTACCCAAGTGGCAGAAGGTGTCCAGTTCAGTAGTCTCAGAATCCCATGTCTTCTTTTTGATTAGGAGGTTAGGAGTTTGGACATCCGAAAGAGATTCTGAGTGGGGCCGCTGCTTCAGGAGCCAGTTGAGGTGGTCCGGGCATTTGGCCTGGATGCCTCCTGGACGCCTTCCTGGTGAGGTGTTCTGGGCATGTCCTATGAGTAGGAGACCCCAGGAAAGACCCAGAACACATTTGAGAGACTACATGTCTCGACTGGCCTGGGAATAGTGATCGAACTATATAGTTTTTTTGATGGCCGATGCCAATGCCGATTTTTAGACAGCAGTAGTGGCCGATGGCCAATATATAAAGCCGATATTCCCATTCCTCAGGCAGTGAATAAAGTAGAGGCATTATCGTGATTTATTTTTACAGAAAACCCTTCAAATGTGTAAAAGACACCATTTAGAGTTCCTGAAATATATATAAAGTTGTCAAAAGCTTATGAAAACCACAAAAAATGTAGGCGCTTGTCTTATTTTTGAAAGAAAAAAAAAAGTCTCCAGGGGTCTACTTTCATCAGGTAAAATATGGAGTTGATACCTCCTACTGAGTTGAAGTTATTGAAGCTGGAGCAGACAGTGGACAGATGGCCTCTCCAAGTGTCTCTTTAGACCCCAAGCTCTCCATAAGGAAAATGATTCATTTTACTCTAAAAATACAGTGTATATACCTTGTCTAGACCTAATGTCAACATCTTAGTGTTTTTCTTTACTTTCTATGTGAAACTCGTCTCCTGTCCCTCACCAAGTGGCCATTTACCCCTCACCAGACAATAAAAACCCTTAGGTATGGTGTGTTTTATTCTGATGTACTGAGTTTGTTTCTGATGTTTACACTTGTTTCTGACTGAGTACAGTGTTCCTTTGAATGACTGACGTGTTAAAAGGCGAGAGCTGCACTCTGATTGGCTGTAGAGCAAGACAACTTCACTCACACCTCTGCTGCATTTAAATGTACTCAGTGGGGGAAATGTAACTACCGTATTTTCCGCACTATAAGGCGCACCTAAAAAACTCAAATTTTCTCAAAAGCCGACAGTGTGCCTTATTATCCGGTGCGCCTTATATATGGACCAATATTGACCAATATAGTCACGCAGAAGAACACGGGAATAGAGGAATAACTTAGTAAAGTGAGCTTTACGTGTTTATTTTGTGTGTTGTGTGATTTTAACGTTTGAGCAACGTTGAGTTATTGATATATTGTTATCGCTTTGCACTATTTCGAGTGTTACTATATTGTGATTATTATTATTATTGAATCGAGGATAAGTCCCCCCCCCCACTATGTGGGGTATATTAACATTGCACTACATGTTTTACCTTAAACTACGCCTGGTTGTATTCTATTAATAAAGTTGAACTGACCTATCTGACTGTTTTGTTGACATTCCCTTTAGCGCAGCTCCATCTAATTGATGCATAACATAACCCCCAGCCTCTACTGTAACGTCTATTGTATGCGCCTTATAATCCGGTGCGCCTTATATATGGACAAAGTTTTAAAATAGGTCATTCAATGAAGGTGCGCCTTATAATCCGGTGCACCTTATAATCCGGTGCGCCTTATAGTGCGGAAAATACGATAGTAAAAGACATCTAAGCTTTAAAACATGTTTATTGACTTGATTATTGTTTGTGGAGCTTGTGGCTGTCAAACAGAACTGTTTGAGTCTCTCTCGCGGTGTCTGGGTCTGTTAGGCGCTGAAAACATGCGCTCTGCTGCATGTTTGTCCCTTCTTCTTGGGTGCACATCGCCATAACTCTGTCCCTGATTGGTCTACAGACTTGATTGACATGTCGTTGGGAAGCTGAGGGCCTAAGCTACGTGGCAGTAGGTGAGTCCACGGGGATCATATTTGAAGTATTTTTTGAGAATATGTACTATTTTATCCTGCCAGTACTCTTGACACAATCATGAGGTTTACACAGGAACGGTTTGACGAAGTTTGACTCAGATTTAGTCTCATTTTGAAGGTGTTACGCTGCGCTGTGTATGTGTGTGTGTGTTCTCTCTCTCTCTCACTATCTCTGTAAATGTATAGGTTCTGCAATCTGTTCCAGTCCATGTTTGTTCACCCCTCTAGAGTTCATTCCATGTTCCAGTTCGTGTGTTTGTTCACCGTCCAGAGTCCGGTCCACCATCCAGTCCACCATCCAGTCCATGTGTTGTGTCTGTCACCATTTCCGTCTACGTCATCTCGGCGGGAGTCATAAATACGTCTCTGTGTACACTATTAGGAAGCTTTGTTTTGTGCTGTGATTTGTATTGTGTATATTGAATTCTGTTTGCCTGGTTTTGACTTTGATCCATTCGACTACAAGTTTGTGTTTGCCCCTTTTTGATTAACTGATGCTAGATCTATCTTTTGTAAATTATTGTAACACTGTGTATTTATTTCACCAGAGTAGGGTTGGCTGCCGTTTGTTTTGGGAGTGGGTTTTGTGTGTGTTTTTGTGTATAGACAGGGAGGAAGGTAAGATGTTGTCTTTTGTTACCTTTTGTTTACACTTAGGTAAGTTAGAGCTGTTTGTGGTCCCATCTGGGTCACCAAATCAAACCAGTCAAGGGTTGAGCCGTAACAGAATGAGGTGATGTGTTGGATTAATATATGTGAAGGGAATAACTGTAACAGATGTAAATGGTGAAACAAAAAGCACACAAACGGAAACACAGAATGAATAATGAATAGAATATATATTGTAAATGTGATATGTACAATGAAACCAAACACCAGTGAACTTCAGGATGGCCTTTAGCCGACAAAAACAACAAACAAACACCCCTCCTAACTGACCCACAAACAGCTCTAACTTACCTATGTGTAAACAAAAGGAAACAAAAGACAACACCTTACCTTCCTCCCTGTCTATACACAACAACACACACAAAACCCACTCCCAAAACAAACGGCAGCCAACCCTACTCTGGTGAAATAAATACACAGTGTTACAATAATTTACAAAAGATAGATCTAGCATCAGTTAATCAAAAGGTGCAAACACAAACTCGTAGTCGAAGTAGGAATGGATCAAAGTCAAAACCAGGCAAACAGAATTCAATATACACAATACAAATCACAGCACAAAACAAAGCTTCCTAATAGTGTACACAGAGACGTATTTATGACTCCCGCCGAGATGACGTAGACGGAAATGGTGACAGACACAACACATGGACTGGATGGTGGACTGGATGGTGGACCGGACTCTGGACGGTGAACAAACACACAAACTGGAACATGGAATGAACCCTAGACGGGTGAACAAACATGGACTGGAACAGATTGCAGAACCTATACATTTACAGAGATAGTGAGAGAGAGAGAGAGAGAGAGAACACACACACACATACACAGCGCAGCGTTACAAAGGGGACTATCTAAGGTAAGCGCTGCTTTGCTAACTTTGTGTGTGAGCTGCTTGTGGACTCTTCAGGTTTCGAAAAGGAAATAGGGCGCCGTAAAAAAATCTGAAAATCTGTACTGTCACTTATATTTTTTCATAACAATTTCCAATAACACCCCAAAAATACACACACACACACACACACATATATATATATATATATATATATATTGACTATAAGAATTAATTCCAATAAACAGAATAATTTTAAAAATAGCATTTATTTTTTTCTCCCATGCAGACATTCACAGTTAAATTTAGTGTGAACACAGGTACAATGTACAAACTTTCATCTGCAACATCATATGTGCTTTGAATATCAAGCTCAGATATTTTTATTAAACACCTTTCCTCACTTTGTATTACTCTAAATCCATCCATCCATTATCTGTAACCGCTTATCCAATTTTAGGGTCGCGGGGGGTCCAGAGCCTACCTGGAATCATCGGGTGCAAGGCGGGAATACACCCTGGAGGGGGTGCCAGTCCTTCACAGGGCATTACTCTAAATGTGTACTCAAAATTCTCAGTGAATAGCTTGTTTGTCAATAAAAAAATGTGATCTTCAACCAAAAATTATATCACTTATTTGACAGACTGGCATGTCTTCTTCTAGCTTAGTACTCTACACCATCAACTTTAATCCAACTTGTTGTGAAAACATCTTTTGACAAAGTAATTTCAACAATTTCATTGTCTGCCACATATTCGTGTTTGAGAGAAAATGGTTTAACTGGCCCATATTCATTTTGTTTAAACATGTTTCCCAGTGATACGCTATGGCTATCTGATGCTTTTGAGCTTGAAAATTGGTTAGAGTTTTGAAATTTTAAAAATAATCTTTAAACAGCTTGTGTTTGGCTTCAAACCTCATACTCCACACGTATAATAAGGGGCCAATTTTCCTCATTGAAGATGGGTAATGGGTCATAAAATGATGTTTAGTTATCAGGTTTGTATGTGGAAACTATTGTTTAAATAATTTGTTAAATAAATTGTTTAAATAAATTAATTTTTTTTCAAAATATTGGAAAGGATTCCATCTGTTAAAGTTAAAATGTCACTAAAACTCGAAACTGCATATGAAGCTACAAGTTGTATTATATCTGTGCAAAACATTTTGTGAAGCTCAGTATTTGTGTTATCACAAATTTCTGGTTTAGGCTAGTTTTGAGAACAGAATGTTCTCTGAGTAAGCATAACAGGAGAATGTGGGTGTGAGCTAGAACTGTATAAAAGATCACTGTGAACTTTTATCAGTATCCTTGAGCTTGCAACAGTCCTGTATTTTGGTGCGGGATCCTTTTGCATGCAAAGCAATAAACCTTTTCTACTCTTTACAATTTCTGCTCCTGACTCTATGTGAATTCTTCCAATAATAAGTGTAACAAATTCCACCACCACAGTCAACAAATTCTTTAAATATATTTATATGTGGTGAAAAAACTATGTTCATTATTTGAAGCAATAACAGTAATAATTGCTAGTTTTTGTCTCCTTCAGGGAAAATTTCACCAAACAACAGTGGGATGTTTTTCACAAAACAAAGTTTGTGAAAAGAATTTAAAAAATGCCATTGCCAGTACTCTCCAAAATAATCTTTGTGGGATGATTTTTGTTCTAAAAATCCATAATCAAAACCATAAATCCTGGAAAGCAAGTCCTAATCTGATATAAAATGTTGTGTGAGATATCCAAAAAGCAATTTGATCTCATACTGTGCTACATCTTCCAGAAGATCATGCATTATATCCAATGAATAATTATTACAAACATGAACATATTTCAATGAATTAAATGTAGAATTTCTTTTAAAACCATACAGAGAGTTTAAGTGTGGTTTTTCCTGGAGAGACAGACAATGCATTGCATCTTTTCCACATAAGATCACTTTAGGATCATCGTCACTGTATACCATTTGAGAATTATTCTTCTCAATCGAGCAAAGACGATAAAAGTGACAGCTACTGGAAGACTCATTAAAACCAAGAATTGTGTGCATACTCAGATTGTTTCCAGTGACCTGTGAGATTGTACCATATACTAGCTCATCGTAAGACGGAAGACTTAGGTCTTGTTTTTTTCACATCATCATTCATCAACAGTTCGAGTATAACATCAAAACCATACTTGTGCAGATGTGTGCATGAAAAAGTGATACTAAATGAATGAATGGCTGTTTCAAAATAGTGTAGTTGAACTAGCAATGCATTTATTTTGGCTACAAAACAAGGATTAAGTTTTAAACAAAGGATTAAGTTTTAAAATAACATCCATCAGAAAAGTATCTAAAAGTATCAGGTTCTGATATACTGGTCATAAAATTAGAATATCATGAAAAAAGTTTATTTATTTCAGTAATTCCATTTAAAAAGTGAAACTTGTATATTATACTCATTCATTACACACAAACTGATATATTTCAAGTGTTTATTTCTTTTAATTTGATGATTATAACTGACAACTAATGAAACCAACCCAAATTCAGTATCTCAGAAAATTAGAATATTGTGAAAAGGTTCACTACTGAAGACACCGGGTGCCACACTCTAATCAGTTAATTAACTCAAAACACCTGCAAATGCCTTTAAATGGTCTCTCAGTCTAATTTGGTTCTGGCTGGCTGTTCACAGAGCTGTGTTCAAGCACATTAATAGAGAGGCTAAGTGAAGGAAAACATGTGGTAGAAAAACATGTACAAGCAATAGGGATAACCACACCCTGGGGAGGATTGAGAAAGAAAACCCATTTAAAAATTTGGGGGAGAATAACAAAGTCTGGGCTGCAGCTGGAGTCAGTGCTTCAAGAACCACCACTACATAGATGTATGTAAGACATGGGTTTCAGCATCGTATTCCTTGTGTCAAGCCACTCTTGAACAAGAGACAGCAGCAGAAGTGTCTTGCTTCCAAAAAGGACTGGACTCCTGCTGAGTGATCCAAAGTTATGTTCTTTGATGAAAGTAAATTTTGCATTTCCTTTGGAAATCAAGGTCCCAGAGTCTGGAGGAAGAGAGAAGAGGCACAGAACCCATGTTGCTTGAGGTCCAGGGTAAAGTTTCGACAGTCAGTGATGGTTTGGGGTGCCATGTCATCTGCTGCTATTGGTCCACTGTGTTTTCTGAGGTCCAAGGTCAACGCAGCTGTCTACCAGGAGGTTTTAGAACACTTCATGCTTCCTGCTGCTGCCCAACTTTATGGAGATGCAGAATTCATTTTCCAACAGGACTTGGCACCTGCACACAGTGCCAAGGCTACCAATACGTGGTTTAAGGGCCATGGTATCCCTGTCCTTTATTGGCCAGAAAACTCACCTGACCTTAACCTTATAGAAAATCTATGGGGTACTGTAAAGAGTAAGATGCAAGATGCCAGATCCAACAATGCAGAAGAGCTGAAGGCCACTATCAGATCAACCTGGGCTCTCATATAACACCTGAGCAGTGCCACAGACTGATCGACTCCATGCCATGCCGCATTGCTGCAGTAATTCAGGCAAAAGGAGCCCCAACTAAGTATTGAGTGCTGTACATGTGCATACTTTTCATGTTCATACTTTTCAGTTGGCCAGCATTTCTAAAAGTTCTTTTTTTGTATTGGCCTTAAGTCATATTCTAATTTTCTGAGATACTGAATTTGGGGTTTTCATTGGTTGTCAGTTATAATCATCAAATTAAAAGAAATAAACACTTAAAATATGTCAGTCTGTGTAATGAATGAGTATAATATACAAGTTTCACTTTTTGAAATGGAATTACTGAAATAAATAAACTTCATCATGATATTCAAATTTTATGACCTTAATTTTAGCACCTGTATATTCTTTCTTTTACAAATAACAAATATCTGGATTGCTGCACATGAACTGTAGTGATTTGAAAATTGGCACATATATAAATGTGTCCTTCACGGGTACTTGATCATAAGTACCAGCTTTTTGATTTTGCCTGTTGTCATACATTACCTGTGGAGTCAAAATAAAAAATTAAAAAGATTTTGAGCTTTTAAAACAATACTCACAGATGTAACGGAATATGTAACTGCGTTTAAGCAACTACATTGCTTAGTTTTTGAATGAGGTGGAAAAAATCCACATGTTCATTTTCTCTGCTGTTTATGTGAATCTCTTTTTGCAGCTGCAGATTTTTGACCCTGTTTTGACAACCATTGATTCACCAATAGGAAAACATCAGTTCGTGAAGTTTGTTTAACCAATTAGAACACTGATTTGTTGCTGTCCATCATAGTGCTTTTCCAAGAACTGTGGTTCTTGAACCTGTTCAGTTGCTGATACTTGAAACCTTGGTTCTTTCCATTGAAACGGCCCACATTTCTACACATTTAGAGAGGAACCAGGAATACGTTATCAGCGTCATCACTGTGGCTGTCATGATACAAGGCTTTTCAGAGTATTTTTTTTACCTTGGAGTCAGACCAGAGTGAGATATAATACTGTGTAAATGTTGCCGAGTTCAGAGGAGTCCTCCTGAGCTTGTGAACAGTGGAGAAATGTAAACCAAGCGCTGTGGCTCTGACCAAGGCACATGGTATCGCATCTAACAGCAACAGAAATACATAAAAGGGGCCATGTTTCTGTTTTATTTACTTGAAACGTTGTAATAGTGATCGACCGATATGGGTTTTTTGATGGCCAATGCCAATGCCAATTTTTAGACAGTAGTAGTGGCCGATGGCTGATATGTAAAGCCGATATTCCCATTCCTCAGACATTGAATTATCATAGAGGCATTATCATGATTTATTTTTACAGAAAATCCTTCAAATTTGTAAAAGAAACCATTTAGAGGTCCTGAAATATATATGAAGTGGTCCAAAGCTTATGAATACCCCAAAAAATGTAGGCGCTTGTCTTATTTTAAAAAAAAATAGATTATATATATATATATATATATATATATATATATATATATATATATATATATATATATATATATAAATAAGTGACTATAATTTGAAGAGTTCATGAGTCCCATTACTTTTTCCTTTTTAAATTTATCTCCAGGGGTCTACTTTCTTCAGGTAAAATTTGGAGTTGATACCTCCTACTGATTTGAAGTTATTGAAGTTGGAGCAGACAGTGGACAGATGGTCTCTCCAAGTGTCTCTTTACCTTTATTGCAAAAATATAGTGTATATATCTTGTCTAGACCGAGTGTCAACATCTTAGTGTTTTTCTTAACTTTCTATGAGAAACTCGTCTCCTGTCCCTCACCAAGTGGCCATTTAGCCATCACCAAACAGTAAAAACCCTTAGTTATGGTGTGTTTTATTCTGATGTACTGAGTTAATTTCTGATGTTTACACTTGTTTCTGACTGAGTACAGTGTTCCTTTAAATGACTGATGTGTTAAAAGGCGAGAGCTGCACTCTGATTGGCTGTAGAGCAAGGCAACCTCCCCCACACCCCTGCTCCATTTAAATGTCCTCAGTGGGGGAAACGTAACTAGTAAAATAAATGTAAGCTTTAAAACATGTTTATTGACTTGATTATTGTTTGTGGAGCTTGTGGCTGCCAAATAGAACCGTTTGAGTCTCTCTCGTGGTGTCTGGGTCTGTTAGGTGCTGAAAACATGCGCTCTGCTGCGTGTTTGTCCCTCCTCCTTGGGTGCACATCGCCATAACTCTGCCCCTGATTGGTCTACACCTTGATTGACATGTCGTTGGAGCCTAAGCTACGTGGCAGTAGGTGTGACATGGGTCCATGGGCATAATATTTTAATAATTTTTTGAAAATGTGTAAAATTTTTTCGGCCAGTACTCTTGACACAAACATGGGGATTGCTCACAAATGGTTTGATGGAGAGACTCAGGTTTAGTCTAGTTTTGAAGGGGACTATCTAAGGTAAGCACTGCTTTGCTAACTTTGTGAGTGAGCTGCTTGTGGGCTCTTCAGGCTTCGAGAAGCAGCAGTTTTGTCATTGATGAGGAAGAAACCTGAAGTTTGGAATATCTTATTTTTTCGGCTTTAATTCCTTAGTTCTATATTTTAGCATATATCCTCGTGATCCTGAGAGTCTGCCCATTCGATAAGTGTATGATATGTACAGACTGACTCAGATATGGAGCTGTGAAAAATCTGAAAATCTGTACTGTCACTAATATTTTTTCATAACATTTCCAATAACAGCAAAAATACATATTTATCAAGTTAGATTATACATAAAATGATTAAATGAATGAAACTCAGTAATTTTAAGCTTTAATTTGGTACATTAACTGTCGACTTGTACTTGTGGACCTGTAGTACTTGAGATATACTAACGGATATAACAATAAGTGATATTTTTTTAGGCGCCGCCGACCAATGAGCAAAATAAGAGGCCAAATAACGCTGGGTTTCTAGGTTACAACTATCAACTCAGTCGTTTATGATGCAGATTATTGAGTGTATGTTACAAGGAGCAGCCAGTAACAAATAGTGAGAGCTGAAGAAGAGAAAATAATTCATACCATTTTCTCTGTTGAGATGGCATGCAGCTACAGGTTGGAGGCTTGTACTCATGTACTTGTGCTCTATGATGTCTGCCTGTAAGATGACAAAATGGATGCAGCCAGAATCACGGAACTGCCCACAGGATTGCCTGTGTGCATTGTGTAAATATCGGCCTCTTGCGCTAATATATTGGCCGATGCAGATTATATAAAAAGTGCCAAAAATTTGTCCAATTAATCGGCCGGCCGATATATCGGTCGATCACTATGTTGTAAAGTATCTTTCTTTGCAAAAAGAAACATGAACTAGCATTGTTACTTACCTGACTCTCCATTGCATCTCTGGCTGGATGCACCATGATGGAGAATTGGAGGCGTTTACCAACAGCGTGCCAAAGTTGAGTGATAGCAACAAATCAGTGTTCTGGTTTGTTAAACAAACAAACAATCCGATTGGTCCAGCAAATACATTCCTATTTGTCCATCAATTGGCTGTCAAAACAGGGTCAAATGTCTGCAACTGCAAAAACAAATTTCCCACCACATTGAAAAACTCACACTGTCATATTTGGAACCTCAAATATGTTTGCTCTGGCACATTTTAAGCCATTTGAGAGGTACTGATTCACACATCCCTTCCTGGATCGGGGTCTTGTCTTGGTGGAAGGGCTTGTGTGGTCTCATGACATCTAGGGCTATGTCATCGGGAGCTCTTTGCTCCCAGTAGGGTCTCCCATGTCGAAAAGGTGTGGACTGAAGATCCAGACAAACATGATCCAAGAAGCATCCTTATGAAAATCATTGTTAGAACTAAGTGTACCCTGCCCGGGAGAAGATTACCGGGACCTACCCCTGGAGCCAGGCCTCTGACGGTGACCAGGCAGCCCACACAACCAAGCTGGGCTCAGCCCGAAAATGCAACGTGAGGAGATCATGTGGGCTCACCACCCACAAGATCCAGAGTAGGGGTGCGGTGCAGTGCCCATCAGGCACAGAGTGGGGGCAAAGGGGCCCCTGGCGTCATGGAGCTTGGCAGCAGAAACTTGGTAGAACTTGGTTCTTAGTACGTGGAACATAACCTCTCTGGGGGGGAAGAGCCAGAGCTGGTGCGTGAGGTTCAGAGATACCAGTTAGATATAGTTGGGCTCACCTCTACACACAGTGTAGGCTCTGGAACCAATGCTTACATGTTAGAAATGACTGGGAAAGGGGAGAGGAGTGTCTGGGAGGAACGGCCTGCCTGATCTGAGCGGTGTGACGTTACTGGACTTCTGTGCTAGTCATGGTTTGTCCATAATGAAAACAATGTTCGAACATATGGTTGCTCATAAGTGTATTTGGTACCAGAGCACCTTGGGCCACAGGTCAACAATCGACCTTGTGGTCGTGTCTTCTGATCTAAGGTCATATGTTTTTTGGACACTCGGGTAAAGAGAGGGGCTGAGCTGTCAACTGATCCCTATCTACTGGTGAGTTGGATCAGATGGTGGGGAAAGCTGCCCGGCAGGCCTGGTTACAGCAAAGGTATAGTGAGAGTGTGCTGTGAAAAGGTGGCAGAGGACTCTGTCTGAATGTATTTCACCTCTCACCTCTGAGAGAACTTCTCATATGTTCCAGAGGAGGTAGGGAGAATGGAGTCTAAATGGACCCTGTTCAGGATTTCCACTGTGGAAGCGGCTGCATGTAGTTGTGGTCAAAAAATTGTCTGTGCCTGTAAAGGTGGCAACCCAAGAACCTGTTGGTGGACAATGGGGGTGAGGGAAGCTGTCAAGCAGAAAAAGGAGGCATTTCAGGTTTGCTGGCTTGGGGAACTTCCAATTATGCTGTTGGGTACTGGCAGGAGAAAAAGGCTGCAGCTGTGGTAATTGCTGAAGCAAAATCCAGAGCAAGGGAGGTATTTGGAGAGGCCATGGAGAATGACTTCCGGGTGGCCTCAGAGAGGTTCTGGAAAACATTCCGACAGCTCAGTGGGGGGAGGGGGGACACTGTCCAAGCTGTGTTCAGTAAGGATGGTGAAACTCTAAACCCAACTGAGCACATTGTTGTGTGTTAGAAGGAGCACTCTGAGGAACTCCTTAACTCGAGAGACATGCCTCCTGTGCAGGAGGTAGGGCCAGAAGTGTCTGGGGTGTCAGATTCCATTTCAATGGCTGAAGTCACTGTGGTGGTGAAAAAGATTTGCAGTGGCAAAGCCCCAGGAGTGGATGAGATTCGCCTAGAGTTACTGAAGGCCCTCGATACCATGGGGCTGTCTTGGATGACATGCCTCTTCAATATTGCATGGACCTCAGGAACAGTGTCTTTGGATGGGCAAACAGGGTGGTGGTTCTGATTTTTAAAAAAGGGTATGGGAGAAAGTGTGCCAATTATCATGGCATCACACTTCTCAGCCTCCCTGGGAAATTCTATGCCAAAGTACTGGAAAGGAGAATCCATCCAATAGTTGAACCTAGGATTTTGGAGGAACAATGCGGATTTAATCCTGGCCATGGAACTATGGACCAACTCTTTACTTTTTCACAGATGATTGAGGGGGAATGGTAATTTGCTACTCCACTCTACACATGCTTTGTGAATTTGGAGAAGGCGTATGACCGTGTTCCCCGAGAGATTCTGTGGGAGGTGGTTTAATAGTATGGGGTGCCAGGGTTGCTCTGGCGAGCTGTATTTGTACTTTGAGTTTGAGTTTGTTCGGATACTTGGCAGTAAGTCAAGCTTGTTCAACGTGGGCGTTGAGCACCGTCAGGGCTGTGCCTTGTCTCCACTCCTGTTCCTGATTTTTGTGGACAGGGTGACAAGTCGTAGCCAGGGACAGGAAGGTGGCATCTCTGCTATTTGTGGATGATGTTGTTTGCACACTCCAGCAATCACTTGAACCTCCAAGTCTGAGGCCATGGTTATCTCCTGGAAACAAATGGCATGCTCCCTTTAAGTAGGGGGTGAGAACCAATCCCAAGTGAAGGAGTTCAAGTATCTCTGGTTCTTGTTCACTAGTGATGGGAAGAGGGATCGTGAGATTCACGGTAGTTTAGGTGCAGCATCTGCAGTAATGCGGTCACTGTACTGGACCATCGTGGTGAAGAGAGAGCTAAGCCATACAACAAAGACTGGCCGGTCTTCGTACACACTCCCACCTATTGTTATGAGCTCTGGATACTGACCGAAAGAACAAGATTGTGGATACAAGCAGCTGAAACAAGCTTTCTCCGACAGGTTGCTGGGCGTACTCTCCATAACTGGGTGAGGAGCTCAGTGAATAGGGAGGAGCGCAGAGTAGAGTCGCTGCTCCTTCGTGTTGAGAGGAGTCAGTTGAGGTGGTTCAGGCATCTGGTAAGGATGCCTCCTGGACGCCTCCCACTGGAGGTATACCATATACGTCCAACTGGAAGGAGGCCCTGGGGTAGACCCCAGACACACTGGAGGGATTATATCTCCCGGCTGGCCTGGGAACACCTGGGATCAGGAGGAGCTGGTGGAAGTTGCGGGGAACAGAGACGTCTGGGCTTCTTTGCTCGCCCTGTTGCCACCGCGACCCTAAAATGTAAAAACGGAAAAGATGATGATGCTGATTCACACATTCACAACATTTGATTTACAATTGCAAATCTTTTCTACACATTTAAAAATTTCTATACATTACAAATATTTTTTTTTCCACATTTGTACATTTAAATGTGGCAGTTCACTGGAAAGACCCAAGTTTCCAAGAATCAGGCACAGAACCACTTAATCAGAGTTCTTTTTTTAGTTGGCAACAACAAATCAGTGTTCTGATTGCTTTAACAAACCTTGCAATCTGATTCATCCAGATCTTTCCTATTGGTCCATCTTACAAAACAGGGACATGAATCCGCAACTGCAAAAAGAGATTGAGAAAACAGGCTAGTCAGCACTATTTTTTGCCTCACAGAAAATTATATTTAATGCGTTCATCCAACTATAACAGTAAAGAATTTGTAATAACATTGGGTGTATTTTTAAACATTTTTCCTAAATCAAAACTAAGTAAAATGAAACAAACCTTTTTCATGGAGCTGTAGAAAGTAAAACTGTCCTTCAGCATCATCCAACTTCACATACTTCTGCTGCTGCTGATACTTCACATGGACCAGCATTTTAAGAGTTTGACCAAGTAAATGAACAGTTAATTAATAGTGGGTGCCATGGCAAAAATGTATAACAAGGTATAATTAACGTTACTGATGTTGATGGTATATATTACAGTGTAGTATATTTATGCATATCTTTTTTTAAAATGTATATTTTAAAATAATCATTCAATGATACTTACATTTGTGGACTAAAATGTATTACTCTGGTTATTTCACTTTTAATATACGTAATATTTAACTTAAAAATAATATAGTTTAATTTGGAAAAATAATAAAAACATAGATAATCAATATATCCAAGACAAAGGCAAGTGTATGTAAAGCACACACCGCTTCTCTTAGTGGGTAAAAAAAAATGGTGCTGAACATTGCTGTAAGTCCCAAAGCCATATCTCTCCTATGTGTGTCTCTTCCACTTAAACTTTAATGTACGAGCCTCAGACGTTGCAAGAGTTTTTAAAAAAAATTACAGCCATTCACACCATCAGATTTAGATTGGGAGAAACTGCTAAACCTGCAGTACTGCCTGAAGCAGGTAGCTATATGGCTCTACCAACCTTTCCTACAAACAGATTGGTTCTACCGATAATTCCTTCGATGTTTTTAAAGTTTAATTTTGTTTCTCAGCACATAATTAACTTAATAATATTACATATTCCTTGATAATGTGGTTTAGTATATCAAGATATCATAATTAGTCTTTTAATGCTGGTTCAGAGAAGAACGTTCATCCGTTTTTTTTTCTCCGATCCACTTTAAATGGTGTAGCAGTTGCATTCTGGAGCCACTGCGCCATTTAAGGTGGAATGTGAAGATCAGAAAAATAAGCCGGCATCCCAAAATCATTTATGTCCTCATAGGTTTAAGACATGTACTATTTTTGACAAAGTTATGAACTACTGTTAAATCATCAATTTCAAAATTGGAGACAATAATTAACGGCTAAACATAGACTTCTAATTTAACTTAGCTACACTAAACACATATGTTGTTCAGACCTGGCGACAAGTCTTCAGTGTGTGTATGTATATATATTCTCTGTAGGTGTTGTAATGTACATAAGCTGCTGCATTTCACAGCATCATTTTTTTTTCAGTAAAACTGAATTAATTATACTTACCATGTACACTGCATGAGAGGAGGAAAATGGCTCAAACGAGTCTTCTTGTCTCCAGCCGGAGACTCTTCTTGTCTCCAGCCATCTCCAGTGAAATGCAGGCGCATAGTTTAATTACATCTCTGTGGAGTTGGATTAACACTAATCTAATCAACTCTGTCAAATAACTTCAACATTGAACAAATACGAAACTGTTAAAATTACTCTTTGGGAGTGAAATTTAATTCAGAAATGTTTAATTCTGGAAATTCAACACCCCTTGATTAACAGGATCAAAGTTATTGAAAAAGACAGAATAGAACACAGAACTTCTTTTAATGTCGCGTGACGTTGTAGCTTTAGGCAGCCACTGGAGGACACTCTTGTACCATGTTGCTGCAGTCACTCCTAAAAGCTTATTCAGGATCCCCTGTAAACTTGTAAGTCATATTTGGTGTCAATTTAATTGTTACGTGAGTGTTTGGTTGTAATATGCATTTATTCCATTTTGAAAAATGAAGAGGAAGATTTCTTCCCTTTAATGTTGAGAAACTATAGAACTTGCTTTGATTCACTCAGTGGAAACATAGGTTGATTGGTATGTCTTTTGCATATCAATGGTGGGTGGGCCATCTGTGTAATAATTGAATGGTAATATAGATATTGCTTAGGAGTAAAAATAATGCAACACATACATTGTGAAAAAATGGACATCCTCTGTACTATCACAATACAGAATACACTAAACAATTTGCATTTGTTTGTGTTAAGGAAAGAAATTAATTCATGCAAATTAATTTAATCAATTTTTTAAATATAAATATTTGTGTTAAATGAACATAATTATCCTATCAAACTTAAACCAATCAAACCAAATGAAAGAAAATGAATGAAGTTTATCCAAGTCTCTTCAGATTTCTGTGATATCGCTAGATGCATGCGATGTGAATGCGCATTGAAATGTATTATTTTCATAATAATGAGGTTGGTGCAGTGCTTTTGGAAAGGAGCGACAAGGAAAATAGAGCTTCAGAGCCTGAGGGCTTTCAGTCAAATGACGAAGAGGAATAAGAAAACAAAGTGTATCCATTTGAAGATGGGGTAAGTGTACTTTACAAAGTACTTTACCAGTACTTTTCTAATATCTCAATAATGGCAAACTTAAGTGTGTGGCTAAATGCTGCTTATGTGCACAACACCTGAAATTCATGTGTGATACAATAGCCGTAAATTTAAACAAAATTTTGTCCATTAGTAATGTTTACTACACTCTGTAAAAGTTAATAATCTAACAGTGGCTGCTAATGTTTACTTCACATTGTAAAAGTTTATAGTCCCCTTAGTAATGTTTACTTAATATTGTAAGAGTTCATAGTCCACATTACTGTGTCAATTTCATAGTCTCTACCTGAGTAATATATACTTTGTACAAGTTATTTCCTTGTGTAAAAGTAAGCTTCCCTTGCAAATAATATAAATGTTTTCATCATATTTTCCTGTGCACATGATACGTTATCTTTCTAAGAATTATATTTATTCATTTGTGTGCATATGTGACTTTATACTGAATGTAAAATTACTGGAAATCTCTGTTCAGGTGTGGAGTGCAACGATAGATTTGTGTGAGAGAGAAAGACACACAAGGCGTATCCCCACCTCATCTTTCATGTGTGCATTCTTCCAATGTGTGCGTAGGAGAAAGGGAGTGAGAACCTCTTTTAATTGACTTAGTAGTACCTGACTTTTCATTTCTTTACAAAGTGGAATCAGATCTTTCACACTCACTAGCCCCATAAGTTTTCCCTGGGCACAAGCAGCTTACACAGCTGTCTGCAACCCAGGTACCACGACTTTGAGGATGTGACTGAGTGCTGTTCCCAGTAGCCACCACATATTTCTCTGCCTGTTACCACACCTCAGTCCTCATCAGGAGAAATGCCTCCCTCATGGCCGTCACCAGCTCCACCAGCAAAGAGACCCATCCTACATACTACAGTGCCCCACATACACAGCCAGCTATGCTGTCCTGAAAGACCAAAAATAACCTAGATACTGCTGTCCTTGTCTCAGGGCTTCGACCACCTCAGACAGCAGGGCCACAGCTCAGTTCCTCCTCTACATATACACCCCTTGACATGTTCAAACGTCCCTGTACAAACTGAACAAACACTGTGTCAAAATATAAACAGGCTGGAAATATCATGTCACAGGGCAAGAAATACAAATGGACTAACTTGGAGGTAGGCAGGGTTTATAAGCACACTGGGCTTCTTCTATCAGCTCAATTTACTTTTCCAGCTAAAACCCCTCATGGACACTCCTTTTTTATGTTCAAATCCTTTTATCGTCCCCACAGTGACATGGCTGTGGATGAAAGACTTCTTGCCACAAGACAAAAATTGGGATGATCAAGTATATAAAGGCAAAACCCAAAAAAGTGAGTGTTCAAGCTTTTTGTCCTGACAGCCTCAAGGAATGGCTACACAGTAGACTTTTCATTTACACTGGCAATGAACATGGACATGGCCTTTAATGCTCTTATGTTTTAGCTTATACACAGTAAAGCATATTTTAGACCAGCGTAATTGAAAGGAGTTAAATCAACACAGTTAATTCTATTACATTAATTTTAGTGCAGTAAATTGGACCAACATATGTAAAATAACTTAAACCAACACAACGCATTAACTTTAGATCAACTTTTACTTACATAATTAAAAATAAGTCTCATTAACACTAATACATCATGTTCAGATAACATTAATCAGTTGAGTTGGAATTTTAAGAACATATTAAGTTTATCCAACTGAAGTAAATTACAGTGGATCAACAAAATGCCCTTAAGTTTAAAGAAAGCAATGGTTTGGAAATACTTTCCATGATTTAATTAAGTTCAGGCAAATATTTTTTTTTTATTCAGGTTTTAAGCTGAAACTGGTTACAATGTCTCAATTATAGCATACATATTAGCTAAATGTTAGAAACTACACTTTAAAACTTGACGAGGTAAGTGAACTCAAATGGATTGTGGAAACCAATTGCCTTAAACCATTTAAGTTTAATAACTCAATCATTTGAGTTAAAATGACACCCTAAACTGAGCACAAACAACTCACTTGTAAGAAGTTATATGTGGTTAACTATGTTAAGTGAATTAAGTGAACTGGAGTTACTCTATTTAAGTTCATATTACTTAAAATCACATTTTTCTACTACAAATGAATATTACACACTTCTAATAATTAATACCAACAATTATCTAGACCTCAAACTCTTATACCACAGCTCTGCACAAGCATTAACTTTATTGGCTTTCAGCCAGCAAAATGCTGCACCTACAGCAGAGATGGCTTTCAAGACCAGGCAAGTAAAACCTTACAGCTTTAAATTGGGAGCATAGAGGATGGTAACCTGGGAGGAACAACTCATGATGAGTGATGGGGAAAGCCACACCCATATGCAAATAGATAGTGCCAGTAGCCAGTGAGAAAGATGTGAGATTTACTCATCAAAGTTGAACTGCCCTTACTTTGCCTCAATGGATCCTTTTCATTTAAGTTGTGTGCGCAGTGCATGATGGGTTGCGTTGTGTTCAGGAGCTCTCAAAAGACTGCCGCCACCAGACTGTCCAGCCAATTAGGAGAGAGCATATTGGATGCATCACATATAAACAGAAGCTCAACACGATATTTTAAAATGGACTGAATGAATATAAGGAAACTTGTAGCACTTGATTCAACTCCACCAACAGAAACATAAACACAAGTAGATGAACCAACACAACAACTACAGCTTTTAAGATGGAAATAGACAAGAAACCAACTTAGCTTTATTTTCTCCAGCTTCCATTCACCTAAAATGGTGAAAAATAATCACACACCTCACACCTCAAGCTACACCCGAAATAATCTCGTCACCTGAGGAAAAAAATTCTTGTTCCAGTCTGATTATTAATGTAATTACACATAAGTTATTACATGTGTGTAATTACATGAGCGAAGTGATTACATTGTTGTTGCATTTGTTGTTCATATGTAACTACACAGTTAGTAGAGACACTTAATATATAAAATGGGACCAATTTTTTTTAGTATCAAATGGCACATCTGTGTTTGACAATGTGCTATAATGCACAATTTTAGAAATCACATAATGCTACCCCGTGTAGATAAAATTGAACTCATTTCTAACCCAGAGTCATTTGGATTGCAGCATTTGTAGCCCTGGACATTGATCTTATAGACACCATGGCTGAGTTTTTACAGCAGCCAGTCTTCTCAACAAAAATATGAAGACAGGACAGAAGACATTTAAGACAGGATTTGGAATGCTTGTTCTCTTATACAGGTATTCAGTACAACTGTACTGATTGTTCAATATCATTTTTTTATTTGTGACATTTATTTCAAAAATATCCTCACATTTGCTTACTATTATATTCATTATATTATGAACCACAAAGAATGACATATCTCAAATCTCCTCATTTTCCCATTGTAGTAAAATCCCAAAAAAAAAGAAAGTGGGGAAAGGAATGTAAGAAAGGTAGGAGGGGGTGGAAGAAATGAGTAAAAAACAAAGGAGAGGGAGAGGTAGAATACAGAAAAAAGGAAGAAAGGAAGGAAGGCATGGAAGAAATGGAGGAAAAGATTGGAATACAAGGGCATGGGACATTCATATGTCACTACCAATGTAACTTCACTGTAGAGGCTGAACCCTTACTTAAGTAACACCTGCTCAGTGGTGGTCTTGCTTGGTCCTTACCCCTACTGAACAGGTTCAAAGGAACTAGCAAATTATGCAGAGAAGCAGATGGGTGGGAATCTGAACTACAAAGTACCTATAATAAATTCCCAAATGACCTGAAACAAAAGTAACAATGATTGTAGAAACAAATAATGAAGAAACCAGTATATGTATATTTGACATTGTAGTGGAGATGAACAGATTATACATTTTTAGTAAAAGAAGTTAAACTTTTTTGGGACTTAATATGCCAAAAGTTATCTTATTATGCTGAAAGACCTCTCTTTGCTCTAAGAGACATCTCCTTGCACAGCCCAGATCAGAATGTGAGATAACACCCAGAGAAAACCACTTTCCAGGGACCTTTTTTATGGCACAAGGTCTCCTCTGGAATGCAAAGAGACACACAGACTCAACCTTGATTAACTGTCCTCTCGCACATCTTGAAAGACTGTTCAAACCAAAAGAATCACACATTCCTTAATTCCTTAGTTCACCTGGTGAACAAGTTGTATATGGATACAACTGTGTGAAATTAACTCCATTTGGACAATCAAAACAGGTGGAATTCATTTACATGTGTTTAAAGTCACTTTTTTATATGAGCATATGTAGGAACCAAGGTAGCCACATACTCTGTGAGTTATTTGGTTAAGAAAACAGGGTTTTTCTGAATGATATTACTTTGTGTTAACATACAATCTCTTATATTGCAAAAGTATGATTCAGAATTCTGGGATATTCATTCAACAGGGATCGTTTTTACGTCTTTGTCTTGTCAAGTGTCATAAATTTTATGTGATGTCACTACCAAGGTACAGGAAACAGCCAATCAGGAGCAAGAGATGCTCCAATCCTCAATCCCTGAGGACCAATCAGGTATTCAAGGTGGGTTTTCTAAATTCTGGTTAAAACCCCAGTGGTGCAAAATGACCCTGGGTTTTTCTGAAGAACAAGGAAGAACGTCTCTGTCCTGCTTCCAGCGGGCAATGCTTCTCAGCTAGGGTAGTCAGTTAAGGGAGAGCCCTGGCTCTCTCTAAAGCTCTCCAGCTCTCTGCAGGCATCTCTCAGGTGTCAGACTCTCTTATGGCTATCTCTTAAACAGTCTTAGTCCCCTCAAGCTGGTTCCAGATAGAACAAACCCAGAACTTCCAACCAGAAGTTTTATTGTAGTTTTTTCTTTTAGTAGAAAACTATAGTTAAAAGAACTGTAAAAACTCAATGGCAAAAGCTCAATGCCACACCCAGAGCATCAAGGAGACCTCAGCCCTCTGACACTCACCAGGAGGCAGATCAGCGATGACGGAGAATTCCCACAGAGAACTTCAGAATGCCACAAACTCCGACAGAGTAGTCACCGTATCTCTGGCCAAGAGGGAGGAGAGGAACGCTGGTGACCCGCGGCGGAAAGCCAGTGAATCAGCGACATGCTCCCAGCTATCTCCAGTCCTTCTCCAGGGATACGTAAGGTCACATGGTTTCATTTCTTTCATAGCTCAGGAGATTGGTGCTGAACCTTTGCTGGGATAAACTATAGCCTTTTTAGAATTTAGGGTAATTATAATAGAGAAATGTCCTCATATATTAATCTCCTTGTTCCCCTGTAATCCATTTCATTATATGAATGTATAATCAATATTCATTATTTGGTATTACATTTAATAAACGAGTTGTGTGATAAAACCAGTCCTTTCTTGTACAGAATTATTACTTTTATTTCAGATTCAATTTTGGAGCCAAGAACCTACAGCGGGTCAATAAGAATAATTCATTAATAATGATTAATTCTAGCTAATTCTGCTGTATAATATGTAAAGTCATCTAACATGATGACCTACGTGTCCAAGCTAAAATTGGACAGGTAAAAACACAACATATTATTGAATGGCTCCCAAACATGGAGCTTAGCAAAATGAATTAAATAATTAGTTATTAATCAAATAATAATTAATTATCATTGACCGATAGTATCATTGACTGTAGTATTTTTGCCTGATAATTATGGGGAATAATTATTCCACTACAACATGTTGTATGTTATCTTTCCATTCATGATATTAGGCAAATGCTCATATTTAAATCAACTTAAAATTTTGCAACACTTTTTTACAATGTTACAGTTGTAGGCTAATATAGGGTTAGTAATTTTGCCAAAGGAATCTTTCTGATTCCAGGTAGGCTTAATGATTGAATGACTCTTATTGATGTAGTGTTTTACCATTACCTAAGCATGGGATTAAACCATTGTTTCACCTAGTAATTAAAACCAAGTTACGTAAATTTCTACACACTACCCCTTCCCATTGTGAACTTTCCAATAAGAAGCTTGCTGCTCACGTGCTTTAGCTTGCTAAACGGACTGACTGCAGCATGACCTTATCAATGTTCAAACTGAATCAAATCTAAATGGACCAAACTAGCATAAATTCAAGCTACTGACTTTGGGAATTTTTTTTATCACCAAAGCAGGTTGAGGCTAAAAATCATTTACAAGTATGTACAAGAATACAGATGCAGGAAACACAAGTAATATTACTAGTTACAGCACAAGAAGCTAATTGACAAAAAAAATAATTGCAAAAATATGCTATTTTTAGTTTAAAAAACTCTTGTCAGCAGTTTACAAACTGAAAGCAAAATCTACATTCAGACAGCCTGATCCATTATTCCATGTATGATATGTCATTAAAGGAATTTATGCAAACCATCCATTTAGATAATAGGGCCTATTATCCTATTCACTCTTATAAGGCAATTTTAAATTCCTCATTTTTTTTTCAACCCTAGATACAAGTGCTGCACTTTATTCATTCATTCTTCTGTAACTGTTCATTTTGGTCAGGCTCGTGGTGGGTCCAGAGCCTACTTGGAATCATTGGATTCCAGGCAGGAACAAACCCTGAAGGGGGCACCCGTCCTTCAGAGAGTGACACACTCTATGGACTCTATCTATGGACACCTTTGAGTCACCAATCCACCTACCAATGTTTATTTTTGGATGGTGGGAGGAAACCAGAACACCCGGAGGAAACCCACGAAGACACAGGTAGAATATAACAAACTCCTCACAGACACTATAATAAAATGTTATTCAAAACATGCCAGATCTGAAACAGAACTGGATCATTGAAAAAATGTTCCTGCCCTTTCTGAATTCTGAAGTATTATTAAATGGAGAGCTTAACTCCTGCTATTAGAAAAAGAATTTAACACATGCCATTACTCCATAGCTCCATATTGCCACAAGTTTATCCACAATACACTGTAGTATAAATATGGAGCGCTTTGCTCATTAAACACTTCACAATACTTACTGTAAATGTTCATTCAAATGTAATTATGACAGGAATGTGGAAGGGATTCGATGTAAATATTTATCTAGATTTTTGACATATTCAGGGCAGTATAATGCACAAGACATCAGGAGAAGACCCTGCCAAATTATAAAATGCCAAACACTGGGTAGTTTGTAAGCATGAATCAAAAAAACATTCCTTATATCTTCTCAATTATTTGTCCTTCTTCATTTCTTAAAATGTGAATATAGTCTATATATATAAAGCACAAAGCAAACAGAAATCATGGAGGCTATATGCACAGACAAATAAGATTATATTTTTTCATTTTTTCATGTTTGTATGATAAACAATGAGATCAACTCCTTACCTGTAGACCAAGGTATCATCTGATGAACAGTTGTACTGTATCTGGTACATCCTGATTCCAGGAAAATGCTGTTGTGAAGGCCACCTGATGAGAGCCGAGTTTGCAGTTAGCTCTGCAAGTACTGCTTTCTTCTCCTGAGTTCTTGTATCATTGGTAGAAGATGATGTAGATTTGGCAGATGTCAGGATGTCAGATGATCCTGGATCCAGCTCCCGAACTCGGTTAGTACTGTTGGCCAAGTGAGGAAGTGGATTAACCACAAGTTCCACAGTGCCTGTAGACTCCCCAGCAGCATTAGATGCAATACAGGTGAATACTCCATTATCTTTTAAGGAGGTGATGTTAATTTCCAGGCTGCCATTGCTGAAGGTGAGAGTGCGGGAAGTGTTGGAGATTAGGCGACTCTCTGGAGAGATCCAGTGGACATCTGGGTCTGGGTCACCATTAGCTTTGCATTTCAAGCTGGCTGGCTGTCCTTCCATGGCAAAAGTCTTTGGGGACTTCCTTGTAATCACAGGTGGATCACAGATGAATTCTTCCTCTGAGATTGTCCAGAAGTATTTAGCAGTGAGATCAGGAGGAGAGGCACAAGTCTCCAGGTCATCCTCTCTTGTAAGCCTCCTCAACCAGAGGAGCTCACAGTTACAATGGAGTGGATTCCCTCCAAAACTAAGAACAAGCGAGGACAATGGAGAGCCCTTGGACTTGGCATAGACCGGTAATCGTAGAAACAAAGGATCAGGTGGAATCTTTTTCAGTTTATTGGATGTCATGTCCAGACGAGCTAGCTTATGCAGGTTGGAAAACACTCCTAAAGGAACATGCTCTATGAGATTGTGGTCCATATTTAGTGTGTTCACATTGGTGAGCCTCCCTATTGTCTCCCATGGGATATCCACCAGATTATTGTAGGATAGGTCCAGATCTTCGAGGGTCCCCAAGAAGTCATCAAAAGCATGTGGGGAGATGTTATGAAGCTGGTTGTTGGCTAGGATAAGGTGCCTCAGGTTGGTGAGACCACGGAAGTGGTCATCTGTGACCACGCTGAGGCGGTTACTGTCCAGGTGTAGTGCCCGCAGCCTTTTGAGGTCAGAAAAGGTGTAAGGCATGATCTGGCTGATGGTGTTGCGAGACAGCGTGAGGTGCAGGAGGCTTGTCATGTTAGCAAAATCCCTCTTCCTCACTGCCGTAATGAAGTTCTCAGTGAGACGAAGTTCTACTGTCCGCCTGTTAATCACTGTGGGCACGAACAGCAGACCAGTCTTGGCACAGAGTATGGCGAGCGATGGCGAAAGGTTTTGGCACATGCAGCGCTTGGGGCACAATTGACCTGAGGCTGAGAATGCCAGCACCAGCAAGGAGAAAATAAAGCGCTCCATCCCTCAGTACACTGGGAAACTGCAACACAAGTAGACAGTATAATGCGAGAACACATTAGATTTGAAGGTTTAGAAATGTTAACATATTGTATTGAATTATTATTCCAAAAAGGAATAACTTATTTTATTGGCTCTTAATGAACTACAACTAATTAGACAAAGAATTGGAATACAAGTCACTGACAACTAAAGTCATTATACGTGTAGTGTTATAAGGACTATTATGCTGATTATTTGCATAATCATGGATTGATTCAACTCTTATGGGTGAAAGAGGATCTGAAAATCTCTAAACTCACACTGAAATTACCCAGCTTGTGAGGATAGGTAGTCATAAACAGGGGTTTGGACATCTCCTCTGGCCTAGAATCATGGTTTATGGCCATCATAAACCACAAACTGATTACCAATTTTGCCTTTCAAAACAGCTCCTCTCTCCCCACAGGAAACCCTTTTGACCAGCCGAGGGTCAAGTATTATCATCATATAAAGCACATGACTCTTCATCCCCCACATGAAATACACTGCATGGAAAAGTCCTTTGTTCCTGCACTATTAAGTTCAGACACCCCTTTTTGCGCCTAAAGAGACCTTTTAGATACATTCAGTATTAAAATTTTCCTTCTTTTTGGTAGCACCAAACAATAAAACGTGGTGCAACAGACTGATACCACACTTGATGGTAATGATCATCAGCTTAATGAAATCCAGACCATACAGCACAGACCAAAAGTAGTCTCAAGTGAACCCTCCGAAGGATGATGCCACACTGCCACAAGGAATTTCTATTGCTTCTCTTTTTATATTGATATATACATATCCGAAGAGAAATATTCTGTATGTGTGTGTTCTAGTACCTGTAAATAGGATTAACCCCTTCTTCAATTTAAATTTGTGTAATCCTGCATTATTCCTCATGTATTTAATCTCTACTAATCTAGGATGGAACATCCTTTTCAACCAGCACAGACCAGGGGTATCCTTCGGCAGAGTAAGACAAAGCAACAGCAGTATGCCTCAAACCTACTTTCAGACTTTGATGCCTATTTGTCCCTTTGATAACATATGCACTTTAGTTATTAGTTAACCTATCTTAGGTTATTCTAATCTAGAATACGATTACATTAAGTCAAACATACCCTATATCACTTATTAAGACTCATACGAGGGGTTTCACATGTGCTAACCTAGTCTATGAAGTTTTAATAATTGTACTATGGTGATGTGTGATCCTTGCTTATTAATATAAGCAATAATAATAATCCCTTAATAATCCTTTATGACTTGAATTGGTTGTGTCTGTGTGGAATTTACTCATAAAATATATGAAAATCCTGACAAGATCCCACATTCCCATGGGGAGTTGTAACCAAGTCTCACAACAGAGTATTATCATTATCCATGAGAGGGTTAATAATAATAATAATAATAATTCATTCATTCATTATCTGTAACCGCTTATCCAGTTCAGGGTCGTGGTGGGTCCAGAGCCTACCTGGAATCATTGAATACACCCTGGAGGGTGTGCCAGTCCTTCACAGGGCAACACACACACACTCACTCACACCTATGGACACTTTTGAATCATCAGTCCACCTACCATGTGTTTTTGGACTGTGGGAGGAAACTGGAGCACCCGGAGGAAACCCACGCAGACACAGGGAGAACACACCACACTCCTCACAGACAGTCACCCAGAGGAAACCCACGCAGATACAGGGATCACACACCACACTCCTCACAAACAGTCACCCGGAAGAAACCCACGCAGACACAGGGAGAACACACCAAACTCCTCACAGACAGTCACCCGGAGCGGGAATCGAACCCACAATCTCCAGGTCCCTGGAGCTGTGTGACTGCGACACTACCTGCTGTGCCACCGTGCCGCCCATAATAATAATAATAATAATAATAATAATAATTATTATTATTATTATTATTATTATTATTATTATTATTATTAATATTCATGCATTATAATTGTTAATTCATTCATTATCTGTAACTGCTTATCTAGTACAGGGTCAAGTATAACCTTATCCAGGTTGGTCCTGAGCCTACCTGGAATCACACACCCTGGAGGGGGCACCAGTTCTTCGAAGGGTGACACACACACACACACATTCACACCTAGGGACACTTTTTAGTCGCCAATTCACCTGTGTTTTTGGACCATGGGAGGAAACCGGAGCACCTGGAGGAAACCCACACAGACACTGGGAGAACACATCAATTTCCTCACAGACAGTAGTAGTATATATCCTACACCTTCTGTCAAACACCTCTGTGAATGATTTATGACCCCCTTGATTTATGACCCCTGATTTATGACCCAGGTGACAGGTCAGTACAGGATGTCCTTATATGGGCTTCCCCTCACACCTACACCCCACCCCCTGACACCCTCACACCCCCCAACATGTTGGGGTGGGTTGTGCTTGCATGTGGTATTTAAAATGACCCTGGTGGATTTCTATGGCTAAACGCTTTTTAAAATGTCTACAGTGTGTGTAAATCAGTCTCTTTTAAGAGAATCTACAGTTACACCAACTATTAGTTCTGAAACCAACTTTGCTTTTGCGCCAAGGAAGAAACGGTGTGGTAAAGCATTTGGTAGCAGCCCTCGCAAATATTTTACGGGTGTTAAAATTAACCTGTTTGATTCTCGGGCTTATGACGTTTGTGGGATGGTCAAAAGTGGATCAACGCCTTCCAGTGATGTCTGTTAAAAGAAACATAAGCCGACACTGAAACCACACGAAGTCAAGACACGAACAACACGCAAGCCAGCATGTTTGAGGACATTCTTCCAGCAGACCATCCCGACACCCGTGGACCTATGTGGTGTGGAAATTATCGACTGTCGGACATTGAATATACGCCGATTGACACGGGTCATGGGCTTGTAAACTACAGCTATGGTGAATCGACGGCGGTTGCCAAAGCGGTATCAGACAACAGTTTATTGGGTCAATATGGTGATGATCTCAGTTGTGTGGACATTGCGAACCCGCATGTTTTTCGACAAGACCCGGTGGATGATTTGGCAACGTTGATGGCTAGACAACTGACAATCGCTGAAGCTCCTGAAGACAACGCTATATCTGCTCCGATTGATGTGGTGGACGGGCAAGTAAGCTCTACAGCGCTAAAACTGATAAAGTCCACTGTCGTTGTAATCCTACAACACATCATAAACAACAAGCTGAAGGAAACATGTCTTGGTTGTGAAGTGGATCACCCTAGTCAACTTCGACATTCGTGTCTGTTTGAACCTGATATCTTCTTTTTTGAAAAATACTATAAAGATATAACAAGGAGCTCTACAGCGCTAAAACTGATAAAGTCCACTGTCGTTGTAATCCTACAACACATCATAAACAACAAGCTGAAGGAAACATGTCTTGGTTGTGAAGTGGATCACCCTAGTCAACTTCGACATTCGTGTCTGTTTGAACCTGATATCTTCTTTTTTGAAAAATACTATAAAGATATAACAAGGACATTGTTCACACCCGCCTTAAAACATGCCATAGCTGGGCTTCTAAAGTGTTTTGGAATAGAACTACCCCTTCTAAAAATTCAAGGATGTGTTGAAACAGTCGTCTGTGAATTACAATGCGAGCCGTAAATTGTGGAAAAGCTGCAGCAACTAAGAGAAAGCCTGATTGATCAAACCTCTGAACAGTTTGTCAGCGATGCCGTTGACTGTTGGGAAGGTGATTCAAAGACTTGCAGAGCTGTTTAAGTGAAAATGGGGATAGTTTGCGGACACCAAAGTCTGTCAAAGCGTGTGCTGAAACACCGTGTGAACTGCGAATTGACACGTTTGTTGTATAAATGTATTGACGATAGTGTGGATGATTTTACACTCATTAATAGTGTGTATGATGTCAATGTTAAACGTTTAGAAAATTTCAAGAACCAAATGAATATTGTTAAATCAACATCGCATGATTGGTGTCATTTGACACAGTTATGTATAGATTCTGACGAAACAACCCTTGTGACTATTAGTAAATTACTGTCTCTCATGCCTAAGAGTGAAAATGTGGTAAAAATTGGTTATGTGCTTTGTCTATGTACATATATAATAGACATTTGTGTGATAAAACTTTCAACAAAGAAACCAATTGATGTTCGTAAAGTGATTGAAACATTTGTTGAATATCTAGTTGAGAAAAATGTAGATGTGTGTGCAAACTTTTTAGATTTCATCAATGCATTGTGAATAAAACAGTCAAACAAACAAATCTGGGGTCATTATTTTCAACAATGTCATCTATCGACACATCAAATCTTATGAGAACGGTATATTACACGCCGTCTAATTCTGGTTCATTAGGCGGTAAAAATCATTTGAAACGGGGTGTTTTAGAGAATACAGGATTGTGTCTGTCTGATCAACAGGTTTCAGACTGGTTATCTGGAGAGGATGCATACACACTCCACAAACCCATACGACATAATTACAAAAGAAACTGGGTTATAGTATATGGCATTGACGCTCAATTCCAAGCTGATCTTGTTGATATGAGTGCGTATTCTAGGGAAAATGACGGATATAAATATATGTTGACATGTATTGACGTGTTCAGCAAATATGCGTGGGCTCGACTGTTAAAAAATAAGTCTGGTATAGAAGTCTCAAAGGCATTTGCGAACTTATTAGAAGAAGGCAGAGTTCCTCAAAAGTTACAGACTGACAGGGGTAAAGAGTTTTTCAACAAACATTTTCAAAATTTAGTATCAAAAAACAAAATCACACATTTTGCTACAGGTAGTGAGCTAAAAGCCAGTGTCATAGAGCGGTTTAATAGAACGCTAAAAAGTCGTATGTGGCGTTATCTAACAGCTGTAAACTCCAAAAGGTACATTGATGTTTTACAACATATTATGAGCGGTTACAATAATAGTTACCACCGTAGTATCAAAACCAAGCCAGCTGATGTGACGAAAGAAAACAAATCTAGCGTGTTTAAAACGCTGTATGGTGTGAGAAACAAATTAGACAAGAAAACCATATTTAAGTACAAGACTGGTGACGTTGTGCGTATTTCTAAAGTCAGGGGTCCGTTTACAAAGGGGTATGAGGAGAACTATACACAGGAGTTTTTCACTATATCAGAATGTATCCGACGACAACCACCCGTTTATAAATTGAAAGATTATGACGGTGACATTAAACACGGCCGTTTCTATGAAGAAGAGTTGCAAAAAATACGCATGTCTACAGAAAAAGCATTCAAAGTTGAAAAAATTTTGGATAAAAAAAAACAGGGTAAAAAAACAATGGTTTTAGTGAAATGGTTAAGTTGGCCGTCAAAATTTAACAGCTGGGTTCCTGAAAATGATGTTGTGGACATACAAAGGCCTTAAAAGGTGTTGTGCTTTGTGAACTAGTTCATTTACATCAAAGGACAAATATGGGGGACAATGGTTTTTGCGTCACACTGCCGAGCAATTCGTCTATGTCGGTGTACCCCGATAATCAAATTTCTAATTATAGAACAAAACTAGCGAAACCAATCGATCTGAAAGGTGACTGGGAAGTAGGGGTGATAGAGTTTCAATACCCACGAACGTGGACAACCTTTTGTGAGCTAGATGCCACATTTAGCGTAATTGATAAAAAATCAGGCAAAACAACACAAATAACTCTACCTACAGGGTATTATAACCATATACCGGCATTAGTTGCTGAGATTAATATCCATCTAGCAGACCATTCAATAGGTCTTGTTTATGACCAAATAAGTCACAGGGTGTTTATTAAGACGTTATCTGATATTGGTTTGATATTTAATGGTAAACTAGCCATCATCTTGGGTTTTAAACCGGGTGTGATACTAGAGTGTGTAGTTAAAACAAATGACTCGGATGTCGTACAGAAAGAGTACGCGCCACACCCTGTCGACATCTATGGTGGTTTCTACTCAATGTTTGTTTACACAGACATTGTTGATTACCAATTAATTGGAGACAGTTTTGTACCTCTGTTAGGATGTGTACATATATCAGGGAACAACCATGATATTGTCACAGTTAGATACAGTAAGCCACACTACGTGTCGACAACAAAATCACAGATAAACGATATCGCTATAGAAGTGAAAACCGATCAGAACCAGCACGTAAATTTTTCTTATGGGAAAGTGGTTGTAAAGCTACACTTTAGACCTGTAAAACAAGGAATTAGGTTTTGAAATGGAATCTTTCAACAGACTGGCCATGGATCCTGAACGTTACGTTTCTTACTATCAAAGTCAGGCCGGAGGCCACATGCCCGGCTATACAGGTAGCCCAACAATGTATGGTGCGGGATTTGGTGGGATTTTTAGAAATTTATTCAGAATGGCTATACCGTTGTTCAAGAAGGGTTTTAATATAGCCAAACCACATCTAAAAACAGCTGCTAAAAACATTGTAAGCGATGTTGTCAGTAACGGTCTGATGCGTATGATGGCACACAATCAAGATGGGTCGGGTATGTTGGTGATGGCTCGAAAATCTGTGAAACGACCCCCTGGTAAGAGGCGTGGCCGTCCTGCTAAGAAAACCAAGCTTGAGATGAAAAAACACATAGTGTCAAAAAGAAAGCGTAAGGGGAAGCAGACAACAACCTCGACCTGTAGGAAACCTGTTAAAACCATTTTCTGATCATGGCTCTACTTCATCGCATGTCTGAGGAGTGTATTAAATCAAAACTGGACTTGTTTACAGTACCTTTAACACAAACCGCTATTGAGAAGAATTTTTCATAGCCGGCCATGGTGAAGATTATATGGATCTAAATAACACACTATTATACCTTCGTCTTAAAATCACAAAACCTGACGGAAACGACATTGATGACGGAGCCGCTGTGGGGTTGATAAACTATCCTGGAGCTACAATATTTTCACAGGTCGACGTGTCCCTAGGAGACAGGCTGGTATTACAGAGTTCAAGTACCTACCCATACCGTAGCATGATAGAATGTCTCGCCAACTATGGTCGGGACACCCTGGAAACTGTCTTCTCTGCAGGCCTCTTTTATCTGGACACTGCAGAGCATATGGATGAAACAAACCCCGCAAGGAACAATCGCGGTTTGGCAAAGAGGGCCGCATTTACAAACGCTAGTAATGTGGTAGAACTGCTGACCCCGATTCATAGCGACATATTTTTTCAGGAGAAATTGATGCTTAACGGTGTTAAGCCGTTGATTTCGCATGACACGTAATAAGGATGATTTCTGTCTAATGCGGCATGACGCGTTAGCATACAAAGTGAATATTCTCTCTGCATTGTTATTTGTCAAAAAAGTATCTGTGTCACCAGCTGTAAGGTTGGGTCATGCCCAGACATTGTTGTCAACAACGGCTAAATACCCCATTGACAGAGTGTGTCTAAAAAATTTTTCCATACCTGCTGGAACACGTGTTTCTAACCAAGAAAATTTGTTCTTGGGGACTCTACCTAAGTCTATGATAATAGCCATGGTTGATAATGATGCATTCACAGGCGCCTATAATAAAAACCCCTTCGCGTTTATACATTACAACTTGGAGTTTCTTGCGGTCTATTTAGACGGCCAACAATTTCCAGCCAAACCACACCAACCCGATTTCCACACTGGTTCCGCCGTGCGCGAATTCTTCCAGTTAGCGCTTGCATCTGGAAGACATCTGAAAAACCAGGCATTGCCAATTGATAGGCAGGATTTCCTACAGGGCTACACTCTGTATGCTTTTAACTTCACACCTGATGAAGAATGCGGTCAACACGTGTCTTTGGTCAAATCAGGTAATATTAGACTGGAGGTCCGTTTCAGACAGCCGCTCCCGCATACTGTAAATTTGGTTGTGTATGCTGTTTTTGACAGCATCATTGAAATCTCTAACCGAAGACAAGTTTTAGTGGATTATTACTAATGAATACGTTGGAGCTGTCTGCTGTAATGGACAAAGTGGCTGTTAACACACATTTTCTCAGTGTGTTAGCATGTGACCAATTACCAACAAATGGTATATGGAAATTACCTGTGACGGCTATTGTCAATACACACTCATCTGATCTTCCTGGCGAACATTGGCTTGCTATCTACATAAGTGAAGACCGTGTAGGGTGTTTTTTTGACAGTTTTGGAAATGCACCTACCTATGACAAGTTCCCTAAAATTATTAGTGATTTCCTTAAAACAACATGCACGACTTTGAGGTATTCTACCAGACAAGTTCAAGATTTTACATCAACTACATGCGGTCAACATTGTGTGTTTTTTCTATACCACATGGTTAGACTGTGTAATTATGAAGAAGTGATGTCAAAATATGGTTTTAATTTAACTAAAAATGACAATATGGTTTCAGCCTTTGTGAAACATTTGTATCCGTGTGTTTGTAAGAACAGGTCGTTTATTTGTATACAACATGTTCAAAAAGGAGAGATGTTTATTGTATAACCCTGTGTAGTGTAAAGCTGACGAATAAAAACACTGATTTTCAAAAAGATTTTCAACTCTGGTTCGTTTATTTACAAATATACATGTAACAATAATAAAACAACAAATGACAGTTTTTCAAACAATGTGAAAAATATTCAAAACAATCAAGTAAACAACACAATCACACACACATCAAATAAAATAAAAATAAAATATATAACAATTAGAAGTTTAACCAAACACTTCTGTCTAAAACGGGGGAGTGAAATCTGGGGTGTTCAACACTCTTAACAGGCGATTGCAAAGTGTCTTTCACTGGTGTAGCATAATCAGCAGACTTTTTATTTTTTAACAAATTAATTTTTTTGTCTGACAAACTTATTTGGTATGGTAGAAAGAGGGATGTTTAAAACAGCAAAAGCCTCTAGAAACTCACTCCACCCTTGAGGTCTACGATCATCGCTAACACGGTGTGCGGCGGTGATGCTTTTCACCAAGTCCAGAATATGTGACCCTGGGATCGTACGTCCATTTAAGACAAATTCTCCTAATTCATTCCAGGAAGACACATCTTTTGATTTAGACATTGTATCTAAAACATACTGAACATTCTGTCTGCTTCACGAAGATACATTTCTAAGAACATCATCGGTTATGGAATGTTTGTTACCAGTCTGATCGACAACATTTATTTCCTTATTAACAGTACCCGCATGCGGCAATGACAATGTTAAAGTATTGGTCTCCATATCACCATGTTTAGCGATGGTTAAATATCTCTGTAACACGGATGTATAAAGTTTGGCCTTCTCGTGGGGGTCGAGATCCCTCCTGGCCAAAATATCTCTGATCGACACGTCCAAATCATTTTCTACAATTTGTCGGACAGCGCCCCGACTGTTATCACTCTTTAACTTATCCAACTGGTGCTGAGGTACCAAAAATAATTTTTCAGCATACTCCATGTCTTCAGTTTATCTCCCCGCTATCAAGCTTGCTATAAATGGTAAAGCAACGCTTAACAACGGTAAAAGAAAGCCGCCTTTCTGATTAATTATTTTCTTTTTCCGTGAAACACCAACCTTTTTATCAGCGATAAATTTAATTTCAGACTTCTTCTTCTTTAACTCACGATATTGTGTTGATGTGAGAGGTACAGTGCCATTAAGAACATTAAGGGCAACCTCACACAGAGTTAAGATAAGTTCATTAGACGCCGTTTGTAAAATAACACGTCTCTGTGCTGGTGTGGCTTTAAATATAAGTTTAAGAAGTGGCAGGTTTCTATATAGTCTGTCCGACATACTGATCTATCTGCGTATTTTCGGAATGTAAACAACAGGCGTGTTTGAAAGCAGATCTGTTCTGAGACGAAAGTTTTCAGGAGTCTTAGCTTTATAATCAATTAAAAGGTGACCGAACGGCTTGCTAACAGCGTTTTGAAAACATTCCATGAAAAATTTGGTGTTGCCGGGGTACATCTGTCTACCTAATACACAAACCTGATTGTTGTCTCTTGGATTTTTAAATAATATGAGATAGTTTGTGTTCAAACTAATTGTCCTACTAGACTTTCCTTGAAAAAACAAATTTTGCATTAAGTAAATGGCGCTTAAATTTCTGTGATGTACATACTCTGTAAACACCTTTTCCACTTCGGCATTATTGCTGGCATCTTTCATAACATCCTCAATTATTAACAAATTATTTCTGTTAAGCGGTAAAAGTGTGTCGTCACATAGCGACGTTGGTTGGAAAATGTTGGATATTTTCCTTTTCAAAATAATCCCTGATGTATTCGGCCCTCTCTTCCTCTGTGACAGCATGTGCTGGATAACCACTGGCCTCCTGCTTGTACTGTAAAAACGTCTTTACATACTCGCAGAACAACGTCTCTGAACTGTCTGGGAAATGCCAAACTTCGTGGATTTTTGCAACTACATACCCTTTCTCAACAGCCTTTACTAGTTCAATACTGACCCATGACCCCGTTATAGATCTCTCTTCATCACTATGCATACACGAACGCAACTGGTTTTCGTGCTCGGCACATGTGCGGCACAGCGGGAACATTAACTTTCCATTACAACGGTATGGTAAAACAGGGTGGAGGAGTTTTCTTGGCGGATATACTGTTGCCTTGACTAGACCATAGTAATCCTCAAGAGGTTGAAAGTCTTTGAAAAATATTTGGGGGTGCCCTACCGGGTATTTCTTCCGGGCCTGGCAGAATGGGTACAAGCTAGTGAAGTCCAAATATCTAATCTTCTCACCCTCCTTTGCTTTGTAATACAAATTATACGCATTTGTTCGACCACCAAAAAGTGCGTCTCTTGGTTTGAGCCTTTCAGGAGCTGTGTAATTAGAAATGAACGTGGCAACATCCAAATCATCCCTATTAGCAGATGCCCACTGACATTCCCACATCACTTCAACTTCTAGACCATATGCACGAACAAGCGTCTCCACCTTGGTATCAAACCGCATTCGCAAATCTCCATACAAGACCTTTGACATAGGATGGCACTGGTTCGGGTTGTAACGACATTCATGACCATGATGCATGCAACCATTAAATTCTAAAGCTTTTCGCACACCATCTTTTTCATAATAACCATCCACATAATATTCGCCAAACTTCATTTCCCCGTGAGTTAAAGCGTGGTGCACATCAACATCTCTTACATGCTTAACATACTCAAGCCATTCAATAGAGACGTTAGAGAATGTCTTGTGCTGGTTAATGTATGCGTTGTTGTGTGTCAGCGCCAGCGTGTCTTTTGGTAGAAAATGTGTTTTGTATACTGCCATACAACATGATGCTAATGTCGTATAATTAAACGGGTCTAGCTTTGTGCACTGAATGAATTCTTCGCGATACTTGATACATGCTTCGCGCAGTAAAACAACGTCGTTCCTACCGTAAACATACAACTCCTTTTGGAAGTCAAAAACACCGTTTGAGACTGTGTCGTACCATTCGTCAAACTCTTTTTTGTCTTTGTCGTTCATAGTGTCATAACCATAAAAACCCTTTTCAGGGTATGGCCCCACATAGTTCTCATTTTGTTTTAAATTGAATTTGTGTGGGAAATGTCCTTTCTCGGAGCATGTTAGATTTAAGGCTGATGTTGTTTTAGCCAAACGCATTGGAATGAATGAATATGAGTCTATGTAACGTTGTTTGTATGTTTCATCATACATGGAGATCAGTCTACACCCCATCATGGTGATTTTGACAGCGACACCCACACTAGAAAAATATTCCAATAATAGAAAATTGTCAAAACCGGCCGCATTGTGTGCTACCCATGTGTACCCTTGATATTTGAGCTGTCTAAACTTTCTCATAAGCCTTTCTATGCAGTCAGACCCTTCTGCAGTGAATTCTGTACCATCATATGTAATAGCGCAGACAAAATTAGCTTCATGCTTTCCGTTTTCAAAGCGTGTCTCAAAGTCGAAAAAGATGTAGGAATTACTGGGTTCTTTTATTTTGATCGGCTGTATGTAACATTCATGTGTGGTGTCCGATATTAAATCTTCACCACAATGAACACAACGACCCGACACACACTTGTGGGGTTTTGGTTTTATTATACTTACATGATAAAGATGGCCACATTTTTTGCAATACTTAGTTAGATTGCATGAGGATGCTATCACCCCTGTAATAGACTGTTGTTTTGGTTTCTTATGCTGCTCATAGCAAGAGACAGACTTGCAGTAACGCGAACAGTCATCACAATATTTCACACGCCTGGGGTGTTTGTGACACAACGCATCTTGACACACATCGCAACTATATTTACAGCTATGATCTCTGGCGTTAGTGTAGGCCGTATAACAAAACGTGCAAACATGCGGCACCCCCATGAACGCTTTCAAATTTTTTACCAAATAATAATGACCGTCATGGAGGTACAGAAACGCAGTCGTGGTATGTGGTTTGTCTTTGGTTTGGTACTTTTCTAATTTACCCGAACGACTCTTGTGGAACTATTTTAATACCATACTTATATTCAAAACGACCAATATCATTAAAACCTACTCTATGGTCACGTGTGTAGCCAATGTTTATCTGTATCTGTTCGGCTATAGGTTCTAATGTGTTATGTGGTACATGCGGATTCAGAAAAAGAGCAATGCAGATTGCAAAACACAGATTGTTTGAGATGTTTGTTGGGCAGAAAAGATTCAGTCTGTTCCTTTTGATCACCTGATCGTGTGCTAGGTCACGCACCTTACGACGAACACCACCATTTTTACCCATGACTATCGAGACAGTCAGAGCCAAACTCTCATCCGTTTTAATACTGTTGTTGCTCTGCATAACCCTTTCAATAGCGTCTGAAAATCTGTCTACACTGTAACCATCCCTTGAAGACAACACCGTGTTTACATCAGATGTTAAATTACTACCTCTTAGGGTGATGTCGATAACACCGCCATCACCAGCCAAGACCCTGGAGAATGACACAATTTCTGACAACACATCGTGTATATAGGACGTGTATGAAGCTATGTCTGTGGATGGCGCGTCATGTAAATTCAGCATCCGGTGAAGCACAACGCTGTTAAACCGATTCCTAGACACTATGGTATAATCGTCTACAACACCACCATTTCTCACCAATTCTGCTATATGACAGTCAGATAAACCAAAGTTAGGAGCTGTTGGGTCAAATGCTGAATGTCCAGGTGTTGTCACACCGCTACCTGTTTGTTCATTGTTTATGTGTTGTGTATTATTTTGAATATCATTTTCTAGGTCTGCTATAGCCATGTCACATTCTTCGATAAGACAGTGTAGTTTTTCACTTGGAGACAACCGCCCCCAAGCATCATATGTTGCGTCATCACATGCAAAATCTGTTGATTGTTCGCCACTACTATCATATCTACAACGCTTAACCGGTTGTGTATGTGATGCTTGTCTTGTGTTTGTTAACCATTCATCCGGTGTAGTTTGTAATAATCCATGTGCGTTACTACTGTTATCGCTGTCTTGTATGTCTACGTCTTGTTGATTTTTACTAAACGATTCAATAGCCATATCACATTCGTCCATAAGACAAAGCATTTTTTCACTCGGAGACAACTGTTTCCACACTTCATATATTGGGTCGTCACATGCAAAATCTGTAGATGCCATGACTGTTTAGACCTATTTGGTTTTCGATACACAAATTGTTGGTTTTTAAATGTCAATGGTTTAAAATAATGCTATTACTTTTGAATGTACGTTAATGATTTGATTTATTTAACACATACTTGAAAAATAAACCACAGTAAATTATCAACACAATAATAATAATAATAACAATTATAATATTAACTATTATTATCTACAAGAAAAGACGGCCCTGCAACAGGGATCCGTGTTGTTTAACTGCAAAAGTCTGCTAAATTTATACAACAATTCTAACGCTGTTTTACTGTGCTCAACCTGTTTCTTACACAAACCATGAATATCCTTAACTAAATTGGTATTAGCTGTTTGTTCTTTACACAAGGCTTCAATACGTTCAACCTGTTTCTGAATAATATTGTCACGCCTGCGGTTTAAAGCAGCCTGCCTACGCTGTTCAATAGAGATTTTAGCAATCTCCTGTGACATCTGTCTCATCAACGTTATAAGCTCAATAGGGTTGTTAGCGCAATTACAACCCCCCACCTGGTTTTGTTGTTGTTGTTGTTGTTGTTGTTGTTGTTCGTGATCTTGATTGGATTTTATTTCATCCGTAACAGAGTCCCCAGGTTCGATCAGAGCATCATTTAACACATCATTCGGCACAACAGCAGCACCGTTGTCCTCCTTTACTGTAAAGCTGTTATCATTCCATGTTTTAATTAACTCATCAGACCATCCAGTGGCGCACAGACCAGGATCAACACAGTCCTCATACACCGACAGATCGAAAATGTCCAAATCTATGAACAGATCAAATAATGAAACACTTGTTAACACACAAACCTCATGTTATAAATAATACAAATAATATTTAATTGTGTTTTTATTACCGTTTGTTTTGTGGATATCGTCCAATCTAAGACGTTTACCACTACTTGAGCGCAATGTTTAAGCACCACCAGATCCAAAACTACCACGTTTTCCTTGTGGAACAGGCACCCTGATGTCCCTTGGGACGCTTTGATTGGATCGGGTAGGACTGCTTGTTAAACACGGCGTAAATGTTTGCGGCGCTTGGTCGTTGCTGGCGTACGTAGCATCCAATGGTTCAACAGCGGCAGAGGTGCCGGGAACAACTTCAAACCCTGGCGGTGTTAAGAGATTTGTTTCTTCAACCAAACGTGTCAACCCTACTACAGAGAACATATAAATTACACACTATTGCGCCACACAATCAAAATATAACACCATGAGTTATAAGATGTATCAGACAACATACCAAGAGGATTTAAATACCCCGTAGCATCCACAGTTTCTGAAGAAATGAAAAAATAATCTCATGAATAACAACTAAAATCAAAAAAGACACATAAAATAATAAAGAGCAGAGTCACACCTTCACAAAGTTGTGATAAACCTTCAATGCTCCTAATGGCACGGATGGTTTCTAACTCAGATGTACCTAGACAAGATAAACCCTGTTAAGTGGGTAAGAAAATATTATCACCGAAATTCTGACAAAAAAATTAGGTAGAAATCTGTAGTTTAACACTTACCGAGAATGTAGGACTCCATTGCGACTTCCAAATATTGTCGGTATAGGCTTTGTCACAAACACAGGATTCAAGTTAACTATATATACATGGGGGCTGTGGGTGTGTCATGGGGTGTGGTGTGGGTGTGAGGGGAAACCCATATAAGGGCATCTTGTACTGACCTGTCAGTCATAAGCCCGAGAATCAAACTGGTTAATTTTAACACCCCTAAAATATTCGCGAGGGCTGCTACCAAATGCTTTACCACGCCGTTTCTTCCTTGGCGCAAAAGCAAAGTTGGTTTCAGAACTAATAGTTGGTGTAACTGTAGATTCTCTTAAAAGAGACTGATTTACACACACTGTAGACATTTTAAAAAGCGTTTAGCCTTAGAAATCCACCAGGGTCATTTTAAATACCACATGCAAGCACAACCCACCCCAACATGTTGGGGGGTGTGAGGGTGTCAGGGGGTGGGGTGTAGGTGTGAGGGGAAGCCCATATAAGGACATCCTGTACTGACCTGTCACCTGGGTCATAAATCAGGGGTCATAAATCAAGGGGGTCATAAATCATTCACAGAGGTGTTTGACAGAAGGTGTAGGATATATACTACTGACAGTCACCCGGAGCAGGGCTCAAACCCCCCAACCCCAGCCCCAGGACCCTGGAGCTGTGTGATAGCAACACTACATGCTGCGCCACCGTGTTGCCCTAATCATAATTAATTATAAATATTTCAAATCTAGTTCCTATGCTCTATAAGTGATCCTAAAATACAGATAATACACTTAAATATAGCTTTGTCAGTTTTTAATAATTATTCACATTGTTGTGATTGACTTTTTCCAACACTAAATCTAAGTTTAAATTTTTTTTTTTCATTCATTCATTATCTGTAACCGCTTATCCAATTTAGGGTCGCGGGGGGTCCAGAGCCTACCTGGAATCATTGGGTGCAAGGCGGGAATACACCCTGGAGGGGACGCCAGTCCTTCACAGGGCAACACACACACTCACACCTACGGACACTTTCGAGTCGCCAATCCACCTGCAACGTGTGTTTTTGGACTGTGGGAGGAAACCGGAGCACCCGGAGGAAACCCACACGGGGAGAACACACCAACTCCTCACAGACAGTCACCCGGAGCGGGAATCGAACCCACAACCTCCAGGCCCCTGGAGCTGTGTGACTGCGACACTACCTGCTGCGCCACCGTGCCGCAAGTTTAAATTTGTCTTTTAGATGTCATTCGTTTCACTGAGGCCTACCAGGTACAGTGTTAGAGCACAACAAATGTTTATTTGTTATGGGCAAAAGTTGAGTGATTAATCTTAAAAACCTTTAGAATTTTAAAGCAAAATGGAGAAAAAAATTATGTATATTTAATTGCATAAAGAAAGAGAACCTCAAGGGTAAATGTGTAAATGTTAATACACAAACACAAATATGTTTCACTGTTCACAAATGAACACATCCCAATCTGTGTCTCACAGTCTGCAATTTGTACAAATACAGTTACATTCATAAATACATGTTTTTGGTTTTCATAGATATATCACAATTTTATGCAAAAATAAATACATTTGTTTAAATTTACATTGCAAATATTTGTAAAGTCAAATTCTCAAATTTAAAATATATTTGTAAAATGTAGAATCTTCATTTGTGGATCGAGTCACTCATGTGTTTTCGATGATGTGCATTTGTTCATTTCCTCTTGCTGATTTTTGGATTTTGAGACTTTCCTTTCGCATTTCACCTGCTCCAAATACAAATGCAGCCTGATCCACAAATGTGGCCAGCAGGCGAACAAGACACCGATAGGTGGCACTGTTGTTTTAGGACGTGAGGGGCCAACTTAAATGGAGACGCATTTGCGCAGCATTTAATATGGAAGTTCAAACAAAAAGCCCTGAATTCAGCTTCAGATAGTTAGGAACAGATAGTGAATTCAGATAGTTAGGAGGGGGATCACTGCGGAATACTTTTGAAGTAGCCCTAAATTTAACAACATTAAAATTCAGCGGAACTTCCTTAATTTTGCAGCAGACTAGGGTTGTCAAATAAAATACGTTAAAATCATCCCATATTTAGACTAAAACCATGTTGCGTATTGGACTGATACGGAACGCGATGTGTTTCGCATTTTTGAGATTGGATTGTTAAAACAGGTGAATTGTTTAAGACAGATGCTCTCCCTCCGCTGGAGGGAGGGGCAGATACCCCATGGCTCTGAAACAGAATATGCGCTTCTCATTGGTCATCACTTTTATTTAGCCAATCAGCAGCCAGAATTAGCTATCTATCATTTACTGCGGCAGCCAATTGAGTCATAGTCACGCCTACAGGGGTTTGTTTAGCTGCGGCCCTGAGAGAAACAGGTCAGTCCTGAGACACTGGGGAAACAACAGTGCCACCTAGCGGTGGCTTATTCGTCTGCTGGCCACATTTGTGGATCAGGCTGCATTTGTATTTGGAGCGGGTGAAATGTGAGAGGAAAGTCTCAAAATCCAAAAACCCGCGAGAGGAAATGAACAAATGCACATCACCGAAAACACGTGAGTGACTTGATCCACAAACGCTACATTTTACAAATAAATTTTTAATTTGAGGCTTCAACTTTACAAACATTTGCAATGTAAATTTAAACGTATTTATTTTCGCATAAATTTATGATAAATCTATGAAAACCAAAAACACGTATTTATGAATGTAACTGTAATTGTAAAAACTGCAGACTGTGAGACAGATTAGGATGTGTTCATTTGTGAATAGTGAAACATATTTGTGACTTGTGTTTAATTTGTGGATTAACATTTACGCATTTGTAAAGAATTTTAAGACTAATCTCTCTCCATAGGATAAAACCAAGCTCCAGATTTGAAAGAAACCCAGGGGTGTTTCTGTTTATCCATCTACTATGAGAAAACATCTGGAAAAAAATTACCTGAAAGAAATGAAAGCAAGTCTCCTGAAATAAAGAGAAGCTGAAATAAAAGTAATCCTAAATATATAATATCCTAATATATATATATATATATATATATATATGTTTTGTTATGTTACAAGTCATATGCAAATCAAGTCCCCACACAAAAACTTAGCAACAGACTGAGAATCCTTTCACTTGGTTGGACAAGCCTCAGGTCATCATGGATATTTAATCCATGATGACCTGAGGCTTGTCCAACCAAGTGAAAGGATTCTCAGTCTGTTGCTAAGTTTTTGTGTTGAGAGGTCATAAGCAGGTGGGGACTTGATTTGCATATGACTTGTATATGGCATGTCATGAGAGGATACAGGATGACTTATTTTTTATGATTTATTATTGTTTCTTAATATAGAGTAATATGATTGTAGTTGGAAATGGAAAATGTGACTTATAATTTGGAATAATATGAAAGTATATTACTGTGACTTTCACATTTATTTATAAGGTGTTAATCTGTATTTGATGTTTCAATTTGCATCTGTTCTTTTTGCAAAAGATACTGGTTGGTGTTTGCTTTCTTTTCTCCTAGAATGATATTGGGGAAGAACATTGTAAGGGTGGTTGGTTGTTCAGGGACCCTGATGTGCTGAAGGAGTTCATACACTTGCATATGGACAATAAAGAATGAACAAGGACACTGTGATAAAATGCCCAGATCCTCTCTAGATTGTTTGATGGATATTTCAGGGAAGATAGCTGACAGGTCTCACACGCCGTCTTATTAATTTTAATTTTTTTTGAGAATCTGTGTAGTCGCAAATATGTAGTGTCTGAATCTCCATATGATTTTTGTCTTTGTCTTCATGGGTTTGGAATGTTAAGCTAGAAGGCCATTTCCTGAATTGAAAAGTCAGAAGGTGATAGGCCCAGGTCTCTCACTCTTTATCTCGTTTAGTTTCAAAGAGATGAGATGATTTCCAGATGTTTCTATATGTTGTATGAAAAAAAACCCTATTTAAGTGGAGAGTTTAGGATGGACAGGCAGAGGAGTTTCATATTGGCCTCAAATCCTCTCGCATCCATAATGCTTGATTTGATGCATCAGTGTGCAAGTTATCATTCTGAACCAATCTACTTGGAGTGGGTAGGTTCTTGTTCTTAATCATCTGCCATGTAACTGTCCAGGAGCTTTTAGTTATTTTGGTGTATTTTTGATAAACGATTTGTCATTCTGAATCATCTGGCATGCAACAGTTAAGTAGACTTGAGTGAATTGGATATACATGGAATGTGAAGGGATCCTGAATCGTCATAATTTTATTTACTTTCCAGTAGCTGTTTTTTACTTGGTTTATCTATAGCATACAAACCCAGTAGTTTTGAGTTACTTGGCTCTAAGTGGAGTGTGCAAATTCCCATATGGAATGATGCCTTTTGTAACTGCCCAGTATCTCTGAGTTACTGATCCAACTTAGAGTGTGCTCTTCTCATTCTGAATTAACTTCAGTGTAACTACCTAGCAGTAACGTGTTACTTGGTTCTACTTGAAAATTCATTCTGAATTTTCTGTAGTGTAACTGCCCACTAGTCCCGTCTCCTATATCTGGTCCTGTCGTGTCCCCAGTTCCCGTGTCTGTTCCTGTCTTGTCCTGAGTCCTGTCTCTTGATGGTTCTTTGTCTTGTCTTAGTCTGTCTTGTTTTCTATGCTCTCTCCTGCGCCAGCTCCTGGGGTCTAGGTGTACGCGCCCCGGGAGTTGCGCGTTCAGGAGGGTGCATGTGTCACACACTCGTCCTGTCATGCCTGTTTTCCCCACCATGTGCTCTATAAGCACATGGCTCTGTCTGTTATTGTCCATGTCTCTGCCCTTGTCCCGCATTTGTTCCTCCTCCTCCTCGTCTGTCTCATTTGTTACCCTGCCCTCTCATTATCCGTTTCAGGTGTTTCTTGTCTGGTAGATGTATTTAAGTTCCCTTGTGTCATTTCCTGGTATCGGTCATTTGTTTCACTCCCTAAGTCATGTTGGTCTTTTTTCCTGTGTTGCCGTGTCATGTTACCCAGTCTGGTTTGTCTGTCTCAGTCATCTCCTGTGTCATGTTATTATGTCTGTCTGTTGTGTTTTCTCTATCCCTCTGTGTTAAGTTTCATATTTAGCTCTGTCTTTAGGTTTATCTTCAGCTTAGTATCCCTGTCAAGGTCTTTAGTCTGTCTATCTTTCATGTTTGCTTTAGTTCTCCATTTTAGGTTTAGTCCGTCTAGTTCTTTGTATTTAAGTTTAGTCCGCTTACCTCCCTGTGCCTGTCTCTGTTCGCTCCCTGCGTTATCTTTCTCTTTGTTTTGTTAAATTAAAGTATCTGTGTTTTTAGCAAGTGTGTCCACCTCCGTCAGTCCGCCTTGTGAATCGTGACAAAAGGGGGGTGCTCGTAGATTAAACTTGACCACAGTCCTGGAAAAGAAACTTGTACAAGAAGCTCTCTTGGACACTGCATCAGACATCACTCTGATGTCATCCACACTCTTTGATGAAGTGTGGGCTGCAGCAGACCACGCCCCACGGAGATTACAGTTAAAAATCTGTTCCCTCCAAATTGTGCCTTATTCATACACTGGTATCAACATCAGGTCGGTGGCAAGAGTGCTCATAACAATATGACCCATAAGTCTGGTTCACCCTGTATATGTGTCTCCTATTGAAAACATTCCCTTCCTTATTGGCAAGGACCTTCAAGTGACTTCAAGTGACTTCAAACCACTTGAAGTGACTTCAAACCCCTGCCCATTTCACACTCACATCACTTTGAAGCTCAGTCCTGTCACCTAAACACCAGGTCCACAGAGACTACTAACACCTTTCACACTCCAACAATGACAAAGGATGCCATGAGCCAGAGAATCTTAGTTCATGTTGAACAAATGACTGTCCACACAATAACAGTCCCTTTTGCTAACACCCATACTATACCATACTATTTCCACTACAAGCTGCTAGTGTGTTGTAAAAGGCTTCTAGTACAAATCAAGGTAAAAGGGTACCATAGTGAATAGTGCATGAAAATTTATAAAAATGTATTATAAAAAATACTGTGCACGAATTTGTGATTTGTAAACAGATCTCAAAAGTTTCACTGTTATAACTAGTCATTAAACCTAAGGCATCTACTCAAAATACCTAATATCTCTCTTTTTGAGCCAGTTGTAATAGTATTAGTTTAATGTTTAGTTTAGTTATAGACAGTTGTATGTGTGTTATATGATTTTATCAGCAGAAAATGGTTTATTCTGTTGCCATAATACTTGAAAATAAAATTGCACAGCTTGGACCCAACCTGAATTAATTTTTAGTTAAATTGATAATTCCCTGGATTTGTACAATAAATTTCTCAAGCATATTCAGCATGAAAAATCAACCTGAACCCTGCTCCTAAACTCTACACATTAAATATAAGTATAACGGTTAGAAGCAGTAGTATTTTCTGGTGCTATCCTCTTGTATTTACAGCACAATAAGGCTTCTCTGGTTACACAACAGTTTGCATGGATTTAGTTAAACAATTCTATCACTGAATTGGTGATTGTGTAGTGATTGTAAATTGCCTTCATATAATAAAGAATAATAAAGTGTTACACATTTATTATTTCTGATTTTTACATTGTATTTGTACCACTTTTGGATATTGTTGATTTGTCTGCATTATCTTTTGGAACAGGGGAAATAATTTGCCAGTGTACTGGGAGATGAACATGTGCCATGGTATGCACTCTGGGAGGCAGAGATAAATGCAGGGAGGATACTTTTATTACAATGAAAAAGACACAAAGGAAGCAAACAAAGAATACAACTATAACTACACTATACACAGACATGAACAGAAAGACCCAGAAAACTAATCACAGAAAGATAAAGCTAAACTTAAACACAGAGCTAAAGCTAAACCTAGACTGAGATACTTAGATACCTAGACAGGGATATTCAGATACTTAATAGATACTTAACAAAGACCTAAATAAAAAAATACTTAAGTAGAGATATTTGGGAACAGAAATAGAGACACAGAGATACAAAGAACAGAGATACCTAAACACAGAGATACTTAGACACAGATACTTGGAAAGACACAGAGATACTGAGACACATAGGGATACTTGGAATGCAAATGGTTAACAAACACTGAGACTAATGATATTAGTCTTAACATAGAGGGCAATACAAAACACTTGGGAACACTGAGCTGCATTGTGCTGTATGTGCACACTCCCATGCCTGTGCTACAAGTTGTATTCCCTGTGCTTTTCCACCTGTAGCTGCTTCTCCTGGTGGCTGGTTGGTGATGCAGGGTGGCAAACGTGGCAAGTTCTCGGGTGTTTCGCCCGGGAGTTGTCACCCACTTTTTTTATTTTTTATTTATTTATTTTTTTAGCCTCCTCTATATTGTGCTAGCTGTGGTTGGTCTATCTGACTATCACTGCTTGAGCATGACATTCGGGTACATGCCAGCCCAACTCCACACTTTTTGCTTTCATTCTCGGCTTGACAGTTCCACGTATAACTTATGTCAGTCACTTGGCATAACCTGGTGCCCACGCTACATTCATCACTCCTCCAGATCTCGACTTATAGCGTATCGTTCTTTGGACTCTGCTATTCTGCTATTCCTGTCGTATGGTCTAGTGGGTGGAGTCAACGCTTTGCATCTTCGTACAGCTCTCAAGGAATTAACATTGATGTTCTCCGGCCTCTCCCTCGAGCCACCCCACTGCCATTGATGAACTGCTCCAACATGTCACACAGACTCAAACGTGGACTACTTAACTCTCGCTCTATCTTAAATAAAGCTCCTTTACTTAATGATCTTATAGTTGTGAACAATATCAGTGTATTTTTCCTCACAAAGACATGGCAAAAACCTGGTGATCATCTCCACCTTAATTTGTTGGCACCTAGTGGTTTTTGATATTTATCTAAGCCCAGGCCACAGGGGAAGGGTGGATGGTCTCTTAATGTATGTCTCTGTGAGTTTCATGAGGTAAAATCATTTGAATACGTGGCTCTGAAACTGGTTAGCTCAACCCCTGTGTTGTTTCTGTTAATCTATCGCCCACCAAAGACTTCCTCTGACTTCTTCACAGAACTCTGTGAGATACTCACCTTGGCCAGTTCTTTATGTCCAGCGCTGATCATGCTTAGGGATTTTAACATCCATGTTGATACTATCTGTTAATTGAAAACTGAATTTGAGTCTCTTTTAGACTGTTTTAGCCTGATACAACATGTTGATTTTCCCACACACTCACATGGCCACACATTCTATTTAATTTGTTATTCTGGGTCTATCTGTTACCTCTGTTTCTGACTCTATTGTTGGTGTTTCTGACCACAAGTTTGTTGAAGCATCTGTTAACATCTTGGTTTCACGCCAGTGTAGTAAATCTCCTTCCTTCCGTAATATCAAAGCTATCAAACCTCAATGGTTTTCTGCACTTTCATATATTTCTCAACTGTCCTGTCCTAATGACATTCTGACTCTCTTTAATGACACTGTTTCTGGGATACTAGACCAATTGGCTCCTTTAAAGACCAGACAGGTCCCTGCTGGTTACTCCTCCCCTTGGTTCACTCCTGAACTCTGTGCTTTAAAAAACACTGATAGGTGTCTGGTGCGTCACTTCAAGAATACTGGCCTTACTGTGCACTTAATAGCATATACTGACCACATGATTTCTTATAATACTGCTTTAAAATCTGCCCATTCTGCATACATTTCATCTCTTATTAATAAGTCTGTTAGGAAGCCCAAAACACTTTTCGCTACTGTTAGTAAACTCATTAAGCCTCAGACAATCAAGAACTTTAACACTGCTGAGCAATGTGAAGTTTTTCATATATTTTTTAATCACGAGATTACTAAAGTCTACCATCAGCTCCTCCCATCTTCCTCACCTGAGCATAGTATTCATTTGAACCCAGCTCATAACTAGTTTTTCTCCAATTGAGCTTTAATCCACATGCTTGTACCTATCACCTCGATACTGCTCCATCACCACTTCTTAAAAAATATTCTGCCATTTTATCCAGCCTTATTTCCCATCTCATTAATATGTCTTTTGCCTCAGGTAATGTCCCCATAGGCCTTAAAACATATATATATATATATCAGAGGCGATTGCTCTAAGACTGCAAGGGAAGCTCAGCTTCCGCTAAAATGTCAAAAAATAAGTGATCAAATATATACTGTTGTGTGTACATGTCATTGAATAAATATGCACTACAACGCGCTCAACTTTTGTTCAGAATCAGCTTCTTATCACTGGTAAAGACGCGGATTTCCTCTCAATCATTCCCACAGATTCACAGTGTTTTAAACAGTGTAGATGCTGAGCGTCCACAGAGTTCAATAGCGAAGCAGCGAAGTGCAGCGAAACGAGACGAGTCATTGGATAAATGCTGGGCTTTGTCCCGCCCATCGGACGCTCAGCGTCTCTGGGGATCTATGGCGCAGCGGGCTGGCCCGGACGCTCAGCTTCTGCATGATGATTGGATGATCTGTCTGAGGCTGAATCCCATTTTGATTGACAGTGAAATGAGCGAATCAGCGATCTAGTCAAGTCACTGGAAAAGACGCCTTGTTGGTACGACAGGGTCACAGATCATTTTCTTAAAAAGGAACGGAGGGTAGAATTTACGTATAAATAAACCGACACATTTTATGATGTAGGCCGAAATTGAGCTTCCCCTCCTTGAAAGACCAGCATCTGCCACTCTGCCATATATATATATATATATATATATATATATATATATATATATATATATATATATATATATATATATATATGTATGTACTTGAACCCATCCTACTCTGAACAACACCAGAGCAAAACAAGCAAAAAAACAACAACAAAAAAAAAAAATACTTAAGACAAGTGAAATCATTTATACATGTTTTTAAATAATCATTTAATATTCTTAGTCATGTTCTCAGAGTAAGAATGATGAGATGTATTACTGGATTTTTTTTTTCACCCATTAAAATATTAATTGCATTTTTGTGCATGTTCAAGGACATGAAAAAATATAGTTTTATGCAATACCACCTTCATAACTGAAACCTAATATACAGATACATTGTCATGTGCAATGCCCAACCCGGTCACCAGAGGTCCTCATCGCCAGAAGAGTATCTGTTGCCCTACTCACCTGTTTTCAATACCTCATTAACCCCTCTACTTATACTTCCCTCACACAGAGATTCACTGCAAAACATTGCCAGTATTTTCTGCAAGCCAAGAATACTTAGTTATTTGCCCTCTTGTTTTTTGATCTATGCCTGCCTTTTGAACTCTCCATTTTGGACGTTGCCTTGGAACTGTTTGCCTGGTTTCTGTGATTCATAATTCTGGTTTTTGAACTCTGCTTTTTGGATTTTGTGTTATTAAAGCATGCATATGGATCCTACAAAATTGTCTGCCTCAGCTTCATTGCATACATTTTCTAAGTGTTATGTAGCTTACATGCTAAGATAATGTGCTACATAATATGACAAATCTAGGCCCATATTTTATTGTCATAGCAGTATGAGCTAATAGGAATAATTGTGCCCAAGATGGATGACTGCAAGAGACTGCAGATATTTGCTCTAATAAGCATGTGTTTGTATCTCCAGCATCATTTTCTCCAGTCATTTCTGAGTCCCTCTGATTCAAAGAGCTCAAATTTTTAAATAGGTTCTAATGGGCCGCTTGTGTGTCAAATGACTCATTGTGCAGGATTCCCCTTTAGGCTTGCTAGGATCTTTGATTAATTATTAAATCATTTAATGACTGACAGGCCAATGGCATTCACTCCACAGTAGATGTCAAATGTTTCATCATAGTATGTCAGTTTGGTGTCTGGCTGATTAAAAGGCATTGTTAGACACTGACTGACATAAATGTAAATTATATTTCAAAGATCTCATACACATTTTAATGAATACTTAGAAACTGGCTTGTTATTACAAGGTAACTACAACATTTATGCATATACCAATGTATTTTAGATATAATTGGAATTATCCAGTAAACACATTATGCATTATCATCTTTAAACATGTAACCTTTAATACCCTAACTTAGTCTAGATTTTATTTATTTAAAATTCAAGTGAAATATTAGACAATTGAAATATTTTTGGGCAACATGATGAGAAATTTCAAAGCAGGTTAAATAAATTACACTGAAAGGTCAAATTTTATATTTAGATAATCATATCATATGTAATGTAATATGTAATGACCAGGAATGCAATATATATATATATATAATTTCAGTGGCTGAGCAGCTGTATCCAATCTGTTCGTCACCAATCGAAATGCAAAGCATAAGATGCAGTGGTGTAAAGCATGTCATCACTGGATAGTTTCATGCATAAATTATTATTTTATGGAGGTGGAAATTACTTTTCAATGATCTTTTTCTACCCACAAACAAGATTTTTTTAAAATATATATTATTCTGCCAAATATACACAACTGTCCACATTAAAGGTTCAAAATGCACTACAGGCACCACACACAGGTACACTACTGGTTTAGAGTACTTGGTAACAGGTCTGAGTCATGGGGGAAGCAGTCCAAGTAAAGAAACCCAGACCTCTCTCTCCCTAGCCACTTCTTCCAGCTCTTCTGGGGGGATACAGAAGCGTTCCCAGGCCAGTCAGGACATATAATCTCCCCAGCATGTTCTTGGTCTTCCCCGTGGCCTCCTCTCTGTTGGACCCGAAACACCTCACCAAGACGGGGTGGAGATATGGAGGTGAGGTGTATTTTATAAATATATTATTAAGTGCAGCATTAAGAAATGTTCACTGTCCTGTGTGGACAGGAAACTATAAATCTATCTTTACATGTGTAAATGTAAACCAAACTTCATATTCATCATATTTGGAAGGGTAAATGAAACACACACACACACATAGAAATACCTGAGAGAGAGGAGGAGAGAGAACAGAGCGCAGAATTGAACACCTCTCTCACAGGATCTTTAAGAACCCCTAAGACACTGTTTCTGTAAATAAAAATAAAAATGTATTTACAACTTTAAAGTGTTTGCAGATTCTTTTCCATCATCTGTTTTCACAATACTGAAATAAACAACAGAGGCATTCAGACCAAATTTCCAAACCACCTCAACTGGCTCCTCTAGACGTGGAGGAGCAGTGGCTCCACTCAGAGTCTCTCCCGGATGTCCAAACTCCTAACCCTATCTCTAAGGGAAAGCCTAGACACCCTGCGGGGAAAATGCATTTCAGCCGTTTGTACCTGCAAGCTCATTCAATCAGTCATTACCCAAAGTTCGTGACCATAGGTGATGTTTGGGATATAGATTGAAAGTTAACTCGAGAGCTTTGCTTTTTGGCGCACCTCTTTCTTAACCACACCGGACTAGTACACACTCAGCATCACTGATCTGCCTATCAACCTCCCTCTCCATCTTTCCCTCACCCATGAACAAGACTCCAATATACTTGATCCAGATCTCACTTCCAACCAGGGAAAGAACACTCCACTCTTTTCCAATTGAGTACCATAGACCCAGATTTGGAGGTGTTGATTCTCATCCCTGCCACTTAACACTTGGCTGCAAACTGGTCCAGCAAGAGCTGGAGGTCCCGGCCTGATCACATCAACATGACCACATCATTTGCAAAAAGCAGACATGGGATCCTGAGACCACCGAACCAGACACCTTCCACCACTTGGCTATGCCGAGAAATTCTGTCCATAAAAGTTATTTACAGAACCAGTGACAATGGGCAGTCCTTGACAGAAACCAGTCAGGCTTACTGCCAGCCATATGAACCAGACTCCTGCTCTGTTTATACACTGGATAGCTCATAACAAAAAGCCCAGTAGCCCATAATCCCAGATTACGCCCCCCCACCCCAAACACACACAAAAAAATATACCCAGAGGGACACTGCTGAACGGTCTCCATCTCTCCATGTTTTCCTCTGCAGTCTTATAAATAAAGACTCAGTCCTCTGACATTTGAAAATTCCCAAAAGAGCTGTCACAACCTTCTGCCATTTTTGCCTGAAATAAAAACAAACCCACACAGCCAAATCCACCCGCATCTCAGCAAATCAGGCGGGGGTGTCCCCATTTACGCATCCTCACTGGTATCAGTGCAACTCCACGCACTTGTTCCGCTGTGAATATAAACAAGAGCCTTTCCATGAGACTGTTCAAAATTAGTATTTTGAAAAAGTATTTCCAACTGTCTCCATCATATAAAATGCAATATTTAATTTCAAGTTGGATTAAATACTGTGTAGTGTAAGTATACATTATGTAGTGGGATGAATGTGCATTAATTTCTAATAATAAATTTGACATTTTGGGACTTAATCTGCAGAAATGTAGTCATTATCAGTGACCTCCCTTCACTCTTTTCACAGGATCAGGAATCCAGATAACATTTTGGTGCCTAAATGTCTTGCCCTTGCTCGCTCTGCAGGTCTTCAACATTTCAGCCCAGCCTTGTGTTAAACAACACAGGTGTTTCTCGAAGGTTCCACCGAACCTTCGTTGTTCACTTGTGTAGTTGGAACTTCAACTTGAGACCTGTGGTTAGTTCCTGGTGAAAATGTCATCAATGACAGAAGACATAGTAGAATTGGGGTAGTTTATATTTATATATGTATATATATATATTATGTATGCAAATAATACATTCAATAATATCAGGTTTACCTGTGAATTAACACAAAAATTACTGTAGTTTTAAACTTTTAAATAACAAAAAATCATTTGTTAAAAGAATGACTTGTAGCCTATATATAAAATTCAAGGTTATTATTAAGAAGGTATATATTAATTTAATTTACATAACAATTATAAAAATTTTTGAAACACATATATTAAAAAACCTTGGCGTCCCCTCCAGGGTGTATTCCCGCCTTGCGCCCAATGATTCCAGGTAGGCTCTGGACCCCCCGCGACCCTAAATTGGATAAACGGTTACAGATAATGGATGGATGGATATTAAAATATACAGTCATCATTTAACCCCTGGTTTTAACCCTCTCAAGTCGACGCTCCTGCCGGCAGGGATAAATCAGAACTTGAAAAACAATTACGCAACTCAGTGAGGTTTTATTCTAGAAACATAATAAACACACCACCAGAAACCTTAAAGGGTGTACATTCCAAATACATTATATGGAGGTTTAAATAAAATGTTTACCTGGTTGTTAGAGAAAGATAAGTAACAAGAGGCACATCTCTGACCCTTGATGGCCCTCCCATCCGTATTCATATGACAATAGCATGATAATCCGGCCGCTCTTATTCGAGGATTACGACATGTGAAAAAACGCTCATTTTAGTCATATAAACAAAAGCACATGGCTGTGTTTTCACACTGATAACTAAGCTCCAAGACGGTGCAGTCAGGCATTACGTCTGCCTGAGGAGGAACAACTTCATTTTGTGATGAATAAGTGAAATATATTTGACTCCTTTTTCTGAAGCATATTTGGCAATGGTTAGGCTCAGTGCTACACCGGTTCAGTATATTTTCCAGTGACAGATTTCATGAAGCTGACGGTAAATGTTTTGTAAATGCTCAGAGGCACAGGGTACAGCTGAAAAAATGGCTTGTATTAAAGTTTGGATACTCTCCCCTGCTTTCATACAGTCATCTGAAGCTCAAATGGCTTTGTTGTTCAAAAGCAGTTTTTGTTGTTGCTAAATAAATAAATGATCAACATTTACATCCATACTTTCTGTGGTTCTCACTGATGGGATAGAGTGGGGGTTAATGGGCCATTATTTTTGACAGTGGGGTGGGGATTTCTCACCTGTGTTTCCCACCTATCTCATGAATAGTCAACATGAGCCACTGGTATTGAGAAAAACAATGTCAGGTCAGATTCAGAGCAAAACAGAAGAAAAACTCTCTGATTAAACTATCAGAAATCTGTAAACACTAGCGTGTAGCCAGCACCCATGTCTACAAAGTTCAGAGCTCAAAAAACTACATAAATGTTTCCAATGTGTTTTTCACTATATATCAGCACCTTTGAAATTACGTTTTTAGGAAGTCCAAGTTTAGACTTAATTTAAACAAAACAGATGAATGACATATGACATGCTGAATATTAGCATGTGTAGCTTTTTGAGAACAAACATTAGGTAGGTGAAATTTGTTAAAATGTCAAGGCATGTCAGATAATCTCAGACAAGGCTGAAAGGCCTCAGATTCCGGGGGGGGGGGGGGGGGGGGTGTAAATGTGCGGAAGCTGTACTAATATGTGATGTTGAAAGTAAAGATAGATTCAACAAGTGATCTATAAACAACTGTTAAAATGCTCACTTTTAAAGTCCTGAGATTCCTCAGTGTTAGGGTCGTGGGGTGCAGACTGACGGATGCGGACGCCCTAATAACTCAGGCTTTATTTAACAGGAAATTAACAAAACAAACATTAACGAACTAGAGGGCAAACACTAACTGGGGAAAGAACAAGACTGTGAACGAGAATCGGGAACAAACAGTATGAAGAGCCATACAATACAAAGAACAACTAAACGAAACATTACCAAGAACAAATGAACGACACCAGGAAGTGAGGGAAGGGGGCTTAAATACAACAACAAACGAGAAACACCTGAAACGGATAACGAGGGTGACGAACAAGGAGGTGGAACAAAGGCGGAGACAAGAAACAACAACAAACATAGCCATGTGCTCGCTCTCAGCACATGGCCGGACAAAACAGACATGACGAGGGCGTGACACTCAGCAAGTTAAGTCTCTGCTGTGCCTTTTTATGGATACAGTTACTGTGATTTGTGAGGGACAGGAAGTTGTCCTGTTCCCAGATATTTGACTCCACCTGCTCCACAAGCTGACCCTGTATGAGGATAAGCTGGCACAGGGATGTGTTTGCTTCCCTGATTCCCCCATTCCTAGGGAACATCTCTTTGATATATTCAGTTCCAGGTGAAAATCATTGAATATATGGATCAAGGTGCTGGCTGTCTGCTGATACCGGAACTGGTCCTCCAATGTTTTTACTGAGGCCACCAGAGCCATTCATTCATTCATTCATTATCTGTAACCACTTATCCAGTTCAGGGTCGCGGTGGGTCCAAAGCCTACCTGGAGTCATTGGGTGCAAGGCGGGAATATATGGAGAGAGATTAGTCTCAATATACTTTACAAATGCGTAAATGTTAATCCACAAATTAAACACAAGTCACAAATATGTTTCACTGTTCACAAATGAACACATCCCAATCTGTGTCTCACTGTCTGCAGTTTGTACAAATACAGTTACATTGATAAAAAAATGTTTTTCATCAATATATCATAGTTTTAGGTAAAAATAAATACATTTGTTTACATTTACATTGCAAATATTTGTAAAGGGGCGGCTTGGTGGCGCAGCAGGTAGTATCGCAGTCACACAGCTTCAGGGACCTGGAGGTTGTGGGTTTGTTTCCCGCTCTGGATGACTGTCTGTGAGGGGTTGGTGTGTTCTCCCCGTGGGTGTCCTCCGGGTGGTCCGGTTTCCTCCCACAGTCCAAAAACACACTTTGGATTGGCGACTCAAAAGTGTCCGTAGGTGTGAGTGTGTGAGTGAACGTGTGTGTGTGTTTCTGTGTTGCCCTGTGAAGGACTGGCGCCCCCTCCAGGGTGAATTCCTGCCTTGCGCCCAAAGATTCTACGTAGGCTCTGGACCCACCGCGACCCTGAATTAGATAAGCGGTTACAGATAATGAATGGATGAATGAATGAATGAATAGTTGTAAAGTCGAAGTCTTGAATTTAAAATGTATTTGTAAATTGTAGAATCTGCATTTGTGAAACGAGTCACTCACGAGTTTTCCGTGACATGCATTTGTTAATTTCCTCTTTTTGGATTTTGAATTTTAAGACTTTCCTCTCGCATTTCACCCGATCCAAATACAAATGCAGCCTGATCCACAAATGTGGCCAACAGGCGAACAAGCCACTGCTAGGTGGCACTGTTGTCAGGGCCACAGCAAAACAACACCCTGTAGGCGGGACTACGACTCCATTGGCTGCCGCAGTAAATGATAGACAGTTAACTCTGGCTGCAGTTTGGCTAAATTTACATTTACATTTACACTTATGCATTTGGCAGATGCTTTTATCCAAAGCGACTTACAAAAGAGGATCTAACATTCAAACTACAGTACAATTTATACAAATTACCTTACATTGAGTGCAATATGCCAGGAAGTAATAAGTGCATTAAAGAAAGACTTTCAGTGCAAGAGATGCTCTCGGAAGAGCTGGGTCTTCAGGGATTTCTTGAATGCGGAGAGGATTTCTGTTGCTCTGATAGTGCTTGGAAGCTCGTTCCACAAGCGTGGTACCAGAGATGAGAATAGCTTCGACTGACTTGTACGGGGGGTTGGCCATGTTAGTTGGCGCTCCTTTGAGGAACGGGCGCTAACATATGGTTTTAAGAGTCTATTGAGGTAGATGGAAGCAGAGCCAGTGAATACTCTGAAGGCCATCATTAGTGATTTAAATTTGATGCGAGCAGCTAAGTGTAGCCAATGCAGCTCAACTAATAGGGGCGTGACATGTGCTCTTTTAGGCTGGTTGAAAACCAGGCTTGCTGCAGCATTCTGGATCATCTGTAGCGATCTCACAGCACAGGCCGGAAGACCTTTCAGGAGGGAATAGTCAAGACGAGAGATTACTAACGTCTGAACAAGGAGCTGTGTTGCACGTTGAGTTAGCTATGGCCTAATCTTCCTTATGTTGAATAGGGAGAAGTGGCACGATCGAGCTACAGCAGTAACGTGATCTGCGAAGCTCAGGTGGTCATCAACCATGGCTAAATAAAAGTGATGACCAATGAGAAGCACATATTCTGTTTAGGAGCCGTGGGGTACCCGTCCTCCGGCTGGGGGTGTCTGTCTGCAACAAATCACCCATTTTAACAGTGCAATCGCAAAAACACATCACGTCACTTATCAGTCCAATACGCAACACGGCTTTTACTGTCCAAATACGAAATGATTTTAAAGTATTTTATTTGACAACCCTATTCTGCAGCAAAATTAGGGAAGTTCCACTGGACTTTAACGTTGTTAAATTTAGGGCACCTTCAAGTGTTCCCCAGTGATCCCTCACTCCTAACTGTCTGTGATATGAAAGTGAATTCAGCGGCTTGGCTGCTTTTTGTTCGAATTTCCACATTAAATATTGCGCAAATGCGCCTCCATTTCAGTTGGCCCCCACGTCCTAAAACAACAGTGCCACCTAGCGGTGGCTTTTTCGCCTGCTGGCCACATTTATGGATCAGGCTGCATTTGTATTTGGAGCAGGTGAAATGCGAGAGGAAAGTCTCAAAATCCAAAAACCCCAGAGAGGAAATGAACAAATGCACGTCACGGAAAACACGAGTGACTCGATTCACAAACGGAGATTCTACAATTTACAAATACATTTTAAATTCGAGACTTCGACTTTACAAATATCTGCAATGTAAATTTAAACAAATGTGTTTATTTTCGCATAAAATTATGATATATCTATGAAAAACAAAAACGTGTATTTATGAATGTTACTGTATTTGTACAAATTGCAGTCTGTGAGACACAGAGTGCGATGTATTCATTTGTGAAACATATTTGTGACTTGTGTTTAATTTGTGGATTAACATTTACGCATTTATAAAGTATTTTGAGACTAATCTCTCTCCATAGGAATACACCCTGGAGAGGGCCCACCAGAACCATGTCATCTGTAAACTCAAAGCCCAGTTATTTATAAGCACCTTTAAAAAGTTATGTATCCATAAAGCAGAGATGAAGATGGAAGTCGATACCACAGAATGTTTCTGTCGGTATTAAAAGCGGAAGAAAGATCCATAAATATGCGGAGAATAGAAATATGTAGGCTGTATTTATTCACGCTCCTCTGTAATGTCATAGTGAATAAAAGCTTATGTGCAGCAGTCATGGCGTGTGAGGTTTAAAGGTATTCGTTGCAGTAGCCAATCAGAAGCTAGAGCGGGCTTTGCTTGTAGTGGCCAATCAGAAGATAGAGTTTTCGGTCGTTAAGAGATGAGAGCAGTAGTCGTTTGTGTATTTCTTTGAGCACAGTTTTCCAGTTTAAAACTTCCGTGTGAAAATTCCTTTTGAAAAGGTGTTGCAGTGTTGTAAAATGGCGGACGCGTTAAACTGCGCATTGACTGAGAAAAGCTTGAGACATCGTGGATACTGTGAGTGTTGTGGTGAAGAGTTCAAAGTAAAAGCTAAGCTGATACGTGCTAGTTCTACTCTCCTGCGTGTTTTCTGCGTTTTTGAAGCCTTCGCACACTGAAGTTGAATAACGCTCCGTGTTGGAAGTAAGTTAGGCTACGGCTCAGAACCGGTAGTATGATCAGTTTGACTTAGAGCTGAAAGCCTGTTCAGAGATTACAACCACGTTAACTGCGAAAGCGTTGGATTGGTCTGCTGTTGTGCGCCGGTGAGGGAGATTCGGACAAAATTAGGAGGTTCCATTAGGATTCCATTTGCTTAATTCAAGAAAAGAAGCAAAGCAGTCATTATAATTTTTGATAAAATAAATGAGCCAATTGGTTTTACATTCAAGTTAAGAGTTGGATACTTGCATTTTCCTTTTTTCCTTTTATTGCCTGATCTCATACTTACACTTCCGTATTTACATTGTACACTTACCTTGGAGTGGGGGCGTCTCACCTGGCCTGTTCTGATTTGGGGAGGGTGGAAAGTTACTAAGCCTATAAGCAGATTCAGTATATAGGTAACTTAAGAACTTCGGGTTGCCAGCATGTTAAAGTTAACCGAGGCCATATCAACATATCAACTAACGATTCACCTGTAAATTCAGTTAGTCAGACTAGTTCATCTTTATTCATAATTTAAAGAACAGGATAGGCAACAACAAACATATATATATATATATATATATATATATATATATAGGTAGTGAGGCAAATTGTACTGTAGGCGGGGACTTGGATCCTTTCCCTTAACAGTCATCCAAGGTAAAGCCATACACTATTACCCTCACTAGGTGGGGCAAAATATCCCTGCTACAAATAAAATCCTTATGTGCCATTGCGGGGTGTCCAGATGTTAAGTGGCAGTGTTTAAAAGTGTAAGGCTTGCATATTCTACATCATGTTTTGCATTATGACCAAAATGTAAAGAATCTGGCTTGTTTGAAATTTGTTTTTCCAAGTAGGCTCCCACTACCCTTTCCAAACACTTGCACAAAACTGATGTCAGGGCCTCTGGACTAGTCTCAGAGTTATTTTGTGTGTGTTTTCATTAGGATAGGAATTACAGTAGATTCTTTCCATTGCTCCAGAATGCAGCCAGAGTCCAGGAGGAGATGAAACGGCCTTGTGACTACCCAACCAAACTGGGTGGAGTATTATTTCAGCACCATACCTATTAGCCCAACAGGCCCAGTGAGCGTGTGTGGGTTAATTCCATTTTGGTGGTGACCCTTTCCTCACTAATGATCAAAGCTGGTTAAGTGGAGCAGTAGGTAGGTATAAGTCCAATTGGAAGGTGGACAGCAACTATTGAACCGGGCAAAGGTGTTGAGCTGTTCTGAAAAAAGGTGGGGTTTGAGTAGTTAACAAGTGAAGGCTTGGGATCTCTACCTATCATGATTTTCAAGTCCTGCCATGCCTCCCTCACATTCCAAGATTTTAATTGTTGCTCCAACTTGTGTGTATATTTCCTTTTTGCAAGTATGGCTTTTCTCTGAAATTCCTTCTCCGTTTCCTATACACATTGTTGTTCTTTCTGTAGGAAGGCCTTTTCTTCTCAGCCAAGAACATTTTAAGTTCTATTGTAATCTATGTTTTATTGTCTGGGTGTATTTTTGTTTGCTTTTTGATTGTGACTGATTTTGTACAAAAGAGAATATATGAGGCGATCACATCAGTCACAATTTCAAAGCAAACTTAATGCGCCACTGGATTCCTCATTCCAAACTTGGATAGTTTTTGTCACTAGCTCCATAGTTTTTTTTTTAAGTTGTGGCCTGTATTTTGGTAGGAGCAGAATAACTTTGTGGTCTGATCTGCCCAGAGGTGGGTGTGACTTGCCATAACCCATGTCCAGTACTTTCAATTATTCATTGTGGCGGCTGCTGTGGCATATGGCTCTAAATTTGGCAAGTATAAGTGATGTCACATTTATTGAAATCTTAAAACTGTCCTCTTTATGCTCAGCAGCAAATTTAAAATAAGGTCCAGGTACATACACCAAAATAACAGTGATTTGGGAGAACTAGTGTGGTCTAAATGACACTGTTAGAATTTCATAGTGTCTACAGCTCTCCATCTTTCTCACGGTATAGTTGAATGCCCACTTGCAGAGCCATGCAGAGACCACCCCCCAAGCATCTTCCTTTTTTTGGCCACATCTCTGTCAAATAAAAAATAAACATAAATCAAAGCAAATGATGTTAAACCCATCCAACTGGAAATCCATGTCTGTTGAAAGCCAGGTTTCAGTAAAAAAGAAAAGGCTACTCTGTCAATATTCCAGATTGAACTTAAAGTGTTGAATGTTTGTCACTTTTGTTGCATATTGAGTGCACATTCTGCCTGATAGCTGGAACTCTTCACTGACGGTTTGAAGATGGGGTGAGATGAGCTGGATGGTCAGTAACATTAAAAGTGGATATCCTGGCAAAGGGTCAGATGCCACCAGGAATATGAGCTCAACAAGCAGAATTTGAAAGCTCTGACTGAAGCATGTAAATTAGCTAAAGACCACATTGCCAACATTATCACTATTCCTGCTATGGTTACGGTGTTGTCCTTGATTTTGGTCAACTGTGGAGATGGCGTGGTTTTTATAACCGCTGCAGGAACACCAGTGAAAAATGGAAAATTGATCCAAGAACTTTTGGACTGCCCAAAGAAGTCAGTCTTAAAGTTCAAAGCACACAAAGAAAATTCATCTACAGTGCCATAGAGGAACGCTTGGAAGGCATTCCACAGCCTGAAGCCCTCCCAGTAGTACATTATAGCATCCATGCCACTCATAACAAGGAAACTTGAATCCATTGAGGATTGTGCAAAACTGATGTCCACCTGATCTCTGACAATCTGTGAAGCTCTTAGCAGTGCAGCCCCAAGAGCAGAAGGACAAGTTTGTGATGCATGGGAAGAGCCACCTCAGGGGGGACATATTTTAGTGCTGGGCCAATGGGTAATGGTGTATAAACCTCAAAGAATGGGTCTTGGGAAGGCCCTTATCGAGTTTTGTTGGTCAGAAATGCAGCCGCAAAGCTTAAAGGAATAGATAAATGGATTCCTGCCAATTTAGCAAATCCGCCAAATAACATATAAATAAATAACATTATAAATCCTTATAATAATAATAAGGTCAAGTTTGGGCAGTATGCGAGTATGGAAGTAGAACCAGCAGTCTTATGGATGGGGGTTGTTAGAAGGATGAGATACATTATGTGCACTCACAAGATGAAGACTCATTATGTCCTACTGCTGGTACATTAAGTTCCTGCCTGACTGAGAGCTATGGTGGAATTTTATTTAGGTTATCATACTAACTTTATGTTGATGTACTTCTTGAATTTTTCTTGAAAGATACAGCCGAGTCAGTCTCACTGTTTAGGTCAGTAGTTCCTAAACCTTTTCTGTTGTGCATCCCTTTTGTAGATGAGAATATTGCCCAATTCAATATACATAAGATCCCATGGAATGTATTTATACGTTCTTATAAATAAATTATAAAACAGCTTCCTGAGAGAAATAGTCTGCAAAAATGACACATTTAATCCCTACATCTCTTAAGTGACTGGTATGAGCTTGCTTTGAAATATGCTTCATTTTCTTATTGTGGCTTGAGAAAGCTCTGCACATTTAGCTTACAAACAAATGCTTAATCAGGCATAGCTCATTTGCACCCTCCCGGAATACCTTACCTGCTTTAGGAACCACTGCATCGGTCTTCTAGTGGAAACAGGGGGGAGGAGAGAGACCCTGAAACATGAGGAGAAACCTCTGAACCAACAAGTTACTAGGTGTAAGTGCTAGTAACCTCTCCCCAGTAGCCTCCACTGTCTGTTCTATAGGACATACAGTTGTAAACAGAACAGAAGATCATTCACACACATTCACTTAACTATATATTTCATGTGATCTATTCGTGCTCACATTGTGGTATTCACCCTATTGACAAGGAGCCCTAATTCCAACTTAAGGGGTTATGTCTGCTCTAGATCAGATTGCAGATTTATCACAGGAAGCGGAACCTTTAGCCAATAACATTGTCATGGATTTTAGTAAAATCACAGAAGTGACAGCTGTTAAGATGGTTGCTTTGCAAAATAGAATGGCTCTAGATTATCTTCTGTCTCCCAGGGAGGGGGCGGAGAGTATGTGCTATAGTGGGTATTGAGTGCTGTTCTTACATTCCAGACAATGGTGGAGACCTGAAAGAGGTGGTTTCCAAATTGCAACATATTTCATAGGTAGTCCATAACATTCCATCTACCCAAGGTAGATGGTTTGACTGGATGGGGAAATGAGCAAATAAATTGTGGAATACATTCTTTTGGGTGTTTTGGGATTACTCCATATTGGTTCTGGTATTTGTACTTGTACAGTGCATCATCAAATAGTTTTTGAGACAACTGCTACCTAAACTGTGCTGTGACCACTCAGCCAATCACTGTGCAGTATGTCAAAGGTGCTTCTGATCTTATGTGGAGAGTTGGTTTTTAGGATGCTGTCTTTTATTAATCAAATTTTATCAATCAATTTTATCTATATTATGTACCTGTAACTACTATTTGCAAGTGTCTCCTCTGTTTAGAACTAAGTAGAGTGTAAGCTCAGTCTAGAATGCTTAGTTTAGTAGTGTTATGTAATTAATAGAATACATGTCATTTATCCTGATTCTTTGCGCTTTTTTATGACATTGTGAACTCTTTCAGAGTTGTTTGTCTCTTCTCAGCCTGTGTATTACTGGTATATAACCTTGACACTAGGAGGTGAAAATTGTTTATGGAACAATTGAGGGCAATAATATTGTCTATAATTTATAATCTATAATCTAATTTATTCTCAACAACGTCAACGAACACCTCAATCCTACAGAGCTATAAATGGTACTATATAGCACCTTTTTAAAAAGGGGTTCTATATAAAACCATCTGTAGCACATTCTCAACCAATTTGAAGAACACATTTAAAATGTAAAGAACCCTTTAATCATGTAAAAGCTTCTTAGAGTGTTTAGAGTTTAATATAGATTCATTTTCTTTATTAAAACACTCGTAGAACTATTATTTTTCGGTGTGTTAGAAATGTGTCACTATGAATGACCACACTTCTCCAAAATATAGAGTTCCACTTTGGTCCATTCTTGGTTCCCTCCTGATTCTGTGTACTGGGTCAAATTATCAACAAGTAGGTTTTTGTTTCCTTTAGTTCCTATTCCAATTGAAAAGAAATTCTCTCTGGCTAGAACCAGTGTATGTATGTATGTATGTATGTATGTATCTTTACACTTATATAGCGCCTTTCAGTGCAGGTAGGGAAAAGAATTAATAGGAAATATCTGGCCACAAGTTGTGAGGAATCTGGGTGTAATTTTAGATTCTGAATAGGCTTTAACGCCAACATTAGTGATGTTACTTGGTCTACATTTTCTCACCCATATTTCCCTTGACTTGATTTAATATCCATACAATTTTCATTTTATTTTGTTTCAGGTATAGATCTATGAAACAGCGCGTCACAGTGGCAAGGTCCACTGTTTAACAGAAAAGCATTATAAAAATTAAGATTATTATTAATATTCTATTATTGATTGTAATTTGCAAGGTATTTATCCGCTTTAGTGCGAGGCTAATATAGCACAATCTCACCAGATGCCTACCCAGCCCCACTGCAAGCTTGATAACAGCTGAAACGTCTTTATGCAAAGTGTTTACTTTGTGTTACTGGTTTATATCATGGTATTTGAAAAATCTCCCAGTCCATTTTAAACCATCACACTCATCTCTGCCTATTGGCTGGTAACTAATTACGTTACTTCTGCCTCAAAGGTATGCACTGCTTCCAGAACCATTTTAAGTATTGATTTTGCATGCATACATAAAAAACCTCTTATTCTCTAAGAAACTTAAAGAAAATGTTGTATTTGTAAGTAATGCAACACTAATTGTTTGCTACTTTTGCACCAATTTAATTAGCAGAGAAAATAGAAACGTGCTGTGAAAATGATTTAATTCTTTTAAAATCAGTTATGAGCATCAAAAAGTTCTGCAATTCTGTTTAAAAGAATCAGTCCTCTCTTCTTGACTCTTCAGAAGCACAGATCTATTGTGAGCTTCATTATCATTTTACAAGTATAAAAAATATATTGTTACTCACTGGTTGCTACATATAAGTATAAGATATTACTTCAGTGTGTTGTTTCCAGAATATTTTATGACGAAAACAAATAAAGGGTCCATAGTAGTTGTATACAATACTTAAAGGAACACTTAAAATTCCAGCATCAAAATCATAGTGATATTTCACTGACCTGTATTAATGAGAATATAGTCTCTCGTTGATACTTCTGGCTTGGTACTGCAGAAACTGCACTATGTAATATGGAAGTTAATTTTTGGTAACATCTCCCCTTTCATTTCAGTACATTCATTCATTCATTATCTGTAACCGCTTATCCAATTCAGGGTCGCGGTGGGTCCAGAGTCTACCTGGAATCATTGGGCGCAAGGCAGGAATACACCCTGGAGGGGGCGCCAGTCCTTCACAGGGCAACACAGACACACACACACATTCACTCACACAATCACACCTACGGACACTTTTTGAGTCGCCAATCCACCTACCAACGTGTGTTTTTGGACTGTGGGAGGAAACCGGAGCACCCGGAGGAAACCCATGCGGACACGGGGAGAACACACCAACTCCTCACAGACAGTCACCAGGAGCGGGAATTGAACCCACAACCTCCAGGCCCCTGGAGCTGTGTGACTGCAACACTACCTGCTGCGCCACCGTGCCGCCCTCATTTCAGTACAGTTCTGTAAAAATGAATTACAAAATGCAGAATACCAAGAACAAAAATAGGAATACTATGTAAGATTTGGTCCCTTTTTTTGCTCATGTGCTTCCCCAATTATCACAGAGTATAGTTATTAACTTCAGCACTGTCCTGATGTCAAGAGAAGGAATAGTGATGACACTATTACGAGTGTGTAAAAAATCACAATTATTTCAAAGTGGTAGTTTAAAGGAGAAATTCTACAGTGTTCCTTTAAGCAGTACCTCAACTTTCCATATATACACTGCTATCGCAAAATTTAATGTAATAACTGGATTTAAATGGGTGTCATATTGATGCCCTGAAGGTCAAGATGAATAAAAATTTTTACATTGTATGATTTTTTTTTTAAATAATTAATTTGCATTTTATTGCATGAAATGTATTTGATACAATAGAAAAACAGAACTTAATATTTGGTACAGAAATGTTTGTTTGCAATTACAGAGGTCAAACATTTCCTGTAGTTTTTGACCAAGTTTAAGTTTGGCCCACTCCTTTATATAGATTTTCTCCAGATCATTCAGGTTTCGGGGCTGTTGCTGGGCAACACCTAGTTTCAGCAGGCTACAAAGATTTTCTATTGGGTTCAGGTCTGGAGACTGGCTAGGACCTTGAAATGCTCCTTACGGAGCCACCCCTTAGTTGCCCTTGTTGTGTGTTTTGGGTCATTGTCATGCTGGAATACCCAGCCACAACCCTTCTTCAAAGCTCTTACTGAGGGAAGGAGGTTGTTGGCCAATATCTCACAACACATGGCCCCATGCATCCTCTCTTCAATACAGTACAGTCGTCTTGTCCCTTTTGCAGAAAAGCACACCCAAAGTATGTTTCCACCCCATGTTTCATAGTTGGGATGGTGTTCTTGGGGTTGTACTTATCTTTCTTTCTGCAAACACGGTGAGTGGAGTTGATACCTACAAGCTCTATTTTGGTTCTCTGGATCATCCAGATTGTCACTGGTAAACTTCAAACGGGCCTGGACATTTGCTGGCGTGAGCAGGAGGAACTTGCATGCCCTGCAGGATTTTAACCCATGACGGCATGGTGTGTTACTTCTTTGAACTACCCCAAGTAGTGAGATCTTGCATGAAGCTTCAGAGGAAGAATTGAGGAAGATTGAAAATGTAATTCTTCCATTTTCTAATCATTGTGCCAACAGGTGTTGCCTTCTCACCAAGCTGCTTGCTTATTATCCTGAAGCCCATCCCAGCTTTTTGCAGGCCTACACTTTTGTCCCTGGTGTTCTTAGACAGCTCTTTGGAGTGTGATTGATTGACTGTGTGGACAGGTGTCTTTTATACAGGTAACAAGTTCAAACAGGTGCAATTAATACAAGTAATTAGTGCATAATTGGAGGGCTTCTTAAAGAAAACAGATCTGAGAGAGCCAGAATTATTGCCGGTTGGTAGGTGATCAAATTCTTATTTCATGCAATAAATTGCAAATTATCTATTTAAAAATTATTATTATTTTTTTTTTAAAAGATTGTCTCTTACAGTTGAAGTGTACCGACGATAAAAATTAGACCTCTCCGTTCTTTGTAGGTTGGAAAACTCGCAAAATCTGCAGTGTATCAAATAATAATTTTCCCCACCATACATCCTTACACATTATTAGTTACATTTTAAAGTTACACATTATATTTTCTGCACATTATACACACCAAGAACAGCTGAAAACAATTTCTAGCATCACTTGTACAATTTCAGCCATCAAAAGCATAATATATATATATATATATATATATATATATATATATATATATATATATATATATATATATATATATATATATATTTTTTTTTTTTTTTTTTTTTTTTTTTTTTTTTCCTATCACAATTTTTTGTCCTTCTAGTGAGGTGCACCTGAGGGTTGAAGAAAAAAAGGCTATAATTTATCAAGCTGTTCCATGCTAAATGCCTCATACCTTATAACTTTTATTCAGCTTCAGTGCTTCTTTAAGGTCATGCCTACCTCAGTGCGGGAAGGTTGGAGAAACTCATTAAGGCCTCACTAGCAGTGAGAAGGTTGAGGAGAGTTTGGATTGCTACATCTGGACTGCCAGGTGGAAATGTGGATAAGCAACTCCACCTCAAAACCAGGCGCCAAGGCCCTGCTGGCTCTGGAGATCCATTCACCTGTGGAGAGAGAAAGACAGTGAGATGTTATCACTTAAAAAAATGTGTGCCTTTAAGGAGAGGTTAACGAGTATATATTGTTAAAATGTAGTTTACTGAATTTATATAGTTATAAGGAATATAGTTATACTGAAATAAATCAACCTGTCACCTGTTATTTTCAATCTATCAACCTGTTTAAGGGTCTATTAGAATACCTATGAGAATGAGTGTATATATTATATACACTCATTCTCAAAGGTATTGTAATTGATTTATTTCAATAATCCCTTTAAAAAAGTGAAACTTTTATATTATACCCATTCATTACACCCAGACCGATATATTTCAAGTGTTTATTTCTTTTAATTTGATTATAACCGACAACTAATGAAAACCCAAATCTCAGAAAAGTAGAATATTACTTAAAGCCAATACAAAAAAAGGATTTTTAAAAATGTTGGCCAACTGAAAATTATGAACATGTACAGCACTCAGTACTTAGTTGGGGCTCGTTTTGCCTGAATTACTGCAGCAATGCTGCGTGGCATGGAGATGATCATTTCAAGACAGGAGGGTGCAGCAGATCTCCATAGCAACCGTTCCTCTGGAGGAGTTTAACTATCAGCAGCTCGAGGCTGCTGATAGCTGGGGCAGCCAAAACAGAAAAAGTTCAGCTTGTTAGAATCAGAGACCTGAGCTGAATTTTGAGCTAGTAGTCCCTCTGATTCAAAGTTCCATTTTTGCACTGGTCTTCCAAATGTTCAACCTTGGAGTTCAAAGCTGTTAGTTGCTCCTTGATGGAATCCAAGCTTCTACTCACAGTCCCAGTCTGTGTGCCAACGGCTCTGCCCATCCCATCGATCATGTTGGTCTGTTTCCTTGGACCATTTACAACTGACTCAACTCTTTTAATTTTCTGATAAACCAGGCACCCCCTAATCCAATTAGCAGAAAGCCCACAATCATAAATCCGAATAGGTATACATCTTCAATGTCCTCAATGGAAAGAGGCGCCAGACATATCACATGCCACCTCTCCTATCCATCCATGGCATATCCAGCTTGCGTTGTTCCATCAGGGCAAGTGGGCTCCCCCGTGCCCAAGCTTCTCCTTAAGAAGATGGTCAGTAGCGGTGAGAGACCAGATGATAAATTCCATTCCTAATTTTAATTCGAAGAGCGGTGTTAAGAGAGATTCTGAGGGTAGACAAGACAAGACCAGAGGAGCCAAGCAGGAAAGATAAGGAGTGGAGAGGGAGAAAATGTGACCCCCTCCCGCAAGAGAGAAAATTCTGTATATGATCATGAATTTGTGCTCTTCTATTTTACTTCATTGCATTTCTAAAACCACACCAGCACAAAATTCCTGTTCATGTAAACTAGCAGAGAATCTGCTAGTGCGCAAATACCTCTTGCGAACTACAGCTACGACAGACAGACACTTTTGTAAATTAACATTCACTGCACAAACACAGGATTCATGCATCAGTTCGACTTCAACCAGCTTCCACCAGAGATGATCCGAACACCGGGACCAAGCGTGTCAATCTTGCCGACCGGAAGGACCGGACGCCAGCGTAAACAAAGACGAGGTAAGCACGGTGGCTCACGTGCTAAGCTAAGGCTAAACCCACACCGGCCGGCATTCCCTAGCGTTTTTCTCGTGAATGTTCGCTCGCTGCCGGGGAAGCTGGATGAATTAAAATCTGGACCCTCACACAGAGCTGGCTCAGAGATTGTAATTTAATGTTCTTCATGGAAACATGGCTAAGGGACGATGTGGCGACAGCGTGGTGGAACTGGAGGGACGAACGCTGCTCAGAGCTGACCGGTCAAGCGTGACTACGGGCAAGAACCGCGGTGGAGGAAACTGTATCTACGTAAACAAAGCGTGGTGCACGGACTCTGTTGTTGTGGAAACCCACTGCTCTGCAGACCTGGAGTACCTGATCATTAAATGCAGACCCTTTTACCTGCCCCGTGAGTTCAGCTGTATTGTTTCAGCTGTAGTCTACGTGCCTCCTGATGCTAACGCTAACTCGGCTATGGAGTGTCTCTGTGCTTCTATCACCAAATTGCAAAATACACACCCGGACGGAGCTTTTATTGTATCAGGAGATTTCAACCACTCTGATTTAAAATCTGGACTACCAAATTTTTTTCAGAATGTCTCCTCCACCACAAGGGGACAAAAAACTTTGGACAAAGTTTATACAAACTTGGCAGATGCATACAGAACAACACCCCTCCCCCATCTTGGACTTTGAACTGTAAAGATCGGGATAGATGGGGCTGACTCCTTCCTTCAGCAACAGTTCCAGCAGACAGACTGGAGTGAGTATGCTGCCCGAGCCACCACAGGCTCACACATCCACTTGGACACCTACACTAACTCTGTCCTGAAACACATCAACAACTGTGTGGACAGAGTGACATCACAAAAGACAATAATAACATTCCCTAATCAGAAGCCCTGGATGAACAGAGAGGTTCACACTCTGCTCAAAGCCAGAGTTGCTGCCTCCAGATCAGGAGACCGGGAAGTATACAGCTTGGCCAGAGCTAACCTGAGGAGAGGAATAGCTATAGCCAAGCACTGCTACAAACGACGGATTGAGGAGCACTTTACCTCCTCTGACCCTCGGCATATGTGGCAGGGAATTCACACCCTGACTGACTATAAACCAGCCAGCTCTGTTCCATCTACCAACAGTGCTTCACTCCATGATGAGCTGAACAAGTTCTACACTCGGTTCGACCAGGGCAACAAGATATAATCAAATCAAATCAAATCGAATTTATTTATATAGCGCTTTTCACAACTGATGTTGTCACAAAGCAGCTTCACAGAATTCCAGTAAGACAAAGATTTGACATGAAATGTAAAAACAAATGTAAAACCCTCAAGTGAGCAAGCCAGGGGCGACAGTGGCAAGGAAAAACTCCCCCAGCTGAGGAAGAAACCTTGGGAGGAACCAAGGCTCACAAGGGGTGACCCATCCTCCTCTGGTCAATCTACTGGTGATGATAGTTAGTAGTCCATGAGAACTTCAGTGTAGGGAAAGCTTCAAGGCACTTGGTGGTTGTTGGAGCGTGGGCAGCTGGTCTGAAGCGTGGAGGAGGGTCTCGACAGTCATCCATCAGTGTCCAGACAGACAGGTGGGCAGTTGTTTACTCGGAAAGATGTAAAGGGATGGAATTAGTTTGAACTGTTTTGTGTTTGTAAAGTAGAAAATATGAAAATTTCCAGAGTGTGGCTAATGACTCCAGCAGATCTAACGATGACAGCTTTAACTAAAAGGAGAGAACCAGGAGGACACACAGACACGGGAGCATCCTAAAACACTGGCATCCCTCCGCTCCACCGTCAACAAACCTGAGTGATCGCGAGAAGCGGCGGGACGACAGCACCAGCGTCTCAGTTTACTATAATTCCTTGTGTCCATGGACCCCCCAGATCTGCCGCCTTTATCTATGGGGGAGCATTAGCTACCAAAAGATAAACTAAACAAATGTGTTTTTAGCCTAGATTTGAAAATTGCGACTGTGTCTGAGTCCCGAACATTTTCTGGAAGATCATTCCAGAGTCTGGGGGCTTTATAAGAAAAGGCTCTTCCCCCAGCTGAGGCCTTCTGAATTCTGAGAAAAAATCCAGTATTCTGTGATCTGAGTGAACGTGGAGGCTCATAATAGGAAATTGTATCTTGAAGATATTCAGGAGCAAGCCCATGTAGAGCTTTATATGTTAATAACAAAATTTTGTAGTCAATGCGGAATTTAACAGGCAGCCAATGAAGTGATGATAAAACTGGGCTGATATGTTCATATTTTCTAGTTTTAGTGAGGACCCTAGCTGCAGAATTTTGAAGTTTTCTTAAATTGCTGCTGGTGCATCCTGACAGTAGTGCGTTACAGTAGTCAAGCCTTGAAGTAATAAAGGCATGTACTAATGTTTCTGCATCCTGAAGGCATAAGGCATTTCTAATCTTAGCAATATTGCGAAGATGTAAAAAAGCTGTCCTAGTGATACTACCTATGTGTTGATCAAATGATAAATCCGGGTCAATTATGACACCAAGATTTTTTGCTGCTGAACCAGGTTTAACTGGAAAGTCAGCTAGATTTAAAATTAAATCTGATAATTTATTTCTTGCCACTTTTGGACCCAAAAGCAGGACCTCTGTTTTGTTGCTGTTTAGAAGGAGGAAGTTACGCAACATCCAGCCTTTCACGTCTTTTACACAGTCCTCTATTTTCTTTAATCTGTGTTTGTCATCGGGCTTGGCTGAAATATACAATTGTGTGTTGTCTGCGTAACAGTGAAAGTTAATGTCATGATTTCTTATAACTGTGCCTAGCGGTAACATGTATAATGTAAATAATAATGGTCCTAAAATAGAGCCTTGTGGAATTCCAAATCTTACTTTAGAATAATTTGAATTTAGATTGTTTACTTTTACGAATTGATAACGTTCCGTTAAGTAAGATATGAACCATAATAGGGCTGTCCCTGTGATTCCAACCATGTTTTCTAACCTTTCTATGAGAATATTGTGGTCTATTGTATCGAAGGCTGCGCTTAGGTCAAGAAGCACCAACAGGGATACGTGGCCTTGATCAGAGGCAAGAAGAAGATCATTTGTTATCTTGACTAGAGCTGTCTCTGTACTATGATGTTGCCTGAATCCAGATTGGAATTTTTCATATATATGATTCTTATGTAGATATGAACTAAGTTGTTGGGCCACAGCTCTTTCTAAGATCTTGGACAGAAATGGCAAATTAGAAATAGGCCTGTAATTAGTCAGTGTACTAGCATCAAGATTTGGTTTCTTGATCATAGGTTTAATAACTGCTAGTTTAAAAGCTTTGGGTACATGGCCCAGACTAAGGGATGAGTTTACTATAGTTAAAAGAGGATCAATAATAGCTGGTAGTACTTCTTTGAGCAACTTTGTGGGAATTGCATCAAGTGTGTAAGTTGTACAGTTTGCGGAGGTGATAATCTTCTCTAGTTCTAATTGTGGGAGTGGGTAAAAGGTTTCAAGTCTTTCTTTTACAGTTATATTATGTTTTATATCATTCACATCGGGTGGCAGCCAGGTCGGATTTAATCCTGTGGCTTGAGTTTGTTGTCTAATATTCTCAATTTTATTATTAAAAAAGTCCATCAAATCTTTACTGGTGAGAGTTGCTGGAATTAGTTGTTCAGAACCTGCTTGATTTTTTGTAATTCTAGAAAACACACTAAACAGTGCTCTCGGATTATTTTTATTATTGGAGATCAGCGAGGCCAGATAAGCTGAGCGAGCTTTAGTGAGGGCATTTCTATACTCTATAAGGCTGTCCTTCCAGGCAGAATGGAACACTTCAAGCTTGGTTGATCGCCATTTCCGCTCTAGTTTTCGTAATGTTTGTTTTAAAGTACGGGTCTTATCATTATACCATGGTGCGAGCTTTTTCTGTCTTATACTTTTATGTTTAAGTGGTGCTACCTTTTCTAAAGTAGATCAACAGGTATTTTCTAGGTAATCAGTTAGTACATCTAGGTCCATTGGGTCTGATGGAGTTGGAACTGGGGTCGATAGTTCTGGTAGGTTTTCTATAAATTGTAGGGCGGTAGATGGTTTTATTATACGCCTTGTAGAATAGCGAGGGTTCTTACATATATTATGGCTAAAATGTAGCTCATATGAAATTAATGAAAGTAATGATCAGAGATTGCTGAGGATTGCGGTAAGATATTAATTTTGTCAATGTTAAGACCTAGTGTCAGAACTAAGTCTAAAGTGTGGCTGCAGTGGTGTGTAGGCCCTGTTACATTTTGAGAAATACCAATAGAGTCTAAGATTGAGGTAAATGCCTTTTTTAGTGGGTCACTTTCCTTCTCAAAATGGATATTGAAATCTCCTACAATTATAACTTTATGATTGCACACCGCTAGGTTTGTAGCAAAATCGCCGAATTCTTTCAGAAATTCTAAGTAAGGCCCTGGTGGTCTGTAAATGTTGCATAATAAAAATGCGTCCTTTTTTGTGACCGGATTTGTAATAATAGTGGAGAGTACCTCAAAAGAAGAGAAGGTGTCACATTGTTTAAGACTAATTTCTAGGGTATTTTGGTAAATTACACATACTCCACCTCCTTTGCCTGATATTCTTGGGCTATGTGCATAATTATAGCCTAGGGGGGTGGCTTCATTTAGTGCTAAATATTCATTTGGCCTAACCTACGTTTCCGTGAGACAGAAAACATTGAATTTATGATCACTTATAATATCATTTACGATGAGTGCTTTTGAGTTTAGTGATCTTATGTTGAGTAACCCAAATTTTAGTTCTGAGGTGTTGCTGCTAGGTGTTGTGTATGATTTAATATTGATTAGTTATTGAATTATTATTGAATATAAGATATCTTCAATAAACGATCCTCCACCAGACGACAACCCACTTGTACTTTCCACTTCGGACGTCAGTCGCATGCTGAGCATAGTGAATGCACAAACGGCAGCTGGCCCTGATGGTGTACCTGGCCGTGTGCTAAGAGCTTGTGCTGTGGAACTTGCGGGTGTCTTCACTCACATTTTTAATGTTTCGCTTGCCCAGGCAGCTGTACCATCCATCTTTAAGTCTGCCACCATTGTGCCTGTGCTTAAGCACTCTACTGCTTCAGAGTTAAATGACTTTCGATGCGTTGCACTAACCCCAATAATTTCCAAGTGCTTTGAAAGACTAGTTCTCCACTTGAAATCCTGCCTGCCTGCTACGCTGGACCCACACCAGTTTGCATATCGTAGCAACAGATCCACTAAGGACGCTATCTCAACAGCACTACACACTGCACTAACCCACCTGGACTGTCAGAACTCATATGTGAGAATGCTGTTCATCGATTTTAGTTCTGCATTCAACACAGTGATTCCGTCTATGCTGATATCCAAACTCAACCAATTGGGTATCAGCACATCACTCTGCCACTGGATTTTAGACTTCCTGTCTAACAGACCCCAATCTGTTAGATTAGGCAACCTTCATTCATCAACCATCACCCTGAACACTGGCGTTCCACAAGGTTGTGTTCTGAGCCCGATTCTGTACTCTCTCTTCACCCATGACTGTGTACCTGCCTATGGTTCAAACACCATAGTCAAATTCGCAGATGACACCACGGTGATAGGCTTGATTACAGATAATAATGAAACAGCCTACCGGGATGAAGTACAGCATCTGTCCTTGTGGTGCCATAACAATAACCTGGTACTAAACACGCTCAAAACAAAGGAGATCATCATGGACTTCAGACGGACTAGAAACCAAGCTCACGCCCCCATTTACATCAACGGAACTGCAGTGGATCAGGTGCCCCGTTTCAAGATCCTTGGTCTCCACATTTCCAATGATCTCACCTGGTCCTTGAACTCCTCTATCCTCATCAAAAAGGCGCAGCAGCGCCTCTATTTTCTTCGGAGTCTGAAGAAAGCTCACTTGTCTCCCAGGGTACTAGTGAACTTTTACCGCTGTACCATCGAGAGCATACTTACGAACTGCATCTCTGTATGGTACGGCAGTTGCTGTGCTGCAGACTGCAAAGCTCTCCAGCGGGTGGTAAAAACAGCACAGCGCAACAAATTACCTACCATCGAGGACATCTACCATAAACATCGTCAAGGACGCCACCCACCCAAATCATGGACTGTTCAGCCTTTTACCATCTGGCAGACGTTACAGGAGCCTCCGTTCCCTTATTAACAGGCTTCGTAACAGTTTTTTTCCTGAGGCTGTTACCCGGATGAACACTTTTCAGGCACTTTAAACAAACATTGCATAATCATTTCATGGCACCTTCTGTAAAGTTGTATTTAATTTATCCTTCAGTACTTAATGCATCACCTACACAATATTACTTTGTTTACATGTTTTATACTTCAATATGTATATATGGTTACTTTAACTTCCATAATCACAATGTCATTATCTCAACTGCACTTTAATCACAATCCACAATCACAATGTCATTTCACAACTGCACTTTATGTAAATAATTACAACTGCACTTTATGTAATTTATGTAAATAATGTTATATATTGCACTTCTGGTTAGATGCTAACTACATTTCATTGGCCCTGTACTTGTACTCTGCACAATGACAATAAAGTTGAATCTAATCTAATCTACAGTGGCTTGAAACTGGTACAGCTGCAGCATTTAAAGAAATGAAATGCTATATAGTGTTTTTACCTTAAAAGAAAGCTACCTAAGATTTGTTATTTCGGATCCTGGGCTGCCCATACTTTTGCAGAGTGAAAATCTTTTTAACAGCACAGTTCTGAAATCAGGGAGACTAGGAGGAAAATTGGTGATTTCCTACTATCCTCCAAAATTTGAATGGTGCAGTTTCTGCAGTGCTAAAGCCAGAGTAGCAAAGACAAACTCTGCATTGTAGTGGTAGCTCCCCCGTGAGGTTGTAATTTGTGATTCCTGGATGCTATTCAGAAATCCTACCAGCGTAATTGAGGAATAGACCCAAGTGCCAAGCAGTAAGCGAGTGGAACAGAAGATAATAAATTAAATACAAACTGAATCCGATCTGATTTGAACTTGCACTGCCATGTTAGTAGCAGTGTGATCTACCACCAGGCTACAGCAAGTACACTGCAAGTGTTGTCTTTTATCAGGGAAAAAGGTATAATAACAGGCAGAAAATATAAAACGGGTGGAAAAAGCAATAAACCGCACAGGTCCATGTGTTTTCAGGAAAAGTTTGAACCAGAAGGGGAAAACAGGACATCGGGAGACTGGCTACCTCGAGAACACTGAGGTTTGTGGACTAACTCCCAACTGAAAAGAACACAAAAAACAGTAGGACAATCAGTGTGAGACTTCTCAGCCGTCTGAGAAAATACAGAGTAAAGGAGGAGAGGGCGAGACATATCTGCCTTATTAAAAAATCAGAGAAAAGATGAGCAGATAGGTACCAATATTACCAGCCAGACTCTCATACATCTAGTGCCAAAGAACCAGAAAATTGCCTGCCTGCTGCTGGAGTTGGGTTGGCACCCATGGCAACCCTTACATGTATAGGACCTTTGCCATTTCTATGTCTGGCTCAGCACTGCAGAAACCAATTTGTTTGGAAACTTCACTATTTAACCTTGGTTTCAGGAGTGCGCTGTAAAATAAATAACGTTCTGCAACTTTTGGGGATCCAAGAAGCAAAAACACCAGATTTTTCCTTGTGCTCCATTATAGTGGAATTAAACATAAGAAAATTGGATCACAGTAATCCTATTTCAGCATGGCCAGTCTGCCATGGTTTCGTTTATGATGGTTTTACTTGAATTATAAAAGGCAACAATGATCACTAAACTATATAAGCATACATATTTTTAGGACTGAAAAATTCCTTAGGTGTGTTCATATAATGTTTGTATAGTAGATACTATTAATCCATCCATTCATCCATTATCCACTGCTTATCCGGGTCATGGGGGAAGCGGTCGGAGCAAAGAAACCCAGACCTCCCTTATTTTTCAAAAAATATTAGTAGATACTAATTTTCTTAAAATATTGTATAGAAATGAAGTATGCATAAGCATAAATGTAAAATAATCATCACTGAACCATAATCACCTGACTTAATCATCAACAAGACCCAACTTTGCCCACTACCTATCCATCAATAGACCATTCTCAAAACAGATGTGATGTAATAATAAATAATAATATATTTTATTTCCAGCACCTTTTCATACACCAAAAGGACACTGTACAAAGAAAAATAAAACCTGTATCATATTGGCATACTGTAGATATACATTAACTAACTCTTCAATGCAAGCAGCCTGCCAAATTCTCACACTCAACTTGTATGATCTCCATAGAAAAAGCAATAAATTAGGTACATAAGCCTAATGATTTCAGTCCATTTTCCTTCTGGTCTGTCCACATCAACACAGATCACAGTCAACCCAGCTGCTCATAGCAGGACAGGCCTTTCTTTGTCAAAACTGACTCGCTTTAGTTTTCTGAATCAGTAGCTTTGTGTTATGTGAGTTGCTCTGATGAGCCCCTGCTTAAGGTTGAAAAGATAAAGATGCAAAAGAGCTGCAGGCAATAGTCTAGAAGAGGGGACCATAATGAGAAAAGTGGAAGTCATCTTTTTTTTTTTTTAATAATAATAAACAAAAAATAAGAGGCTGCTTTTCCCCCCATATGAAACCAAAGCTACAGAAAGAGGTACAGTGGTGATCAATTTTTATCCCCAAACTACACACATTGGGGTGGTTTCTTAGACTGGGATTAGGCTAGTGTCTCAAAATCAAAGTATTAAACTTTTGTTACCATTTATTTACAGAATAAAAATTTACAGAAAACAACATTTACCTAATTTAAAGCTGCTTTCGATAAGATCTTTCTATTAAATTAAAAGCAGTCGTGTGTGTCACGGATCACGGGGCGGACTGACAGAGGCGCACTCGCTAAAACACAGGATATTTTAATAAACAGAAGTTGACTAGACATACAGACTTGGACAGAGATAATCAAACGGAAACCTAGACTAAAGAGACAGATACTAACTAAATATAAACAGAGGGAACTAGACAGACAGAGATAAACCTAGACGTAGTAAGCAAAACAACGAGACAGGGAACTGGAATCTAACGAGAACGAGAATGACACAAAACGACAGGACCTGACAGAGAACACGACAAAACAAAGGTGAAATGAGAACCAACACGACTGAACAAAGGTGAAAGGAGAAATGTACGACAAACAGGACGTGAGACAAGAGGGCTTAAATACTGACACAAACGAGACACACCTGGACAGATAACGAGGACGGGTTAACACATGACACGAATGAGGAGGCGGAACAAAGGCGGGACAAGGGCGGAGACAAGGACATAAACAAAACATAGCCATGTGCTAAAAAGAGCACATGACCGGGGACAACAGACTTGACAGGACGAAGGCGTGACAGTGTGGAGAGAAAAACATTAGTATAATAAATGGAGGTTGGACCATCCCAGCAAACCCTATTATATTTATTCTAATAACTGATAGCTACTTTGTAATCTTTTTGTATTTACATCACACACACAGTGTCTACAAGCTGCTGAAGACTTCAGCCTTTGTAATGGTGTAAAAACTTAATGCTATCATAAGCATAACAATAACAGAACAATAAATTCAGTCTTCCTATGCTCACTCACCTTTTATCAAACCAAAGAAATGTGGAATATTAATCAATAGACCTTACAAACCAAAAGACAGCATGACACATAACACTGGATTGACCTTTGAAAGTTGTCAGACCTCCATGAACTGAAAAGATTTTAAAGTGAGGCTTAGTTTCTTCTTGCTGAATAGGTAAGATAATTTATATAATCATGTTACTAAAACAGACAGCCAGACTATTATTGCTAAGAAAGTTAACTGTAGCATAATGTAATGTGCTGTTAATGTACTGTATAGCAAACTAGCTTGCTAACATTGTTGTTTTGTTTTATTTTTGCTTCTGTCATTAGAAACAATTATAGCTTGTCACTATTAGAATTTTTCAATTGCTGTTGCTATATAAATACAGCCTATAAAAGCTAAGAGACCCCTTTAGTTAGTGGATGCTTTTTATAGTTACTGGACAATGGCTAACATGCTGTACAACATAAATAATGTTTGTTTGTGGTGAAGGATGTAACCGAGTATTTGATTATTATTATTATTATTATTATTATTATTATTATATACTAACCATAGTGTAAAATGTATATTCTGTATTAATGTATTACATTTTTTCTGATATTTAAATAATTTAAGAATGTTTTGGTTTTATTTACACCACAAACTGCTTTTTCCAACATTATTGCCACTGATGCTATAAAAACTGTATCACATCACAAAGCATTCTGGGCAAGGTCTGCTTCTGAAGTGGACATCCATTTTGACTTGCTCCCTCACCCCTCCAATGACCTCACTTCAGCTAATTCAATAATGGGTTAGCCCTACAGATGGCATGAGGGGAAGCAGTGAGGCAAAGTGGGTGAGGGCAGTTAAAAACTCAAATAAAATGCAGGGTTAATCTTTTGGTCAATTAATTTGACAGTATATATCTATAACACTGAGTATTAGAGAAAGCCTTGAGACTCATTTGCAAGGATTTTTAATTTTCTTTGTTAGATGTACGTGTTCTCTACAGTGTGACATTATTTCATCATAAATGAACAAAACAATAAGCTCAAAAACACAGAATACATTATCAGTTTATTTACCTTCATCTAATTACCATTCATGCGTCAAACAATGTCCATAATTGGATAAGCAATTGAAGCCATTACTCTGTTTATATCTAGTAATGTTTGCTGGCTGTAGACAATGTTTGGCTTACTCATAGTTGACAAATTTGCTAAGTTCATTAAACACACTTATGATTTGTTATTTTGCCATAATAGCTGAAATTTCAAAAAAAGCAAAAATGGAATTTCAATCTTGTTTGATTGGTTATATGCAGGCATTTTCTTTCACAAACAAACTTGAACTTTCATAAACTGTTTCCTAACTAAAAGTACCACAAGAGTGGGAGTACTTAAACCCTCTAAAGTACGGAGAAAGCTATTAATACAAATTAATACCAAGCAGTTAATCTGCTTGCTATAAGCATGATTTTTCATGTGATATATAGAAATGGTTAGATTACGTTCTATATATATATATATATATATATATAGTCCAAAAATAACTAGCTGCTGCTGTTCAAAAATTAATCACAAAATGCATCACTGAAAATATATGCATTACAGAACACATTAAATTACATTAAACATCTGGACTTTTAGGAAATGATGACCAGATAAAATGTGTATGGTGAAAACAAGGGGAGAAAACTGTAAATCGGCAAGTAAACATGGCCCTCGATTCTCTTGGAGGAAATTTAAGGAGCAGAGCAAGCCTAGCAGAGCGTGCATTAGCACCGATTAATGATCCTAGCTTGACTTTGATATTCAGAGCAGACTCTTGGCCCACCTACGCTTCATGCATGACATCTACAGTGCACTGAACAGGCTTTCTGCCATTTAGTCTCTGCTAAGTGGTCTAAAGGGACTCTGCTCTCCCTTCAAACTACTCCATTAGAAACTGTGGTGCATGTAGTATGTTAGAAAAGACTTTGTGCGAGGGAGTGAGAGTGTGTGTATATATATGTGTGTGTGTGTGTGTGTATGCATGTACATTTGTCATCTGTTATTACCATGTATGTGTTCTGAGAACATTGTCGTTTTGATTATCCAGAAGTAAGGACATTGACATGCTTGCTGGAAAGACTGGTGCTAATATATTCAATCCTCTAAGTGGCTAAAGAAATGCAAATATGGTGTAAGCAGACTTCAGTGAAATTTGCATAGCATACTTGGATTCAGATTAGGTTTTAGATCCTCACTCAAAAAACAACCTCAGAGAGTTTTTGGGCAAAACTCAATTGTGCCTTGACCTACATATCTAACAATTAGAATTGTCATTCTGGGTTATTATATCTGGCAAATATCATAAATACATATATACGTTTATGATGCATATGAAGACATGCTCAATTAAACTCTTAGGCTGACATATCTTGCACTGTGATGCATCATTTCATAACAAGTACAGTCAGGGAACAGAGAGTGCTTAGCTGCTAACAGCAAAACTACATGGGTTTCATATGAAATGTATTGAAAATGTCCTTGAGAGTCAATGTGGAAGCAGCTCATACAATAAAAGCAATATATAAAAAAATCTTAAATATAAGTCTTATGACTACAGAAACCATTATGCTAATAAATTAAGGCAGAGTAAATAGTATATCTATTACAATTCATATAGCATTTCCTCATTTCTCATCTGAAGACAACAGATGGCAGAGGATACGTTTAAATAATGAGTTACTTAACATGTCAGTTGTTTGTCCGGTGTGTGTATAAAAACACAAAGTTTAAGCAGAACATGTTAACATGTTCCAATGTAAGGTCTGCTACCAACTTGAAAAGGGTAACATCTTAATTATTTTCCACACAAACGGTTGTTTTAATTCTGATACGTTAATGAATGACTATTTACACATATTTATTTAGCATTTTAAAATGTGCCTACTCGACCAAAAATATGTGGCTCTAATTGGCAAACTACTGTCCTCACAGTCTACCTGCTAGCAAACCGAACTTATACTCCCCAGTGCTAATTGTGATCTTTTAATTAAAAAAAATATAAATAAATAAATAAAACTCTGCCACAAAAGGAACTTATTTTTCCCTCTGGTGCAGAGACACTTTGGCTGAGGGTAAAGAAAGGCCAGGTGGTGGTCATGTTATCAGAGTGAAGAGCAGATCAGGATAACCTTAGGGCTAACCAGGAGTGGAAAAATGCAAACAGCATGTCTCCATCCAGAGAACAGGCTGTCAGGAGCGAGGGATGGACTGATGGAGCGGACGCATTCGCTAAAGCACAGATAACGTTTAATTTACAAAAGAACAACAAACAGAGAGCTTAACATAACAAGATGACTAACAGATAGCTAACAGAGGCATGGACAAAGGAACCAAACAAACAGAAGAGGAGTAAAGACAAACTAGAGATACGGACAGACTGGAAGACAAACTAGAGATACGGACAGACTGGATAACACAACTGACTAAACACGATACAGAGAACATGGAAACAATAGAACAATGACCAACAACAGGAAGTGCAGGAAGGGGACTTAAATACAGACACAAATGAGAAACACCTGGACAGATAATGAGGACGGGTTAACACATGACACGGACGAGGAGGCGGGACGAGGGCGGAGACAAGGATATAAACAAAACATAGCCATGTGCTAAAAGCACATGGCCGGGGACAACAGACATGACAGGACGAAGGCGTGACAGATGCCCCCCCCAAGAACGCGCAACTCCCGGGCGCGTACTCCTAAACCCCCCCCCCAGGAGTTGGCACAGGAGAGGACACGGAAAACAAGACAGGACAACAAACCAACGGGTGACAGGACTCAGGACAATACGGGAACAGAGGACACAACAGAACCGAATATACGAGACGGGACATGGAACATGACAGGTGACTGACAAAGGGAGGTAACAAAAGACTGGAACGGACTGGACATGACGGGAGTGGACACATTAGACTTGACAGGGTTTTTGACATTGGACATGACACTGGATGGAAACAGGGACTGGACAGAAGACGGTACAGGTGACAGGACTTGGTGCTGGGACTGGACGGGAGCAGAGACTGGTGACAAGACACTGGACAGGATAGGAACGTTAGACTGGACAGGGGTACGTGACTGGACAGAAGACAGGACAGGTGACATGACACTAGACTGAAACGGAGACGGGACTGGAGACTGGACAGGGGATTGAAAGGGAAACTGGACCGGAGACTGGACAGGGGATTGAAAGGGAAACTGGACCGGAGACAAGACAGGTGACTGGACATTGGACGGATACGGGAACTGGACGTGAGACAAGACAGAGGGTTGACACGGGGACTGGACAGGAGACGGGACTTGAGACTGGACAGGGGTTTGAAACAGAGACTGGACCGGAGACAAGACGGGTGACTGGACATTGGACGGATACGGAGACTGGACATGACTAACAGGGGACTGAACATGAGACCGGACAGAGGGTTGGAACGGGGACTGGACAGGAGACGGGACTTGAGACAAGACAGAGGGTTGAAATGGGGACTGGACAGGAGTAACAGGGGACTGGACATGAGACAGGACAGAGGGTTGAAACGGGAACTGGACAGGACTAACAGGGGACTGGACATGAGACAGGACCGAGGGTTGGAACGGGGACAAGACAGAGGGTTGAAACGGGGACTGGACAGGAGACGGGACAGGGCTGACAGGGGACTGGACTGGACTTGACAGGGGAACAGGGACCAAGACATTCACAGGGACTGACACAAACACAGTGACCGGGACTGGGACAGAGACAAAGACAGACACGGGTACAGGGACAAGGACAGAGACAGGAATCAGGACAGGGACAGACATGGGAACCAAAATAACAGGTGGGTGCCCAGGACTGGCTAATGTCTGTGGGGCAGTCTGAGGAACCAGCCTGGGCACAGTTCTGGGGATCGGCCCTGAAGTCCTTCGGGCCGACCTACGGACATGGACAGGAGCGGCCGTAGCCACAGTCACGGGGACAGGAGCGGCGGGTGCCGCCATAGTCACGGGGACAGGAGCGGCGGGTGCCGCCATAGTCACGGGGACAGGAGCGGCGGGTGCCGCCATAGTCACGGGGACAGGAGCGGCGGGTGCCGCCATCACGGAGACAGGGGAACCTGCGACGACGTCCACGGAGGCAGGGGAACCTGCGACGACGTCCACGGAGGCAGGGGAACCTGCGACGACGTCCACGGAGGCAGGGGAACCTGCGACGACGTTTACGGAGGCAGGGGAACCTGCGACGTCGTCTACGGAGGCAGGGGAACCTGCGACGTCGTCCACGGAGGCAGGGGGACCTGCGACGACGTCCACGGAGGCAGGGGGACCTGCGACGACGTCCAAGGAGACAGGGGGACCTGCGACGACGTCCAAGGAGACAGGGGGACCTGCGACGACGTCCAAGGAGACAGGGGGACCTGCGACGACGTCCAAGGAGACAGGGGGACCTGCGACGACGTCCACGGAGACTGGAGAACGTGCGATGACGTCCACGGAGGCAGATGAATCTGCGACGTCGTCCACGGAGACTGGAGAGGCGCGCGCCGCGCTCACGAAGCGAGGCGCGGCCGGAGGCGCCGCGTTAACGAAGACAGGCGCGGCAGGAGGAGCCGCGTTTACGAAGACAGAAGCGGCTGGAGGCGCCGCTTTTACAAGGACAGGGGTTTGTGCTGCTCGCCGGGCTCGCGCTGGAGCTGTAAAGGGTTTAGGGGGTTTCACAGGTGCACCCTTTAAATCCCTCAGAGGTGCGCCCCTGTTAGCCCCAACTTTGTCGTTCTGACGTTGGAGGCTAACAGCCCCTACCCTTAACGCCCCCCCAAAAATTTCCCCGGACCTAAGGGGGTAATCCTCCAGCGAGGGGGAGACTCCAGCCCGCTTCTTTCGCCGACTCCTACGACTCGCGCTGGAGCAATCACTCAACTCGTGAATCGACTCCTCCCGAAGGCGCTGAGCCACTGTGGCATGTATCTGTCGGAGCCGGCTACTCCATTCCACAGCCCTGTTAAACGGATTTTCTGTGCTAGCTGCGTCCATGTAAAGGTTGGTCATTCTGTCAGGAGCGAGGGATGGACTGATGGAGCGGACGCATTCGGTAAAGCACAGATAACGTTTAATTTACAAAAGAACAACAAACAGAGAGCTTAACATAACAAGATGACTAACAGATAGCTAACAGAGGCATGGACAAAGGAACCAAACAAACAGAAGAGGAGTAAAGACAAACTAGAGATACGGACAGACTGGAAGACAAACTAGAGATACGGACAGACTGGATAACACAACTGACTAAACACGATACAGAGAACATGGAAACAATAGAACAATGACCAACAACAGGAAGTGCAGGAAGGGGACTTAGATACAGACACAAATGAGAAACACCTGGACAGATAATGAGGACGGGTTAACACATGACACGGACGAGGAGGCGGGACGAGGGCGGAGACAAGGATATAAACAAAACATAGCCATGTGCTAAAAGCACATGGCCGGGGACAACAGACATGACAGGACGAAGGCGTGACACAGGCATTGCCAAGCGCTCTGATCTGTGCCACAATCTGGAATATTTTTGGAAAACTTATGTCTCTGTGTTAACTCCTATAAGAAAAAAAATAATAATTTAAAGATTCTTACCTGACTTTTTTCATTTTTCTACTTTTCTTTGTTCTGTCCTATTAAAACAGAATTTGCCAGGCTCAGCCTACTGTATGTTATAAGGCACAGCTATGGTTTTACTGCCATTTCGTTCCACCAAATTGATTTAGCAAGGCCAGCGTGTGTCTTCATTTCCTTCTGCCAAGGTTATTTCAAAGAGCAAATCTTGTTGACCCTTGGGGAACTTCGTACCACAGCGGATAAGAAAAGAAAGAGACATCTCGGAGACTGACAAAGCACCAGAGCGGAAATTTAAGCTGATGAACCCTAGCATTGACTGAGGCTTTGCACCAAAATTTCTTCCCTGACACTGCATTTTGTACACAAACTCCACCTTCTAAAACTTTCTGATTGCCTGATGGCTTGAAAAGCAGTTACATATTTTGCCTTTGCTTCAAATATCTCTTCACACACTGATGTGTGAACACAGCATGTTCCAATGATTTTATCTTAAAGGTGCAATGATTTTTACCACGAGAAATGAACAAAATATACATACATACATATATATATATTTTTTTAATTAAGGAAATATGAGATAAGATACCCATATGGTTTTGTGTACCCTGAATGAAACTGTTAATGTTTAGTGTTTAGTGCCGGGGCGACCATAATTAAATTCACTTTAATACAGCAACTTCATGAAGAAATTAGTAAGCCTGTTTAAAGCTCACCCACAACCGTAACCTTGAGTATGTAGTAGGTTGTGAAAAACTACTCCCAGGAAACAAATGTGGAGGCTCTAGAGAATGGGAGATTAGGGAAAAGCAAAACCTTGAACCAGTCAACGGTTTGAAATGCAACTTTTGTGATTCTGGGGATTTTTTTTTTTCCTCTCCATCCTTTAGACTTCTGCTCAGGGAAACAAATATACAAATTTTAAAAAAGACTTACACCTGCATAAATGCTGCTATTCAATGCTGAAGTAAAGAGAGAGAAAAAAAACCCATTGCTGGGCTCTAGTAGGAATGCTGGGAACAGAAGTTAATGATTACTAATTCTGTATTTTTTATTTATTTATTTAGGTAAAATAAATTACATTCCATAAACAAATTAATTGTTTTTGTATTTCTTGAATTAAAATATTTATGCTCCATAGAGCAGTTCAACCACAAAGGTTTTTAGGACTTTTATGAAGAATTTGGTAAATCTGTCCCACTATGAAGCAGCTGTTACCTTGGAGATGTATTTGATTTTGAAAAACAACTTGCAAAAAACTGAGATGCAGAGGCTTGAGATAATAGGAGGAGGGGTAAACAGACTTGAAGGCAACAAAATTTGATTACTGTGAATTTTTTTTATGTCCATTTTTTCACCTGCTCAGTGAAAGAGATCCCACTCACAAAAAGGTCAAAAAGACATGACTTTACACTTGCAAATTTACTGACATCTAGGAAAGACAGTGGCTGACTGGAAACACAAGTGCTTCCATCTCTGTAGACAGTGTGTGTCGCTAAGCAATGAGCCATCATGCTGATGGAAGCTAAGAGACAGCAAGAGATGGATACATCTCAGAGAATCCCTGAGCAACTTTTATCCATGCTTAGTCTTAGTAATTGTTAGAAAAGTATTGCAGGGCTGAGAGGAGCAGTAGAAGAAAAAGAAGAATACTACATTTTGGATTAATCAGAGTGATTTCCGTGAACCAAAAATGTTTCCATAGTTTTCTTTTTAGAAATGCAGAAGATATAAAGTGCAGTTCAACTCCTTTTTAGTTGCACAACTGTTGTTTGAGCAGGTGCTCTCACATATTTTGTCATATACAATGGAACAGCTTGTAGTGTCCACCGTAGTCAATGCCACAAATCAACACAAGGGGGGAAAAATATTACCCTGCTCCACTTCCCAACACATTTGGGAATAGTTGGAGCGGAGTTTGTGATCCAGGACTAATCTAACATTATCATTATCTTTTCTGCTCAGTCCATGTCCCCAAATCTGTTGATGTTTCCTCACCATTTGCTAGCTCTCCAGAAGCCCCAATGCCTCTGTTTAAATAAAAATGCCTTAGACCAGTATTCCTGGCATTTTGTTTATGCTTTTGACAGAGAAAAGACATCTGGAGGCTTTTAGACAATGTATAGACCTCTAAACGTTGAAAAGCATGAACATGGATGAGGATATTGCTCTATGTTCCATAAGTGGGTATTATTGACTAAAACAATACATAAAGATAGGTAAAAGTCAGCCACTGAAAAACATTACTTTTTTCCCCATCAGACACACCATTTCATTTTAATAGAAGCAGAGCTTCTGAATGTAAACAAACAACAGAACACCACAATAGTTTTACTTTTTATATTAAGTTGATTTAAACGCAATCAAATCCTCACAGTGATGTTCCAAATACAGTAACACTATAAAATAGTTTGGTAGTTAATAGTAACTATGCAGAGACTAAGCAGGAACTAATGATTACTGCTGCATTAAAGCCTAAATCACCCATATTAAGTACTTATTAATTTATTAATTGCTCAGTAGGCAATGGTGAATGAATTTTATTAAGGTTGTTCACTATTAATTAATAATTAATATTTAATAATTACTTATTCTTAAATAACTCCTGGAGAACTACTTATTAATTATGCCTCTATCAGAGTAACTTCTCATTAATTACTGTCACATCTTATATGCCACCTGGAGAACTGTAATCTAAATACCTACAGTTCTGTATCTAAATTGTTGCATCAGTGCTAATGCAAAAAGCATCCTCGAATGAAGCTGGAGACAGCAAACCCTGTAAGCAGCAACCTTAAACTTTTAAACTTCAGCATCAGCCAGATATCATGAAAGCATCCTAAATATTTAAATGCCTAAAAGCCTCCAATTTTGAGAAGAAAAATAAGTGCTCCTTTTGAAATCCTCTGCACTATATGGTCAAATAGATGGAACACAGAAATATTCAGTTAACTGTATGCTGTTTCCTACCTTCTTATTCTTTGAGAAATACTTCCAAATGTACATGTCATTTTTGTTAAATTGTTTGTTTGACTCCTAGCAACGGTGCCGCTCTGTGTCATGCGGAGAGCTGCGTGAAGCAGGGAGGTTTGTTTAGGCTCGTTAATAGCTTTATTCACACATAAACCAAAAGGAGTGGGAGATTTTCATAACATAGTGGAGTAAAACATAAGATATTTTAATTTAGAAATGTAAGGATAAGTTGCAGTAATACTTCAGTAAAGTACAGATACACAAAAAATACTTAAGTACAGTAAAAAAGTATATTTTCTTCATTACTGTCCACCACTGTATTTAAATTATAGTTCTCCAGGTGGTATGTAAGATGCTGATGTGATCAGTGATTAATGAGTAGTTCTCTGGGAGATGTAAGACTCAGTAGTTATCATTTACCTAATAGTGAACTACCTTAATCATTCAATCACCATTACCTACTGTTTAATTACTCCTTGGTTGTTAATAGGAGTGATTTAGGTGTAAATGCAGCACTAAGTATTAGTTCCTGCTTAGTCCTTATTAACTATCAAACAGTACTGTAAAGATCTAGTGCTGTAAAGATTTAAAATTCTAGTGCAAAATATTTCTAAAAAAGTTGAAGACACTTACAGCAGAAGTGGGATAAAGTTTCTACAAAAGGGGTGTTTTTCAGTTGGTAATCTTTAGTCTAGAATCTGTTGTATCCACCATAAAAAACATAGTAAGAATGTTTACAACAGACTTAGCAATGGTTACATTTTTTTTATTTAGATATAGGCAAGTGTTAATGGTTGGGCCCTTGTTATATCACTATAAATTGTTTAAGTTTAAGAAATGTGCTTCAGCAAATGTGTAATGATCCAACTTTGTCATAAGATTGTAAGACCTTAATAAACCAAATAACCATATATTATATAACTCTACAATACCTTAGCAACGTTAAATGGTTGTACTTGGCAAGAAATATTGACCTTTGACATTTAATCATGCAACAGCACTTTTATGAAGAATTTAGTTAGCTTATGTCAACACCATACCCAGTTGTAATCTCAGAGATCCAGTACAGTTTGAAAAGCAATGCTACCCTCTTAACACTCACAGGAAGCCTAACATGTGGAGCTCAGGAGACAAGGAGATGAGGGGAAATAATAATAAAGCACCAATCTCCTTCCACTTCTCACCTTCAGCTCTGTAGATAGAGCTCCCCAAGGCATGAGGTAGGAAGAGCACATTTAAAAATTAAACACACTAATTTTAAGTACTTTAAAAACTGCTACATGCCACACAAGTCATGTTCCACATGACTTGTGTTTTTCCCCCCTCCCCTCCTTCTTGTGTAGTCTATTTTCATGCACACCTGTTTACAAGCATTGCTGCCAGAAAACCAAAGCCTGTGGGAGGTGAAACAATGGGGCTTTGTCTTTGCAGCCTTTGGCAGTGTCTCAGTTACAATCAAATTCAAACTCTCAACAAATTTCAGCAATAATAATCTCTCTCTCTCGAACAATGAAGATCAGCCTAAATTCACAGGGCTGTTTCTGGACCCGTTTAGAAGAAGCTGTTTTGATTGCTCTGGTTTTTTTGTTACTTGTTTCTACTGTTATTTCTGTACTTATTTCTGTTTTTACAACTAACCATCCATAGATCTATCTTATAGATTGTCTCCGCCGGAATATGTATTACAGAGGCACTAAAACTGCCACCGGACCCTGGAGTAACGTTTCTGGTGTAAGTTACTAAAATCAACCAAAAGCGCTAAGTACCTGCAATTCCATGGCTACTACTGGCTGTTTTGCCTGCTCAGAGTGTGGCATGTTTAGTTTAACCCCCTTTTTGCACCTCTAGCAATAATGATAGTGGTTGTGTTTGTGCTAAGTGTCAGCTAGTTAGCTCTCTGGTGGATAAAGTGGACCAGCTAGAGGTGCGCATCTGGAACTTATTATTATCAAGGGATAAACAGCAAGATTCAGTGCTAGCAACTCCAGGTGCCTTAGGGAGAGTTAGCACCCCCTCGACTCCGGCGTTAGGGCCCTCACAGCGGGGTGAATGGGTGACGTCTCGGCGACATAGCCGGAAAGCTAAGGCTGATGCTAACGATGAGGCTAAAGCTAGCCCACCGGGACACCACGCTCCTGTCAAACAGGTTTGCCCCGCTCAGCGAAGCACCCGCTGAGGAGCCTGTTAAGAATGCTCTGGTTATAGGAGACTCTATTGTTCGACACATGAAATTAGCTACTCCTTTAGGGGCGCCAGCAGTAACAGTTAGCTGTTTATTGGGAGCCAGAGCACCGGATATTAGTGGCAACCTTAGACTGTTAGCTAATAGGAGATATTCGAGGATAGTCATTCATCTAGGGGCCAATGATATTCGTCTGTGGCAGTCTGAGGTAACTAAGGGTAATATTAGAGAGGTGATTAAACTGGCCCAGACAATGTCCGATGCCGTAATCTGCTCTGGTCCCATCCCAATGCAGCGCGGCGCTGAAGCCTACAGTGGACTTTCGGCGTTAAACTGCTGGATGTCGAAGTGGTGTTCCGAAAATCAGGTGGGCTTTATATACAATTGGTTACGTTTCGAGGGCAAGCCTGGTCTTATAGGTAGGGATGGTATCCACCCCACGTGGGAGGGTGCTGCCTTACTTTCTTGCAGCATAGCACATAGTCTTTTAGTTAGTCAGCAGAGTAGTGTAGACAGCTGCTGACAATCCAGAGCCGGGACCAGGCCGCAGACAGACAGGCTAAACCGACCGTCTGCGAACTGCCTTGAGGCATCACCTAGGTTCAACTGTATTAAGACTGTGTCTTTCCCCCAAACTAAATGTAAAAGTAGAAAATCTAAATTAGCCTGTTTCAGCAACCTAATCAATATTAAATCATACATATATGATAGCAGCTCAGAACTAAAATTTGGCTTACTCAACATAAGATCACTAAACTCAAAAGCAGTCATCGTAAATTATGTCATAAGTGATCATAAATTCAACGTTTTCTGTCTCACGGAAACGTGGGTTAGACACCTTCACTTCTTTTGAGGTTCTCTCCACCATTATTACAAATCCGAAAAATTGAGAATATTAGACAACAAACTCAAGCCACAGGATTAAATCCGACCTGGCTGCCACCCGATGTGACTGATATAAAACATAATGTAATTCTTAAAGAAAGACTTGAAAACTTTTACCCACTCCCACAGTTAGAACTAGAGAAGATTATCACCTCCACTAACTGTACAACTTGCACACGTCCCACAAAATTACTCAAAGAAGTACTACCAGCTATTATCAATCCTCTTTTAACTATAGTAAACCCATCCCTTAGCCTGGGCCATGTACCCAAAGCTTTTAAACTAGCAGTTATTAAACCAATGATCAAGAAACCAAATCTTGATGCTAGTACACTGTCTAATTACAGGCCTATTTCTAATCTGCCATTTCTATCCCTATAAGATCTTAGAAAAAGCAGTGGCCCAACAACATATTTCATATCTACATAAGAATCATATATATGAAAATTTCCAATCTGGATTCAGGCCACATCATAGTACAGAGACAGCTCTAATCAAGATAACAAATGATCTTCTTCTTTCCTCTGATCAAGGCCACATATCCCTGTTGGTGCTTCTTGACCTCAGCGCAGCCTTTGATGCAATAGACCACAATATGCTCCTAGAAAGGTTAGAAAACATGGTTGGAATTACAGGGACAGCCCTATTATGGTTCAGATCTTACTTAAGGGAACATTATCAATTCGTAAAAGTAAACGATCTAAATTCAAATTATTCTAAAGTAAGATTTGGAATTCCGCAAGGCTCTATTTTAGGATCATTATTATTTACATTATACATGTTACCACTAGGCACAGTTATAAAACCATGACATTAACTTTCACTGTTACGCAGACAACACGCAATTGTATATTTCAGCCAAGCTCGATGACAAACACAAATTAAAGAAAATAGAGGACTGTGTAAAAGACGTGAAAGGCTGGTTGTTGCGTAACTTCCTCCTTCTAAACAGCAACAAAACAGAGGTCCTGCTTTTGGGTCCAAGGGTGGTAAGAAAAAAATTATCAGATTTAATTTTAAATCTCGCTGACTTTCCAGTTAAACTTGGTTCAGCAGCAAAAAATCAAGTGGTGTCATAATTGACCCGGATTTATCATTTCATCAACACATAGGCAGTATCACTAGGACAGCTTTTTTACATCTTCACACTATTGCTAAGATTAGAAATGCCTTATCCCTGCAGGACTACTGTAACGCACTACTGTCAGGATGCACCAGCAGCAATTTAAGAAAACTTCAACTAGTTCAAAATGCTGCAGCCAGGGTCCTCACTAAAACTAGAAAATTTGAACATATCAGCCCAGTTCTGTCATCAATTCATTGGCTGCCTGTAAAATTCCACGTCGACTACAAAATTTTGTTATTAACATATAAAGCTCTACATGGGCTCGCTCCTGAATACCTTCAAGATACAATTTCTTATTATGAGCCTCCACGTTTACTCAGATCACAGATTCAGAAGGCCTCAGCTGGGGGAAGAGCCTTTTTTTATAAAGCCCCCCAAATCTGGAATGATCTTCCAGAAAAGAATAAACACCAGACAGTTCAAAACTAATTCCATCCCTTTACATTTTTCCGAGTAAACGACTGCCCACCTGTCTCTCTGGACACTAATGGATGACTGTCGAGATCCTCCTCCACACTTCAGACCAGCTGCCCACAGTCCAGCAACAACCAAGTGCCTTGTAGCTGCCCCTACACTGAAGTTCTCATGGACTCCTAACTATTATTACCAGTAGATTGACCAGATGAGGATATGTCACCCCTTGTGAGCCTTTGTTCCTCCCAAGGTTTCTTCCTCAGCTGAGGGAGTTTTTCCTTGCCACTGTCGCCCCTGGCTTGCTCACTTGGGGTTTTTACATTTTTTTACATTTCATGTCAAATCTTTGTCGTACTGGAATGCTGTGAAGCTGCTTTGTGACAACATCAGTTGTAAAAAGCGCTATACAAATAAATTTGATTTGATTTGATTTGATTTAAAACTGGTGAATTTGCTGTGTGTATAACAGAAATGTCAAACGGAAGAAGAAGCAAAATGCAGAGAGCGGAAGGAAAAGAACCAAGCCTGAACAGTTAAAAACTAGAGAAGAAAAGGAAAAGAATCAAACAAGAACATTGAAAAAAGAAAACAGTAAAGGCTAGTGAGGAGAAGGAAAGAGCTGAGCAAAAACACTATAGAAGAAAAGGAAGAGAGCCAAACAAAATAATTAAGTCTAGGTGTGAGACAAAAGAGGATCAAGCAGCTAAAATGTGCTTCTGTGTGCTTCGCCTGAGGGTGGGCGGTTTGAGTCTCACCTTAATAAGAACAGGCAGCAAAGCTGGTTGTCCTGTACAGAACTGTTGTGAGAAGGTGAGAATGGTGCTATGGAATATGATCTTGGTATTTTAACAACAGCATTTCACAGATGTTTCATTAAGAACCCCTACACTACCTGGAATTTGGGCATGCCAACTTTAAATACTTAGTATCTTATAAAACTGAGTTGGTTTGTAAATACATTTAAAACATTTTAAACAAAAAACTGAAAATCATTAGGACCTGTTAGTAAAATGTAATGTAATAACAATCAAAATCAGTACTATGACCAATAACAGAGCAGAACACCAACATACTGCTCTAAATGTATCAGCGATTCTATACTAATTCTGATTTTACAGGACATCCAAATGTGGGGGATGCTCTGTGGAGCTTCAGTCTGATTTATAGACTACAGTGCACTTTGGTTCTTTGTGTCCTGTGCAACATGTCAAAGTAATCAATTTCATAAGTATTATTGGCCTGTAAGTCCCTCCACCTTCAACACTCCTGCCTCCAGCTTTCTAAAGGTAGGGGAGGAAAATGGAGCAGAAAGCATTGTTTTTTTTCTCTCACATAAGCCCCAGCCTATCACATTCATTTTAGCCTTGCCACTTAGGAGCCAGAGGAACAGATAAAAAATTACAACATCACAAAAAGAAACATTATTCATATACCTGTCTAATGGGAGGTTATTAAGTATTTATTATTTTACTTTGGCTGGGACCGAAAAAAGCAAGCAGACAGTGGCCTCAAGCACATCCTATGATGAGTCTCTGCTTTGGACAAATAGAAATAGGATAGAGAATATAAAATGTATTATGTCTGTGTCAGCTGAATACATGTTGGTGTTAAAGAAATACAAGGCAAAGTATGCCAAGGTTTGCCACACCACCATAGGCTGCAAAGCATTTGCCTAAGACTAAACTATAATTGATATAAACATCTATCCATTATCTGTAAGTGCTTATCCCATTCAGGGTCATGGTGGGTCCAGAGCCTACCTGGAATCATTGGGCACAAGGTGGGAATACACCTTAGAGGGGGCTGATATTAACATATCAATTATAATGATATGTTCAAACATTTTAATTATGAATTACCAATATCTTCATATAGCATCTTGAAACAACAGTGCTCATGTGATAACCTGTGTAACAAAATGGTGTAAGCAATATTATTTGATAATTGCAATAGCATGATTCAGAAATCTTGGACACTCATTCAACAGGAATTCTCCTTAAGCCTTTGTCTTGTTGAATGTTGTACATTATATGTGATGTCACTAGTTGGGGGATGTTGTAATCTAAAAGAACATCCAATTAGAATTAGAATAAATATAGCCACAAGCAAAGGACTGGCGTCCCCTCCAGGGTGTATTCCCGCCTTGCGCCCGATGATTCCAGGTAGGCTCTGGACCCCCCGCGACCCTAAATTGGATAAGCGGTTACAGATAATGGATGGATGGATGGATAGCCACAAGCAGAAATTCCCGGAGTCCAAACTAGTATTTGCTGGAAGACGAACAATGCGGCAGCATAAGTTTCTTTTCGATATGATTAATTTTCCCTGAGATATTCCATATTTCCATGTTGAAAATTTGAATGAAAGCTTCGCCCTCCTATTTGGGCGGAGTCTGGAAGCCAAGCAGTGATGAAATTCCAACTTTTTAATTTTTGATAATTATTAAAATTCTGGTTGTTGAAATTCTGCTGATACCACATATGTCCATTATGGGTAAATTTCCGAGGACTAGTTCCTGCTCAAATATTTATGCAATTTTGCATATTATGCAAATTAGCTCAAAATCTAAGTGGGCGGAGCTTATGGGTTCTTGAGAGTTTTTTGTAGGGTCTGACCTGAGGAATCAGAAAAAAAAATTTGTCTCTATGTCACACTGGGTAGGAGATACAGACGGTGACATGTTCCGCATCGCTATAGCGCCACCATCAGGCTGATCGGGCTAATTCTTTGTGCCTGAGTAGCGGAAGGGTTTACTACCAGCTACCCAAACATCAAGACTGTAGGCGTTATGGTTTGAATTGCCCATTAAATGATGGAAACAAAAGCCTGAAGGTGAATAAATGCCTTTGGCCCATCAGTTTAACTCTACAATTTGTAAAACTTGAGATATCTAGTGTTAAATTGGAGGAGTACAAACTGCTCTAAAATGAGCTGAAACAGCAACTGCGAAAAGGGGTTCATTTCTGTAGAAAACCACTCCCAGAAGAATGGGACACTCTGGGACAGGTGAATATAAATCTAAGCCACCCTGCCCAGTGTCAAGTGTTGAATAGAAGATTATAAAGTCTGTCAGCGCTGGGCTGTGAAGCAGTGGAAATGAAGCTTCATCTAGTTTGAGAGATTCAGATGTAATCCTCTAACATCACTTATGTTTATGCAGGTGAATAGTCAAACAATCTTAATTATTTTGTTTATTTGCTTATATAATGTACTCCATGTTTGTGTTTTCAGTGGATGTTGGTGTTTTCCTCTTTTTTTTTTCTTTTTGGTTTTTATGCTGAATGTTGTGTTTTATTTCATGTTCTCTCTTATGTTCTCATCTTGGAGTGTGTAACTGTGGTCCATCATAATACTCATAATGTGCATATTCAGTGCACTACAAACATTCAAGCATTGTGCATTATGAAATAAGTGCATTTATTATATTATATGTCAGAATGAACACTGTGAACAAATGTTTTTTAAAACAAAAAAAAAAATACTTTTGTTTCAGTCAGTTTACTCCCTCTGTACTACCTCTTACTTACTGGTGTTGGTTAAACAACAATAATAATTTGGACTTTCATTGACAAAGGATTTACTCATAAGCATTTCCATCAGTCCCCCTAAAACAAAACCCATTAGGGTACAGCATTGCTAAACACCCGCTGCATTTCTTTCTGGGGAAAGTAAGAAGTGGAAAACCTCCATGCACAAAACATACAATTAAATATGTGATAGGCAAAATCAGCAGCAGTGAAACCTTGTTATTATTGGAAAAGTGAATTGCCAAAGCAGCGCTATACAACAAACACCATAAAAACACCTACAGGGAAAATTTAAACAGCAAATTTTATGCAAAGCTCCAGACATGCATGTCTACAAAACATACCAATAAGGCTCCCTAGGAACACTGTTAATGTTAAATTTGGCTAAATCTTTAATGTGAATAAAATACTAAGGCTGCCTACCAAATGACACAGATACACATTTTGGTTTCTGTTGTCATGGACACAACCTAAGTGAAGCAATAATACAAATTCCGAGGCACATGTGACTGACGGCAGCACACTAATATGGCACAGAGTGGATTAATTACAAAGAGAAATTGGATTACAGTGAAAATTTGGTCAGCAGGCATGATTAGCATATATTCAGTATGCTTTCAATCCCTTTTAAAGACAAGATGATTTCATGTGAAACTGTGATTAACTTCTCAGTCCTAAAATTTCCACAACAATGGTGACCAGAATTCTGTTTTGAAAAATAGCCACCTATTCTGCACTGTACCATGTCATATGCTGCTTCCAGTAGCTTTGGCATGTTATACTGCAAATACAAACCCTGTTGGGCTCATCCACCCTCACCCAATAATAATAATAATAATAATAATAATAATAATTTAAAAATTAATACTTATTTTATAACGCACTTTACATATGAACAAATCTCAAAGTGTTACAAAATAAGTGTCACTAATATTAAAAATTATCAAGTTAAATTAGGAATCATAGAATAGCTTTTTATTGTCGCTGAGAAAACAATGTTCAGAACAGTGTTAAAACAGTGTTAAGTACAGTGGAATACAGTCATATGCTCTAGTAAAAACAAATGTTTTAAGTCCCTTTTTAAAACTCTCGATTGTCTGAGGTGGTCAGGAAGTACATTCATAAGCGAGAAGCAGCAGAAAAGAAAGTCCCTGAACAGTTTTGTTCAGGGATGGTAGAGACGGTTTGAGTTTCCAGAAATAAGGGATTGTGATGATGTTTGTGAGTTCTTTCCAATAGGGAGGGGCATTTCCATAAATGCACTGACAGGTTAGGAGAGGAACCTTATATTCAATACTAGCAGATACAGGATGTCACGGGGACGTGAAGAGTGGATTTACGGAGGCGGACACACTCGCTACAACACAGACAGTTTAATAAAGAGAAAACACAACAAACGAACTTGACGAGAAACACGAAAACATTACTTATAAACCTAGGAAAGGGCAGGAAACAACACTACAAGACTGGGGCATGAAACAGGCAGGAGACCGAACAAGGAACGAGAAACAAACACTAATATAACAACTGGGAAACAGAACGAAACGACACGACTTGATTTGAAAAGAGCAAAACTACAAATGACATAACACAAACACCACAACACAAATGACCGATACCAGGAAGTGAGGGAAGATAACTTAAATATACCAACTAACAAGAAACACCTGACACAGATAATGAAGGACAACGACAAAGAGGCGGAACAAAAGGTGGAGCTAGAGTGGAACGAGGGCGGAGATAGGAAAAACAACTAACAGACAGAGCCACATGGAAGGAGAAAACAAACAAGAAAGTGCCCAGATGTGACACAGGAAGCCAGTGAAGTCCATAAAGGATGGATGTTGTGTGTTTGTGTTTCTGTACTCTTAACAGGATCAGTGCAGCACTGTTCTGAATATATTGCAGTCTCTGAAGATTCTTGTTCAGAATCCCAACAAGATGTACATTACAGTAATCTAACCTGGAGGAAACGAATGCGCCAACCAACCGAAGTGATGAGGGTAGGATGAAGTTTCATGACATTTCTGAGGTGATCCAATCTTACACCAATATTAGTAACTGTTGAGGAGAGAGGAGTAGTGTGACCCGACGGTGTAATACTGGTTATGGGGGATGCCAATCAATATCATCTCAGTTTTTGCACCATTCAACTGAAGAAAATTGTTTTTCATCCAAATATTAAAATCTTTCAGGTAGGCAATGAGTATTGAAAAAGATGATGATGATGAGGATGATAGACCAGCAAAATCGGCATGGCAATAAAATTAAACCCCATAGTGATTTATCAGATGTCCAAGAGAGCGCATGAATAGAATAGACCCTTGGGGGACTCGGCAAGTCATAGATGTGACTAGGATCTTACGTTGCTAATAGAAATGTACACTCTTCTGCTGGTGAGATAGGATTGAAATGCCTTTAGAGCTGAAAACGGAATATTAAACCGTCAGTTTGACTTCTTATTTTCCTTTTTCATGTTAAATTTGTCAAATTTGTTGCATACTGCAGTTGAAAATGAAAAGCTAAATACATATTTCATTTTCATTTTAATTTGGACTCTTGTTAATTTGACTCTTACCAAAGTGTTGTTTGGAATTTCTTTGCCTCATTAGCTTTATTTGTTTTAGATTTGACTACAAAATACCAGCATAGTTTTGAAAATGAAATAACAAGCTTTTTTAATTTTCATTTTGTCAGTTCTGATGCATGCTTGAGTGAAAAATTAAATAGCAATTAAATTATTTCATTTCATTTTTAATTTTGTCATGATATTTACACACACGTTTGGAAAAAGAAGTGGCAAAAAATATTTGCATTTTCATTTTATTGTTGTCAGGATGGTGTGATGAGTAGATTCAGGGAGGCGGACACACTCGCTATAACACGGAAAAGAAATAACAAAACAAACGAACTAGACGAGAAACACGAAATAACATTAACGATCAGGAAACAGGGCAAGCTAGAGATCACACATTACAAAACACAAACGAGAAACACTACGAAGAAACGTGAGCGTGAAACAAACACAATGAAACCATGAAACAAACAAAGAGATGAACAAACTCAAACTCAAACCAACAAAATGACCGATCCCAGGAAGTGAGGGAAGAGGGCTTAAATACATGAACTAACTAGACACACCTGACACGGATAACAAGGGAAACGATGACAAAAGAGGCGGAGGTAAGAGTGAAACGAGGGCGGAGCTAGGAATGACAACAAACAGACAGCCACATGGAAGAGGAAAACAAACCAGAAAGTGTCAAGGTGTGACAATTGTTTTCATTTCAATTTTAATTTTGGCAGGATTTACCTGAAATCCAGCTTCTGTGAATATAACAAGGCTGGCGAAGGTGTCCAATTTATTTAATTACTGCTATTTATAATGGAGTATTGTAGTTGTTAAATTTTAGCTGCTGGTTGACAGAATAGTTCAACATTGTGCCACTGTTCTGACGAGTTGTGCTACCTTGTTGAAATTTGCTGCCATGGTGTACTTTTATACGTATATATATAAACAACTATGTAATGTATAGATATTTGCTATATATCCCCGAGCTCTATCTTGAAGTCAAGTCACATTCAGCAGCCTGCGTTAGAAGCTGCGCTAACATCACGTAATATTGTGATATGGCAAAATACTTATTGAATTAAAAAACATACCTGTATTATCGTGAACGATTTTATATCGCCCACACTTAACACTTAGGCACCTGGCCCAAAGCCTGCTTTTGCATGTTGCAATTGGCCAATCTCATCTCTTAGTTCTAACAAGCTCCTGGCTACCTGCACTGCCACTTGTGGATTTCACTTCCTTCCTGCTTTAGTGAGTGGCGCTGCTGCTTTTACCACTGCATACTTTGATCTTTCAGTTGACAAAATCACCTTACGTCACATTTAAACCACATTCCTCAGCTAAACTTATGAGTAGTAGCTCCAGTACCCCTCTCCCATACCATGCCACACTACATAAACACTGTGTCACCCCTAGCTGCTTCCTTATAATCTTGTCCAATCTCCCTGCCTACGACCCACTTAGAGGCCCTAATAACTACCTCCATTGCCATCATCAATGCTAATGGTGAAATTGTACATCCAGCGATTATACCTATTTCTATTTGCTTCGTGTAACAAATTCAAAAAGGGTCTGTCTGCATCGCAATACAAGCCACGCCCACTACAAGGAACGCCCACTCAGAATATTCCATACCAGTTTTTCAAAATGGCCAAGTGTGGTGAAGTAATTTTACTATGTGCACACTCCAAAGCGTGCCATTCTCATGTTTAATGTGATATTATCTTATATTTTGATTGAAATGTTATGTAAAAATGAAATGATTGAAATGTTATGTAAATATAAATGTTTTAGTCTGCTTTACCGTGAATGATTTGTTAGCAATACTTAACATAATGCTTTGCTCCTGGAGAACCAGGGTGTCCAAATATCAGCAAGGGGCCAGTGTGGCTTAAGGTTTTTAATCAAGCAGAAGCACAGCTGATTCATTCATTCATTATCTGTAAGCACATATCCAGTTCAGGATCGCGGTGGGTCCAGAGCCTACATAGAATCATTGGGTGCAAAGCAGGAACACACCCTGGAAGGGGTGCCAGTTCTTCACAGGGTGACACACACACTCACACCTATGGACACTTTTGAGTTTCCAATCCACCTACCAATGTGTGTTTTTGGACCATGGGAGTAAACCGGAGCACACGGAGGAAACCCACGTGGACATGGGGAGAACACACCACTCTCCTCACAGACAGTCACCCGGAGGAAACCCACGCGGACATGGGGAGAACACACCAAACTTGCGGGACTAGCGGGACTTGAACCCAAAACCTCCAGGTCCCTGGAGCTGTGTGATTGCGACACTGCCTGCTGCACCACGGTTCTGCCCTACCTGATTCTACATTATTAAAAAATTATGGTTCTTCAAGGGTTCTTTAGTGAAGAAAATCATTCTATAAAGAACTCTTAAAGATACCGTTGCATAATTAAAGTGTTCTTTGCATCGTGAAAGCCTTCTTCATATTTATGGAAAATATGCAAAAGGGTTTTATACTGCACCCAAAAAAAAAGTTTATTCTATAGTTCTATATGTCAAGCTTGTTACAACAGAGAAAAAAAATTTGGTGCCATACCGAATGCTTTTCTAAATGGTGCTAAATAGAACCATATATAGCACATTCTCCATCAATCTAAAGAACCCTTTCACTGTGCAAAGAATGCTTTAATTCCGCAAAGGGTTCTTTGTGTGTTCAGGGATCTATATAAATCAAATTTCTTTACTAGACCCCTTAAAAGACCACTAGATAGGTCAGTTGGTCTCAGTGTTTACATGATTATTATTTTACGTTCATCTGCTTTGTTGGAATTAAAACCTATAACTGCACTGGCTTTTGCAAACAATTTATTTCCTGGTTTTGCTGTTATTACTTTTAGTGATGTTCACTATACAGGGTGGGCCATTTATATGGATACACCTTAATAAAATGGGAATGGTTGGTGATATTAACTTCCTGTTTGTGGCACATTAGTTTATGGGAGGGGGGGGGATTTTCAAGATGAGTGGTGACCAATGGCAACCATTTTGAAATTGGCCATTTTAGATCCAACTTGATGGTATGGTGTGATATATGGGGTACAAAGATAGTGGGGCCATTCTTCATCAATGGAAACCTCAAGGCCCCTGGATATGCAAAATTGCTACATGATGATGTGTTTTACTCTTTATGCACTGAAGCTGGCACGTTCCTTGAGTTTTTCCAGCAAGATGGTGCACCACCACATTATGGGTGTCAGGTCTGAGCATTCCTAGATGAACAGTTTCCTGGAAAGTTGATTGGTCGTTGTGGGCCAGTTGAATGGCCCCCAAGGTCTCCTGATCTGACCCCCTTACACTTTTATCTTTGGGGTCATCTGAAGGCAATTGTCTATGCTGTGAAGATACGAGATGGGCAGCACCTGAAACTACAGATACTGGAAGCCTGTGCTAGCATTTCTCCTGCAGTGTTGCTATCAGTGTGTGAAGAGTGGGAGAGGAGGGTTGCATTGACAATCCAACGCAATAGGCAGCACTTTGAACACATTTTATAAGTGGTCAGAAACTTGTAAATAACTCATGAAATAATAAAGTTACATTAAAATCAAGCACACCATTCTTGTGAAATTCCCAATAAGTTTGATGTGTCACGTGACCCTCTTCCCATTAAAAAAAAAAAGTTGGATCCAAAATGTCTGACTTCAGAATGGCCGCCATGGTCACCACTAATCTTGAAAAGGTTTCCCCCTCCCATATACTAATGTGCCACAAACAGGAAGGTAATATCATCAACCATTCTCATTTTATTAAGGTGTATCCATATAAATGGCCCACCCTGTACTAACATTATTCTTAGTAGGGCAGAAGAATTCATGACCAAATAAGTGGGTTGTTAGCAATTTGCACCTGGACCCTGGACAGAATGCTCAGGCCTCCATTTACAGGTAAAAGTAAATTGTTAAATGTATTAATAGGGCTTATACACTGTCCAGTCATAATATTATGAACACCTCATTTTTACACTCACTCTATATTCTCTCAGATCCACTGACCACACAGGAGCACTGTATAGTTCTGCAATTACAGACTGTAATCCATCCATTGCTTTGCATACTTTGTCCCCCTTTCACCCTGTTCTTCGATGGCCAGTTCCCCCACGGGATCCCCACAGAGCAGGTATGATTTGGGTGGTGGATGAGTCTCAGTGCTGCAGTGAGACTGATATGGTTGTGTGTTAGTGTGTGTTGTGCTGGTACGAGTGGATCAGACACAGTGCTGCTAGAGATTTAAACACAGTGTCCACTCACTGTTCACTCTCTTTAGGGTTGCAGAGGGGTGGATATTTTTCAATAAATTTCCAGTAAATTACTGGTAACTTTCCATTAGAATTTTAGCTTGGAAACTTTGGGAATTTATTGGAATTAATAGGAAATATTGGATAATTTAAAGGAACTATATTATACACTATTTTCAATGTACCTTTTTGTACCAAACATAAAAAATAATAACAATACAAATAATACCTATGTCAAAATTGTTACAATGTAATGTCTTTACTGAATAAAATGACAAAGTGTAAAAACACTAAAGCTAATGGTCCTCAAAATGTAAAATAAATGAACTTGTGGGTTCAAGTTCTGCTCCAGGTGAGTTTGGTGTGTTCTCCCCTTGTCCACATGGGTTTCTTCTGGGTGCTCTGGTTTCCTCCATAAGTGGTCCAAAAACACTGGTGGTTAGTAGGTGCTTTGGTGACTTAAAAAGTGTCCATAAGTGTGAGTGAATGTGTGTGTGTTGCCTTGTGCCCAATGATTCCAGGTAGGCTGCAGAACCACCAAAACCTGGAACTGAAAAAGCGGTTATAGACAATGAATGAATGAATAATTATTGGTTACAGAAACCTGCTGAAGCAAAAAATATAGGTAGTTTGCCTATGCTAGCCTTGATAAGCTAACATCCTGCTGACTTGCTGGCCTTGGTAAACTTGTCTCTTAAATTAAATTGCCGATTGAGCTTTTCTGATTTACAAGATAGCAAGCAGCTGTGAGATTTCACCTTGATTTAATAGTTGCTTAAATGTTTCAATGCTATTATTTTCAATAAAAACATTAACCTTACCTGAGTTTAGGTAGTCCTTTGGTCCAAATGTGTGCTTTCAGTAGTGGTGATCACTACTGAAATCTGGACATATGCTGTACATGTGATGGAGGAATGAACAGTGCAGGGGGTGTGGTCTCAGTAGCCCTTCAGTGTGTGATGTGCCATGTGCCTGGGAACAGCTTTTGTAGCATATCTGATCATTTTAGCCAAGATTATGCATCAGTAGGTTGCATCGACCTTTTTGGTTCGGCAGGACCCAAGGAATCAGAGGAAAAAGAATTTCTTCTCTATGCCTCACGCAGTAGGAGCCCTGTAAGAAAATGCATTGTCCTTTTACTGTAGCACCCCCATGAGACCAATCAGGCAGATTATTTTGTGCCTGAGTAGTGGGAGGGTTTACTACCTACTGACCAAGTCCCAAGTCTGTAGGCCTTACGGTTTGGGCTGTGCGGTCATTTGTAGTGCAGAAAAAGAACCGGAAGAATAAAAATAAAAATCCTAACAAATTATAATACGGTTTCTAGCACATCGTGCTAGAATGCCTAAATAAGAAAAATCTCAACAACAACATAGGGTTCTTCACAATGACTGTGTTCCTTGCAGCCTGTGTGTACATTTTGTGTATATATATATATATATATATATATTTTTTTTTTTTTACTTACCCTAAGGACTTAGTCTTGGATCGGAAATTTGTATGTGTTTTTATAATGCTTTTCATTAAAATATTCATATCTCTTTAGTCATACGTCCTAATCAGTTATGAACTGGAGACACCTCCTACTTGAACACATCCACTTATGATGAAGCTCTTTCCTGTAAGTAAAGTATATTGTGTAATTTATAATTTTATGTGTACTTCCGAGTCCTAATTGAAACTTTTTTTTTTTCAGCTTTAGATTTCAGTAAAACCATTTTGGCACTTATGATGCTACTTTCTACGAATGCTGGTATCTGTGAAGAGCTATTGATGCTGACTCAAGAATGTAATACTTATTTTATTTTAATGTTTATTTATTCATTTTGTGTTATTGTATATTAAATATTGTATTAGTCAAATGGCACAGAAACGCCCTAACAATGAGGTTTTAAACAATGAAGCTAAGACGTCTAACATCAGTCCTTTATCACATGATTTAATTAGCACTCAGCTAATCTGTGAATTATACCAAAGTCTTTCAAAATTACAAACTACACAGAATGAACACAATTTGTGTACAAATCTGAATTCTTTTCTATTAGACGCTGTAAACCAACTTAATGATAGTTTGTCAGGAACTCATTATCACACCCCAAACTTTGAATGTTTAACATCTCCTAACAATACTGTAGAAAATACACCTATAAGTTTTCATGATTTTTTTCTTTGAACTGAATCAATGCTGTAAACCAGCTTAATGACAGATTGTCAGAACCTCCTAATCAGAGCCCAAACTTTGATTGTTTAACATCTCCTGTTAATACCCCAGAAAATAAACCTGAAACTTTGTCAGATTTTTTTCTTTGAACTAAATCAAAGTCTTTAGAGATTAAACAATAATCTGATAAATTTAAGTCAAGTCTCACAAAATTCATTAACCAGTCCTGATAATGATGAGTAACAAACATTCACCTAGTGTTGAAAGACAGGATGAAATATTTCCTCCCTCCCCTAGTGTTGAAACAGAGGATGAACTGAATGACATTTTTCCTCCACCTGACAATGGTGATGTACAAATGGGAAATGTTATTGACCCAAATATCAATATAAATTGCTTAGACATTCCACACCACAGAAATTAGAAGAAGGATAAACTTTTCCTCTAGGCAATGTTGATAGTTTTGCTGAATTTTACAATTATGTTCTTGAGATTTCGAGTGTTCAGATAAATGATGGGGGTATCGACTTGAATTCCTTCCTGTTGTTGTTTGAAAATGCCGTTCAAAGTAAATTTGAAATACTTTCCGGTGAAACTTTACAATTATTTATATGGATTGTGCACGCTCCTCAGGGTGTAGGGGAAAAAAACGCTATCAGGTATCTTCAACACAGAATTTGTTCAGAAGTTGAAACATCTGTATGTTTTCACAACAAAGATAACCTCTGTTTTGCCTTATGCGTTTCTCAAACATTGAATCCTGAGAAAAACATTTTTCAAGTAGAACAAATAGCAAGGTAATTGCAACATGTAGGTTTATCCAGAAATAAAATGGTTAGCTTTGCACACATTGTACGCGTTGAGCAACATTTGAATTGCAAAATCATACTGTTGTACCGAAGTGATGAAAAGAAGGGGTATAGTGTGTTTCAGAACACCAATATGCCTCATGACAAAAACGTTTACTTGTTCTTGCATGAAAACCATTATTACGGGGTGAAAAATCTTAAAGAAGTGTTAGGTACATGCTATGTCTGCCCTTACTGTTCCGCTGCGTTTAACAATATGAAACATCGCAAACGTGATTTTCATTGCAACGTATGTCTTGACAAAGCCTGTCCTAAACAACCTAAAAAGACTGTGCAATGCAAAGATTGTCCAAGGGTTTGTAGATCACAGTATTGTTATGATAAACATAAAGCAGTGATCAATTCAAACGATGATCAAACTTTATGCAAAACTAGATTCTACTGTCCTAAATGTAATACAGTGCAATATCAAGGTAATGGATCAAAAAAAAAAAAACAGTGTCATGCCAGTCGTTGTAAAAACTGCGGAGCCAAAGTTGATTCAGAAATCATGCATGAATGTTTTATGCAACCTATAATATTTAAAATTCCTGATGAAAAGTACGTCTTTTATGATTTTGAGGCAAATCAACAGACAGGTTACCACATAGTTAATTATATATGCTGCATTGATTTCAGAGGTAAGGAGTGGACAGCAAAAGGGGACAAATGCGTAGCAGCATTCTTTTGGAGGTTTCACAGGGAAAAGTACAAAGGTTATACCTTCATAGCTCACAACGCTAGAGGTTATGATTCATACCTTTTGTTGAACTATTTGGTAAAAGAAGGAATCACACCTAGTGCAAGGTGGTAAAATCTTGTGTTTTGAAGATGTTGATTATAAACAGAGATTCATCGATAGTCTCTCTTTTCTCCCTATGAGACTGAGTGCTATTCCAAAGGCTATGGGGTTCACCACAGACAAAAAAGTGTATTTTCCACATTTCTGGAATACTCAGGATAATCAGAACTATGTAGGGCCTTATCCAAAACTTCTACCTTCTACGAGGTAGACACTATGATGGCCAAAGAAAGAGATTAATTTTTTGAGTTGTACAATGCATGTGCAGGAAAGATCTTTCACTTCAAGGAGGAGATGTCTGAATATTGTAAAAAGTATGTTCACATTCTGAAAAAGGGGTGTTTAGCTTTCAGGGAAGAGATACTGAACAGCACATTGGTTGATCCGTTCAAATGCATCACTATTGCTAGTGTCTGTTTGCAAATATTCAGAATCAACTTTCTGCCTGAATGCTATTTGTTCTGCTTGAAAAACGTTTTCATCAGTATTAAATATTTGAGAGGTAAAAGGTTATTTTTGTTGTGAAAAACATACAGATGTTTCAACGTTTCTGAACAAATTCTGTGTTGAAGATACCCAATAGCTTTTTTTTCCCCCTCCACCCTGAGGAGCGTGCACAATCTATATAAATAATTGTAAAGTTTCATTGGAAAGTATTTCAATTTACTTTGAACGGCGTTTTCAAACAACAACAGGAAGGAATTCAAGTCAATACCACCATCATTTATCTGAACACGCAACAAAACATTGAGCGAATCACCCCGAATTTCAACAAACACAGCATCACTCGGACCCCCCATTTCAACATTAGCAACAATGACCATGTTATTTAAAATCTCAAGAACATAATTGTAAAATTCAGCAAAACTATTAACATTGCCTAGAGAGGAAAATTTATCCTTCTTCTAATTTCTGTGGTGTGGAATCTGTCTAAGCAATTTACCATTTCCCATTTGTACATCACCATATTCAGGTGGAGGAAAAATGTCATCCTCTGTTTCAACACTAGGTGAATGTTCGTTACTCGGATCATCATCATGATCAGGACTGGTTAATGAATTTTGTGAGACTTGACTTAAGTTTATCAGATTATCATTTAATCTCAAAAGACATTGATTTAGTTCAAAGAAAAAATCAGACAAAATTTGAGGTTTATTTTCTGGGGTATTAACAGGAGATGTTAAACAATCAAAGTTTGGGCTCTGATTAGGAGTTTCTGACAATCTGTCATTAAGCTGGTTTACAGCGTCTATTAGAAAAGGATTCAGAGTTGTACACATATAGTGTTCAATTAACGTGGTTTGTAATTTTGAAAAACTTTGATTTAGTTCAAAGAAAAAATCACACCAACTTTCAGGTGTATTTTCTACAGTATTGTTAGGAGATGTTAAACATTCAAAGTTTGGGGTGTGAGTTCCTGACAAACTATCATTAAGTTGGTTTACAGTGTCTAATAGAAAAGAATTCAGAGTTGTACACAAATTGTGTTCATTCAATGTAGTTTGCATTTTTGAAAGACTGGTTTAATTCACAGATTACCTGAGTGCTAATTAAATCATGTGATAAGTGACTGATGTTAGACGTCTTAGCTTCATTGTTTAAAACCTCATTGTTAGGGCGTTTCTGTGCCATTTGACTAATACAATATTTAATATACAATAACACAAAATGAATAAATAAACATTAAAATAAAATAAGTATTACATTCTTGAGTCAGCATCAATAGCTCTTCACAGATACCAGCATTCGTAGAAAGTAGCATCATAAGTGCCAAAATGGTTTTACTGAAATCTAAAGCTGAAAAAAAAAAGTTTCAATTAGGACTCGGAAGTACACATAAAATTATAAATTACACAATATACTTTACTTACAGGAAAGAGCTTCATCATAAGTGGATGTGTTCAAGTAGGAGGTGTCTCCAGTTCATAACTGATTAGGACGCATGACTATAGAGATACAAATATTTTCATGTATAACATTATAAAACACACACACATATATACATATAGGGGTTGGACAATGGAACTGAAACACCTGTCATTTTAGTGTGGGAGGTTTCATAGCTAAATTGGACCAGCCTGGTGGCCAATCTTCATTAATTGCACATTGCACCAGTAAGAGCAGAGTGTGAAGGTTCAATTAGCAGGGTAAGAGCACAGTTTTGCTCAAAATATTGCAATGCACACAACATTATGGGTGACATACCAGTGTTCAAAAGAGGACAAATTGTTGGTGCACGTCTTGCTGGCCCATCTGTGACCAAGACAGCAAGTCTTTGTGATGTATCAAGAGCCACGGTATCCAGGGTAATGTCAGCATACCACCAAGAAGGAAGAAACACATCCAACAGGATTAACTGTGGACGCAAGAAGAAGCTGTCTGAAAGGGATGTTTGGGTGCTAACCTGGATTGTATCCAAAAAACATAAAACCGCAGCTGCCCAAATCACGGCAGAATTAAATGTGCACCTTAACTCTCCTGTTTCCACCAGAACTGTCCGTCAGGAGCTCCACAGGGTCAATATACACGGCCGGGCTGCTATAGCCAAACCTTTGGTCACTCATGCCAATGCCAAACGTCGGTTTCAATGATGCAAGGAGTGTAAATCTTGTGTTGTGGACAATGTGAAACATGTATTGTTCTCTGATGAGTCCACCTTTACTGTTTTCCCCACATTCGGAAGAGTTACGGTGTGGAGAAGCCCCAAAGAAGCATACCACATGAAGCATGGGGTTGGATCAGTGATGGTTTGGGCTGACATATCATGGCATTCCCTTGGCCCAATACTTGTGCTAGAGGGGTGCATCACTGCCAAGGACTACCGAACCATTCTGGAGGACCATGTGCATCCAGTGGTTCAAACATTGTATCCTGAAGCCGGGGGCCGTGTATCAGGATGACAATGCACCAATACACACAGCATAACTGGTGAAAGATTGGTATGATGAACATGAAAGTGAAGTTGAGTACTGCTAGAGACAGGCAATGGGTGCAGATTGAAGCTAGACCCAAATGCAGGGATTTGTTCAGTGCCCATGGCATGAGTAACTTGCACATCTGTGAAGGCACCATTAATGCTGCAAGATACAGATACCCCCACCCCCCCCCACACACACACACACTGAAGACCCGAGGGTGCAGCAGACACTGGACATGAGTGGCAATGATCAATTTTATCAGCTGCCGGAGACAACAAATACCCCATGAGGAATTCTCCATATCCTCTATCCCCCCCTCCACATCACCCCACCTGAACTTCCCAGCAGTCATGAAGAAGCTGGTATCAGCTGGGACAAGGCTGTCACTTTCCATGTCAGCCAGCCCTCAGGTGCAGAGAAGAACCACCCCAGCTTCTACTCCACCCTCATCTCCTCCCACTTCCCCACTGCAGTCTCCCAGACTGTGCCCTAAGAAAAATCATGTGCCATCACCACCTGGAGCACCTCAAAGAAAAAGAGAAGCTCCTTGACCCCAGAAAGGCAGCTTCGCTCATGGCCCAATCGCTAGCAGGGGCTCCACACCTCTCAGTTAGCTGATGGGGTTGAGGAGAAGTGATGTTTTTCGGGTCCTGGCTGCTGCAGTGATGATGTCAGCAATCTCTCCTATTCTAATACTTATAGGAGAAAAAAAGAACAGGGAGTTTAGGTCAGATTCTGTGAATGTAGCCAATCTACAGCATATAAAATGTGAGACAGAGATTCTGTGGCAAAGTTCACAAGTTGTTAAGTTAGCGCTTCTAAATATCAGATCTCTCACAAACAAATCATGTTTAATTAATGATTTTATTATAGCACATGGGCTTGATTATTTTTACTTTTAAATGAATGTAGTGCTGCAAGTGTCTTAGTGGAGTTGGCTCCTCTTTTATTTTTTAAATGTACATAATTTGAGTATCTCTGTGCAGTTCTGAAAGGGACACCACCGATATTACTAGTAACTGTCTAGAGGCTTCCGAAATACAACACTGATTTTATTGATGAATTTACAGAGGTGTTATCTTTTATTTCTACTGATTTTGACAATTTGGTTATTGCTGGTGACTTTAACATACATATCGACAATACCAAGAAGTGTCTTACCAAGGAACTACACACCATATTGAACTCTTTTGGTCTTTCAAAACGTTACAGGGAGTACACACTGTCATGGTCACACTTTGGATGTAGTTATCTCAATGAGTCTCAACATATCAGTGACTGTGAAGGATGTCGCTTTGTCACATCACTACTGTGTGTTCTTTGATATGTGGGCCTCACTAGGCACCACAGACAGACAGTTTTGTGTCAAGAAAAGAATTATACTGCACAGCTACACTTTTCATGAGCAAAATGTGCACTAAACCATGTAAACAATACAACTCTGTTGATGATCGGCTGGATAGTTTTAACTCAAAAATCATCAGTGTTATGGATGAGACTGCACCAGTTAAAGTAAAGACTACGTCTTTCAAACAGAAAGCACCTTGCAGAAATGCTTCTGTTGTTCAAATCCAAAAGAGGGAATGTTGCATGGAAGAACGCCAAAGGCTTTAAAACCAGCCTTTATATTCACAAAGAAATCTTCAAATATATGCTACATGTATACAACACAATAATATGCAAAACACTACAATACTATGTTTCTAGCATCATCACCTTCTCCTTCTCCTACCTTCTCCATCACCTGTAAAGACATCTTGGTTAAAATGTCAGAAATCTGTACTGTTAACAATGACATTTTAATTGATATAGTCATTTCAAAGCATCCATTTGCAGTCTTGACACACTACCAACCACATTTTTAAAGAATGTGTTTCACAACATAGCAATTTACCAGACACCAGATTGTAAACACCTCATTTGTGTTGGGGGGTTTCTGAGCTCCCTAAAAATGGCAGTTGTAAATCCCCTTCTAAAAAAGAAAAATTTTGAATCAGTCCAGAAAAATAACTACAGACCAATTTCTATTCATCCATTATCTGTAACCACTTATCCAATTCAGGGTCGCGGTGGGTCCAGAGCCTACCTGGAGTCATTGGGCACAAGGCGGGAATACACTCTGGAGGGGGTGCCAGTCCTTCACAGGGCAACACATACACTCACACATTTATTCACACCTATGGACTTTTTTTTTTTTTTTGAGTCGCCAATCCACCTACCAACATGTGTTTTTGGACTGTGGGAGGAAACCCACGCGGACACGGGGAGAACACACCCAAGACAGTCATCCGGAGCGGGAATCAAACCCATAACCTCCAGGTCCCTGGAGCTGTGTGAGTGCGACACTACCTGCTGTGCCACCCTTACAGACCAATTTCTAATTTACAATTCATTGGCAAAACCGTTGAGAAAATAGTTTTCAAGCAAATCACTAGCTTCTTGTTCAGCCTAGACAAATTCCAGTCCTGGTTTCGGTCTAATCACAGCATGGAGACAGCTCTAATTAAGGTTGTTAATGACATTCCTTTAAATACAGAGGCTGGAATGATATCTCTTCTGATGCTTCTTGATCTAAGTGCTGCCTTAAATACCTTTGACCATAAAATTCTTATAGATAAGCTCGCAACCTGGGTTGGACTCATGGAAACTTAGAATGGTTTGTCTTAAAATGGTTTGTTTCATACCTGGAAGGCAGGAGCTACTTTGTAGAAATAGAAAAAAAAATATTTATGAGAACGTGCCAGTGACTTTTGGTGTCCCCCAAGGTTCTATTCTTTGTCCACTATAATTTCATTTATATATGCTTCCTCTTGGCCAGATTATACAAGATTATGGGCTGTCCTATCACAGCTATGCAGATGATATTCAGATTTATTTGGGCCTGTCCCCAAAAGACCCTAGTCCAGTTGACTCATTATGTAAGTGCCTTGAACCCATCACTAACTGGATGAGACAACTTTTTGCAGTTGAATAAAGATAAAACAGAGATGATTCTATTTGGGAACAGTAATGAGAGACACAGATTGGCTACATATCTGGGCTTGAGAGCCCTCAAATCTAAAGAACTGGCTCACACCCTTGGTGTATTAATGGACTCAGTTTAAGTAGTCATGTTAAAGTGGTTACCAGATCAGTTTTTTACCATCTTAAGATCATCAGTAAGATTAGAGATATTTTGACTAAACCAGACCTGGAGAAACTTATCCATACCTTTATTTCTAGCAGGATTGATTACTGTAATGGTCTCTTAACTGGATTTCCAGAAAAGACCATTAAACACCTTGTGCTGATTCAAAAGACAGCTGCCAGAGTTCTCACTAAGCGCAAAAGAAGAGATTGCATCACACCTGTTCTTAAATCCTTACACTGGATTTACACCAGTCTGTTACAGAATAGACTTGAAGGTGTTGTTACTGGTCTATAAATGTCTAAATGGTGTAGGACCAGTGTATTTATCAGATCTGCTACAGAGATATGAGCCAAGCAGAGCTCTCAGATCTTTAGGAACTAGTCAAGTAGGCCTCAGGTCAAAACTAAACATGGAGGAGCGGCATTTAGCTACTATGCCGCTCTTAAGTGGAACCAGGTAACTGAGAATATTAGAAGAGCCCCGACTTTAGACACATTTAAATCAAAACTTCAAACATTCCTGTTTGTTTGTTGGACTTACAGTTCAGTTTAAAATACTCTTCACTTTTTATTCTGTAGCGACATTTTAGTTTATTTATTTATTTCTATCTTTTTAATGGTTTGAATCATTTTAATCATAATAGTTTATTTTACTATATTTATATATTTTCTTTTATTGCACTATTTGAATTGTTTTAAATTACTTTTATTATTTTTATTCTTGCACTTAAATGTACTTAAATTGCACTTAACTATCTTTTTTATTGTTTCTTTAGACAATGTAAACACTTTGAATTGCCCCTGTGTATGGAAGTTGCTCTATAAATTAACTTGCCATGCCTAAATAACTGAAAACTATTTGAAAATGCATTTTCTAAATTTGGTTGACCTCTGGCCTAGATTTATAATTTTGTAAAGATATGAATTTATAGATCTGAAGTTTTATTGTTTTTATTGTTTTATATTTATTAAGTTTTATATGTTATGTTTTATCTCATAAGTTATTTATAACTAGTTAAAGCATAAAATGGGACTTTCAGTAGCTATGTCCTTCATTTTCACAAAAGACTGCTTAGTAATGCCCAATAAACCATGCTTGAATTGGGTAGGCTTCTAAATGTGGAGTGCAAAAGCAAATCCAGGGGAGAACAAAGGTTTCTAATTTTAATATGGATGTGTTTTCTCTTGTAGGTCTGCATTCTCATTATGTGTGATACATTCCAAATTCAGATTCATTGCAGCATGTGCCATTGCTATCTTCATACATATATTTGTAAATGTTTGCATAAACAAACACACATACCAGTCAAGGCAGCATCTGCCATGTCAGAAGAGGTAATTCACGAGAAGTCTTCCTGGAACAGCATATACTAACACATCGGCCACTGTTAAGTAAAAGAAGCAACAAGAAATCTATCTTGGTATAATGTGGGGCCACTACAGTAACTCTCTGAAAATGTGCCCCTGCCCCCAAATCTCTGTGGACCAGTGCCTAGGTTATATGCTCCAGGCACAGGACTACAGAGATGTGGAAGAAGGTGAGGAATGACTCCTATGACCATTCCACTCTTTGTATGCATGCCACAGAGCTTGTATACCACTGCTTAAACTGCATAATGGGATACACTTGTCTTTGTATTTCTAGTCATGCAAAGGGGTGTGGTGTGGGGATATACATTAATATTGAAATATAAATGCTTCATCCTGATTAGGGTCATTTTGAGAATCATTGGACACGATGCAGGAACAAATGTAAAATGGGCACCAGTCAATCGCAGGGTATCACACCTGTGGACAATTTTATTTTTATTTTCTAAGCACCTCTAGAAAACCCAGATATACACAGGGAGAACACATCAAAATGCTCAGAGTGATCCAGGACACTAAGGACATTAATCTATGTGGCAGCAACACTAACTGCATCTATGTCTTTCTTTCCATCTCTGATATATATATATATATATATATATATATATATATATATATATATATATATATATATATATATGTGTGTGTGTGTGTGTGTTGCAATAAGAAAAGAAATATAAAGTAGGGCAGAGAAATTAGCAAATAACCCTAGATCAAAATTACAAAGAAATAAATATATACATAAATAAATATGAAATTGTAATAAAAAGATATATATAATTTCAGACTCAAGTCTCTGTCTCTGTTTTGCCACATTTACATAAGAAAGGGTAAGTAATAGGGTCACGTTGGATCTGGAGCCTACCCGGAATAAGTGAGCGAAAGGTGGGAACACATCCTGGAGGGGGCATCAGTCCTTCACAGGGCGACACACACATTCACTCACAAACTCACACCTACGGACACTTTTGAAGAAAAGTCTACCTACCAACGTATGTTTCTGGACCGTGGGAGCACCCAGAGGAAACCCACACAGACACAGGGAGAACACACCAAACTCCTCACAGGCAGTCACCCAGAGCAGGACTCGAACCCACAACCTAAAGGTCTCTGGAGCTGTGTGACTGCGACACTACCTGCTACCTATCAAATGCTGTTCCACATAATTACAACTGCAGTATTTAACTGCCTTATGTACAAAGGAATCAGCTTATAGCTATGTAATATTTACTCAGCAATATGTTCCCCAACCAATATCAAACTCCTACGCACTTGTACCTACCTTTGCTAATTTTTGCACAGAAAAGTGAGAAACTGAAGCACAGTTTAATTAGTGGCCAATTTTCTGTATTTTTGAACATTGATCTTAATGTTGTATCTGGGGTTATAATGTTAATCTACTGATTTAGAGATAGAAGTTGATGTTACTTAAATAAATTAGAAAATTTTAAACTTGCATGTGTATTTTATTACCATTTTTGGGGGGCAATAGGGTGGGTCATGAAAATTCCCTTTCGGGCAGTGGTAGCAACGTCTTAGGTTTTCCCAGTGTGATATTATAGTATGTAAACACAAAAAAACCCTGCCAGTATAGTTGTATTTCCCCATAACACAACGTAATACGATGCTTGTTGCCAAGCCTTGCACCCAAAATATAAATTCATTTGTATAATTATTCCTGCAGAAGGTAAAATTGTGTTAGTACAACACAATTCTATGGGATAAAGCATAGGGAAAATTCAGAACACATAACAGCACTGCAATGTGGCTGCAGGGTTTTTATACTAATTCTGAATTGCATAAAAATTTCTTGCTGCATGTCAGACAGAGGCCATGATAGGGTGTAAAAAATAGATGCCGTATGGTACCATAGAAAGGATTAATATATGTTCAAACAATGAGGAATAAAAAAAAAAATAATAATAATGTTGTAATATTACAGAGCCCTTAAAGGGACTGAGTGTAAAGTAAAAAAAGACGATTGATTTTGCGTTCCCTCGCAAATATTTGCGTTCCCTTGCAAATACATTGCGCTCCTTTGCAAATGTTTTATGATACACAATTGTCTTTGTGGCTCAGTCAACACACCAGGACACTGCAGTTTCCAGGGAAATCCAGCCAATTGAAACAGATATATGAATTTATTTATCTCTACTAACACACAGTTTCGTTGCCAGTGCGAATCATTCATACATCTGTAAGGAACTGCATAACATCAGAGGAAGTTTATATACGTTCGGTAGCATTCTGAAAGTGCTAGTCAGAACACCGTAGCTCCACGTATCTTCATAGTAACAGGTGTATGAGACGGCTTCGTGAAAGAAAGTAAAAGTGTGTACGGCTTTTTTTATTTTATTTTTATTTTTTATTGTTATTGACTGGGGTAGGGGTCAAGCTAAGAATCTTAACGAAAAACCTTTATCAAGCAAAGTCTCTCGCAAAAATTCGGTCATTCAATAACAAGATGGGGGGAGAAAGGCAGTGGCACAACACACAGAGATCTCAGGGCACCTTGTGGATTGATTTTTACAGAGACGTGGCTCAGTGCGCTGACTCCAGACACGGCTGTGGAGCTAGAGCTGGTTGCTACACCATGCATTTCATTCCATCTGGGAATTCTGTTTTTTTTTAAAGCTGCAGTAAAAACCGGATACCATTTTCTGCCAGAACTGACTTTTAAACACATATACACATTACTCCAATACACTACCAATAGCTAAACATTTATTTAGGTGTTCACTCTCCATTCTCCCCAATAACATATCCATGTTATAAGATACTCTCGGAAGAGATGGGTTTTCAATGACTTCTTGAATGCGGAGAGGGTTCCTTTGCTCTGATAGTGCTTGGAAGCTCGTTCCACCAGCGTGGTACCAGAGATGAGAATAGCCTCAACTGACCTGTATGGGGGGTTGGTCGTGTTAGTTGGCGCTCCTTTGAGGAACGGAGAGGGCGGGCGCTAACATATGGTTTTAATAGTCTATTGAGGTAGATGGGAGCAGAACCAGTGAATACTCTGAAGGCCATCATTCAGACTTCAGACTATAAATTTATTTCAGGACAATGCATTGGGTGATGGTTGTTTGGTATGGTTTGCCCTGGTTGCTAAATATAATAATAATAATAATAATAATAATAATTTATTTATAAAGTGCTTTTCAAGAACCCAAAGCACTGACAATATTAGGACACAAAACAAAAAACATTAAAATACAAACCGGATTCCAAAAAAGTTGGGACACTAAACAAATTGTGAATAAAAACTGAATGCAATGATGTGGAGATAGCAAATAACAATTTTTTATTCGTAATAGAACATAGATGACAGATCAAAAGTTTAATCTGAGTAAATGTAACATTTTAAAGGAAAGATATGTTGATTCAAAATTTCACAGTGTCAACAAATCCCAAAAAAGTTGGGACAGGTAGCAATAAGTGGCTAGAAAAAGGAAATTGAGCATATAACAAACAGCTGGAAGACCAATTAACATTAATTAGGTCAATTGACAACATGATTGGGTATAAAAAGAGCTTCTCAGAGTGTCAGCGTCTCTCTGAAGCCAAGATGGTACGTCATGTCATCCGGACCACAGAGCACAAGGATAACAAAACCTTGATAACCAAGTTGTTATCAACGCTCTGTTCAGAAGCCTGCATCACTGATAGTATGGGGTTGCATGAGTGCTTGTGGCATGGGCAGTTGCATGTCTGGAAAGGCACCATTAATGCAGAGAACTATGTTCAAGTTCTAGAACAACATATGCTCCCATCTAGCTGTCATCCCTTTCAGGGAAGACCCTGCATTTTTTCAACAAGATAATGCCATACCACATTCTGCAGCAATCACAACATCATGGCTACGTAGGAGAAGGATCCGGGTACTGAAATGGCCAGCCTGCAGTCCCGTTCTTTCACCTATAGAGAACATTCTATTCTGAATATATTAGATGTTGGCACCTCCACATCATTGCATTCAGTTTTTATTCACAATTTGTTTAGTGTCCCAACTTTTTGGGAATCTGGTTTGTACAAATTTAGACAGAGCAATACAAAAGATACAAAACAGATCACATACACAAAAAAAAAGAAAAAAATGAAACACATAGAGGCCACATGAGTACATAGAGGCCAGTGAGCAGCACCGAGCACCTACAGGGCCACAATAGTTACCAAGGTTGACAGTCATTTTGAATAGTAGCAATTTTCGTGGCTGGTAGCTGGAAATAGACTATCTTCAACACAGCAGGAGAGTCTGCAGGTTGCTAGCCACAGTCAGTGGATATTGAGGGTGTGTCCCACGGCCATCGCCAGGAGCAGCACCAGAAAACTCCCACTGCACAAGGAAATGCTCCTTGGTTGAATCAGCAGCACCTAGCTTGCAAACACTCCCTTCAGGGTAGGCTAGCACCAAATATTTAATGTTTAACTTTCTTTATCACAAGTTTTACAAGACTTTTTTTTTTTGGAATCTTCTGCTAGCATCCAGCTTTACATGAGCATATGCACATCATTGCATGCTGTATTTACATTTACACAACATCCCAAATTTTCTGGAAATAGGGATTTTAAAATGCCATCTCCATCCTCACTAAAGAAGTGAGTAAACTGGAAGCTATAAGGTTCAAGAAAATTCGTCACTATTTTGCTGTCACTGTGGTGGTACCCTCAAGCGTACATATTCTGTACTTTTAGTTAAATTAGTAAAATAAAATTGTGTTGATTTGATACATGAATTTAATCTCTAGATCTTATATAATGTTCTTTTATTTTACACAGAGCTATAATGAAATATTGCAATTCATCTGGAGAAGAGAATGTAATGGACCTTTAGGGAACACAACTAGACTTTAAAACCATTGTTGTACCTTTAAAGGTACATTTTCACAGTTTATACATTGTATATTTATATTAACAGACTTTGTTATATTTTAGTTCACTGCAGAAACTGTAACATTGTGGACTTGAGATTTAAAAGGCTTTTATCTGAGCAGAAAGTGTTTATTTGCTAAAAAAACAAACAACAAATAATGCCCAATATTAGAATAAAAACAAAAAACATTATTCCAGTAAGTGTGATATTCTGTGTGAATGTGTTGCTTTTTCTTTTTTCAAATCTCTCCTCATGGCAGTCCATATTGTTTGAGGTTATCATCCAAGTTTTACCAGTTAATAAATACTTATTTTAAATGACATGTGCTGCTAATATAACAAATTCATGCAATCAAGAAGAATCTGAACAAAACATTGTTCTTCAAACTCACTCACACTTCAGAAATCTTAAATTTCTTATTTGTTTTATATTATTATTATTTTTCTGTATTTACCATGATTATATATAACTTTATACAAGCACCACGCTTACTGAGAAGGCATTATATTTAAATACATATAATTCTTAAGTGCCTAAGACTTCTACACAGTACTGTATATTGCTGTCAAATGAAAAAATGCATTTTCATGCAATTTTACAAATATTTTGTTTACTACCACTATGATTTGAACAAAACAGACCTTCATATTGTGCATAAATTGAATGATAAATGGACTGATAGAAATGGTCCAAAATTACTTGGAAATTTTTTGGAGGTACATGTTTTTCACTGGACAACAACTATATGCATATGACTATATATGAAAAACAAAGTCATACTTTTTATTTGCATATATATGATTTGCATTAAATTAATTCAGAGCCTTATATTTGAATACCTTTAAAATCCAGAATATAAATGCTGTTATATGTCTTTCAATCTGTTTGGAAAATGTGTGATATATGAAACAGATAGAGATAGACTAATCCAGCTATATCAAGATTACTTTCTTTTTGACTATAGTTTATTATTATTTTTAAATAAATAAGCAAATAAAACTTGCAATGTTTGCTTCTATCTTGGAATAGGCACAATATATCAGTATTTATGAGGTAAACACTGTTGCATTTATTAAAGTTTTTGTAGTGTTTGCGGACAAGCAATGACAAAAAAAAAGTACATATTTTAACTAAATAATGATCTAACAAATAACAGAATTTCAGCTTCTGATGAGTGCTGGAACAGTAGTATTTAACTGAAGCCACAATGTATAAATAAAAAAAATAATATGGAGAAAATGTCTTAGCTGTAATCTGACCAAAAAAAAAGACAATCTAACAAATGACAAAATAGCACCTTTGGATGAGTGTATAGAAAGTCTATTTGTCACATGTTTTAGTGTTTGGTCTGGCATAATACAGAAGTGAGCGAGAGAGAGAGAGAGAGAGAGATATTCATTAGTCTAGAGTATTTGCTTTTGGCTATAGTTGATTTTAGAATTAGCTTTTTTTCTTAGCATTTTGGATCTTGATTTATTCCTTTCTTACTGAAACCTGCAGAGTCCGCTATTTGGTTGGCATCAAGCAAACGACCATTCACAAATGTGCATATGTTATGCCATTCACGCACCACGCAATTGCACCAGAGCTCATCTCCTGCCAAATACCTACTTCAGATGAGAGAAAGTCTATATGACATGTTTTAGTGTTTGGGCAATGTTTGAATTTTAGCTGTCATGCACATTTGTGTTTTAAAAAAAACCTGGACAAGCAGTAAAACAAATAAATAAATAAATATAAAAATCTATAAATATTGTGCCAACGCTTTGGCCCAGTTCTGAATGGCCAACTCTGACTCATCTGAAGCACCATCCCACACTTAGCACTCTTAGTTAGCCAAAACATCCAGGCACTAGCCCATTGCATAAGTAAGTATACTCAGAAATGTTGATCCAGTTGCAATGTGTTGTGAAGAATATTTTATACATTTCTGTTGGACATTTTTGGTAAATATGATGATTAGCTCTCAAGTGAATCATGACTTTCACTGATAAAGAGAAGTCTTTGAAGCTTTAGATCAAACAATGATCAACCAGTTCTCTTAATTAAATAGCTCAGAGATGCATCTCTTGAACCTTCAATTACCAAAAATATATAGACAGAGCACAACACACTGTTACAATGTCTGACAATGGAAGAACAAGGAAATAACTCGAGTCAACATCTTGAAATGTAAGGAGCCAGCCACATTTTCAGATGACCCTGCTGGCTGCTATGGCTACAGCATGTGAGGACATTACAGCTGATGTTTGTAGAGGCTGAATAAGACATTCAAAAAGATTCATTACATGCTGCATTGCAAAGAAAGTACAATTTTGTTTTTTCTTTTCTTGCTAGTGATTTGCCTTAACACCAAACTTAAAGCGACTTAAGACTAGGTTTAGCCCAGAGACTAAGACTGCAAGGGAAGCTCAGCTTCCCCTACAATGTCAAAAAATAAGTGATCAAATATATACTGTTGTGTGTACATGTCAGTGAATAAATATGCACTACAACGCGCTCAACTTTTGTTCAGAATCAGCTTCTTATCACTGGTAAAGACGCAGCTTTCCCGCAGCTTCACAGTGCTTTAAACAGCGTCCACAGTGTTCAATAGCGAAGCAGCGTAATGAGACGAGTCATTGGATAAATGCTGGGCTTTGTCCCGCCCATCGGATGCTCAGCGTCTCTGGGGGTCTATGGGACAGTGGGCTGGCCTCGTCTGGCCTGGACGCTCAGCTTCTGCATGATGATTGGATGATCTGTCTGAGGCTGAATCCCTTTTTGATTGACAGCGAAATGAGCGAATCAGCGATCCTTTGATGTAGAGATTCATGGGAGCATTAAATTTTCATTCTGTTCTGAGTTGAACTAGACTTTCTTAATCCTCTTTGCGGCATTTTCTTTGTTAAAAATAACTAGCAACAAATCAAGCTTCTATTTCTGGTGGGGTTTTTTGTAGCTGCTTGTGTTTGGAGACTGACTTCTATCACTCTATCTGACTTCTATCGCAGTTTCTGTCCAGCGGGTGCTGCTGAGCCTCTCCACCGTCACAAAGCACTCACAGGCGGACACACTTCACATGGGCCAAGGCCGTTTAAGCAGCCTAGCTCTGCTGGTCATTGAGAGGACACTAGTCAAGTCACTGGAAAGGACGCCTTGTTGGTACGACAGGGTCACAGATCATTTTCTTGAAAAGGAACGGAGGGTAGAATTTACGTATAAATAAACCGTCACATTTTATGATGTAGGCTGAAATTGAGCTTCCCCTCCTTGAAAGACCAGCATCCGCCACTGGTTCAGACATTACTGTGTTGCCACTAAAACTAGCTATGGGATTGAGTACTCTTTCATTGTTAATTTCATACAGATACCTTTATTCAACTTAATAGCAAAACAAAGCTGGGTTTCCTTAGGATAGCTATGTGGTAATTTAACTGTAGCAATATAAACTCGAGTTAATTCTTTAGCTATGGCTCTCCATTCTTTTATTTATTCTTCATCTGAAACTACTCCATACTGATCACAGTGGGTCTGGTGCCCACACAAAATCCCTATTCACAAGTCAGGAACATACCCCGGACAGGGCAAGTCAACCAAGTTACCAACATGTTTTTGGAAGTGGGAGAAAGCTTTTTTGCCTGCAGCAAACACCTCAGAGGGTGACTAAGAGGCAAGGATCAGGACATTTTATTAAAAGGGAACATTATTCTACATTTAGAATGCATCTGATTAGATTTTCTAACATGTCTAGCCTGAAATACCACACAATTACATACTAGGGTATGGTGTAATTAAAGAGAATGTCTTCCTGTAGGGCAGAAGAGCATATGAGATATGAGTACAATAGCCTATTTTTAGATTCAGCTTACCTAAAATGTTTTAATTTAAAACTTAGAAAATTCTTACATCCAAGTCTACATCCAAAAGATTTTTCTTCGTTTATCTGGAAATATTTTAGGTAATCAACGGTGACTCAGTTGCCTGTAGTGCACATGCTAATAGTTACTAAAATTTTGAAGATGAATACAGTTACCTAATTGAAAACAACTTGCCAACAGGTATTGGGTGTATTTATTTTCTTTTAGCACAGTTATGAAGACTGACAAAGGCCATAAAAAGCAATTTGCATGTCAGCTAGATTGCTTTAGCTTATGTTGAAAAAACAAATCTACAAACAATTTGGCAATCATCAGAATTCTGGCAAGGAATACCAGGAAAGGAAACATAGCCATATTGCCATTTATGTGTTGTTTTCCATATAGCCTCAGTATTAGTTTAAAGTATTATTTTACTAATAAAGTAGATGGTTAAAAGTGTAATCATAGTCAGTGCACATTTATGGAGGACACTGCATGGAAAAATCCAGCAGAGAAGATGTAAAGGACAGAATTGCTCCCATTTAAGATTGTATTATTGTTGGGTGGTGGAAGATGTGCTCTAAAAGATTTTAAATTTTACAGTAAGAGACCATGGAAACTGCAAATATTTGTAGGCTGATTCCCCCATGTAACATTCTAAGGTGGATTCTGGCTTTGCTGTGTCCTTGAAACAGTCACTTCAGGTTTCCTGCATAGGAACACAAAACAAAGCAATCTGATTGAGCTGAAGATGGACATTTGATACTTTTAAGCACTACCACTTCTCTCCCACTCAAGAAACTGTTTAGAAACAAACAGAAAACAGGTTGTCACACAAATTGCTGTATTCATTCTTTCAGTTCATAAGAAGCTAGGGAAGCAACTTTTTTTCTGCATGGAGCAGCACCTCATTTGCATCATACTAAATACAGGACAATGGACTGTAAACTAAAAAGACTTAAGCTTACACTTTAGCTTACAGATACAGTGGATGCTCTACCTATGAACTTGATCCGTTCCGTGACCCAGTTCGTAAGTAGAAAAGTTCGTTTCTCGAGTCAATTTTCCCCATTTTAAATAATGGAAAAGTAATTAATGCATTCCAGCTCACCCCAAAAGTCACCCTTTTTGCACTGATATATGTTTACAAAACTCTCAAATTAGTAAAACAAATACATGTAGCATTACTAAAAATAAAAAAAGAAATACAGTGGTAACTGTAATAAAAAAGAAATAAAAAAGTTTTAAGTGGTTACATATCGCTACCTTGAAGACGTGACGGCTAGAGGAGTAACACAGGCACTGGCTGTATGACTGGCATAGTGACAGAGGTGGCTGGGACTGCCAGCACAGGAACAAGAGTGGCGGGTGTCGCGTTCACTGGAGCAGGAGTGGTGCGCATCGTGTTCACTGGAGCAAGAGCAGCGGGCACTGCATTCACTGGATCAGCAGAGGCAAGCATTCCTGCATTGATGTCCACGGAGACAGGAGTCCCTGCATTGACCTCCATAGAGGCAGGGGGCCCTGCATTGATGTCCTCGGAGGCAGGAGGCCCTGCATTGACGTCCACGGAGGCAGGAGGCCCTGCATTGACGTCCACAGAGGGGCTTAGGCTGCTCTGTGCTGGAGCAGTTGAGGGTTCAGGGGATCCAATGGGCACATTCTTGAGTAAATCCCATACATCCCTTGACCAAGGATCCTCATGAAGTGTTCCTCTCATAGCCTCACTTCCTCTTCCTTGAGGATTGAGGCTAACAGCACAAACCCTCAACGCCCCCCCAAATTTCCCCGGACTTGAAGGGGCAGTACTCTAGCAAGGGGGAGGCTCCAGCACACTCCTTTGTTTTTGGGGTGTGGAGGACACTTTGCCTCCAAAACATACCTGACAGATGTGCCCGGACCTGAAGTGAACTGAGTCTGGCAAATGGCACACCCAGCCAACGGATTCCTCGTCATGTCCATATTGAGGTCTAGTGTGACACTCTCCTCAAATATGACCAAAATATGCTCCTCAGAGCTCTCTGGGAACAGTGTGGGCATGATCCAATACTAGTGTTGGCAACTTTCTGAAATCAAAATAAGGAATTCAAGGCCAGGGGCCCAGTATGCACTTAAATCCTATTTGACTGTAGTTGATCAGATAAAGCATTTTTGTTGTTAGACACATATTAAGCCAACTGCCATCAGTACTGTCAGTGTCTTTCAGTAACCTTTTTGAACAATGCCAAAACAGAATCTGTCCATGTATTTTGCGAATATTGTATTACGAGTTTAAAATTACTGTATTATTTTAAATTGTTCATTAATTACTATAATACCAAAGTGAAATAATTATATTAGTTTAACATCCTAAAAGACAGTCTCTTCCTCATTATATTATCATATGTCCTTTCAAAATGTTATAGAAGTAATTGCTTATTTAGGACTCATTTATCTTACACTGTAATTATAGTTTGCTAATCTTATTCATTCATTATCTGTAACCACTTATCCATTTCAGGGTTGCGGTGGGTCCAGAGACTACCATGGAATCATTGAGCGCAAGGCATGATGACACCCAGGAGAGGGCGCCAGTCATTCACAGGGCAACACACACACACACACACACGCACGCACACACACACATATATTCACATTCACTCACACCTACAGACACATTTGAGTCACCAATCCAACGTGTGCTTTTGGACCGTGGGAGGAAACCAGAACACCCGGAGGAAATTTTATATTGCATTATAATGTTTAGTAATTTAGAATCATTTTGTTGAATGCATGCAAATAACTTGTGCTCACGGTTTGTGATGGACTGGTAGGTTTCTTGCGTCTCCAGCAGAATTATAAACGATACACTTAAGACACCTAGCTCATTATTAGCTGATTTTACTGTTTTGGTAGTCATGGTGTTCCAGTCTGGATGTCATCCTAGGAATCCTGCTGTGGCCTATATGTGCTTTCATAAACCCAATTTTTCATTCCGGTTGAGAGCATGTAGTGCACGGCCATTGACACTGCCTCTTCTCTCCGGTTTCTACCTCTTTTTTGTTATTTTTTCCCCTCTGGAAAATTGCTCAAGAAGTCTGGCTAGATGATTAATAAATATACAAAGTCATGCCCCGTATTCTGTCTGTCTGTCTGTTTTTGGATGTGGATTACTGTTTTTTTGGCTGCCTGCTCTCATTTTTCCATGACTACATACACAACTGAACTGAAAAGTTTCAATACTAGTGCACATCTGGATCCTATGGAATTAAATCTGTTTCAGAGACTTGGTTTTTCATGTCTCTACCTCTGTAGATTCATTTGTCCCCATGTTACCACTGTTTTCAACATGCTTCGGATGGATGCATTCTGGTTATTTGGTCAGAGAGATGTATTTTAAGGATTATAACCAGTCATGCATTGTGAGCCTGGATCATCTCCACTCTCTTGCTAAGATGAACACTTACTCATCTACTGCCACTTGATTATTTCTTTCAAAAATTGGGCTTCTAATCTCGCATTATATTACTAATAAGGCATAGATTATAAATAACTTTATATCCGAGAAAAGCCTGGATATGCTCCTATATATCTAAGAAACGTCTTACAGCTAAAGGAGGTGGTCTAGCTGCTGTACTTTCATGATGTTACTACCTTTGAATATTTAGCTTTGAAAGTGCTCTCCTCTATGTCATTGATGCTGTTGCTGATTTACCGCCCACCAAAATGGTTTGCTAATTATTTCTTATCTGAGTTGAATTAATTCCTCACTATAGCTTCATTTTTATCAGCTGTTATCATGTTCCTGGATGCCTTTAATATTCATGTTGATTCCAGTTCTGTACTTTTAACTGAACTGTGTAATGTCCTTGAATGCTTCGCACTCAGCATGTTGATTTCCCTACACATGTCCATGTCATTTACTTGACCTGATTTGTACTCATGGTCTCGGTTGTATGTCAGTCACTGGGTCATCGGTTGGATTTTCTGACCATAAGCTCATTGAGTGTGGTCTTGCTATCCCTCCTTTTAAACCCCCTGGGAAATCTCATTTCTTAATCTCTTTTCTATCTCTGCTTATACCTTTTTTCTCATCTCCTCCAGGCCTCTGCTTTATCTGATTCCTCTAAATTTTGAAGATTTAAACACATAATAGCACTGTCACTACAATAATTAACACCCTTGCCTGTCAGGGCTAAACTAGCTCCTTCCTCCTGTACTTCCCCATGGTTCATTACAGACCTTACACTCATAAAAGCTAAGGCCAGGCTTTTACAATGCCTGTATAAGAAAACTGGTCTTGCTCTTCATCTCTCACTTTTTACTAAGCAGGTATCTAAATAAAAATATACAAAGTTTCATTCTAAATTAATAAATTCTGAAAGTCACAAGCCTAAAAACCTTCTTCACAACATATTTCAGGCACACCTGTCAGGAATATATGGACTACTTTCAAGATAATATCTATAACATTTATCTGCACTTTCTGACACCTACACACTCTGTCTCTCCACCTACTAATGTCTCATCACCTGATAACTGCCTCTTGGATTTTGCCTCAGTTAATTCTTCCAATGCCTCTGAGGTTATTTTTAGATCATTATCTTGTACATCTCCGCTAGACCCAGCTCCTACTGCTATTCTAAAGTCTGTGGTTTCTATTATTTCTCCTTTCATTAATCTGTGCTTTTCATCAGGCTCTGTTTCTCCTTCTCTCAAAGTAGCTGCAGGAACTCTTATATTAAAGAAACCAGGCTTAGATCCTCCCCCACTGGTAAATTACAGACTTATTTCCAACCTTCGTTTTCTGGCTAAAAATCACGGAAAGGGTTGTAGCCTCTCAGCTGCATAACTTTCTGTCCTCTAATAATTTATATGAGGATTTTCAATCTGGCTTTTGTTCCCTACATAGTACCGAGATTGCCCTGGTAAGTGTTGTGAACAGTGTTGTCAATAGATACCGGTCTTTATGACAGATGCCTTTGACACGTTAATCATGATCTCCTCATTTTTAGACTGTCATCTGTTGACTATGATCATACCTTACTGACAGACATCAGTTACCTTCGGTTTTCATCAATCTCATACCTTCTGTTTATCATTTACATTTTTCCACTCAGTCAGATCATCCATAATCATGGTTTTAAATTCCATTGCTATGCTGATGTTATTCAAGTCTATATCACCCTAACCCTAAATCTTGAATGTATGTACTGCAAATTTAAAAATTTGGCTACACAATAACTACTTAAACGTAACACTGATAAAATTTACCATTAACATCGCACGTTTATGCCGTATGGTTAGTTACAGTGACACTTCAATGTTGATAAATCCATTAATTTTTCCACATATGTATTATTGTAACACACTTTTATACGGTCTTCGTGTTAAATTGATTAATCTTCTTCTGTAATTCCAAAATTCAGCAACCTGAGTTCTGAAGGCTCATATTACTCCTGTTCTTAGGGGCTTTAACTCATTCATGGCAGAGAACATACATAACGCTTTAGTGCTCAGAGGCAGTTAACATACACATACCTGGAGTGGCAGACAGCCACCTGAGTGTCTAGGGAGAATTTGGGGATTTGAACACTTGATGCAATTCCCTCAAAATTACTCAGAGAATTACTACCAGTTATTATCAATCCTCTTTTAAGTCTAGAAAACACGTCCCTTAGTGTGGGGCACGTACACAAAACCTTTAAACTAGCAGTTATTAAACCTCTGGTCAAGAAACCAAATCTTGATGCTAGCGTATTGTCTAATTACAGACTTATTTCTAACACACCATTTATATTTAAGATCTCAGAAAAAGCTGTGGCCCAACAACTTTGTTCATATCTTCATACGAACCATATATATGAAAAATTCCAATCAGGATTCGCAATTATACATATCAGCCAGATGACAAACACAGATTAAATAAAAAACTGTGAAAGACTGTGTAAAAGACATGAAAGGTTGGATGTTGTGTAACTTCCTCCTTCTTCTGTGACCCAGACATTTTAACAAACAAACAAATAAACAAATATTTAACAAACAGAAAGTTATCTTTTCTGCCCGTATAACGACACAAATACACAGACAGGTCTAACTGTTACTGACTTTCTGACGAGTAAATTACATCTGCACAGTATTTTGTTTAACTTTACACAATCTCCAGATTATTAAAGCCAGAACACCAGAGCAAGGTGTTACTCAAAATAATTGATGCTGTGAATTTGTTTCAGCAGATTTTTATCCATTGGACTCTTATAGAAATGTAAGTCAGTAATAAATATCTAGATCCCAGTAATGCCCTTTTCCTTTATCTAGTATAGATTACTTGGTTGATAAAATGTTGAGGTGCTTGGTTCTAGAACTGTTCAAAGACTTACATTTTAAAGTGTTATCTTGTTGGTTTCAGGTAAACGAGTTGCTTTTAATGTCATCTCAACACAATACATATGGAGCTAAATCAGTGAAATATTCCGATTTGAAAATTTCACATTAAAAATATTTTTTAAAAAATCAGAGTAAAAAGATTTAGATTACAAAAATACAGACCCATAAATTCAAGTTGAACAATTTCAGATTGCAAAAATACGAGTCTAGGCCAGAGGTCAACCAGTGGGCTTCTCAGGAAAAAGTAATCGTCCATAAAGAGATCAATCGCAGTGTTTAACTGGATATATATTGACTGTACCTCTGACCAATTTACACAGCATCTGTTTAACTTTACACCAAAACATGGCAAATCACCTGATGATAAAACCACGAGTGTGGGTTTTTTTTTTTTTTTTTTGTGTTTTGTTTTTTTGTTTGGGTTTTTCTTTTGCCTCACTCATTTTAGATGAGGGGCTGGACATCCATTACACACAGCACTGTTTTATAATCAGACGTTTATGAAAATGTAAGTATTTATACATTAATGACTGGTTCCCTGCTGTGCCCTGTGCCATATTCTGGTAAATACATAATTAAAGGTATTTGCGTTTAGTAACATTAAATATATCACCGTTTAAATAAACTGTATTAATGATCTGGCCCTTTCTCGTGTAAACAAGTGTCATTTCTGTACAGTGTCTTTCTTAAAAACATGCTAAAGTTCGGGGAAATGCTCCACACTAATTTGCAATGGTAATATAATATAAACGTCATGCAGTTCAGGACAGTTAATGAACCGAACTGAAAACACTGCTGAACGACACAATCCCTTTACACACACACACACACACAAAAAAAAAACCTTGAGATTATGGCAGGACATTAAAGATAATTTTTTAAATGGTGATGTGTCATTTAACGCAAGGACTTTTACATTTAATTAACCAGAATAATATACACTTGAAGGAATGAAGGAACAGGGCATAGAATGTAGATGTGTTTAATAAATGTAGAAATGTTTAAATTATACAAAGGTCTGTGCCTGTAATGGAGATTCAGTCAAGTTAAAACATTGATCAAACCACTCGCTCTCTGGTGTTGTGACGTAGTTTGATGTCGCCTGTTTTTCTGTAAAGTTAAACAGAAAAGCTGCTGTGAAACCATCAGAAAGTCAGTAAGTCTGTGCGTTATGAACAGATGATGTTTTCCTCTGGAAAATGAAAGACGTGTGTCACAGAAACCACTCCACACATGAATAAGAGATTATGATAAAATCTCAACCTCTTTCAACACATTTCTGTCTGAACGTCCAGTAAAACACTGGAATGTTGAACAAAGCTCGGCTAAGTGCAACGTGAACGGTGTTAGAGCCACAGTCATGGACACGAAGCGACGAGGTGAAGTGTCCCATTTCTACTCTCAGATCCCTTCATTACTTAAAACACTGCGCCCTTGTTTGTTGATGTTTACATTGTCATTAAAGTGCTCACTTCAAAGAAGTACTTTCATGGCAGGATTAGGGATGGTGTAAGAGTGCTCTTTGTTTGGTGGCTTTTAAAAGAGGGCGCTGTGATTGATTAATGCTGCGATCGATCTCTCTATGGATGTTTACTTTTTTCCTAAGTAACACGCTGGTTGACCTCTGGCCTATATTCGTATTTTTCAACTTGAATTTATGGGTCCATATTTTTTAAATTTGAATTTTTTTACTCTGAATTTTTGTAATGTGAATTCAAATTCAAATATTTCACCACCTCAAAAGTTCAAGTTTATCAAGTGCCAGATAAACAGATATAAAATTCAGATAAAAAATATTCAGACAAATATAATTCAAATATTGAAAAATAAAACAAATAATTCAAATATTAAAAATTCAGACAAATATAATTCAAATATTGAAAATTCTGATTCAAATACTTATGTCATTGATTTAGCTTCATATACATACTTCTCTCACATTATTTTTGCTGTGTTTGAATTGAATATTTGCATTTTGCTTTTTGGGGACGTTTTAATTTTTAGGTAGGTAGGTCATTTATGATGTCAAGGCATGTCAGATCACCTGAGACATGTGTGAAAGGCCAGAAATATATTTTTAAAAAATTATTAAATGATGAAACATTTCATTCATACAACATACTCAAATTTTAAATTTAGTAACAAGCAATACAAACAACAAAAATACAAATATATTACAGAAACTTGTTTCACATAATGAAAATTTCCCACTGATCAGTGGTAACTAATTAAGTGTTGGAACAAGTGGTTTTAATTCATACATTTTAATTCATAATCCATACATTCAGAATAATTCAATTATTAAAGAACTTAACTCATAAAGAAAGTGACTTATAGGTCAGACAAGAACAAACTTATAGCAGGAGAACAAGTAAAGAACAGTTTTTAAGAAGTGTTTTTGTAATGGTTTCAAACCAGTACAGAGACCCAAGTGAAGCCTAAAAGCTAAGCTAAAAACAAAATATTAAAAATATAATGCAGTAACATCAATACTACAACATTAATTTGAACCTTTTGGAAACTTGACCAGATATCTTTATCAATTTCGACGTGGCATGATGTCACTGATTTTGGAGAAGGAATTATTCTCAAATTGTCCTCAAACATGTACCACAGCACATCTCTCAGTGGCCAGAAGAAACAGTTGACTCCTACATGATATATGCACTTTACCTTCACATTCTCCATGGCTTCCTTAATGATTCCTAGGTAATTATCTCCATAATCGACCACCTGGTAGATCCACGTAGTTGAAGGCACTGCTGTCAGACAACTTGGCATCTTTTCATTAGCCTCATCCACCAGATTCTCTGGAATGCTAAACATCCTAACAGTTCTGCTGACCAAAGGACTATATATTTGTTCTGCTGAAGGGATGTCATGACCTTGACTAACAAGCCTGTCAGGGAATAGTTTTAGGAGGCCTCCCACTCCATCAGGAGCACCCTTCCCATGACTTGCTTCAAAATGTTTCCATGTCCCCATTTTGAAACCATGGTTCATCAGCTCTGTGCTGAAGAGAAAGCAGTTTCCCTTCTGTCTATATTGTGTGCATGGTCCATCACTGAAGAAATGCACCGCTTTGACAGAAGAATATGAGGCCTTCATCTCATCCAGGATAAGGGACAAATGTGCCCAGTTGGCAGGTGGGCCTTTCTCATTTGATGCAGAAATTGTGCCAGTGCACATGTGCTCAACATAAAGAATCCCTGTGTGGAGCATTGCTTGCTTCTGGTTTGATGCAAACTGCATTGCCTGGATTTCCGCTGATATAATGCATGAGTAGTTCTCTGAAAAATCCACATGAATCAAGTTTAGTTTGGTTGAGCATTTTCTTAATTCTCAATTTGGATGTTAAATATATGCTCTTTGAAATATCACAGCTGACCTTGAAACATCTCCAGCCGATCTGCCAACACTATGTCCTTTTTCTTTTTCACATCAATTTTCATGGGGACCTTTTTCTTTTCTCTGATGACTGTTTCAGTTGGCCACTGAGTGATTTGGACATTTGCCTGCAGGTTACCTTCTGCTGCCATTGTAAACTCCTGTCCTTTGCAATTGGGAGACACCTTGTATATGCAGTCATTTGAGTTTAGATTACAGTTTATTGATGCTGCCATGTCTTCCATGTCCATGTTCCTAATTAACTTAAGAGAGTGAAGCTTTTCAGCCAGGAAGGAAAAAATCTCATGAACCATGCAAAGACAGGTTTCTCTGTCTGCAAGTATGGATGTCGTTAGATCTGTTTTAGGGGGACTGTAGCCCCCACTATATGTTCTTTAGCCCTGCCAAGTCTTTTATTTTCAACAGCAGTTGTCTTTGTCTCCATTATAAAAACGTAATGAAACTTGAGTGCACTAGGACCTGAGGAAGCTGCTGCTGTTATTGGGGCTTTGACTCAGCTATTAATCTGTGTTGCTTTCTTGACAGAATACGCACACAATGTTTGTGGGGAGAAGATGTAGTGAGTTTCCTGATGGCGAGTGTCATTTCAAGACAAAAATAAAGAAAAAACTTTAAATGAATGCCTGTTACAGCCTTTAATGAACCAGATTGAAAAGCCATTGATGCAGTAGTTGAAATAGCATTATGCTGGCAGAGGAAAACCGATTATGGATGAGCCTAATAAGTAAGCCTGCTGAAAAAGCCAGTTAAAATTTTCATGCATAAACACTGCAGTATTTTTTGACAGGCTGAATTAATGATTGTTCTTTCCTAAAGTTACAGCTGTATATTTTACAGATAAAACTATATATAATGAGGTAATGGTTGTTCACAACTCTTTTTTTCTGACCTGTACGTGGATATTACAATTTTTTTGTAAAGGCAGCAGCTCCTCCAATGGCCAGTCAGGTGAGAGGATTTACAGTTTAAAAAAACTTTCTAATTTTAATTGGCTTTTGATAAAAATACTCTTTATTCAAGGCAGGAAAGCAATGGGGGAAAAATATGTAGGAGACTAACCTTTATTTGAATTAAAAAAGCATGTTTGATTGAAGTTAGTAATAAAACAAAAACAAAATTGAATTTGATATTATAAGGCCTGTTACTCATACTAGACATAAACTAATATGTTAAATATCACCTTTCATGGTTCTCTTTCCTTTTCTTAGAAATCCAAAAGCCAATTTAGGAAGAATTAAAAATACTGTCAAATGTCACATTCAGTAGTATTCAACAGACAAATATAGAACCAATGCACATTAATTGCACCAGTCTATATTCTCAGTATTTGAGCATATTTGGGACCTGCTACTGTAAGTAACATTGTGGCTTTGCTTAATCTGTACCTCCTCAAAGAAATTTGCTGCTATGAGGCAAATAACCCTAGACCCACCTGGTTAAAGTTTAGCCCCCCGATCATTAATCTTTGATGACAGCCATGTCTGCACGTGATAGGTTAACTACTCAGCAGGGACAAATACAACAGAACAAGGAATAGGAGAGCTTGGAATTAGCTGTTGATGTTTCTGAGAGTATAATTTAAAAACCTTTTCTGTTTCTTATCTTCCCTCTGGTGATTATTTGTGCTTTGCCTGCTGTCAACCGACTGTTTTCATCCCCTTCTTCCAGCTTTTTTTCTGTCTGAAATATTAAAATATAAAATATACTTAATTATATACAGATAATTATATCTATAAGAATGGAGACCTTATGCTTTGTTACACAAATTTTCTGTTGAATACATAAGCCTCTTTCTATCTTGCTATCATAAATCTTTGGACCATCTTTGGCTGATGGTCAGCTTGGCTCTCTGTACTATCTGGAGGTGTGGCTAAGTTGGCAAGCCTGCACTTTCTTTCTCTGCTTCTCTGCTGTGCTTTCCTCCAATAGGCCCTCTTGCTTCTTTTTTCTCTCTCACTCATCTCTGCCACTGTTTTCATCTTTCCTTGTGATCTGAGCTTGTGCCATGCCTCTCTTTGCTTCTCTAAATATGCTGCCCTCCTTGCAGGATCGGCCTCCCAACAAGCCCTGCTTCTCCACTGTTTCTAAGCTGCTGACATCTGTTTAAAACTATTGGATTAAAAAAAAAAATATTACTAAGTGAGAAAGTGAAAGTGTGCCATTATGAATATCATGCGTTGTGACATATAAAGAACGATAATGGTAATGATGTTATAAGGATAATGTTTGATGTAGACTACTAGGAAACATAGTTGACAGATAACATAGTTGACAATTTCCCTATTTTTATACATAACATCAGTGGTAGACCTTGCCTGGCTGACCACATGCCATTTCTTGAATAGATTAATATCTAATTTGAAAATACAATTGAATTAAAATCATAAAAAAATACCTATAACAATATATGTTGACATAGTTGACAGTCAATTAATATACTTATTGAGAATGTTCTATTACAGATAAAGTATTGAAGAAAATAATAGGACACTCAACACAGTGTGTTAAATATGCCTGCCACAGAGGAAAATTATATCAAGTAATGCTGGTCACATGGATTTGGGACAAACATTTTTTGAATTGCAGGTGGAGTTCTGTTAGTAACATAGTTGACAGACCTTTTGCAGACAATAATAAATTAAGATCTTTAAATTATTTAAAAGAGCGAAAGAGCTTTTTCTTATAAATCCCCCTAACTCGGGAACAATCTTCCAGAAAATGTTCGGGATTCAGACACAAGCGCATTCTTCAAATCTAGGCTAAAAACTCATTTGTTTAGTTTAGGTTTTGGTAGTTAATGCTCCTCCATAGATAAAGGCGGCAGATTCAGGGGTCTATGGACACAGGGAAATATAGTAAACTGAGATGCTGGTGCTGTCGTCCCACCGCTTCACACGATCACTCAGTTTTGTCGACGGTGGACCAGAGGGATGCCAGTGTTTCAGGATGCTCCCACGTCTGTGTGTCCTATTGGTTCTCTCTTTTTAGGTTAAGCATTTATAGTCAGATCTGCCGGAGTCATTAGCCATACTCTGGAAATGTTCACATTCTCTGCTTTACATACATCCAAACAGATAAAAACTAATTCTATCCCTCTACCTTCTTCCAAGTAAATGACCGCCTACCTGTCCGGCTGGACACGTTAAGTTTAATGTGGCTGTGCACAGCTGTGTAGAGTTTTATAAACACACTAAAGCCACAAAAAGTCTCCATACCACAAAGACACACACTCATGCAAAATAGGACAAATTCAGCAGTGCTCCTCTATCTGTGAGATAGAATACATGTGTAAATGCAGAGTTCTGAGCCATCCTGCTGAGCTTGTGGACTGACCAATGGCAAACCAAGGCTCTGGCTAATGCCCATGGTGTCGCGCCAAACACAACATCAGAAACATCAGGTCTTATTTCCTATTATACTGTTCTTTGGTTCCATCTGGGAACAAATTTTTCTGGTTCGTGAACCAGATTCTGTCGGTGGAAATGTGCTGAATCATTCAATAAGCAAAAATGCGTCTTCTAGGCCAGCCCAGTAAGCGGTCCAGCAAAAATAGAAGTTCTTGACCTTAATTATTTTATTCATTATTTTGAAACCATGGCAAAACTGACACAACAAAAACTGTTGATTTAGCAACATCATGACAAATTTCAAGCTAAATGACACATAGGACACACATATGGTTTGTGTGATATTACAACATGTTTTCCATTAATAGGTCAAATATGACATGTTTTTAGAAAATACTTAGAATAAATATAATTATTATCAGTGGACATAATGTACGCCAAAGTATAGAATGACTCATGCCAGATGCTACAAGAAAGAATGGTGATTTTCCACTGCATGTTACCTACAGTAATCAAATCTACATGCAGCTGGTGATGTTCCAAAACAGATACTAGATGTGTCTCAATTCAGGGGCTGCATCCTTCGAAGGAAACTGTCTGCGGAGGTCTGTCCTTTTGAATGCCAAACCGAAAAGGCACAGTCTACTCTACAGAGGATTTCCTGTTTGACTGCTGTTACCATCACTAAACATAGCTCCTGTTCACTCCAGATGGCTCCTGCACATTAAAGGTTTAGCTAGAAACATTCAACTTATTATTTTTCCCATTTATTACAGCTGGAGATTAAAGTTTTTATTATAGAGGATTTCACTGAAAGATCACAAATAAATATAAAGCATCATTTGAGACAGATACAGCCCTTTGAGTAAATATTCCCTGACTACATTTACTGTCGTGGCTCTATATGCTTGTTTGTGGTTATTCTTTTATAGGCAATAATTAGTATACATTTTCATTTTATTTTTTCATCAAAACCCAATTATTTAGGAGTTGTTGTTTTTTTTTTTTGTAGGAGAAGCTTATTGATTAAAAAAACAAAAAATCTTGTCTTTCTCTTTTCTCTGTAGTGGTCTCCTCACAGTAGTTGTAACACTCAATACACATAACATTCATTCATTCATTGTCTGTACCACTTATCCAGTTCAAGGTCATGGTAGGTCCGGCGCCTACCCGGAATCACTGGGTGCAAGGCAGGAACACACCCTGGAGGGGACGCCAGTCCTTCACAGGGCGACGCACACACACACACACACACATTCACTCACACACAACACCTATGGACACTTTTGTGTCCCCAAACACAAAAGACAAAGGAAATATTCTAGTATATTTTCCTTCAGAATTGCCACAAGATATTCTACCACTAGGTGAAACAGAGCGGTAAATGGAGGTTAGCCCACCAAAATGAGTGAGGTTCAAGATGTGGTGCATCATGCAAAGGCAGGTTCTGGTCCAGGGCCTAATGGTGTGCCATATCAGGTGTACATGTATGCACCTGAGGTCTTGAAGTTTTTGTGGAGGGTGATGGTCATACATTGGAAGAAAGGGATCATTCTAAAACAGTGGAGAAGAGCAGGTGGTATCCTTATCCCTAAGGCGAAAGGTATAAACGAGTTTCAGTCTATAAGTCTTTATAATGTGTAGGGTAAGATTTTCTTTAGTGTGATAGCGTGGAGGCTTCCTGCTTATTTGAAAGCAAACAATTTAATTGATAAGTCAGTACAAAAGGCAAGGGTTTCTGGCTTTGCAGGATTTTGGAGCATAGCAGTATAATCTGGCATCAGATTCAGACAGCAAAGACAGAGGGTAGAGATCTACACGCCATTTTCCTAGATTTAGCAAATGTGTTTGTCTCAGTGCCACATAAACTTATGCGGAAATCCTTTAAATTTTTCTAGGTGCCAGATAAGGTTACAAGGCTTGTTAAAGCATATTTTTAAGACATTCAGTTTTGCTTTTTTACAGGGGAATTTGTCACGTCATGGCAGCAGTTAGAAATAGGTTAATGGCTGGATGTATGATTTCACCATTAGCTTTTACAATGGCGATGTAGGTAGTAATCAGGGCCTCTAAGTGGGTCGTAGGCAGGGAGAGGTTGCATGCTCAGCTTCCCCCAATCAGGGCTTACATGGACGACATGATGACCCTGACAACTACTGTGCCTTGCACATGGCGGTTGTTGGGGAAGTTAAATGATAATCTAAGGTTGGCTAGGCTGAAAGTTAAATTGAGCAAATCTAGAAGTCTGTCAATTGTTTTTGGATCGAACGAGAAATAATTCATAATACAGTACTGGAGAGACCAGTGAAGAGTCAACCACCAAGTGCCTTGAAGCTGTCCCTACACTGAAGTTCTCATGGACTACTAACTATCATCACCAGTAGATTGACCAGAGGAGGATGGGTCACCCCTTGTGAGCCTTGGTTCCTCCCAAGGTTTCTTCCTCAGCTGGGGGAGTTTTTCCTTGCCACTGTCGCCCCTGGCTTGCTCACTTGAGGGTTTTACATTTGTCTTTACATTTCATGTCAAATCTTGTCTTACTGGAATTCTGTGAAGCTGCTTTGTGACAACATCAGTTGTGAAAAGCGCTATATAAATAAATTTGATTTGATTTGATTTAGGTAGATAGTATAGTGCAGAGCTAAATTATACCAACCAAGTTGTGAGAATAAAGGCTGAATTGGTGAAGGCTATTAGTAGCATTGATAGATCCTGTCTGCCAGGGATGTCTGCCAGGGAAGTTGAAATTGTGGTGTCTGCAGTTTGCCTTACTGCCTTGTATTTGATGGCTGTTGACAGTTAATAATGTTTCAATAACAGAAGTAGAGAGTGTGGAAAGGGTTATGAACAAGGCTATAAGGAAGTGGCTAGTGATGCCACAGTGTTTAAATAGTGAGGCATTGTATGGGAGAGGGGTACTGGAGCTACCACTCACAAGTTTAGTTGAGGAAATTAAGGGTAGCTGGTTGCTGATCGGATCATAAATGGCCATAGCAACCTTAGGGAGTAGCTGTAGGATTGGAACAACAGAAATTGTGTGGCTGCACACAAGAAGAGGGTGGGTTGGGCCGTATGTGAAGCTCTAATGGATTGGCATAAGATATTGTACATCTTACTTGTGAATGATTATAATAATAATGTGCACTTTAATAAACCTTAACTAAGCATTACTTAATTATAGTCTTAAATAATATTTAAGCAATGTTTAGGTAATATTTACTAAGGGAAATGTGCAGTCAACTTTAAAATTAATGTAACAAAAAACATTAAGTCATTATTTATGGTTAAGTAATAAATGAAAACAATTCATTACTGTTTATTATGGTATATTACTAAAGTATTAAATATAATTCATAATAAATGTGCAAAACCAAAAAAGCAAGCACCTACATGAGCCTGAGCCCAGATCAGCACAGCACAGTCTCTGTTAGATGGAGCAGTAAGTGAACACCTGTCCTGTACATCTTACCCTGTGTTCACACTAGCAAGTGACAAAGCGTCAAGCATCCAGTCATTTTCTATGGAAGAAAACAATTTGTAGCTGCAATTCAATGACAAGCAGCAAGCAATACGGTGACAGAATGATTAGCGACGAATCAAGTTGGGATTTTCTCAACTTTTTGCAAATGAGTTATGGCGCTGTGAAATGGCATTCTAAACGATTGGTTGCAAGAAATTCTTTGAACCAATCATAGACACAGGGTCCGAATTTCAGCAAACTTCTGCTTTCTGAACACAATTTTGTAATGCTTATTTATGTCTTAAGCAATTTAAATTAGTTATTAGTTGACATATTATTCATCCATATAGTAATGTTTATCACTGTCAGTAGGTATTATTAGTTAATATACTCTTATATAAAACATTAGGTTTATTTTTATTCCTATCATTATTTAATGAGACATCGCTTAAGCATTAGTAAGTAATATTAATTAATTTGTAATAGAGACAGTAGTTAAATATTTAGTAATGCTTAATACTTAACTTAAATAATCTTAACTAGTGTCAGTTAAAAATTAGTTAAGACATTACTTAACCATTTAGTAATTTTTATTACTGTCATGAATACTGCTAACTAGTGCACCCATATTGTAAAGTGTTATCATAATTTTAAATACCTACCTCACTTTGGATTTGGAATGTCCCATCCATTTGGCACCCACTATCATGCCTCCTTTAGACTCCATCCATTATCCACCGCTTATCCGGGTCCGGGTCGCAGGGTAAGCAGTCGGAGCAAAGAAACCCAGACCTCCCTCTCCCCAGCCATCGTCTCGAGCTCCTCCGGAGGTATACCGAGGCGTTCCCAGGCCAGTCGAGACATAGCGTGTCTCTCCTGCGTGTCACCAGGAAGGCGTCCAGGAGGCATCCGGACCAGAGCCGCTTGGCTCCTCTGTACCTGTCAGCTGCCTCCGGAGTCCCCCGAGCCAACCAGGCTCGATAGGACTCTTTCTTCAGCTTGAAAGGCTCCCTCACCCAGGGTGTCCACCACCGAGTGCGGGGATTGCCACTCCGACAGGCACCGACAACCTTGCAGCCATAGCTCCGTTCAGCCACCTCAACAATGGAGGTCAAAATGGGACCCATTCGGACTCAATGTCACCGGCCTCCCCTGGGATGCAGAGTCGAAGCTCTGCTGGATGTGGGAGTTGAAGATCTTTCTGACAGGTTCCTCTGCCAAACGTTCCCAGCAAATGTTTAGGCCTGCCAGGTCTGTCCAGCATCCTCCCCCGCCATCTGATCCAACTCACCACGATGATACGACTATAAAGTTGATCATCGAAATGCGGCCAAGGGTATCCTGATGCCAGGTGTACTTGTGGACACCCTTATGCTCGAACATGGTGTTCATAATGGACAAACAGTGACGGGTACAGAAATCCAATAACTGAACACCATTCACAAGATTATGGAATATATACACATATACACACATTATTTCAGTAATTCCATTTAAAAAGTGAAACTTGTATATTATACTCATTCATTACACTCAGACTGGTATATTTCACGTGTTTATTTCTTTTATTTTGATGATTATAACTGACAATGAATGAAAATCTCAAATTCAGTATCTCAGAAAATTTGAATATTGTGAAAAGGTTCAATATTGAAGACACCTGATGCCACAATCTAATCAGCTAATTAACTCAAAACACTTACAAAGGCCTTTAAATGGTCTCTCAGTCTAGTTCTCTAGGCTACACAATCATGGGGAGGACTGCTGACTTGACAGTTGTCCAAAAGACGGCCACTGACACCTTACACAAGCAGAGCAAGACACAAGAGGTCACTGCTAAAGAGACTGGCTGTTCACAGAGCTCTATGTCCAAGCACATTATTAGAGAGGTGAAGGGAAGGAAAACATGTGGTATAAAAAAGTGTTCAAGTAATAGTGTAGTGGAGTATGGACCGGATAACGAGATGAAAAAATCAAATGAAGAAATAAAGAAATGAAAAGTTTTGAATTAAAACTTTTTCACTCTGACCAGGACCTTCTGTCTGCGACCGAATTAACATTCCACAAACCGACAGGCACCGACAGGGGGGCAAAGACCCTGCAGCCCCCCACACACACGCACGCATATAAGATCTAACATCAAAAGACGGACCAGGACACCTGGCCCCGACACCCCTTCCTCCCTTCGGAAATGTAAAGATAACAAACTTTATGATGCTCTTAAGGAACAGGACATCAAACAGAGAGAGGAGTTATACTGCCTCCTCTTTACGACAGGGGCGCCTAAGGGTCTCGTCATTATCGCTTGCAGGGACCAACAAATGGTTAACAGAAGTGACCTCGGTTTGAACTCCCGTTGACTCATCCACACCGAACCACCGGCATGGACCAACAGCGACCCCAGGTGGACGTTTGCGAAATCACGTCTCTCCTAAGGCCGTCTAAATACATGATGGACTTAATAAAATTTTAATAAGTATGTCTATGCAATATGTATAAATGTCACTCTCTGTGTCCTCAGATGAACGTCCACCTTCTAATGAAATGATGTGTATTACTCTTTTTATCATGAAAGGAAGTTTCTGTCTCTGATTAGAAAAACGAATTAATACCTTCTAAAAACGATATTGTAAATGGGACGTAAACACAACGCACCCAAGATGAAATCTTATGTAAATGTTTGATATTAATAATCCAGGACGCTCATTGTTGTATATTACTAACATGTATAAGAAATTTCGATACACAAAATTTCTAGTCCTTCTGTGTGAATCTCTGATTCAAACCTCCTCGCTTTTCTCTCTTTCGGGAGAGTCACGTGAGCCTCGGACTCGCCACCCAATCGAAGAAAGGACACCTCCCCATAGGGCGTGACCGCGCTCGGCACATCAGAGCAGTGTGCAGCAGAGAGCAGTTCGCCCGTGCAGTGCAGTGCAGCTCAGCAGTTCAGCAGTTCAGCAACTCAGCTCAAGAAGATCGGAAGCTCAACTCAGCTCAACTCGCTCTTTCTCTCTGACTCTTAACTTCGTTTCCGCTCTGAACGCCTGCACGCGTTCTCTTTGTTTCATTTCTTTAAGCTCCAACCTCTCCAAGCGAGACGCTTTCTCCTCTTCACGCCGACGAACGAAAACTTTTGAAGAAACCTCACTAAGCTCCCAGGAGACGTCTTGAGTTAGCTAGTGTGAGAGAAATTTACGAATACGTCGAGTGATTTGAATATCTTCTTTTCTTTTAATTGTGTTTTTGTTTTATTGCTCATCGAAGTTTGATCTCACGAGTAATCAAAGCAGGTGAAACTTATTCGTGGCCAGAATAAGATACCACCCTTTTAGATTAGTTGAGAGCGGATATATATTAGCGTTATAAACCGACTTCTGAGGGCACAGTCTCTGGAGAAACGAGCATGAAGCAACCACTCGGAAGACGCCTTCCCTTTCTCAAGGAAACCAGCCAGGCCCGCGGTTCTCCGTGAAAACTCAACCCGTCCGACGCCATTACGCCTGAGGCCGAGAGCTTCTAACTGACCATGGGAGGAATTCCCTTTTAACGGCGCTGCGTGGACGAAAAGCGAAACCGGAGCACGGAAATCGAACCTTGGGACCCGACGGCTCAGTAGAAAAACGGCGAACGAGTAAGCAAGCTGAACTCTCACATTCTCCATGAGCTGATGCCTAATTAAGTCCCTTTATAAATTTACATGTAATCAAACCTCAGTTAGCCACTTTTTAATCACAAGCCATAGTGCCTAGCTTATCTTGAAAGTCGAATCGGCTTCCCCTGCATTGATGCCGTGATATTTCAAGATTACGCTATGTTAAGTAAATATCCTTCTTCTTTTATTAATAAACATCTTCATTATTTGAAATCACAGTGTATACAGTTTGTTCATTAAAATCTCTGAAAATCCTGAAGAACTCACTTAGCTTGACTATTATTCATTCTCAAACTAATTAGTAACGTTTTAATTGTTTAAGCCAATTATAAACTTTAATTGCTATCATTAGTCAAATAATCAGTAATTATAAGAGTTTGAATAAAGTCAACGCTATAAACACAATATATAAATATATATTCACATAGGTATCACGGTGTATGATTAAAAACCAACATACACTACATATGCCTTTATTATTTTTGGCGCCCACGCGAGGCCAGGAAAAAGGCTTTTAATGTACAAACTGTAAAACACTGAAACAATCTCAGCTTGGGTTTATGAAATGCTTTCCGCTGTTTGTGTTGCTGAATAACGATTGAGATTCAAAGCTTGATGTGGGCAATTTCGTGTTGTGTTTGTTACTGTTGAAAAACTGTTCTGTGGTATATACCGTTGAGAAAATTAAGCTTGGTTGTTTTTAAAGTGCGCGGCTGCGCCATTTTGCATGTATTAAATTGAGGCCTGGGTACACCCCATTACGTGAACTCCGTTCTGGGATAAGTACCATCGGTTCGACCCCTCAGCCGCGGAATTCTGGCGTGAGACCACCGAACCGAACTCCTCCATTCGTTTTAAAACTGGGTCGCTACCAGCGTTAATAACGAGATCGCGCGCTAGGCGAGTGGGAGGCTATTATAGAAACAGCCGAAAATACGGCTAGTGTTAAGAGCGGTCTGCTCTCATCAGCTGTTCCTGTTAGACTGGACGGGATCCAGAAAAGGAACCCCTTTGAAGGGGCGGAGCTGAAACTAAGGAGGGAAATTCAAAATGCCCCCAAAACAGAGGAAGACTAATTCCCTCTTGTGGTATAAGTGCGTAATTGCAGGGAAACTACTTCATAACTAGCGTCTATTGAATCGTGTCCTCCAGTGCTCCTCCTTGTGGTCAAGTGTGGTGCTACCCTTGACGTTTGATTCCCGTGCACCCTCTAGTGGTTGGGAGGTTGTCCGCCGAGGCAACCTAAGTGTTTAGCAGCCCTCTGGTGTTTAAAAGTTGTCATTAAAGATGAAATGCTTTTAAAGTGTAAAATCTCTGTTCCCCTTTTAAATTTTAATTTTTATTTTTGATAAAGTATCTGAGCGTTTAAAATCTTTATTCCATTTTAGATTTTAATTTGATAACGCCCTCTAGTGTTAAAACTTCCCGCCACAGTGGAAATTCCCATTTGTGTTATATTGTGTCTGCTCGTGCAGTGTTTATTAGGATTTCCACCAGCGCCGACTGGTGTCCATTGCTGCTATTGCATTATAACTTGCTTGTCGCCCTCTGGTGCCCCAGTCTGGTATTACAATTTAAGTTCAACTTAAATACTGAAGCTTACTGTTGCCATTCAGACTTACCTTCAGTACCCTCTAGTGGAGAAACTTGCTATCGCAATTGAAATTGTCGACCAGTTCACACTGATAAGACCTGGTATTACAGCTCTAGTGGCTGTCTCTAAACTCTGCACATCTGAATAATTACAAGTAAAGGCTTGGAAGCATAGTAAGCTGATACAACTATAGCAGACAGTGTGCAGTAATTAGAGATTGACACTTTAACTTGAAACCAGATCACAAACGCAATTAAAAGAGAAATTATTTTAACTTCGCTATTCCTAATAACTCTTTAATTGGGAAAATTCTTTTACTTTCATAATTCCCTAATTGGAAATTATATCTAGTAGGAAATCTCACTTAATCTTTAAATTCTATCATCCAAATTTTTCGACAATTCTTTAATTCAAAATTTTTTATAATTTTTAATTATTGAAAAAAAAAATTTTCTTTGCTCACTTGCGTATAGCAACTTTCACTCCACCCTCTACTACTAACAGACCTCCCTTAGAGATTCACAAGTGAACTCCAACACTACTCCGACTAGCAGTTACTCTTAGAGCACGCGGCACAGGTGAATTTAGTTCAGTTAGTTAGAAAAGGGATTAACGGAATTAATCCTAACTAAATAGAAGTGAATTACACCTCGCAGTTAAAACACAGCTAACATGGCAGAAGGGACTTTTCCTCCAGAAGTATATGCAGAAGGTTTGTGGGATGAGGCATTCTCTGTTCTGACCAGCATCACCAATGATGTGATGCCTGGACTCGCAGAGACGGTGCAGAAAGCCTCACAGGCCCATCGTGACCACATGGTGGCTAAGTGGGTAGAGAACCACTTAACCGACATCCTCAAGGGCAAGCCCCGAACTGAGGCACTAGGTCACATAGCCCTAGTCAACATAGTCAACTTCAAAGCGAAATAGCTGAAGGGAACACACTGCCCCAGGTTAATCCTGATGTGCCACCTAGTGCCGCTACAGAAAGACAAGGCCAGCAGGAAGATAGTGAGGATCAGGAACCAGACTCAGGGACCGTAATCTTTAGAGCTGCTGCAGCACCTCCTCTGGTATCAACGGGTATTTCACCTTCCCCTGTGTCTCCTGTCAGCCGTCCCTTACAACGCCCTGCTAGACCCAGAGCACTGCAACCCAGTGTCTGGTCCCCTCAACCTTTACCCTCTCACGGTCCCTCATACAAGGACCTAGATAAAATCGCGCGTAATATAACCTGCTTTGATCCCAAACCTGACGGTTCTAATGATATCTTTTCTTACCTAAAAGATAATGACTTCTACCTCCAAAGGTTCCCCGGGATCACTATAGATGACAGATTATATGTGATCAAACTGACCTCCAACCGAGACGTCAGTAACTTCATTGAACGTCAGCCAGACTATGCAAAAAAAAGGGCGATATGATGTGCTGTGCCAAGCCTTGGAGGAAGAATTCTCCAATCACCTGTCACAGACCGGACTGGCCGCTGCTTTGAACATAAAACAGCAACGCCAGGAATCCCCTCAGCAATATTATAACCGACTCAGACAGGCATACTTCGGACCTAGAAATGACTCCGGAATGGAGGAAGAGTTAAATTTCAAATCACTATTTATCCAAAACCTCCATCCCCACACCAGTCATCAGCTGGGAGTCTCAGCTTGCCCTCGCACCCTGTCTAGCAGACAGCTGCGTGATTTAGCACTCAGAGGTTTCCTAAAATCCCAACAAATTCCCAACAGACGGTCCGAAACACCCCAAGTCTTCAATGTCGACTCCAGCTCCCCACATTTAGAGTTGGAAGGTGCCACCCAGGCCAATCCACCAAGATCCGCCCTGGACCCTTCCTCTACTCCGTGGACCAGTGTGGGCCCGAAACCTCATCTGCCCTCAAAGATTTCTGGAACCCTCGGGACAGGGATGTGTATGGTCGTGACTATTACCCTGCAGAAAACCGCGGTGCGGGCCGTGGAAAACCATCACATCCCCATAAGTGATATGAGCGAACAGCTCAGAACCAGCTTTCTGATTCTAATAGAGAAAAGAAAGAGAGATACTGGTATCAAAATATAGAAAATCACACCAAAGACAAGCTTAAAGGCAAGGAATTCAGCTCTAAGGTGTTAGAGGACATCCGCCGAATGCTTGCAATGATCTGTAAAGAGAAAAAGAAAAAAACTGACGTTCTTTCTATCACCTCTTTGCGGTCTAACCCAGAGCCATCCTCTAACACCCCAGAAATGTTAGAGAGTTATGTAGGAGAAGTGACAAGCGAAGCTCCGTCTTCTAGTGCACCGTGCAATCTCCTCGTGACCCAAACAAACACTGAAGACCCAATGATACAGGGGGGTGACTCGCAACCACCCTCCAGTGCTGTTTTGGTTGTTCAGTTAGACGGTAAAGAAGGTTTGACCCTTCAGTCATTGAAGGCGACACACCCGTCCGACAATTCATGGGACACTTAACTGAGAAAGGAGTTGCACGCAAATTCTATTTGTCCACCATTGTGGAGAGAAGGCTAGTACATGAGGCCCTGTTGGACACTGCATCAGATGTCACGCTCATGTCTTCCGCCTTGTTCCACCAAGTTCGAGCCATTGCGCGGCGTGAAAATCGCGAGATACAGCTTCAAAACTGTTCTCTTAAAATTCAGCCGTATTCACATGCAGGCCTCACTATCCAATCTATGGCACTAATACACTTAGCCATTGGACCAATGATGTTAGTGCATCCAGTTCATGTGTCTCCTCTCAAAACAATTCCCTTCCTCATCGGCAAAGATCTCCTTAATCGCTTCGAACCACTGATTGACTTCAAAAGGTCAAAGATCTGGGCACAAGTGCGTGAGCCTCTGCCCATCTGCACCCCACACCACCGGGAAGCTCAGTGTTGCCGTCTCGAAATCCGGCCTGAGTCAATAGGAGATCCACCAAGTCAGATCCCTCACTTTGAGGAAGAGGAAACTGAGCCCATGGTGGCCACGCCAGAGACTGCAGTCTCTTCCTGGCCCCCTAGTGCCATGTTAGAACAACGGAACACATTCCTGTGCACTTTCACTAAACCGTCCACAACAGACGCTCCCGGCCTTCCCATCGTGAATGGTCTCACAATGCAGGACTACCATGTGGACAATGCAGTTCTGACTCTGTGGACTGACAAGTCTGCCATAAGCCAAACCCTCTTTAACACTCACTCAACCAAATATTCCTTTGGTGAGCAGTCCATGTCGCATTCCTCTTAACCCGACATCAAAAGTAATGTCACCCACTGATGGAATTTGCGCTTTAACTATCCAGTGGAACAAAAGGGTACTCACCCATTATTTCTTGGCCGTCCCTAACTTGCTGCACGACGCTTACATTGGAAGTGACTTCTTGGTGCGCCTCGATGTCCACGTAGACACCCTCAATAGTGTGCTGTGGTCTTTGACTGATGTTTCAATGGAAACCTGGTCCTCAGATCTCAGCAACCTAGGCTCAGGACAAACTATTCCCGAGGTATGTCAGGTCACTAACCAAGGTTCACTTGTGGTATCTGCGAACACCGCAAATGTACCCATCCGCTTAGTCATGCAACCTGGCCAACACTTAAGCCACACGCATGCACTTTTCCAACCGTCACCTCAGTTCTTCGAACTAGGCCTCACCCTCGAAGCCACACCTTTGGTGGAAACACGAGCAAGATCCACCTATCTGTTCGTACGGAACGAAACCACTCAACCCTTGACGATCCCTCACTCATCTCCTCTGGGTTGGTTAGTCAGTACAAAATTCCATGACTTCGAGTTGCGAATCCCGATCATAGGACCAATGCCTGAATCCCTGCTTCTTGATCATCCAGAATCAAAGGTGTTCTATACTCATCCGACACGAGCTGTTGCTCTCTTCTCAGCTCTGGACATGAGTAAAGACGCCATTTGCAGGATAGATCTCGCTGACGACAATCAAATGACGGTCATGGTTCTTTCCTTAGATTCATCCCCGGAATCCTCCCAGGAACCATCTCTTCTTCCCGAAGCGGGAGAAGACACTTCAAATTCACGCACTTCAAAAGAACTATCTGACTCCGAATTCCGTATCCAAGTCGAACCAAGTTCTAAAGGAGGCCGATGCCCTCCAAAGCAAAGAAGAACGTGAGAAACTCTGTGAAGTGCTTCTTAAATATCAAAAATCTTTTGCCAAAGATTCAACGGACTGTGGTGTCACTGACATTCATTCAGTGAGCATTCCCACTCGTCCAGGAGCACCACCCTCGTTTGTCCGCCAATACAAAATTCCGTTGGCATCCTATGAACCGGTACAAGAAATCATTGATGACTTGCTGGAAAAGGGCATAATTCGACCCTGTAACAGCACGTACTCGGCACCATTATGGCCCGTCATAAAACCAAATGGTAAATGGCGCCTAACCATCGACTATCGGAAACTAAATCAACAGGTTCCCTTGTCTCGGTGGCCGATGACACAATTGGAGCAAGAACTCCCCTCAATCCGAAACGCTAAATACTTTTCCACCATCGATGTAGTCTCTGGCTTCTGGATCATCCCGGTTCAAGCAGAAGGCCAACACAAGCTCGCTTTCACCTTTGCAAACCGACAGTACACATTCACTCGGTGCCCCTTTGGATATGCCAACTCACCCGCGGATTTCAACATTTTCTTAAACAAAGCATGCCCTGATGCCCGCGAGCGAGGCACCCTCATATATGTGGACGACATACTCATGCGTAACCACTCCCTACAGGCACACCTTGACGAGATTGATCATGTTCTTGACCAGCTTACAACAGCAGGTGTGAAAATATCAATCTCCAAATGTCAGTGGTGCAGAACAAAGGTGAATTACGTCGGTCTGCTCGTAAGCACTGATGGTGTTGAACCACAAGTGAGTCGAGTCCAAGGGGTAACAAACCTCGCAGCACCCACCAATCTTAAGGAACTCCGCAGTTTCTTAGGAGTATGCAACTACTCACGACAATTCATAGAAAACTATGCGGACCTAGCTCGTCCACTTTATGACCTCCTGAAAAAGGATACCCCTTTCACCTGGGGTGAAGCCCAGGAACACGCACTGAAATCTAAACTGTGCACGGCTCCATGCCTTGCCTATCCTGACAGTAGTAAAGAATTCTACCTAGAAGTAGGGTTCTCGGACCACTGTCTCAGCTCTGGTCTGTATCAATTACACGACAGAGACAAACGTGTCATAGCCTATGCTAGTAAAACTATGCTGGCTGCCGAAAACAAATACAGTGACTGAGAAAAAGCACTACTAGCAAGAGTGTGGGCAGTCAAACATTTCTCCAACTACCTAGGTGGTCAGAAGGTGATTGTTGAAACTCATCATCAGCCAGTCACTTTCCTAAACAGCCAACGAATTCGAGAGGGTGTAGTAACTAACGCTCGAGTAGCATCCTGGCTAATGGCTCTCCAAAGCTTTGAATTGGAGGTACGTTACGCACAAAACTACAAGAGCCCCCTAGGCACAGGCCTTGTGCGAAGGAAACATGCGAAGGAAACATTCCTTCCCAAGTGCCACAAACTCCAGAAACCCTCTTACCTACCGTGGCTAACCACCACTATTTCGATCCTAACATATGCAAAGACCTTGTCACTGCGTATGTAGATGGTTGTTCGTTCTGCCGAGAACAGACCCTGATGGCAGGGGTGGGTATTATCGGAATAAACGGATGGCCTCACGAACCCCTACGTTTCAAATTGGGTGCTCAGTCCTCCCAATACGCTGAAATAGCAGGAATTCTCATCACAATCCAGTCTGCGGTCCAGAAAAGCATAAAAACGTTGGTGGTCTGCACAGACTCCAACTATGCGCGCCTAAGCTTCACATGCCACTTGAGACTGTGGAAAACCAACAACTACACCACGCCAAACAAAAAGCCAGTCAAACACAAAGAGCTTGTGGCATGTGAACACTTGGTAGACACACATGACCTGCAGATCTACTGGAAGAAAGTGAAGGGTCACTCCCGAGTCCCGGGAGATGACAAAGAATTAAATGATCAAGCAGACAGCTTAACCAAACAAGGGGCCCGCGAAGGCACATCGTGGACATTCGATCCCTCGAGGGATTTCTGGGTTTATCCAAAACCCACCCGACATCAAAGTCCTAGCTGTCACACGGTCTCGAACTGTAACGAAGGCATCGCCTGACAATGCTAAACCTACCATTGTCTCTATTAAACCTGCTTTTTCTGACGCTGACTTAGTTACTCTCCAGGCTCGAGACCCATCCATTTCTAAAATGCTTAGCAATGTCTCTGACCCATCTACATATCCCATCACAGCCCAAGATCTTGACACCATACCAGGCCTTAAAGACCTATACGGCACCAGAGCGTCCCTCCAAGTCGTCAAAGGCTTTCTAGTTCATGCCACTGACTCGCACACTTCACCTACGTTCGTGGTTCCTCAGTGCCACAGGGGGGTGATGCTGATACACGCCCATGACTCCCCATCTGCGGGACACAAAGGGGTCAAAGCAACACACCATGTGCTCAGGCAGGTGGCATATTGGCCCCACATGGTAAAAGATGTGGCTGACTGCATTAAAGGCTGTCTGGTATGTTGCCAATTTCAACCCTCGAATCCTCTTCATAGAGCCCCCTTGCAAAAGAAGGGATTATCCTTCCCTTGGTCAAACCTCCAGATAGACTGGGTCGGACCACTCACTCGAACAGTAAGAGGTAACAAGTACTTCCTCACAGTCACGTGTGCATTCACTAAATGGGTAGAATGCCTCCCCGCACCGAATGACACAGCGCTAACCACTGCATACTTACTGATGAACCATGTCTTCTCACGGTTTGGCCTACCCAACCGTGTCGACTCCGACAGAGGGACACATTTCACAGCTGAGGTCATGCAGCAGCTCTGGCAACTCTTAGGAGTAAAATCCAGCCTTCACATTAGCTACCATCCTCAAAGCTCAGGTCAGGTAGAGCGAGCCAACCGAACTGTTGTTAGCATACTGAAAAAGTACATAGCAGCAAACCAACGAGACTGGGATGTCAAGCTACCCCTTGTACTGATGGCCATACGGGCGACCCCACACGATGCGGTCGGGGTCTCACCCTTTGAGTTGATAACAGGGAGACAGATGACTCTGCCTCTACATCTGTTATATCAGCCAGGTGAAGCTAGCATAGCCGTAGCCTACACCACTCATCAGTACATGGAGGATCTGCAGAAACATCTCAAGGCCACTTTCGCCTTTGCCCAGCATAAATTGGAAAAAAAGTGCAGAAGGTCACAAAGCGTACTATGATCACAAAGCATCCCACGACGAACTCCAAATAGGGGACAAAATATGATACTACATCTTTGTCCAACCTGTTGGAAGGTCGCGAAAAACGGGGGAATTTGGCCCGCAAATTCCTACCCCGATGGTCCGGTCCCTATAAGATAACAGACAAACTGTCCCCCGTTGTTAACAGGATCAAAATAAACAAAGCTCAGGGCAGTACTGAACTCAAATGGGTCCACTGCAGCCAAATCCGACCACACACAACCCCCATGGGACTTGTAGGGGATACTAACGCTTGTGTTAGATCATAAACGACAGAACCAAAGGCAGGAAGGGTGTTGGTTAACAAACAAATACAACCTTCTACTCACACCTTAGTTCTCATATCCCTTTTCCCTTTTTCTCTCACTCTTTAGCAGGCAACGAGCTTCTAACCAGACTGAGGACACTCAGGGTGAAAGACCCTAGTCCCTCATCGTCAATTATTGTAGAGTGTTTACCCTAGGAAACTTTTATCAAAAGGGGAGTATCGTGAAAATTTTTATAATTTGTCTAAACGACTCGCCGTAAATACCCTAAGTCTAACCATGAGCATCTCTTCCGGTAGGATGGCCCCACTGCTCATTCTCCTGATCATCGGCTCCCTAGGAACCGCCGTGCTCCCTGAAGTGATTGAACCGGGTCCTGACTCAGGAATAATACTGATTAACTGATGCTAGATCTATCTTTTGTAAATTATTATAACACTGTGTATCTATTTCACCAGAGTAGGGTTGGCTGCCGTTTGATTTGGGAGTGGGTTTTGTGTGTGTTTTTGTGGATAGACAGGGAGGAAGGTAAGGTGTTGTCTTTTGTTTCCTTTTGTTTACACTTAGGTAAGTTAGAGTTGTTTGTGGGTCAGTTAGGAGGGGTGTTTGTTTGTTGTCTTTGTCAGCTAAAGGCCATCCTGAAGTTCACTGGTGTTTGGTTTCATTGTACATATCACATTTACAATATATATTCTATTCATTATTCATTCTGTGTTTCCGTTTGTGTCCTTTTTGTTTCACCATTTACATCTGTTACAGTTATTCCCTTCACATATATTAATCCAACACATCACCTCATTCTGTTACGGCTCAACCCTAGACTTGGTCTTAACCAGACCCAACAAATGGTTAACAGGAGTGACCTCGGTTTGAACTCCCATTGACTCATCCACACCGAACCACCGGCATGGACCAACAGCGACCCCAGGTGGACGTTTGCGAAATCACGTCTCGCCTAAGGCCGTCTAAATACATGATGGACGTAATAAAATTTTAATAAGTATGTCTATGCAATATGTATAAATGTCACTCTCTGTGTCCTCAGATGAACGTCCACCTTCTAATGAAATGATGTGTATTACACTTTTTATCATGAAAGGAAGTTTCTATCTCTGATTAGAAAAACGAATTAATACCTTCTAAAAACGATATTGTAAATGGGACGTAAACACAACGCACCCAAGATGAAATCTTATGTAAATGTTTGATATTAATAATCCAGGACGCTCATTGTTGTATATTACTAACATGTATAAGAAATTTCGATACACAAAATTTCTAGTCCTTCTGTGTGAATCTCTGATTCAAACCTCCCCCCTTTTCTCTCTTTCGGGAGAGTCACGTGAGCCTCGGACTCGCCACCCAATCGAAGAAAGGACACCTCCCAATAGGGCGTGACCGCGCTGGCTTTGAAAAGAAGTTCAGCTCGGCACATCAGAGCAGTATGCAGCAGAGAGCAGTTCGCCCGTGCAGTGCAGTGCAGCTCAGCAGTTCAGCAACTCAGCTCAAGAAGATCGGAAGCTCAACTCAGCTCAACTCGCTCTTTCTCTCTGACTCTTAACTTCGTTTCCGCTCTGAACGCCTGCACGCATTCTCTTTGTTTAATTTCTTCAAGCTCCAACCTCTCCAAGCGAGACGCTTTCTCCTCTTCACGCCGACGAACGAAAACTTTTGAAGAAACCTCACTAAGCTCCCAGGAGACGTCTTGAGTTAGCTAGTGTGAGAGAAATTTACGAATACGTCGAGTGATTTGAATATCTTCTTTTCTTTTAATTGTGTTTTTGTTTTATCGCTCATCGAAGTTTGATCTCACGAGTAATCAAAGCAGGTGAAACTTATTCGTGGCCAGAATAAGATACCACCCTTTTAGATTAGTTGAGAGTGGATATATATTAGCGTTATAAACTGACTTCTGAGGGCACAGTCTCTGGAGAAACGAGCACGAAGCAACCACTCGGAAGACGCCTTCCCTTTCTCAAAGAAACCAGCCAGGCCCGCGGTTCTCTGTGAAAACTCAACCCGTCCGACGCTATTATGCCTGAGGCCGAGAGCTTCTAACTGACCACGGGAGGAATTCCCTTTTAACGGCGCTGCGTGAGCGAAACCGGAGCACGGAAATCGAACCTTGGGACCCGAAGAGGGCTCGGTAGAAAAACAGCGAACGAGTAAGCAAGCTGAACTCTCACATTCTCCATGAGCTGATGCCTAATTAAGTCCCTTTATAAATTTACATGTAATCAAACCTCAGTTAGCCACTTTTTAATCACAAGCCATAGTGCCTAGCTTATCTTGAAAGTCGAATCAGCTTCCCCTGCATTGATGCCGTGATATTTCAAGATTACGCTATGTTAAGTAAATATCCTTCTTCTTTTATTAATAAACATCTTCATTATTTGAAATCACAGTGTATACAGTTTGTTCATTAAAATCTCTGAAAATCCTGAAGAACTCACTTAGCTTGACTATTATTCATTCTCAAACTAATTAGTAACATTTTAATTGTTTAAGCCAATTATAAACTTTAATTGCTATCATTAGTCAAATAATCAGTAATTATAAGAGTTTGAATACGCTATAAACACAATATATAAATATATATTCACATAGGTATTACGGTGTATGATTAAAAACCAACATACACTACAATAGCGATAACCGCAACCTGGAGAGGATTGCGAAACAAAACCCATTCAAAAATGTGGGGGAGATTCACAAAGACTGGACTGCAGCTGGAGTCAGTGCTTCAAGAACCACCACCACACAGACATATGTAAGACATGGGTTTCAGCTGTCACATTCCTTTTGTCAAGCCACTCTTGAACAAGAGACAGCATCAGAAGTGCCTCATTGCTGCTGAGTGGTCCAAAGTTATGTTCTCTGATGAAAGTAAATTTTACATTTCCTTTGGAAATCAAGGTCTGGAGGAAAAGAGGAGAGGCACAGAATCCACGTTGCTTGTGGTCCAGTGTAAAGTTTCCACAGTCAGTGATGGTTTGGGGTGCCATGTCATGTGCTGGTGTTGGTGCACTGTATTTTCTGAGGTCCAAGGTCAACACAGCCATCTGCCAGGAGGTTTTACAGCACGTCATGCTTCCTGCTGCTGACCAACTTTTTTGGAGATGCAGATTTCATTTTCCAACAGGACTTGGCACCTGTACACACTGACAAAGCTACCAGTACCTGTTTTATGGACCACGGTATCCCCGTTCTTAATTGGCCAGCAAATTCACCTGACATTAACCCCATAGAACTTCTAGGGGGTATTGTGAAGAGGAAGATGCAATACGCCAGTCCCAACAAAGCAGAAGAGCTGAAGGCCACTATCAGAGCAACCTGGGCTCTCATATAGCACCTGAAAAGTGCCACTGACTGATCGACTCCATATCACGCCACATTGCTACATTAATTCAGGCAAAAGGAGCCCCAAATAAGCACTGAGTTTTGTACATGCTCATACTTTTCATGTTCATACTTTTTATTTCTGATCTGTATTTCTAAAGGTCTTAACTAATATTCTAATTTTCTGATTGATATATATATATATATATATATATATATATATATATATATATATATATATATCAGAATACATGTGTGTGTGTGTACAAAAACAAGCAGGTTTGACCTACTTGTGTGGATATGTGGATATATTCCATAATCTTGTGTTGCAGAAACAAGCAGATGGCCACGGAGAAGATTTCTATTTATATAATTTGGAGCAGAATGGAGAGCAAGACAAGAGCCAGGGAAATACACAAGCACAAATAGAGAGTGAGTGAGAGGGAGGGAGAGTGAGAGAGAGAGGTGTGTGTGTCTATATAACACACACACACACACACACACACACAGTACAGACAAGCATGCCATATATTTAGAGTACTAGAATTCTGTATTTGGCTTTAAAGATCTTGTCAGAGAGTCAGATTTATTCTTTGTAGCAAGAACAAGTGTTGTGATGTTTAACTGCCTCTAAAAGTCTACCACAGGAATCTGTTACATGCAGTGTGTAGTGGAGTACAGACCAGATAACCAGATCGAAATGAAAAGTTTTGAATTTAACTTTTCCAGTCTGAATAAAACCTCTCGTCTGTGACAACATCCAACCTTCCACAGGACCGTTTGTGCCCGCGGGGGTGCAAAGCCCCACACACACGCACACTCATAAGCTGAAACATCAAAGGACTTGAGAAGGACACTTTCAACACATGGCCCCAACACCCCCCCCCCCGTCCCCCGTCTCTCTTTTAACTAACAGGAACTGTCGAGATAACCTATTTTATAATGCTCTTAAGAGACAGGAACCTCAAACAAAGAAGAGAGCTTTTACGGCCGTCTATGACAATGGCACCTAAATGTCGGCTCCTTATCTCGAGCCCACTAAACAGGGCCAACAAATGTTTTAACCAAAAGTGACCTCGAGTGAACCCCCGTGAATCACCCGCCGAAGCATGGATCAACAGCGACACCAAATGGACACTGGCGAAACTACGCCTCGCTCGGAGTCGCTGGAAAACAATAGCGGAAAATAATCAAACTCTGATTATTTGTGTATTAAACCTATATATTAATGTCACTTTCTGTACCCTCAGATGAATGCCTATCTCCTAATGAAATGTTGTATATTATGGACTGTTCCTATCATGAAGAGAAATCCTACCTCTGAATAGGACTAAACGAATTAATATTCTTTCCCAGCATAGCATCATAAATGGGACGTAAAGATGAAACCTTATGTAACTGTCTGATGTTAATAGTCCAATGTACTCATTGTTATATGTTGATAACGGGTATAAGAATTTTGATACGAGAAATTCATATTCTTTATGTGTGAATCAATGATTCAAACCCCCTTCGACTCTCTCCCCCTAGCGAGAGTCACGTGAGACTGAATTTGTGTCCAATCAGAAAGAGGACTCCTCCCGTTAAGGCGTGACCGCGCCAGCCTTGAAAAGAGAGAACAGCCCAACGCAAGTCAGTTCGAAGTTCTGAAGAGTTGCGAGGACTCTACAGAAGTAACGGACCACGAAAGAAAGCGGAAAAGAGAGGACGCCTACGAGAAACTTTGAACAACAAACACTCTCTTCTCCACGACGACGACGAAACAAAAGAAAAACTCAGAGACTTCATTTAAAGCTTACGAGAGACGTCTCGAAATTAGCTAAGAGTATGAAGTTTTACTAATACGTCGAGTAATTTGAATATCTTTCTTTTCTTTTAATCTTGTTTATGTTTATTACCTATCGAAGTGTGATCTCACGAGTGATCAAAGCGGGTGAAACTTATTTGTGGCCAAAGTAAGGTATCAACCGTTTGAGTAATCGATAACAGATATATTAACGTTATAAGCTGATTCCTGAAGACATCAATCCTGGAAAGCTGAACAACGAGACTAGCTAATACTCTGAAAAAGCCGCTCTACTACGGTGGAAAACCAGCCACGCCTGTGAAAGTCCACAGAAAGGAAATCTCGATCGACGCAGCTCAGCTCGGAATCGAAAGTCTTCAAATCGACTGGAAAGAGATCCTCCATAAGCGGGCCTGCTTCTCACCACATGGAGCGACGAGAGCACCCCAGGACACGGAGATTAAACAGCAGGACGCGACGGCTCGGTGAAACAGCGAACGAGTAAGCTAGCGTATTTAACACCTTTTCAGGAGCTGATGTCTAAATAAACCTTTTTTATAATTTACCATTTATTAACCTTAGTTAGCAACAATTTAATCACAAGACAGTAGTGCCTAGCCCACCTTAAGGTCAAAATCAGTTCCCCCTGCCGGACACCGTGAGATTACAAGGTTGTGCTATGTTAATTAAATATTTCTCTTTATTAATAAAACTCTCATTCTTGGAAATCACAGTGTTTGCAATTTGTTTATTAATTTCCTGAAAATCCTGACGGACTCATTTAGCATGATTATTATTCATTCTCAAACTAATTATTAATGTTTTAATTGCTTAAGCCAATTATAAATCTTAATTAATTTCATCAAGTCAAATATCAGAGATTGGAGGAGTTTGAATAAGGTCAAGGCTATAAAACAAATTATAAAATTATATGTATATGTATTTGTGGTGTACCTTACTACACTACATATACAGAACAACCAAATTATTTTTTTTTGGCGCCCACGCGAGGCCAGGAAAAAGGCTTTTAATGAACAAACTGTAAAACACTGAAACAATCAGCTTGGGTTTATGAAATACTTTCCGCTGTTTGTGTTGCTGAATAACGATTGAGATTCAAAGCTTGATGTGGGTAATTTCGTGTTGTGTTTGTTACTGCTGAAAAACTGTTCTGTGATATATACCGGGTCGCTACCAGCGTTAATAACGAGATCGCGCGCTAGGCGATTGGGAGGTTATTAAACAGCCGAAAATACGGCTTGTATGAAGAGCGGTCTGCTCTTGTCAGCTGTTCCTGTTAAACTGAACGCGTATTCAGAAAAGGAACGAACCCCTTTGAAGGGGCGGAGCTGAAACTAAGGAGGGAAATTCAAAACGCCCCCAAAACAGAGGAAGACAAATTCCCTCTTGTGGTATAAGTGCGTAATTGCAGGGAAAAATACTTCATAACTAGCGTCTAGTGAAGCGTGTCCTCCCGTGCTCCTCCTTGTGGTCAAGCGGTGCTACCCTTGACGTTTGATTCCCGTACACCCTCTAGTGGTTGGGAGGTTGTCCGCCGAGACAACATAAGTGTTTAGCAGCCCTCTGGTGTTTAAAAGTTGTCATTACAGATGAAATTCTTTTAAAATACCTTAGTGTAAAATCTCTGTTCCCCTTTTAAAATTTTAAGTTTTTTTTTTTTTTTGATAGAGCATCTGAGCGTTTAAAATCTTTATCCCATTTTAGATTTTAACTTGATAACACCCTCTAGTGTTGAAACTTCCCGCTACAGTGGAAATTCCCACTTGTGTTATATTGTGTCTGCCGGTGCCGTGTTGATTGGGATTCCCACCAGCGCCGACTGGTGTCCATTGCTGCTATTGCATTGTAACTTGCTTGTCGCCCTCTGGTGTCCTAGTCTGGTATTACAATTTAAGTTCAACGTAAACACTGAAGCTCGCTGTTGCCATTCAGACTTACCTTCAGTACCCTCTGGTGGAGAAAACTTGCTATCGCAATTGAAATTGTCGACCAGTTCACACTGATAAGACCTGGTATCACAGCTCTAGTGGCTGTCTCTAAACTCTGCACATCTGAATAATTGCAAGTAAAGGCTTGGAAGCATAATAAGTTGATACAACTACAGCGGACAGTGTGCAGTAATTAGAGATTGACACTAACGCGATACCAGAGCACAAACGCAGTTAAAAGAGAGAGTCTATTGATTTCTTAATAATTCTTTAATTTGGAAAATTCTTTTACTTTCATAATTCCTTAACTGGAAATTATATCTAGTAATAGATCTTACTTAATTTTAAATTCTTTAATCCAAATTTTTCAACAATTCTTTAATTCAAAATTTTTAATAATTTAATTATCAAAAAAATTTTTTTTGAAAATTTTTTTTTCTCTCTTCTTGTATTCACTTGCGCATAGCAACTTTCACTCCACCCTCTCCTACTAACAGACTTCCCTTAGAGATTCACAAGTGAACTCTAACACCATACATACTAGCAGTTACTCTTAGAGCACTCGGTACAGGTGAATTTAGTTCAGATTTAGTTAGAAAAGGGATTGACGGAATTAATCCTAACTAAATAGAATTAAGTTACACCTCGCAGTTAAAACACAGCTAACATGACAGAAGGGACTTTTTCCTCGGAAGTATATGTAGAAGGTCTGTGGGATGAGGCATTCTCTGTTCTGACCAGCATCACCAGTGATGTGATGCCTGGACTCGCAGAAACTGTGCAGAAAACCTCACAGGCCCATCGTGACCACATGGTGGCTAAGTGGGTAGAGAACCACTTAACCGACATCCTCAAGGGCAAGCCCCGAACTGAGGCATTAGGTCAGATAGCCCTCCTCGCTGTAGTACAGCTCAGAGCCAGCGAACGTGAGCTTGAGGTATCACGGCGACAGCAGGCAAAGGTAGAGGCAGAGCTAAGTCGACTTCAAAGCAAAATAGCTGAAGGGAACACACTGCCCCAGGTCACTCCTGACGTGCCACCTAGTGCCGCTACAGAAAGACAAGGCCAGCAGGAAGATAGTGAGGATCAGGAACCAAACTCAGGGACCGTAACCTTTAGAGCTGCTGCAGCACCTCCTCTGGTATCAACGGGTATTTCACCTTCCCCTGTGTCTCCTGTCAGTCGTCCCTTACACCGCCCTGCTAGACCCAGAGCACTGCAACCCAGTGTCTGGTCCCCTCAACCTTTACCCTCTCATGGTCCCTCATACAAGGACCTAGATAAAATCGCGCGTAATATAACCCGCTTTGATCCCAAACCTGACGGTTCTAATGATATCTTTTCCTACCTAAAAGATATTGACTTCTACCTCCAAAGGTTCCCCGGGATCACCATAGATGACAGACTATATGTGATTAAACTGACCTCCAACCGAGACGTCAGCAACTTCATTGAACGTCAGCCAGACTATATAAAAGCGCGATATGATGTGCTGTGCCAAGCATTGGAGGAAGAATTCTCCAATCACCTGTCACAGACCGGACTGGCCGCTGCTTTGAATATAAAACAGCAACGCCAGGAATCCCCTCAGCAATATTATAACCGACTCAGACAGGCGTACTTCGGACCTAGAAATGACTCCGGAATGGAGGAAGAGTTAAATTTCAAATCACTATTTATCCAAAACCTCCATCCCCATACCAGTCATCAGTTGGGAGTCTCAGCTTGCCCTCGCACCCTGTCTAGCAGACAGCTGCGCGATTTAGCACTCAGAGGTTTCCTAAAATCCCAACAAATTCCCAACAGGCGGTCCGAAACACCCCAAGTCTTCAATGTCGACTCCAACTCCCCACATTTAGAGTTAGAAGGTGCCACCCAGGCCGATCCACAAAGATCCGCCCTGGACCCTTCCTCCACTCCGTGGACCAGTGAGGGCCCGAAACCTCATCCGCCCTCACACCAATACAAGCGCTACCCTCCTCGCAGGCCAGATAGAAATCACGACAAAGATTTCTGGAACCCTCGGGACAGGGCTGGGTATGGTCGTGACTATTACCCTGTAGAAAACCGCGGTGCGGGCCGTGGAAAACCATCACATCCCCATAAGGGATATGAGCGAAAGGCTCCGAACCAGCTTTCTGATTCCTATAGAGAAAAGAAAGAGAAATACTGGTATCAAAATAAAGAAAATCACGCTAAAGACAAGCTTAAAGGCAAGGAACTCAGCTCTAAAGAGTTAGAGGACATCCGCCGAATGCTTGCAATGATTTGCAAAGAGAAAAAGAAAAAACCTGACGTTCTTTCTATCACCTCTTCGCGGCCTAACCCAAAGCCATCCTCTAACACCCCAGAAATGTTAGAGAGTTATGTAGGAGAAGTGACAAGTAAAGCTCCGTCTTGCAGCGCACCGTGCGATCTCCTCGTGACCCAAACAAACACTGAAAACCCGATGATACAGGGGGGTGACTTGCAACCACCCTCCAGTGCTGTTTTAGTTGTTCAGTTAGACGGTAAAGAAGGTTTAACGCCAAATGACCCTTCAGTCATTGAAGGCGACACACCCGTCCGACAATTCATGGGATACTTGACTGAGAAAGGGGTTGCACGCAAATTCTATTTGTCCACCATTGTGGAAAGAAGGCTAGTACATGAGGCCCTGTTGGACACTGCATCAGATGTCACGCTCATGTCTTCCGCCTTGTTCCACCAGGTTCGAGCCATTGCGCGGCGTGAAAATCGCGAGATACAGCTCCAAAACTGTTCTCTTAAAATTCAGCCGTATTCACATGCAGGCCTCACTATCCAATCTATGGCACTAATACACTTAGCCATTGGACCAATGACTTTAGTGCATCCAGTCCATGTGTCTCCTCTCGAAACAATTCCCTTCCTCATCGGCAAAGATCTCCTTAATCGCTTCGAACCACTGATTGACTTCAAAAGGTCAAAGATCTGGGCACAAGTGCGTGAGCCTTTACCCATCTGCACCCCACACCACCGGGAAGCTCAGTGTTGCCGTCTCAAAATCCGGCCTGAATCAATAGGAGATCCACCAAGTCAGATCCCTCACTTCGAGGAAGAGGAAACTGAGCCCATGGCAGCCACGCCAGAGACAGCAGTCTCTCCCTGGCCCCCTAGTGCCATGTTAGAACAACGGAACACATTCCTGTGCACTTTCACACAGCCGTCCACAACAGACGCTCCCGGCCTTCCCATCGTGAATGGTCTCACAATGCAGGACTATCATGTAGACAATGCAGTTCTGGCTCTATGGACCGACCAGTCCGCCATAAGCCAAACCCTCTTCAACACTCTGCGCCTCACTCAACCAAATATTCCTTTGGTGAGCAGTCCTTGTCGTTTTCCTCTTAACCTGACATCAAAAGCAATGTCACCCACTGATGGAATTTGCGCTTTAACCGTCCAGTGGAACAAAAGGGCAATCACCCATTATTTCTTAGTCGTCCCTAACTTGCCGCACGACGTTTACATTGGAAGTGACTTCTTGGTGCGCCTCGACGTCCACGTAGACACCCTCAATGGCGTGCTGTGGTCTTTGACTGATGTTTCAATGGAAACCTGGTCCTCTGATCTCAGCAACCTAGGCTCAGGACAAACTATTCCCGAGGTATGTCAGGTCACTAACCAAGGTTCACTTGTGGTACCTGCGAATGCAGCAAATGTACCCATCCGCTTAGTCATGCGACCTGGCCAACACTTAAGCCACGCGCATGCACTTTTCCAACCATCACCTCAGTTCTTCGAACTAGGCCTCACCCTCGAAGCCACACCTTTGGTGGAGACGCGAGCAAGATCCACCTATCTATTCGTACGGAACGAAACCACTCAACCCTTAACAGACCCTCACTCATCCCCTCTGGGTTGGTTAGTCAGTACGAAATTCCATGACTTCGAGTTGCGAATTCCGATCATAGGACCAATGCCTGAATCCCTGTTTCTTGACCATGCAGAATCAAAAGGTGTTCTACACTCATCCGACACGAGCTGTTGCTCTCTTCTCAGCTCTGGACATGAGTAACGACGCCATTTGCAGGATAGATCTCGCTGACGACAATCAAATGACGATCACGGTTCTTTCCATAGATTCATCCCCGGAATCCTCCCGAGAACCATCTCTTCTTCCCGAAGCGGGAGAAAACACCTCAAATCCACGTACTTCAAAAGAACTATCTGACTCCGAATTTCGTATCCAAGTCGAACAAGTTCTAAAGGAGGCCGACGCCCTCCAAAGCAAAGAAGAACATGAGAAACTCTGTGAAGTGCTCCTTAAATATCAAAAATCTTTTTCCAAAGATTCAACGGACTGTGGTCTCACTGACATTCATTCAGTACGCATTCCTACTCGTCCAGGAGCACCACCCACATTTGTCCGCCAATACAAAATTCCGTTGGCATCCTATGAACCGGTACAAGAAATCATTGATGACTTGCTGGAAAAGGGCATAATTCGACCCTGTAACACCACGTATTCGGCACCATTATGGCCCGTCATAAAACCAAATGGTAAATGGCGCTTAACCATCGACTATCGGAAACTAAATCAACAGGTTCCCCTGTCTCGATGGCCGATGACACAATTGGAGCAAGAACTTCCCTCGGTCCGAAACGCTAAATACTTTTCCACCATCGATGTAGCCTCTGGCTTCTGGACCATCCCGGTGCAAGCAGAAGACCAACACAAGCTCGCTTTCACTTTCGCAAACCGACAGTACACATTCACTCGGTGCCCTTTTGGATATGCCAACTCACCCGCGGAGTTTAACATCTTCTTAAACAAAGCATGCCCTGATGCCCGCAAGCGAGGCACCCTCATATATGTGGACGACATACTCATGCGTAACCACTCCCTACAGGCACACCTTGACGAGATTGATCATGTTCTTGACCAGCTTACAACAGCAGGTGCGAAAATATCACTCTCCAAATGTCAGTGGTGCAGAACAAAAGTGAATTACGTCGGTCTGCTCGTAAGCACTGATGGTGTTGAACCACAAGTGAGTCGAGTGCAAGGGGTAACAAACCTCGCAGCACCCACCAATCTTAAGGAACTCCGCAGTTTCTTAGGAGTATGCAACTACTCACGACAATTCATAGAGAACTATGCGGACCTAGCTCGTCCACTTTATGACCTCCTGAAAAAGGACACTCCGTTCACCTGGGGCGAAGCCCAGGAACACGCCATGCAGGCACTAAAATCGAAACTGTGCACGGCTCCATGCCTTGCCTATCCTGACAGTAGCAAAGAATTCTACCTAGAAGTAGGGTTCTCGGACCACTGTCTCAGCTCCGGTCTGTACCAATTACACGACAGAGACAAACGTGTCATAGCCTACGCTAGTAAAACTATGCTGACTGCCGAAAACAAATACAGTGACTGCGAAAAAGCACTACTAGCAACAGTGTGGGCAGTCAAACATTTCTCCAACTACCTAGGTGGTCAGAAGGTGATTGTTGAAACTCATCATCAACCAGACACTTTCCTAAACAGCCAACGAATTCGAAAGGGTGTAGTAACTAACGCTCGAGTGGCATCATGGCTAATGGCTCTCCAAAGCTTTGACTTAGAGGTGCGTTACGCGCAAAACTACAAGAGCCCCCTAGGCACAGGCCTTGCTTCCTGCAGGTGATGCGAAGGAAACATTCCTTCCCAAGTGCCACAATCTCCAGAAACCCTCGTACCCACCATGGCTAACCACCACTATTTCGATCCTAACACATGCAAAGACCTTGTCACTGCGTATGTAGATGGTTGTTCGTTCCGCCGAGAACACACCCTGATGGCAGGGGTGGGTATTATCGGAATAAACGGATGGCCTCACGAACCCCTAAGTTTCAAATTGGGTGCTCAGTCCTCCCAATATGCTGAAATAGCAGGAATTCTCATCACAATCCAGTCTGCAGTCCAGAAAAGCGTAAAAACGTTGGTGATCTGCACAGACTCCAACTACGCGCGCCTAAGTTTCACATGCCACTTGAGACTGTGGAAAACCAACAACTACACCACGTCAAACAAAAAGCCAGTTAAACACAAAGAGCTTTTCGCGGCATGCGAAACTTGGTAGACACACATGACCTGCAGATCTACTGGAAGAAAGTGAAGGGTGACTCCCGAGTCCCGGGAGATGACAAAGAATTCAATGATCAAGCAGATAGCTTAGCCAAACAAGGGGCCCGCGAAGGCACATCGTGGACATTCGATCCCTCCCTTTTTCCAAACCCATCCAACATCGAAGTCCTAGCTGTCACACGGTCTCGAACTGTAACGAAGGCGTCGCCTGACAATGCCAAAACTACCATTGTCTCTATTAACCCTGCTTTTTCGGACGCCGACTTAGTTACTCTCCAAGCTCAAGACCCATCAATTTCTAAAATGCTTTGCCATGTCTCTGACCCATCTACTAATCCAATCGCAGCACAGGATCTTGACACCATACCAGGCCTTAAAGACCTATACGGCGCCAGAGCGTCCCTCCAAGTCGTCAAAGGCTTGCTAGTTCATGCCACTGACTCGCACACTTCACCTACGTTCGTGGTTCCTCAGTGCCACAGGGGGGTGATGCTGATGCACGCCCATGACTCCCCATCTGCGGGACACAAAGGGGTCAAAGCAACACACCATGCGCTCAGGCAGGTGGCATATTGGCCCCACATGGTAAAAGATGTGGCTGACTACATTAAAGGCTGTCTGGTATGTTGCCAATTTCAACCCTCGAATCCTCTTCATAGAGCCCCTCTGCAAAAGAAAGGAGTATCCTTCCCTTGGTCAAACCTCCAGATAGACTGGGTTGGACCACTCACTCGAACAGTAAGAGGTAACAAGTACTTCCTCACAGTCACGTGTGCATTCACTAAATGGGTAGAATGCCTCCCCGCACCGAATGACACAGCGCTAACCACTGCATACTTACTGATGAACCATGTCTTCTCATGGTTTGGCCTACCCAGCCGTGTCGACTCTGACAGAGGGACACATTTCACAGCTGAGGTCATGCAGCAGCTCTGGCAACTCTTAGGAGTAAAAGCCAGCCTTCACATTAGCTACCATCCTCAAAGCTCAGGTCAGGTAGAGCGAGCCAACCGAACTGTTGTTAGCATACTGAAAAAGTACGTAGCAGCAAACCAACGAGACTGGGATGTCAAACTCCCCCTCGTACTGATGGCCATACGGGCGACCCCACACGACGCGGTCGGGGTCTCACCCTTTGAGTTGATGACAGGGAGACAAATGACTCTGCCTCTACATCTGTTATATCAGCCAGGTGAAGCTAGCATAGCCGTAGCCTACACCACTCATCAGTATATGGAGGACCTGCAGAAACACCTCAAAGCTACTTTCGCCTTTGCCCAGCAGAAACTGGAAAGAAGTGCAGAAGGTCGTAAAGCGTACTACGATCACAAAGCATCCCACGATGAACTCCAAATAGGGGACAAAGTATGGTACTACATCTTTGTCCAACCTGTTGGAAGGTCACGAAAAACAGGGGGGAATTTGGCCCGCAAATTCCTACCCCGATGGTCCGGTCCCTATAAGATAACAGACAAACTGTCCCCCGTTGTTTACAGGATCAAAATAAACAAAGCTCGGGGCAGTACCGAATTCAAATGGGTCCACCGCAACCAAATCCGACCACACACAACCCCCATGGGACTTGTAGGGGATACTAACGCTTGTGTTAGATCATAAACGACAGAACCAAAGGCAGGAAGGGTGTTAGTTAACAAACAACTATAACCTTCTACTCACAACTTAGTTCTCCTATACCTTTTCCCTTTTTCTCTCACTCTTTAGCAGGCAACGAGCTTCTAACCAGACTGAGGACACTCAGGGTGCAAGACCCTAGTCCCTCATCGTCAATTATTATAAAGTGTTTACCCTAGGAAAATTTTATCAAAAGGGGGGTATCGTGAAAATTTTATAATTTGTCTAAACGACTCGCCATAAATACCCTAAATCTAACCATGAGCATGTCTTCCGGTAGGATGGCCCCGCTGCTCATTCTCCTGATCGTCGGCTCCCTAGGAACCGCCGTGCTCCCTGAAGTGATCGAACCAGGTCCTGACTCAGGAATAATACTGAAAGACCAGCCGGGACTGCTAATCACTAATTGCCGCCTCCATACCCAGAGAGTATTTGTACGGTTGAATCCCGCCGAAGCGTGTAGCAAAAACCTACCGATAACCACTCTGCAGACTGGCCGGAATGGAGTTAGATGGACTGAGGAAGCTATCAGCCATGCTGAAGCAGACGTAACTCACATGCTCCGCCAGCTACAAAAGTTTACCGTGACGCAATCAGAACTAAATGGTTTTAATAAACGACCTAAACGCTTCATAGGCGGATTGTTAATGGCAGCTGCAACTGTGGGATCACTACTGAGTCTCGGAACGTCCGCCGTCAATGCCGTCAATGTAGCCACTGTCAAACGTCAAGTAGGGGAATTGCAAGCGGAAATTCCGAACATTAAAACCCAATTAAACAAACAGCAGCAGCACCTGCAAACCATTGGGCAAACCCCTACGTGGCACCGTCGTAGTGCTCAACGCTCACAGTGTCGCCTTGAACAAAACGCTCCAGACGGTTAACTCCATGCTTTCAGTAGTACAACTTGACCTTGCCCACATCCAGCTTGTGAATATGTTATTGTCTGATATGCTACAAGAAATCAGCTCCTCTGTAGATAGCCTAGCCATGGGGAGAATTCCTCCCTACCTGGTGCCTCTATCCTTAGTGCAAGAGATTTTATCTACAGCAACTCGAGAAGTAGTTACTGACCTCCAGGCCCACCTAGCCTATACCTTAGGTAGCGCCATCCCAATTTATGTTAATCCTCAAGACCGAGAATTAGCATTCATTATTAACCTTCCCATAATGGCGCCTGAAAACATATACCGTTTGAAAGATGTTGTCAACGTTGGCTTCTGGCAAGATTCTGCCTACGTTCGTGTGAAAACAACATCTCTTGTAGCATACCAAGACGATAACCCTGACCTATACCTGGTACCCAATTTGCTTATGTGCACACTCACTAAAGACATTCACTACTTGTGCCCTAGCAAACCTTTCATTCGTGATAGCGCAAATGGGATCTGTGGCCTTAAGCCTATGATGAGTAATACTCAATGCCAGGTAGTCGTCACACCCCGACGTTTGGTAACCAGCACTCAAGCTGAAATTGTTGGAAATCGTTGGTTGGTTAACACCCCCTTTAGAGAGGCCCTACTAACCTATGATCAACATGACACCTCAGAAAGAGTACTCCTTCCTAGCCAAACCTTCTGGGTAGACGTCCCCGTAAACGCAATCTTACAAAGCCCCACACACACGCACACTCATAAGCTGAAACATCAAAGGACTTGAGAAGGACACTTTCAACACATGGTCCCAACACCCCCCCCCCCCCCGTCTCTCTTTTAACTAACAGGAACTGTCGAGATAACCTATTTTATAATGCTCTTAAGAGACAGGAACCTCAAACAAAGAAGAGAGCTTTTACGGCCGTCTATGACAATGGCACCTAAATGTCGGCTCCTTATCTCGAGCCCACTAAACAGGGCCAACAAATGTTTTAACCAAAAGTGACCTCGAGTGAACCCCCGTGAATCACCCGCCGAAGCATGGATCAACAGCGACACCAAATGGACACTGGCGAAACTACGCCTCGCTCGGAGTCGCTGGAAAACAATAGCGGAAAATAATCAAACTCTGATTATTTGTGTATTAAACCTATATATTAATGTCACTTTCTGTACCCTCAGATGAATGCCTATCTCCTAATGAAATGTTGTATATTATGGACTGTTCCTATCATGAAGAGAAATCCTACCTCTGAATAGGACTAAACGAATTAATATTCTTTCCCAGCATAGCATCATAAATGGGACGTAAAGATGAAACCTTATGTAACTGTCTGATGTTAATAGTCCAATGTACTCATTGTTATATGTTGATAACGGGTATAAGAATTTTGATACGAGAAATTCATATTCTTTATGTGTGAATCAATGATTCAAACCCCCTTCGACTCTCTCCCCCTAGCGAGAGTCACGTGAGACTGAATTTGTGTCCAATCAGAAAGAGGACTCCTCCCGTTAAGGCGTGACCGCGCCAGCCTTGAAAAGAGAGAACAGCCCAACGCAAGTCAGTTCGAAGTTCTGAAGAGTTGCGAGGACTCTACAGAAGTAACGGACCACGAAAGAAAGCGGAAAAGAGAGGACGCCTACGAGAAACTTTGAACAACAAACACTCTCTTCTCCACGACGACGACGAAACAAAAGAAAAACTCAGAGACTTCATTTAAAGCTTACGAGAGACGTCTCGAAATTAGCTAAGAGTATGAAGTTTTACTAATACGTCGAGTAATTTGAATATCTTTCTTTTCTTTTAATCTTGTTTATGTTTATTACCTATCGAAGTGTGATCTCACGAGTGATCAAAGCGGGTGAAACTTATTTGTGGCCAAAGTAAGGTATCAACCGTTTGAGTAATCGATAACAGATATATTAACGTTATAAGCTGATTCCTGAAGACATCAATCCTGGAAAGCTGAACAACGAGACTAGCTAATACTCTGAAAAAGCCGCTCCACTACGGTGGAAAACCAGCCACGCCTGTGAAAGTCCACAGAAGGGAAATCTCGATCGACGCAGCTCAGCTCGGAATCGAAAGTCTTCAAATCGACTGGAAAGAGATCCTCCATAAGCGGGCCTGCTTCTCACCACATGGAGCGACGAGAGCACCCCAGGACACGGAGATTAAACAGCAGGACGCGACGGCTCGGTGAAACGGCGAACGAGTAAGCTAGCGTATTTAACACCTTTTCAGGAGCTGATGTCTAAATAAACCTTTTTTATAATTTACCATTTATTAACCTTAGTTAGCAACAATTTAATCACAAGACAGTAGTGCCTAGCCCACCTTAAGGTCAAAATCAGTTCCCCCTGCCGGACACCGTGAGATTACAAGGTTGTGCTATGTTAATTAAATATTTCTCTTTATTAATAAAACTCTCATTCTTGGAAATCACAGTGTTTGCAATTTGTTTATTAATTTCCTGAAAATCCTGACGGACTCATTTAGCATGATTATTATTCATTCTCAAACTAATTATTAATGTTTTAATTGCTTAAGCCAATTATAAATCTTAATTAATTTCATCAAGTCAAATATCAGAGATTGGAGGAGTTTGAATAAGGTCAAGGCTATAAAACAAATTATAAAATTATATGTATATGTATTTGTGGTGTACCTTACTACACTACAAGTGGTTCCAGAAATTATCCTTGTTGTGTAGTGGAAGTAGTATGCACACGTTGTGGTGGCATTAGCACTACATAGCGGAGTCAATGATAATTAATTATTCTTTTATTAATAATTAATTATTTAATTTATTTTGCTAAGCTCCATGTTTGGGAGCCATTAACTAATATGTAGTTAATACGTAGTGTCCTTACCTGTCTTAATTTTAGCTTAGACAAGTAGGTCATCTTCACATATTATACAGCAGAATTAGCTAGAATTAATTATTATTAATGAATTATGCTCATTGAACCGCCATGGGTTCTTGACTCACGGAATGGAATCTGAACTAGAAGTTATAATTCCATACAAGAAAGGTGCACTGTCAGGAGCGAGGGGCGGATTGAAGGAGGCGGACGCACTCGCTAAAACACAGTATATTTAATAAAGGATGTAACAACACAACGAGACTAAAACAGAACGAAAACAAACGGAGCAAAGCAAGCTAAATAAAACACGGTGAACTAGACAGGGTAAGCGTGACAGACGGACAAACAGCGAAAACAACGATAAAGGAAAAGAGACGGGGAGAAGCTGAGGAGACAGACGGACAGACAAGAAAACACGACCGACATGAGAAAGGTGAACCAACGCGACTGAACAAAGGTGAAATGAGAAATGTACGACCAAAAGGACGTGACACAAGAGGGCTTAAATACAGACACAAACGAGACACACCTGGACAGATAACGAGGACGGGCTGACACATGACACGGACGAGGAGGCGGGACGAGGGCGGAGACAAGGATATAAACAAAACATAGCCATGTGCGAATAAAGCACATGGCGGGGACAACAGACTGACAGGACGAAGGCGTGACATGCACACACAAACAAATAACCAATGATTGGTTTTAGCACACAACTGATTTATTAATTGTAAAATAGAATAATGAATATTGATTAGACATTCATATAATAAAATGGATTACAGCGATATATGAGGGAAGAGGGAGATTAATATATGAGGGAATTTCTCTATGATAATTATTGCCCTAGGTTCTAAGAAAGGCTATTGTTTATCCCAGCAAACTTCCCAGCGTACCAACCCATAAGCCATGAGAGACATGAGACCATGTGACCTTACGTATCCGGAGATGGACAGGGAGCATGTCGCTGACTATGCCTACTGGCACGACTTCCTGGAGAATTGCAACCGCGGGCGTTTCTTTTCTCTCAAAGCTTTCAGACGCAGCCGTCAGAGCTGGAGGTGCTCTGAAGGTCTCTGTGGGGATTCTTTGTCGTCGCTGATCTGCCGCCTTGTAAGAGAGAGACATGTCCATGCAGGTCTCTCCTGGGCAGGTTTCTCCTCATCTCAGAAGGCCATTCTGAGGGTGCGTGCGGCTGTGCTCTTCGTGGCGTTGTCGTCCTTTTGAGGTTCAGAGGTCTAAGGTTCCTTTCAGGCTCTGGGTTTGGCGTTGAAATTTTGCTAGGGTTAAACTATAGCTTTTCTTAATCTGTAGTTTCTATCTGGACCATGCTTTAAAGGCCCAAGACTGTTTAAGAAAGCCACAAGTCTGACGCCTGCAGAGTCATTTAAAAAACTCAGGTCATTTTACTCTTTAGCCTTGAAAAAGGCTAAAAGAGTAAACGCCCCAAGTATCTGGAGCCTTGAAGTGAAGAGTCGAACAGCGGAGGAAAGGGGTAAGAAGCCTAAAAAGCCTGTGTCATTTGGCGCCACAGGTTTTTAACCAGAGTTTAGAAAACCTGCCCCGAATACCTGATTCGTCCTCAATGAGGGAGAATGGGAGCTTTTCTTGCTCCTGATTGGCTATACCTTGGGAGTGGCATCACATAGAATTTATGACACTTGACAAGACAAAGACTTGACCATCCCTGATGAGTGAATATCCCAGGATTCTGAATCATACTTTGCAATATAAAAGATTATATGTTAACACAAAGTAATATCATTAAGAAAAAGACAACCAGGTTCTATATAATTATTAACCAACTAAACACAGTATGTGGCTACCTTGATTCTACATAAATTCATATAAAACAAAAATGATTTTAAACACATGTTCCACCTATTTTGATTGTCAAAACGGGATTAATTTCAAACAGTTGTGCACATATGTAACTTCAAATTATTTTAAACCAATGGGAATTAAGGTTTGTGATTGTTTTGTTTAACAATCTTTCAAAATGTGTGAGAGAACAGTTTTAATCAAGTTTGTGTCTCTCTGCATTTTGCAGAGATTCTCCTCTTGACCCTGGGACCTTGGGTCGTAAATGTCCTGGAGTGAGGTTTTATGAGCCTGCTCTGGATGCTAATCTCAAATTCCGATCTTGCTTGGTGTGTCTCTGAAGTGAGCTAAAGTTTGGGTATATCAAATCACATCTTCAGAAAGTCAAAATTTATTATTAGAAATTAATACACATTCATCATATCCACTACAGTTGCATATTTCTATAATACAGGGTGGATCATATATATGGTTACACCTTAATAAAATGGGAATGGTTGGTGATATTAACTTCCTGTTTGTGGCACATTAGGATATAGGAGGGGGAAAACTTTTCAAGATGGGTGGTGACCATGGTGGCCATTTTGAAGTCGGCCATTTTGGATCCAACTTTTGTTTTTTCAATTGGAAGAGGGTCATGTGACACATCAAACTTATTGGGAATTTCACAAGAAAAATAATGGTGTGCTTGGTTCTGACCACTTATAAAATGTGTTCAAAGTGCTGCCCATTGTGTTGGATTGTCAATGCAACCCTCTTCTCCCACTCTTCACACACTGATAGCAACACCGCAGGAGAAATGCTAGCACAGGCTTCCAGTATCCATAGTTTCAGATTCTGCACATCTCGTATCTTCACAGAATAGACAATTGCCTTCAGATGACCCCAAAGATAAAAGTGTAAGGGGGTCAGATCGGGAGGCCTTGGGGGCAAATTCAACTGGAAACTGTTCATCTAGGAATGCTCGGACCTGACACCCATAATGTGGTGGTGCACCATCTTGCTGGAAAAACTCAGGGAACGTGCCAGCTTCAGTGCATAAAGAGATAAGGGATGTTCGACTGATGCCACTCTCCAGTGACATCCGGTGAGTGCTACACTGTGGGCTCTTGTTGAATGAAGCCAAGACAGCCACTGATGTTTCTTCATTAGTGACAGTTTTCATGCATCCATATTTTTGCAAATCCAACACTGAACCAGTTTAAAGAAACTTGGTAAGCAGTTTGCTAACTGTAGCATTGGGGATGGGTTGTCTCATAGGGTGTGTTGCATTGAAATCTGCTGCAATGACCTGGTTACTGCGTTCACCAGACATCAACACAATTTCTATCCACTCCTCATGTGTTAACCTCTGTGACATGTCAATGGCTGTAAACAAAGAGAAACTTGTAAATAACTCATGAAAGAATAAAGTTACATTAAAACCAATTTCCTTGTGAAATTCCCAATATGTTTGATGTGTCACATGACTCTCTTCGCATTGAATAAACAAAATTTGGATCCAAAATGGCCGACTTCAAAATGGCTGCCATGGTTATGACTCATTCCATATACTAATGTGCCACAAACAGGAAGTTAATATCACCAACCATTCCCATTTTGCTAAGGTGTATCCATATAAATGGCCAGCCTGTAGTTTCCCCAAAATATACATTTGATGGAAAATATTTTGTTTACAATCAAAATATACACAAAAATGTAAAGGCTCATGAAATTTTACTAGGCATTTTTGATTGCAAATGCATAATACATAAAAATGAGATACATTTTAAAATGATTTCAGCAGTATGTGCATTGCCAAGTATGGCTCAGTGGAATATAAATGCTCCAGTTTTTAACTGTTAAACAGCAAAACCATGGTTTCTAACATGAAAAATCATGATCACTTTCTTGATAGCTGATTATCCAGCATCAGTGTTTAATCACTAATCAAATCAGAACATTCTCACATTGTTTGTGGTAATGCGTTTTGGTGCACATGGATTTTTCAGTGTGTGAAATCAAACAAATCAAGGGGAAAATGCTCCAAGATTTTGAGCTTCTTAAACAATTTGAACCACAACATATGGAGTGCAGGTGTGAAAATGCCCTTGTTACACAAAGAAATGAATAATTGCTTCAGAGAGATAACCAATCAAATTGTAGTGGAGGCGAGGCAAAATATGTGGGACCAAAATAAAAAAAATAATGTAACAAAAACACTCTTTGGCAGTTGAAGACTGCAGACTGAGAAAACAGGAGAAAACTTTTACAAAAGCTTAACATATTTTGGTTAGATTATCTTATTTAGCAAACCTCAATTAAGTGCAAGTGAGATAACAGTAGTTTCACTAATGTCAACTAGCAGTTTGAATTATGTCCATGTGGTGACATTTCACAGACAAATATAACTTTACTAGCTTGATTTGGTGGAGAACCAAGAAGTAAAGCTTGCATTACATAGTTTATTTAACTCTAGCTAATTGTAATGACAGTGAAATATCACGTAATGCTGACTGGTAGCTATGTTAGCTACTTTTTTACATGCAGTCCCATGCTAGGCAGGCTTATATGTTTGGGAGTGAGTTATATAACTGGGTTTAGAACACCATAGCAAGCCAGTTAGTTAATTTAGCTTATTAACCCATATCATGCTACACAATGTGGCTCTGTTCGGGAGGGCTGCTTATTAGAAGGTTGCATAGTGAGAAATGTTGCTCTTGGTGCAGGAGTGCTGTGTTTTCTGAGGTATATCATGCTTAATTAACAATTGTTTTAATGACTATTTTACTCCTTAATGCTGTCCTTAAAGCAGAAATTCAGGTAAAATGTACCACAGTAATGGCAAGAAAAATGTACTGTATAGTGTATTGCTGCTCTAAGGGAAGGAATATAATCTGTGTAGTGTAGTACTGCTTTAAGAGCAGAATAATTTTGTAATATATTGTACAGAATCAGTCTGGCCACCTGTGAGAACGATCCTGAGGCAGAATATAATGCAGAATCGGCATGAGCCACCCGTGTCAACACTCCAGCTGCAGGGTATATTACAGAATAGTACAGATAGTACAGCACCTGAATGTATCAATTATTTAAAATGAGCAGATTTTGTTTCCTGTAGAAGCTATTCATTTACTGTCACTTAGAAAATTAGTAAAACATTTTAAGACAATTTTCAGAAGAAATATTTGATAAGCTTATGTAGTATGAATTATCAGTCCCACTGAATCATTATAGCTAAGTGCATATGTCCATAAGTAACTGGACAGTTGGAAAATGTTGAAACAGTGGCAGTGAGATTGAAGTGCAAAAAAAGCTTTAAAAAATATGTTTTTAAAATAAATATGCTAAAATAAAAACTGTAGAGCAGTGGTTTTCAAACATTTTAGACTAAGTACTGCCAATTATCATATCAAAACCTCCAAGTACCACATATGAGTCTTACCACAAAAACATGTGCACCCTGGTCCTTCCTCTGTTTGGGGGGGAAGTCTTGCTTGAATTATTGCATGCTTTTGTTACTTTTTAAACGTCTTAGCCATAATATATGTAAGTGCCCTCGCTATTCTACAAAGCGTATAATAAAACCATCTACCGCCCTACAATTTATAGAAAACCTCCCAGAAATATCAACACCAGTTCCCACTCCATCAGGCCTAATGGAGCTAGATGTACTAACTGGCTACTAAGAAAATACCTGTCGATCTACTTTAGAAAATGTGGCACCACTTAAAAGAAAAAGTATAAGACAGAAAAAGATCACGGGATCTAGAGCGGAAATGGCAAACAACCCAGCTGGGAGTGTTCCATTCTGCCTGGAAGGACAGCCTTATAGAGTATAGAAATGCCCTCACTAAAGCTCGCTCAGCATATCTGGCTTCGCTGATCTTCGATAATAAAAATAATCCTAGAGTACTGTTTAGTGTGTTTTCTAGAACTACAACAAATCAAGCAGGTTCTGAACAACTTATTCCAGCAACTCTCACCAGTAAAGGTTTTATGGACTTTTTTAATAATAAAATTGAGAATATTAGACAACAAACTCAAGCCACAGGATTAATCCGACCTGGCTGCCACCTAATGTGACTGATATAAAACATAATGTAATTGTGAAAGAAAGACTTGAAACCTTTTACCCACTCCCACAGTTAGAACTACAGAAGATTATCACCTCTGCAAACTGTACAACTTGCACACTTGATGCAATTCCCACAAAATTACTCAAAGAAGTAATACCAGCTATTAAAAAGCCTCTTTTAACTATAGTAAACTCATCCCTTAGCCTGGGCCATGTACCAAAAACTTTTAAAATAGCAGTTATTAAATATATGATCTGGAAACCAAATCTTAATGCTAGTACACTGTCTAACTACAGGCCTATTTCTAATCTGCCATTTCTATTCAAGATCTTAGAAAAAGTCGTGGCCCAACAATTAGTTCATATCTACATAAGAATCATATACAAACCGGATTCCAAAAAAGTTGGGACACTAAACAAATTGTGAATAAAAACTGAATGCAATGATGTGGAGATGGCAAATGTCAATATTTTATTTGTAATAGACCATAGATGACAGATCAAAAGTTTAATGTGAGTAAATGTAACATTTTAAAGGAAAAATATGTTGATTCAAAGTTTCACAGTGTCAACAAATCCCAAAAAAGTTGGGACAAGTAGCAATAAGTGGCTGGAAAAAGGAAATTGAGCATATAATGAACAGCTGGAAGACCAATTAACACTAATTAGATCAATTGACAACCTGATTGAGTATAAAAAGAGCTTCTCAGACTGTCAGTGTCTCTCTGAAGCCAAGATGGTAAGAGGATTACCAATTCCACCATTGTTGCGCAGAAAGATAGGGCAGCAATACCAGAATGGTGTTACCCAGCGTAAAATAGCAAAGCCTTATAAGTTATCATCATCAACCCTGCATAACATCATCAAAACACTCAGAGAATCTGGAATAATTGCTGTGCGTAAGGGTCAAGGCTCTAAAACTCTACTGGATGCTCGTGATCTCCAGGCCTTTAAACGTCACTGCACCTCAAACAGGAATGCCACTGTCAAGGAAATAACAGAATGGGCTCAGGAATACTTCCAGAAAGCATTGTCAGTGAACACAATCCACTGTGCCATCCGTTGCCAGTTGAAACTCTACAGTGCAAAGAGGAAGCCATTTCTAAGAAAGATCCACTAGCTCAGACGTTTGCACTGGGCCAGGGGTCCACATGGAGTGTGGCAAAATGGAAGACTGTTCTGTGGTCAGATGAGTCACGATTTGAAGTTCTTTATGGAAGACTGGGATGCCATGTCATCCGGACCAGAGAGGACAAGGATAACCCAAGTTGTTATCAACGCTCCGTTCAGAAGCCTGCATCACTGATGGTATGGGGTTGCATGAGCGCATGTGGCATGGGCAGCTTACATGTCTGGAAAGGCACCATTAATGCAGAGAACTATGTTCAGGTTCTAGGACAACATATGGTCCCATCTAGATGTCATCTCTTTCAGGGAAGACCCTGCATTTTTCAACAAGATTATGCCTGACCACAATCTGCAGCAATCACAACATCATGGCAACGTAGGAGAAGGATCCGTGTACTGAAATGGCCAGCTTACAGTCCAGATCTTTCACCTATAGAGAACATTTGGCGCATCATAAAGAGGAAGGTGCGACAAAGAAGGCCCAAGACGATTGAACAGTTAGAGGCCTGTGTTAGACATGAATGGGAGGGCTTTCCTATTTCTAAACTTGAGAAACTGGTCTCCTCTGTCCCCAGACATCTGTTGAGTGTTGTAAGAAGAAGGGGGGATGCCACACAGTGGTAAAAAATGGCCTTGTCCCAACTTTTTAGGGATTTGTTGATGCCATGAAATTTTGAAACAACATATTTTTCCCTTAAAATGATACATTCTCTCAGTTTAAACTTTTGATCTGTGATTTGTGTTCTATTCTGAATAAAAATTACATGTTGGCACCTCCACATCATTGCATTCAGTTTTTATACACAATTTGTTTAGTGTCCCAACTTTTTTGGAATCCAGTTTGAAAAATTTAAAAATTCCAATCTGGATTCAGGCCACATCATAGTACAGAGACAGCTCTAGTCAAGATAAATGATCTTCTTGCCTCTGATCAAGGCCATGTATCCCTGTTGGTGCTTCTTGACCTCAGTGCAGCTTTTGATACGATAGACCACAATATTCTCCTAGAAAGAACAGCCCTGTTATGGTTCAAATCTTAACGGAACATTATCAATTCATAAAAGTAAACAATTTAAATTCAAATTATTCTAAAGTAAGATTTGGAATTCTGCAAGGCTCTATTTTAGGACCATTATTATTTACATTATACATGTTACCGCTAGGCACAGTTATAAGAAAACATGACATTAACTTTCACTGTTACGCAGACGACACGCAATTGTATATTTCAGCCAAGCCCAATGACAAACACAGATAAAAGAAAATACAGGACTCTGTAAAAGACATGAAAGGCAGGATGTTGCATAACTTCCTCCTTCTAAACAGCAAGAAAACAGAGGTCCTGCTTTTGGGTCCAAAGGTGGCAAGAAATAAATTATCAGATTTAATTTTAAATCTCGCTGACTTTCCAGTTAAACCTGGTTCAGCAGCAAAAAATCTTGGTGTCATAATTGACCCGGATTTATCATTTGATCAACACATAGGCAGTATCACTAGGACAGCTTTTTTACATCTTCGCAACATTGGTAAGATTAGAAATGCCTTATCCCTGCAGGATGCAGAAACATTAGTACATACCTTTATTACTTCAAGGCTTGACTGCTGTAATGCACTACTGTCAGGATGCACCAGCAGAAATTTAAGAAAACTTCAACTAGTTCAAAATGCTGCAGCCAGGGTCCTCACTAAAACTAGAAAATTTGAACATATCAGTCCAGTTCTATCATCACTTCATTGGCTGCCAGTAAAATTCCACATCGATTACAAAATTCTGTTACTAACATATAAAGCTCTACATGGGCTCGCTCCTGAATACCTTCAAGATACTATTTCCTATTATGAGCCTCCACATTTACTGTCACAAAATACTCCATGTTTACGATCACAGAATACTGGATTTTTAATTGTTCCCAGAATTCAGAAGGCCTTAGCTAGGAGAAGAGCTTTTTCTTATGAAGCCCCCCAACTCTGGAATGATCTTCCAGAAAATGATCGGGATTCAGACACAGATCTTCAAATCTAGGCTAAAACCTCATTTGTTTAATTTATCCTTTGGTAGTTAATGCTCCCCCATAGATAAAGGTGGCAGATCCTGGGGGTCCATGGACACAGGGAATTATAGTAAACTGAGATGCTGATGCTGTCGTCCCGCCGCTTCACGCGATCACTCAGGTTTGTTTACGGTGGAGCGGAGGCATGCCAGTATTTCAGGATGCTCCTGCGTCTGTGTGTCCTTCTGGTTCTCTCCTTTTAGTTAAAGCTGTCATAATCAGATCTGCCAGAGTCATTAGCCACAGTCTGGAAATGTTCACATTTTCTGCTTTACAAACATCAAACAGTTCAAAACTAATTCCATCCTTTTACATTTTTCCAAGTAAACGACCGCCCACCTGTCTGTCTGGACACTGATGGATGACTGTCAAGATCCACCAAGTGCCTTGAAGCTGCCCATACACTGAAGTTCTCGTGGAGTGCTAACTATTATTACCAGTAGATTGACCAGAGGAGGATAGGTCACCCCTTGTGAGCCTTGCGTCCTCCCAAGGTTTCTTCCTCAGCTGAGGGAGATTTTCCTTGCCACTGTAGCCCCTGGCTTGCTCACCTGGGGATTTTTACATTTCATGTCAAATCTTTGTCTTACTGGAATTCTGTGAAGCTGCTTTGTGACAACATCAGTTGTAAAAAGCGCTATACAAATAAATTTGATTTGTTTTGACATTAATGATGCAAAGAACGACGATGTTGTTTCCTTCAATTTTGTCTTCACATGTACAGAATTCTCCTTTTGTTTCTCTCTATTTTGCCTCTGAAATTAGTCCCTCTGGTCTCCATAGTATAGAAGAACCGTATACTTTTTGTGATTTTATGTGTGAACCTAGAATTTGAGAGAATTTTGATGGATAAACTGTCACGACTGGACAGAAGGCAGACACTTGCGGTAAACAGTAAAAGGTGTTTATTAATCACAATCCAAAAGGGGATGAGCATGGGTCAAATACCGGAAACAAACATTGCCTTAGAAATAATCCAAAAGAGTAGTCAAAAACCAGGCAGAGTCCATGAACCGGAGAGTAAACTAATCCAAGGGAGCAAGACAAAGACGAGAACCAAAAGATAAGCAGAAGGTAGGTAACAGGGATTCAGGATCGACAGGTATCTAGAGAACACTTTGTATGCAGATATGAATCACGGCAATACTCGGCATGGACTGGTACGTGAGTGAAGCTTATATAATGAGATAACCAGGTGTGCATGATCAGAATTCCAGTGAGTGAGAATGGTGTAGAGTCATGTGACTGTCTGATGCATTCTGGGATCTGGAGTTCTGAGAGACATGTGTGACATAAACAGTCATATATATATATATATATATATATATATATATATATATATATATATATATATATATATATATATAGTTGCACAGACAGTTGCACGTGCTGAGGTCTGAGATTGCCGCAGACTTTTAGGTCTAGACATGGGACGGGATAGAGTGGGAGTGGAAAGTGATCTTCTAGGACGACCCCTAGGACGAGGAACCGGCTTCTCGAGATAGCGTGAGTGAAACGCCAACACAAGACCTGGATCACAAACATCCTTAGCGGGTACCCATGAACGTTCTTCGGGGCCATAACCCTCCCAGTCAATGAGATATTTTAGAACCCCTCCATGTCTATGCGAATCCAATATCTCACGCACGACATAAATAGACGAATCCTCCTGTTCAATGGCCGTGGGTGGTACATCATCTGGTAGTTCCTCGTTCAAGGGTCCTGAAACTACAGGTTTGAGAAGAGAGACATGAAAAAATGTTGTGAATACAATATTGAGCTGGAAGCTCCAACTTATAAGTAACATCGTTGACTTCAGTAGAAACACAGAAAGGCCCAATAAACTTGGATTGGAGCTTCCTACAACTCCCCCCAAACCTGATATCCTTAGTTGATAACCATTCCTGATCTCCAATTTGGTACGAGGGAGAATAAGACCGGTGCTTTTCTGTCCGCTCTTTATACCGAGACAGAACCTCTGAAATGTGTTGGTGTGTCTCCTCCCAAACTTCCTCGCTGCGTCGCATCCATTCATCTATGGCTGGTATTCCTGAGATAGCAGCAGTCCAGGGAGCTAATGGAGGTTGATAACCTAGGACACACTGAAATGGAGTGAGCCCTGTGGTAAAATTTACCAGAGAGTTTTGTGCAATTTCAGACCACACCAAATACTGAGACCAGTCCTGAGGATACTTGTGACAATACATGCGTAAGTATTTACCCAGTTCTTGATTCATCCGTTCACATTGTCCATTGCTCTGGGGATGATATCTGGAAGTAAGACTGATGTTTGCTCCTAAATGTTCAAAAAATGCTTTCCAGACACGTGACGTGAATTGTGGACCTCGATCTGACAAAATGTCCTCTGGAACTCCAAAATGACGGAAAACATGAGTATATATGGCCTTAGCCGTGTTGAAAGCAGTGGGTAACGACGGGATTTTACCCCTCTAGAGAACCGGTCAATAACTGTAAGCACAGTGGTATAACCCTCAGATATGGGCAGATCTGTGACAAAGTCCAGAGCTACAAGAGACTAGGGACGTTCAGGAACTGGTAGGGGCATAAGTTTACCTGCGGGAAGCGTCTTGGGGGTTTTTTACTGCGCACAGACTGAAGATCTGCCCTAACGGATTCCCACCAATAATGAGCAAGGATGAGTTGAGTAGTGCGTGTCTCACCCGGGTGACCAGACGACAGGGATGAATGTGTGCCCAGGTGATTAACTTGTCTCTGAGTGGAGCCTGTACATACTTTTTACCTTCTGAACATTCACTGGGCACTTCTTTAAATTTATTTTCATGTTCGATTTGTTCATCGAGTTCCCATCTAATAACTGACAAAGATGGCGGTAATATGAAGTCACTGTCCTTCTTCTTCTTAAGGTTTTCCTGATTTAAATGGGACAGAGCATCAGCCTTAATAAATAGATAGATAGATAGATAGATAGATCTTTATTGTCACATACAAAGTTACATTGCAGCGAAATTAGCTTCCGTCTGTACACTCAGGTGAGTGCAACAGACGCAACCGCAGCCGGTTGTCTTAATGTTGTCACTGTCTGAACAGAAAGTAATAGAGAAACGAAAGCGTGAAAAAATAATGACCACCTGGCCTGACGAGAATTCATTCTCTTAGCAGTACGAAGATACTCCAAATTCTTATGATCAGTTATCACTAGGAAGGGATGTAAAGAACCCTCCAACCAATGTCTCCATTCTTCCAGGGCTAATTTCACTGCTAGCATTTCTCTATCACCAATACCATAATTCCGCTCAGTGGGATTTTATGATAATAAAAAGCGATAGGATATAACTTAGAAGAGTCCCCCTTATGCCGAGATAATATTGCGCCAACACCCATTTCAGAAGCATCTACCTCGACCACAAGGGGAAACTCTGGATCTGGATGTTTAAGAATGAGGGCAGTAGAAAAAGATCTCTTAAGATGCTCAAAAGTGAGTTAAGCTTGAGGAGACCAATATAAATGCTGGGAATTACCTTTAAGTAAGGCAGTAAGAGGTGCTGCGATGGAACTAAACTTCCTAATGAATCTCCTATAGAAATGAGCAAAACCTAAAAAACATTGGAGTTCCTTAATATTTTTCGGGACTGGCCAGTTCATAACAGCTTCCACTTTATGATTGTCCATAACTATACCAGACACACTTATGACATACCCTTGAAATGAAATAGTCTGCTGGTGAAATTCACACTTCTCTCCCTTGACATAAAGATTGTTCTCTTTAAGATGCTGAAGTACCTTACTGACTTGAGTTATGTGCGTGTTAACATCTGGGGAGTAAAATCAATATATCATCGATATAAGCTATTACAAACCTTCCTAACATAACCCTGAATATGTCATTTATAAATGACTGAAACACTGACGGGGCGTTTGCTAGCCCATTCCAGGCATTCATAGTGACCCTTAGTAGTACTAAACGCCATTTTCCATTCATCACCCTCCTTAATTCGGATGAGATTGTAGGCACTACGAAGATCTAGCTTAGTGAAAATTGTAGCACCTCGTAATTGTTCTAATGCTACAGGAATAAGTGGTAGTGGGTAATATCATTAAGAGTGCGATAGTCTATACAGGGCCTTAATCCTCCATCATTTTTTTTGACAAAAATGAACCCAGATGCTACAGGAGACTTTGATGGGTGAATAAACCCTTGTGCTAAAGCTTCCTTAACATATTCCCCCATGACTCTCTCTTCCTCTAAATTAAGTGGGTAAATACGTGATTTGGGCAAAGTAGCTCCCTCTATGGGTTCTATGGCACAGTCATAAGGTTTATGTGTAGGTAATTTTGTAGCTTTGACCTTACTGAAAACTTCTGAGTACTTAGAATACTCTGAGGGAATGTGTACAGGTAAATGTGAATCAGGACTCTCCACCGATGTGGAATGGATAGAAATTTGATCCAGGGCTAAACAATTGGATTGACAAAAGGTGGACCAGGACATGATCTCACACTGACTCCATGATATAACTAGGTTGTGTCTCTAACCAAGGTAATCCTAAGATAATTTGAAAATCTGATTTAGGGAGCACCAAAAAAAGATATCCATTCATGATGTAAACAACTGGTAGCCGAACTGGAATTGTCTTGAGAAATGGGATCCCCTCCAATTGGAAGACCGTCTAGGGCACAGACCAGGACTCGTCTGCATAAAGGATCCATCTGGATGTTTAACTGGGTAACGATGGACTAATGAATGAAGTTTCCTTCGGCTCTAGAGTCAATCAGTGCTGGAACAACAATAGAATTTCCGTGGCAGTATACAGTGACTGGTATTAAAAAAGATCTTGAAATTAATCTTGTTGAGGGTACATTCACCGTATTGACATGTGAAGCTTTCTCATGATGATGTGTCGGTCTACTCTGTGGACGTCTTCTACAATCACGTCTGAAGTGATCAGAGCCTCCGCAATACAAACAATCCACTGTGTAGACGTCGACGGCGTTCCTCTTGAGACAGTCGCAAAACATCACACTGCATAGGCTCAGTAGAAGGATTAGGACCGGGAACGAAACTTGAGTGCATCCTTGGCCTCTCAGAGCCAGGAACGGATTGACCCTTTAAGGTAAGGTGTCCCTGACCCGAGGTCTTGGGTCTTTTCTTTAGAAGTTGATTGAGACAAATGATAGGGAAATGAGTTGATCCAAGGATAATCCTTCATTCCTACAGGCCAATTCCGTAAGTATATCTGAGTTAAGACCGTCCAGAAAACATTTCTCAGTGCTGGCTCATTCCACCCACAATAGTTCTAAATTCCAAAGCATAAGCGGCTGCTGTGTGAGACCACTGCTTAAGAGTTAGAAGGATTTCACCACTGGATTGACCTTCATTTGCGTGATCAAACACCTCCCGGAACATAGTCACAAACTCGGGATAAGTTTTAGTCATAATATTGTTCCATACCGCAGTGGCCCATTCAAGTGCTTTACCCGTAAGGTGTGACATCAAGAAAGTTATTTTGGATTTATCAGTACTAGGGGGTGTGTTCTCAAAAAATATAGAACACTGTAACAAAAATCTGCTACATTTGGCTGGATTACCCTCAAACATTTCAGGTTAATGCGAAGAGACGTTAACAGGGACTGAAGGAGGCTCAGGTTTAGGACTATGGGCTTGAAAGCAAGTTGTAAGGGCTTTAATGCTCTCTAACACCTGCAAAAGTTGTTGCTGGTTTTGTTGTTGCTGAGTGAGAGTTTCTATAGCTTGAGTCACGCTAGCTAGTGTTTGCTGGTGTTGACCTAGCATTTGGCCTGCTTAAAGCCGTTATCACGGCATCAGAACCCGCTGTCTGCATGCTGAGGCCGAGTATTCTGTCACGACTGGACAGAAGGCAGACACAATCCAAAAGGGGATGACAAAAACAAGCATGGGTCGAATACCGGAAACAAACAGTACCTTAGAGATAATCCAAAAGAGTAGTCAAAAAACCAGGCAGAGTCCACGAACCGGAGAGTAAACAAATCCAAGGGAGCAAGACAAAGACGAGAACCGAAAGACGAGCAGAAGGTAGGTAACAGGGATTCAGGATCAACAGGTATCTAGAGAACGCTTTGTATGCGGATATGAATCACGGCAATACTCGGCATGGGCTGGTAAGTAAGTAAAGCTTATATAATGAGATAACCAGGTGTGCATGATCAGAATTCTGATGAGTGAGAATGGTGTAGAGTCATGTGACTTTCTGATGCATTCTGGGACCTGGAGTTCTGAGAGACATGTGTGACATAAATATATATATATATATATATATATATATATATATATATATATATATATCATAATATACATGCATGTAGGACCCTTTAAATGTCTTGGTTCGTTTGTATTTTATTTTCTATCGAAGTTGTAGAGAAAACTTCATTTCCCATAATCCTTTATTTTGCACACTCTTTTTCCTGTGATTTCCCAGGAGAATTGGCCAATCAAGTGAAGTTAGATGTGATTGACAGGTCATTCACCTATCAGGTGTTGGTAGTGGAGAGGATCTAGAGAGAGAGAGCTGCTGCAGTGGCTGGAGAAGTGTTTTTTCTCTCTCTGAAAAAGAAACGGTTATCTCTGTGTTTTGGTGAAGTTTATCCTCCGTTTGTTTTTGGAAGTGAAAACCTACGGGACTCTGCCTTAAATTTACTGTCAAGGGTTTTATTTTACTAAAGTTTTAGTAACGGCTCTAGACATTTAGCTCAACACTGGACACTTTGGCTGCTCTAACTAACATGCTGCTAGGAGAAGTTAGGGAGGAAGAGGAATGGATCAGAGACAGAGAAGGAGTAAGAGCAGAAGTTGCCACTATGATCATTTCTCCGCAATTTAAGAAATCTGAGCTGGAAAGTCTACAGCATGAGGTCAGAGAAGCCTGTACCTGATGTGTTAGTGGAAAGGGCTGAGGCTGTTCACCACAGAGTGTCTGATGATGCAAAATCAGATCAAAGCAAAGCTAGACCTAAGCCCGCAGGGGTCTTTTGTTATAGGTGTGGGGAGGATGGACACACCAGAAGAGAATGCAGGGGATCTGAAGATTTAAGAAAAGTGAATAGAAAACTGATTGACCTGCACAAGAAGAAGGGAAACTCCAACGGAGCTCTGTGAGGAAATGGCATAGCGTTCCAGTTGAGACTCGTTCCACCAAGGGTTTAGTTGTGCCTACATCAGAAGGTAGTTCAGGTAGAGGGAATTTATGCTAGAGCCCTGCTATATAGTGGTTCCCAAGTTACTATTTTGTACAGTAGTTTCTATGATGCGCATTTGACACATCTGCCAATAGAACCAGTACAGGACCTAGAAATTTGGGGTTTAAGCTCTCACAAATATCCATACAATGGATATCTGTCAGTTAAGCTAGAGTTTACTGGAGGAATTGCAGGGGTACCAGAAACAGTAGACACCTTAGCTGTAGTGTGCCCTGATCCTGTCTCTGAGTCCAATGTAGCCCTCTTAGTGGGAACTAATACTCAAATAGTGAGAAAGCAGTTTAATGCTTGAAAACTCAAGGAGGTGAACAGTTTCTGAGCACACTCACCATACATCCCGTGATCAGAAAAGCCTATGAGTCCTTGAAAGAATGTTGATTCTTCTGAAGACGCCGATCAGAAAGGAACTGTCTGGTTTGTTCAGCATAAGCCTATTGCTTTGAACCCAAACCAAGTCCTTAGAGTGGTTGGCACACCCAAGTTCCCTGGGGAACTCAAGGAGTCACATCTGTTGGTGGACCAGCCTGATGAACACTTGCCAGGAGTTCAAGTGAGACCTGAAGTGCACTCTGCATTTGTTGTGGAGCAAAAATGCATAATGGTCACAGTGACAAATGTTTCCAGTAACCTTGTTCTTCTGAAACAAAGGATGCCTCTAGCAAATATTTTTCCTTTAACTATGATCCCACAGTTAAATGTTCCCAGGTCAGAGAAGAAATCTGCCTTGTCATTTGATTCTTTTGATTTTGGGGATTCCCCAATGCCAGAAGAGTATAAAAAGCAGCTTTGTGAGAAGATGATGGAGAGAGCTGAAGTGTTTTTTGTCATGAGTGGGATGTGGGTTGTTCCAGAAGTACCATGCATGAGATCAGACTGACAGACTCAAGACCCTTTAGAGAACGTTCTCACCAACTAGCACCAGCTGACCTTGAAGTCGTGCGCAAGCACCTACAAGAACTTCAAGAGAACGGAATAATTTCTGAGTCAAAAAGTCCCTATGCATCTCCAATCATTGTAGTTCGCAAGAAATCAGGGAAAGTCCGGATGTGTGTGGACTACAGAACCCTCAACCAGAGAACTGTTCCAGACCAGTACATTGTCCCTAGAATTGAGGATGCACTGCATAGCTTATCTGGGAGCAAGTGGTTCTCAGTTTTGGACTTAAGAATGGGTACTATCAGATACCTATGCATAATGCTGACAAAGAAAAAACAGCTTTCATTTGTCTGCTAGGCTTTTACCAATTTGAGCGTATGCCTCAGGGGATATGCAGAGCACCTGCTACATTCCAAAGAGTCATGGAGAGGACAGTGGGAGACATGAACTTCCTTGAGGTCTTGGTGTACCTGGATGACCTTATTGTGTTTGGCAGAACTTTAGAGGAACATCAAGAGAGGCTTCTCAAAGTTCTTGATAGGCTGAAAGGAGAAGGTCTGAAACTGTCGTTGGATAAGTCAGTTTGGGAGGTCTTCTGTCACCTATATAGGTCACATCGTGTCACAAGACGGAATAGCTACTGACCCATCCAAGATAGAGGCTGTGGTGTCATGGCCCAAGCCTCAGAAGCTGTTCCAACCTAGATCTTTTCTAGGTTTTTGTGGGTATTATCAACGTTTTGTTAAAGACTTCTCCAAAATCTGTCATCCTCTCAATGAGTTGCTTCAAAGGTACTCGCCTCACTCTGGAAAGAAAGCCACAGACAGAAAATCTTCTCAAAATAAAGAGTACTACAAGCCACCTGAACCTTTTGGGTCAAGGTGGACTACTGAATGTCATGTTGCTTTTGAAAAGCTTAAATCCAAGTTGACTCAGGCGCCAGTTTTGTCTTTTGCTGATGCTCAGAAGCCTTATGTTTTGCATGTGGACGCAAACCTGGATGGCTTGGGTGATGTCCTGTATCAGGAGCATGATAGTCACTTGTGTCCGGTGGCATTCGTTAGCAGAAGTCTGTCTCCTTCTGAGAGGAAATACCCAGCTCATAAGCTTGAGTTTTTAGTGTTGAAATGGGTTGTAGTAGATAAATTACATGATTATCTCTATGGTGTCCCCTTTGAAGTAGTAACTGATAACAACCCTTTAACCTATGTAATGACCTCAGCGAAGCTTGACGCTACTGGGCACAGGTGGTTGTCTGCTTTGTCCACGTACAGTTTTAGCCTGAAATACAGACCCAGACGAACAAACATAGATGCTGATTCTTTGTCCAGATGCCCTCATGATAGTCTGTACTCTGAAGATGAATGGCAGGAGATCTCAGCTCCAGGATTTTGGGCCATGTGCCAGGGACTGACCCTGAACATTGGGAAAAGTTCTCCTAGTTGCCTGATAAATCACATGGGAGCCCATGTGTCTGCTCTTCCTAAGGCTTATTGCAAGAGTACCACCATGGGAACTCAATAGCTGCCTACTATAGGTTCTGATGAGAATCAAAATGCTCAGAAAAGTGACTCTTGTATTGGAGAAATCTGGTCAGCCCTTAATGAAGGTAGAAAGACAATGAGTATCAAGACTAAGCATCCAGACATCTGTGTTCTGAAGAAAGAATGGGAGAAATTATCTTTGGAGAAAGGTCTATTGTACCATACCATTAGGCTGGCTGACCAGAGAACCAGATGACAACTTGTGCTGCCCAAGCAGTTTCATAGCTGTGTCTTAAACTCTCTGCACGATGACAGTGGTCATTTAGGGTTTGACAAAACCTATGCACTTGAATGAAAGAGATTTTATTGGCCTCGCATGAAACGTGATGTAGAGTCATATTGTCAGACTTGTGACATCAAGAGAAAGACCTTACCCCACAGGGCTGCTCCGTTATCTCACAGTAGTTCTGGGCCTATGGATCTTGTGTGTATTGATTTTTATCACCATTCAACCAGATTCCCACAACATATGTAATGTGTTGGTGGTGACAAATCATTTCACACGATATACGCAAGCTTTCCCTTCAAAAGACCAAAAAGCTGTATCTGTAGCCAAAATTCTGTGGGAGAAATACTTCATCCACTACGGTCTGCCTAACCAAATTCATTCTGACCAGGGGAGGGATTTTGAAAACAGGTTGATACATGATATGTTGTCCATGTTGGGAATAAAGAAATCCCAAACATCACCGTATCACCCTCAAGAGGATCCGTAGCCAGAAAGATTTAATTGCACATTACTGGATATTTTGGGGACTTTGAGTAGTGAGAAGAAGTCTAACTGGAGTCAACACATCACACAATTGGTACATGCATATAACTGTACTCCCAATGAGGTGACGGGTTTTTTCCCCATATTACCTTGTGTTCGGACGCGAAGCTAAACGTCCCATCAATATATGTTTTGGTGTATCCTTTGATGAGGATTCCAACACTTCATACTTGAAGTATGTGTCCCCGATTTGGAAGGGGCTTATCAGCTGGCACAAACTACTGCTGCAAAAATGAATCAGGGAAACAAGCACAGTTATGATCAAAAAGTGGTGGGTACCATTGATTGAACCCTGAGGACAGAGACCTCATTCAAAACTTGGGTCTTAAAGGAAAGCAGAAGCTTGCTGGCCGGTGGGGTCCTAGTCCTTATGTGGTGGAAAGTAAACTTTCTGACTTACCAGTATATCGTCTGAAACCTTTAATTGGAAAGAGGCCTAAAAAAATCATACACCACAATCATCTCTTGCCTTTAGGACAGGAAGTTAGGCTAAGTGCTGATGTCAATCCTAGTCCTGTGTCCTCAAAACGTGTCCTTAGGAAGAGGAAATCTAAATAAAAGGGAGTTATGTCCATTCCAGCAACCAGTCCTGTGATGATACCTTACCAGCGGCAAAATATTAATCAGATAGTGAGTCTGAGTATGGATTTTATGCTGAGTATATTATTGAGACATCTCAGAGAGCAGAAGAAAGTGCCGGAGACTCTACTAGTGAGCCTGTTCTTCTATCTTCTGTTGAAATGGATGCTCCCCTTGTGTCTGATTCTCTATGTACTATGCCTGAGCCAATAGTCTTTTCCTCAGAGAGAGTAGTGGAACCAAGTCAGGAGGAGAGGGACACGATTAGTCAAGCTGAGGCTAATGACGCTGACGTAACAGATAGTCTCAGAAGGTCACAGAGAGACAGAAAGCCTACTGAACATTTAACTTATGATACACTAGGTGAACTTAGTAGAAAGCCCGTGGTAACAACTAAAGAATGTAGTGTCAAAGTACCCCACAGGGAAGAGACATGTTTTCCTTTTGATTTCAACAGGCACCATGCCTGGTGGTGTAAGTCACAAGCCTTATGCTTAAAATGTGTACATACCTCTATAGCATTGCTTTGTCCAATTGTTGTGACTTAGATGACAATTCATTGAGGTTTAAAAGATTTACCCCCTGAGAATTTGAGTCCAGCATAAGGTCCTGCTGTGTTTAGTGTGTGTGTGTGTGTGTGTGTGGGGGGGGGGGGGGTAGGACCCTTTAAATTTCTTGGTTCATTTGTATTTTATTTTCTATGGAAGTTGTAGAGGAAACTTCTTCATTTCCCATAATCCTCTTTTTTGGCGCTATTCCCAGGAGAATTGGCCAATCAAGTGAAGTTAGGTGTGATTGACAGGTCATTCACCTATCAGGTGTTGGTAGAGGAGAGAATCTAGAGAGAGCTGCTGCAGGGGCTGGAGAAGAAGTTTTTCTGAAAAAGAAACGGTTATCTCTGTGTTTTGGTGAAGTTTGTCCTCCGTTTGTTTTTGGAAGTGAAAACCTATGGGAATCGGCCTTAAATCTACTATCAAGGGTTTTATTTTACTTGAGTTTTAATAACGGCTCTACATGTTCAGCTCAACACTGGACACTTTGGCTGTGCTAGCTAACTTACTGTTAGTAGAAGCTAGTTGTTCATAGCTTCTTGTATGCTCTGCAGTGATTTCAAGACTCTCCTGGGAAAGCGGCACGGAGAAGGGACTGTTCCGACTGTTGTGGAATGCTGTGTGTGGAATGCCGGACTGTGCGTTGCCTCGGTTCGGTGATTACCTGGAGGACTATGACTAACAAAGTTAATCCTGGGCCCCTATATGTGAGTATGGTGATTTTTCCGAGGAGTGGATTATTTTCATGTGCACCAACGATATGGGCCCCAACAATAAACTTTATACCAACCACTGCAGTACTCTGCATAGATACTTACCCTGGGAGGTCCACTCTTTGTGTTTGATATTATTTTTTCAACATTTCATGCTATATGTTAAATAAATTATTTTGTTTATTTTAAACTGTGTGTTCTGGTGGTAACTATTTTATAAAGTGCTTTAACAAAAACAATATTCAACGGGACAAAACAGGAGTTGTATTTTACATTAATGGAGGCACAGCTATATTATAATTGTCAAGTTTGTGTGTGATGTGCCCAGCCTAAAAGAGGTTTACATCTTACCCGGCGCTTTAGGAAAGGGTTACATATATATGCAAAGAAAAAAATGGTGCCACAAATAATAGATTATTGGGCATTAGTGATTGTGATTTTAATGCTTTCTTACAAATTAAGAAACCAGTGCTTTAAAGGCTGTCTTACTCAGATGGCAGTAGATAAATCCAAAGCCACTCAGTAGATTCTGAAAAGTTCCAGTGCAGTTCTCCCAGCGTGGTTCAGAGACAGTGGGGTTCCATCATCCTTCAAAAGACAGGTAGGGAGTGATGGTGTCCCAAATAGCTGGCCCGAATGGATTAGAAAAAACTTTGCCTGTAATTTGACAGCTCTCATCCCCAGATCGATATTTAGTCTTGGAGCAGAGCTAGAGGAATATGTAAAATGCAAAAAAATTAAAAACTGAAAAATTGCTTAAAAATACACAGGCAATATCATGAATGAATACATGTCCTTGTGCATTTGCAGGAAAGTCCTAATATATATATATATATTAAAAAAGCTTCACTTAGGCATTGTCTAGGTTTGTATGTCTAGGTTTAGTCTGTTTCTTTCTCTGTCTGTTTAGCGCCCTCTTTTTAGGTTTCTCTTTCCAATTTCCTGTCAGTCCAGTTCCCTCTCTATCTGTCTAAGCCTCTCTGTCCAGGTCATCCTATCCAAGTCTCTCTGTCTAGGTCTCTCTTTGTTTAAGTATTCTGCCTAGTTATCTTAGTCTGTCTCTGTATTGTTATCTTGTGTTGTAAATAAAAAGTCACTGTGTTTTAGCAAGGTGGCACTGTGGCGCAGCAGGTAGAGTCGCAGTCACACAGCTCCAGGGACATGGAGGTTGTGGACTTGAGTCCTGTTCTGGGTGACTGTCTGTGAGGAGTGTGGTGTGTTCTCCCTGTGTCCGCATGGGTTTCCTCAGGGTGACTGCCTGTGAGGAGTGTGGTGTGTTCTCCCACGCAGACACAGGGTTTCCTCCAGGTGCTCCGGTTTCTCTCTCACAGTCCAAAAACACACGTTGGTACGTGGATTGGTGACTCAAAAGTGTCTGTAGGTGTGAGGTTTACATCTTACCATACCATCTTAGGGGTGAATGTGTGAGTGTGTTGCCCTGTGAAGGACTGGCGTTCCCTCCAGGGTGTATTCCTGCCTTGCACTCAATGATTCCGCGTAGGCTCCGGGCCCACCGCGACCCTGAACTGGATAAGCGGTTACAGATAATGAATGAATGTGTTTAGCAAGTGTGTCCGTCTCCGTCAGTCCGCGCAGTCCTGACATCTATGAACTTTAAGGTCACACTGTCACTAATCTATGTCACATACAATGTGCCCACAAGTTGACAGAAAGTCTGATACTTTCAGTGCATTAATCTGGCATCTCTGTCAGGATTCTGCTAGTTGCATTCTGACTGTCTACCTGCCACCCCATGTCATGCCAATATAGTTTATTCTGTGATTGATTCTTTAGTTTGTCCGTCAGATTTATTTTCCTGCAGTAGTACATGGATCTGGGCCATGTTTAATGACAGAGACTACACTAATAAGCAACACTGGCTTTATGAAACATCACAAGTGATTTGAGTGCTAATGGTGCCCTCTTGTGGAAAATTTGAAAGCTTTTAAATATATGTGAGTGAGTTTGTTTTACAAGCCAGCTTTATTAAATGCATGGCTTGGACATCATACACAGCAGTGGATTAAAAAATAGAACAGATACAACATATATATATATATATATACACACATCATATTTATCCAATTTTCTCTTCATTCAGTCACTGCCAATTCCACGCACATGGTTGTCTCCCCTTAACTCCCCATTTTGTCCTTTTTTTTTTTTTTTTTTTTTTTTTGTTAACCATAGGAGAGTTTAACTGAAAACCAGAAAATTGTTAAAATGCACCTTCACAATCATGATACAATTTACATAGACATTTTAACATACACTCTGCAGGACAATGTGCAAGTACTATTTAAAACATTATTTACATTGTATTTACATTGCTGAACATATTAATTTGTATGTAAACCATATGTATTTGCAACATAAATCAATGCAAACATCCTCTAATACAGTGTTGGACAATGTATTCTAAACACAAGAGGACAAAATGCTGCATTAGAATATTTTGCCTGCCATATATATATATCTGCACTTTACACCTCCAATATATACACAATGCACTTTATTACATATGTAATACAATGCAAATACTGACTTTCAGGAGTGGGGGTGGAGTCGGGGTTGGGCTGAGGGGGGTGCTGTCTGAGGTGGTGGGAGGGTGAGAGCCATCCTACTCCCTAAGTGTTAGAGAGAAAATTATTGTGCTCTTATCAACCTCTGTACTGATGGATATGTTTTGCTTATTTATGTACTGCAGTAGCCTTTTGGGAGTGAGCAGATGACCCAATAAATCCACAAGATGCTCCCAATGTAAAAGTGAATGAAGGCATAGCAGCTGCTGTGACAAACCCTGGGCTAAACACATTAGCTTGAAAGGCCAGGGGCTTAAACAATGTACTTACCACTTATCCAAGAGCCATTGATTTAATTTGGGTGTAAAATGCTTAAACAGTATATTGGCATGCAACTGTACCCTCTTCAACCTTCTCTTCACTGGGCTTTCATTCTACTGTGCTTTGTGTGTGTGAGAGGTTGTGTGTTTGTTCAGGCAGGGTGAAATGGGAGGGGAAGGATCACATTACACTCCAGAATGCACTCCCACTTTCTAATAGTTCAGGATCAATGGGAAAATTACATGCTTGCTGATTGGGGGCTCCATTGGTGAAAGCCAACACTGGAGTGTCAGGCTGAAAAAAGCAAAGTGCACTTGTGGAAGCATGAAGGGGTGGCCGGTGAAGTGGAGCACTTGGGGGAACTGGAGGGGAGGGAATGGAGAGCCGTATATGAACTGTGCACAGGCTAATGCTGGGTAATAGTGATAAGATTTGTTATAGTAATCCAGATTTCCAAATATATCTAGTTATGGCATGGTATTAATTTTCATTACAATAATCTAAAACTAATCATTAAATATCACTACCTGACAGTAACAGACTCATGACTGAATGCCATTAGATCCTCACAGAAATGTTCCCACATTTAATGTAAAGCTTTCCAATAATTGTAGACACTGTCACTGGAGAAAAGCAGGGCAACTACAAACTAATAACCACATTTACATTAGAACATTTTAACGTCTAAATATATGCATTAAAAAAAACTGTTTATTATAATAAACAGGTATTTATATTATAAAAATGAAATGATATGAAATATTTATAATAATATATGCCATGGGACAGTTTCATTCACCTGACCCTTAGTTGTGTATAGTACACAGGCTTATACTGCAGTACCATTAGCATTATGTTTCAGCAGCTGTGCTAAGACGGAGGTCTAACAGTAATTACGGACAGTGTTAAAAAGACACTCCGCTGTTTTCTCCGATAAGTTAGGCACCATGACTGGAGTGAAAGCCAGGCTCACTCTAAGACCAAACAGTGTACCCAAATTCTGCCCACCATGCAATGTGCCATATGCTCTTCGACCGAGAGTGGAAGCTCAACTGACACCCCTTACGGAGCTTGGCATCATTTCACCGGTGGTGCATAGTGACTGGGCTACGCCAGTGGTGCCCGTGAACAAGAAGGACGGCAATGTGAGACTTTGCAGGGACTTCAAAGTCACACTCAACCCAGCGCTCTGCATCGACAAATACCCAATTCCTCGTATTGAGGACTTGTTCCCTTCTCTCGCTGGAGGTCAGTGGTTCAGTAAGCTGGATCTATCCAATGCATATCTACAGATGGAAGTTTAAGAGAGCTCCAAGAAGTTGCTGACCATCTCAACACAGAAAGGACTCTTCTGCTTCAACCGCTTGCCGTTTGGTGTAGCGTCATCGCCCGCCTTATTCCAAAAGGCAATGGACCAGGTGCTCCTCGGACTGACACACACTCACTGCTACCTGGACGACATACTTGTCAGTGGTCCTGATGAGCAGACACACCTGAAAACCCTGGATGCAGTGCTCAGCAGGCTAGAGGAATACGGCCTGCACATTAAGAAAGAGAAATGTCTCTTCTTCCAGGAGTCTGTGGAATACCTGGGCCACATCATCGACGCTGCTGGGCTCCACAAGTCACCGGAGAAGGTACGTGCCATCGTGGAACCATCAAGGAAGCACCAGCACCAGGCGATGTAAGTCAACTTCGATCTTTCCTAGGAACGTTTAACTATTATGGACGCTTCATTCCTGATCGGGCCACTGTGCTAAAGCCGTTGAATGAACTGCTGAACAAAGAAAAGAAATGGCAGTGGGCATCAGCCTGTGCTCAACTGTGGACCCAGAGAGGAGGGAATCTCTCTCTCTCTCTCTCTCTCTCTCCCCACCCCAATCATCTCTAAGTAGCACTTTACACCACTGCAGTCACACCTGCTTGCCCTGCACTCCGGCCAGATTGTGTGATCGCACCACATGCCTCAAAACCTGACAGTGTGTTTGTAAAGGTCAGTGGAACTGTTCCATCTGCAGAAAAGTGTACATTTTTAGATTCCTGGTGTGGATCTGTTGGTGCATGATGGGTGGCATAGAAAAGGGAACAAGATAAAAATAAACATGAGATCTTTCAACAGGGGCCTATAACTGGACCAACCTGTTTTCAGACGAGGAGCATAAAATGCTTCAGGTTATCAGGAATATCAGGTATTGTGTAAATTGGATTTTAGAGTCTTAGAGCCTGTTAACACCATGTATTGACATGTGTTTCATGTCTACATACTGATGTAGTGTGCATAGACTGAGCTTGTATAATCCCCAGAGAAAGGCATAAAATAAAACAGGATGATCTGGAGCAGTTGCACTTGAGCCTAAGATCACTACGCCCAATGTCAAGATTGGCTAACAGGATATAAAGTGCAGAGGAACTGTGACCTCTGGAGTGATGGGGATTCATCCAACATTTCTGATAGCCTCAATAAATTCCTCATGACTGAATGCCATCATGCTGCATCATTTAATATAAAGACTTCCTGTTATGTTGCTCCCTTATAGTGTAACTAAGTAAACATTATTACTCGACACACAGAGCGAGGAGGACAACTTCTTGCTCGTTCACTCACTTCTTTTTTAATTGAACTACTGCCACACTGATTACATTCAGAATCCCTAGATGCCCTAGTGGCGGTCTGCCCTCTGGTGGGTTCATTGTAAATAGGACATCTCTAGGTTCATACATCACATATCTCCTCCCCACTAAGATTTGTTGTCAATACAAAACATTTCTTAGGAAACAAACTTAAGACATCATATCCCCTTTTTAAACTACATGAGATTATCTTATTATTACCAGAAAATAGGAGACCATTGGAGACTGGGTGGTATGGTGCTGAGTGATTGTGTTTGACGCCATTGGCTTTCAGAAATGTGATGTATTCTTCTGAGCAGAACTGAGGACCGTTGTCACTTACAAGACTAAAGAGTCCCATAAGCACTTGGATGGTTTTGCTAGATGTGGTGCTATCCATGCGTGTACATGTGCCCTTCAAATGGACCAGCAAAGTCCACATGTATCCGTTCCCAAGTACTAGATGGCCACATCCATGGGTGTAAGGGTCCTAGGCCAGGGGCACTGTTTGGGTGGCACAATCACTCTCAAACCCCACATGAGGCATCCATGCTGAACAGTGAGATCATGGTGGCGCTGGAGATAGGGAGACAGCTCGTCCCCTACATCCTTTGCAGCTGGAAAACGGCCAGTTGTGAACATTTCCATGACACAGGACAGGGTGGAGTCAGACATGGTGTGACGCTTGATCTTGGTATGACCGACTGGCAATGTGTCCAACTGTGATGTGTAGAACACCTCCACTGCACCTTGTTTCTCCCTGGGGGCATGAGGGAGCGGTAATCTCGACAGTCCATCAGCGTTGGCATGTAGGGCCTTTTCTGTACTCAATGGTGTAATTGTGAGCGGAGAGCAGGAGTGCCCAGCGTTGCATGCAAGCAGCAGCCATGGATGGTGTGCTTTTCCTTGGACTGAAGATGTTTGTAAGCGGGCGATGGTCAGTGAGTAGAGTGAATGTATTGCCATACAGATACTGGTGAAACTTGTGTACTCCAAAGACTATCGCTAACGCCTCCCTCTCAATCTGAGCATAGTTTTGTTCTGCTTTGCTGAGAGTTCTGGATGCATAGGCAATGGGTTTTTCATCGCCATCTGGCATGACATGAGAGAGAACAGCTCCGACCCCATATGGTGAAGCATCGCAAGTGAGGCGGAGAGGCAACTCGGGGTTGTAGTGTGTGAGCACCTCCTGTGATATCAGGAGTGCTTTGGCTTTTTGGAACGCTGATGCACAGGCTGACGTCCACTGCAATTTCTTTTCTTTGTTCAGCAGTTCATTCAACGGCTTTAGCACAGTGGCCCGATCAGGAATGAAGCGTCCATAATAGTTAAACGTTCCTAGGAAAGATCGAAGTTGACTTACATCACCTGGTGCTGGTGCTTCCTTGATGGTTCCACGATGGCACGTACCTTCTCCGGTGACTTGTGGAGCCCAGCAGCGTCGATGATGTGGCCCAGGTATTCCACAGACTCCTGGAAGAAGAGACATTTCTCTTTCTTAATGTGCAGGCCGTATTCCTCTAGCCTGCTGAGCACTGCATCCAGGGTTTTCAGGTGTGTCTGCTCATCAGGACCACTGACAAGTATGTCGTCCAGGTAGCAGTGAGTGTTTGTCAGTCTGAGGAGCACCTGGTCCATTGCCTTTTGGAATAAGGCGGGCGATGACGCTACACCAAACGGCAAGCGGTTGAAGCAGAAGAGTCCTTTCTGTGTTGAGATGGTCAGCAACTTCTTGGAGCTCTCTTAAACTTCCATCTGTAGATATGCATTGGATAGATCCAGCTTACTGAACCACTGACCTCCAGCGAGAGAAGGGAACAAGTCCTCAATACGAGGAATTGGGTATTTGTCGATGCAGAGCGCTGGGTTGAGTGTGACTTTGAAGTCCCCGCAAAGTCTCACAGTGCCGTCCTTCTTGTTCACGGGCACCACTGGCATAGCCCAGTCACTATGCGCCACCGGTGAAATGATGCCAAGCTCCGTAAGGGGTATCAGTTGAGCTTCCACTCTCGGTCGAAGAGCATATGGCACATTGCATGGTGGGCAGAATTAGGGTACACTGTTTGGTCTTAGAGTGAGCCTGGCTTTCACTCCAGTCATGGTGCCTAACTTATCGGAGAAAACAGCGGAGTGTCTTTTTAACACTGTCTCTAAGCTGTCTGTCTGTCTATGCTCAATTGCATGTACCGTCTTTTAAGTCTCTCCAGATCAGTTGAATGACTCTCAGCCACTCCCTGTCAAACAATGGTGGAGCATCTGGCTTCACTACATACAGTGGCAAGACAGCGTGTTGCTTGTTTAATGTCACTTGACACTGCGTGTTCCACTGCTTTTTTGAATGTGAGGTTTTCCTCAGTCAGAAGACGTTTCTGTACAGCTTCGCGTTTCAATCTGCAAACAAATCTGTCCCTCAGAGCGTCCTCTAGGTAAGCCCCGAACTCAGTGTTCTGATAGCTTCTTGAGCACTGCTACATACTGTGCTACCGTTTCTCCTTCCCCCTGATTTCGCTTGTGGAACCTGAACCTTTCGGCTATAACAAGCGGTTTCGGTGTGAAGTGATCTTTAAGCACAGTCACAACCTGTTCATAAGTCTTTGTTCCAGGTGCTACGGGAGCTACTAAGCAGTCCATATGTTTTAGGACCCATCTCACTGAACAGTACTGAAACTTTCTTAGCCTCTCGAATGTCATTAGCCACCACATAATGCTCAAACCGTTCAATATACGTTGCCCACTGCTCACCAGACTCATCGAAAATGTCCATTTGTCCATATATTCCAGCCATCATACGTCTTTCTGGGATTACTTGTACCGTAGATGAACTCAAAGCACTCAATGCCCTTGTATCCGTTGATGGTTGGCTTGATGGTCGCCAATTTATGTTATGTTGCTCCCTTATAGTGTAACTAAGTAAACATTACTACTCGACACAAAGAGCGAGGAGGACAACTTCTTGCTCGTTCACTTTTGACTTTTTTATTTGAACTACTGCCACACTGTTTACATTCAGAATCCCTAGATGCCCTAGTGGCGGTCTGCCCTCTGGTGGGTTCATTGTAAATAGGACATCTCTAGGTTCATACATCACACTTCCTCTAAGAGTAGATGATGTTAATGTCCTATACTACAGTATATGCCCAAATATCTATAGACACATCTTCTAAAGTAAGACTTCTACTTCTTTAAGATGCACCCATTGCTGACAGTGTTTAAATGCACACACACACAGATTGCCCATTCTTCATAGAAAAGCACAGAAAAATGGCACATACATTTTTTGCGATGTGTTGGAATTCTGTTAGTGGATGAATGCAAGCAAATGTTCAGAGTATGTTCTTATACCGAGTATCAAATCTCTAAGTAGGTAGGGGCTTTTGCTGCAGTTTCAGTGGTTCATTTGATACCAAACCTCAATAAATAAAGATGTTGACATCCCATCACCCCATCAATGATGGAACTGTGTTAACAAACTCTAAAAGTTGCTAAAACAAACTCGCTGTTAAAGTTCTTAAATAACCGTTGATGTCATAACTCCAAAAAACACTTTTGGGCACCTAAATTTTTAAGAATATCTGTCATATTTGAGGTCAGTAAACTGTAGTGTAAAGATTTATTCACACAATATTCTGCCAGACGACGAATAATAACAAGTTAGCATAAAAAAATAAGGATGAGAAAATTTTATTTGCTTTTAAACCATGAGTGATGTGGTTTGGGCCATGACCTGCAACTCTAAATTCTAGTAAACTCTTTTATTGAGTTCAATATTTACTTAATAACTTCATGAGTGTGTCATTTGCAGCCTTGCAAGTGCTTCTGCGGTTCATTTGACACCTGCAAAAGCTTGAGAAACACTGACTAAAAACAGTGAGTAGTCTTTCAACTCAATCTAATCTGAAATCACTTTCCATTCCAGACAGTTGGCTGCAGCATGATAAGATGGATAAAAGAGTGCTAATGTTCTCCTCTCTGCTGCTAAAAGACCAGACGGCCCACCCAAACCAATAATCCGTGCTTAAATGACACCATCTTTGAGCAGATGGTATGTACATGCTTCCATTACTGGTTTATGGTGCCATTCCAAATGACACTTCAGTGGGTTTTTACAGTATACCAAGTACATGCAACACAATATGACTGAAACAAATGGGACTGCTTCACAATGCTGTTAGATTCTGCTGCCAAATTACATGTCCACTTTATGTCCAGGCATTTATAGACACCCATTTAAATTAATGGAGTCAGCTATGTCATGATGATTAGTTGCACATGCACAGGTTGCAGAATCTCCAGAGAAAAGGCTGCATATCCACCTAAGGTTTTCATGGTCAATGCTAGCACTCACACAGAGAATTATTACACCACTGTAATGTGGAGCAGTGGACCTGTGTGAGCTCTGTGCAATGCCTATAGGATGAGGTGAGGTAGCTGTAGAGATCCAAAATATATCTTCCGACATTTGTATCTGACTTCACCAATGTGGCAAAACAATAATAATATAATAATAATACATTTTTATTTGAAAGCGCATTTCAAGAGATCCAAGGACATTGTACAATAGATAATAAAAGAAAAAAATAAAAGGTAAATAAAAAGGTAAATACACATACATACATACATACATACATAGACACATACATAACTATAAACACATACACATAAAATCATTCATATGCTAGTTTAAAAAGATGAGTGTTAAGTCTGGTTTTAAAAACATCTACAGATTAACAAGCTTGCAGTTCATCAGGAAGACTATTCCACAGCTTTGGACCCACCACACAAAATGCTCTATTTCCAATGGTGCTTAGCTTAAAATGTGGGACCTCAAGCAAATGGAGGCTTGAGGACCGAAGAGTATGCACGGGAGAGTATGATTGAAGTAAACTACTTAGATAAGGAGGAGCAAGGTCATGAAAGGATTTAAACACCAACACAAGCAATTTGTACTGTATACGGTACTTCACTGGAAGCCAATGAAGACTACTTAGGACTAGACTAATATGCTCCCATGATCTTGTAAGGGTCAGCACGCTAGCAGCAGAATTCTGCATCTCTCGCAAAAAATACCATCTAATCCTCCCAAACATGTTCCACCATTTAATGTAAAGCCTTAGTCCCTTAGAATTAAACAAGCCATATTTACTAATTTGCTACTGTAAATGATCTTAGTTCTGATGGGCTGTCCTCATTTAAATAGCAGACCAGGCAAAAACCTTCTTTGTAACTTCAGAGTGAATGGATTGCATTAACAACTAGATATGTTCATTTGAATTCTGCTTTAACAGTAGACTTTTATATTGCATTTATTTTTTTTTTTTTATTATTTTCAACTCCAGGTTTGTATTTAATTTAACTTTTAGAGAACACAACTGATCATCACCGCGACCCTGAAATGGATAAGTGGAAAATAAGATGAATGAATGAAAAACTGATTATTAAAACTACTGTTTTACCTTTTAAGGGTACAGTTATACTGCTTGTACCTTTAGTGAACAAAAATGTATATGTACACTACCCTTTAATTTGACACAATTCAAAAACAGCCAGTTTTAAACACAAATGTTTTATTTTGATGCAGGAATCTAGGAAAAAAATAGTAATTGGTATAATATTTTTACATATTGTGGTGTTTCTTTCTACTGGTCTCCATACTTACAAATCCCTTTTACCCAAAGGTTCTTTAAAGAAATGTAATTTAATTTAATTTAATATAAGTTTTTATTCACAGAAACTCATTTGTAACACAAGTTGTTATATTTTTAGCACTTTTGGTCTGTTATTTTCATGCAGTTAGCATGCTAGTGGGTTCCAACCAAAATAATCGAAAACAGCAAACAATATTACATATCATCTCTTTTCATGATTTTTAACAATACTGACAATGGGCTTTGTAAAAACATTAGACAGTTTCCAGCGTGCAAACAGAGCTAGCAAATGGTGAGGAACTTAACAAAAAGTTTTTTTTTTTTTTTTTATAAAATCCTGAACATTGCCTTTATAGGGGACATATTATACCTCTTTTTAAACAAGTTAGAATAGGTATATGGGCTATACAAAACATGTTCATGAGGTTCTTTGCACAAAGTCACTCTCACATTCTTTCACTTCCATTTACACATCAGTTCTTTTCAGAATAAGCATTTTAAGGGCTCTGTCATTAATGCAAATAAACTGTTGCTGGCCACACCCCACCCATCCCATGTTTATGCAGCTGAGGGGTGGTGCAAATTTCCTTATTGTGATGTCACAATAAGGGAGCCATCCAAATAGCTCATAGAAGCATGTGATTTCAAAGGACAATGGAAAATGGATGGATGTTTTTTTCACCCTTGGAGTGTTTAAAGGAGCAGTGTGGGTAAAGACCCAAGTGCAAATACAAAAGCATGCAAAAAGTGAGTTTTGCACAATATGTCCCCTTTAATTCTTTATATTCATTCATTCATTCATTCATTCATTTTCTGTGACCACTTTAGCCTAGTCACAGCCATGGTAAGTTCAGTGCCTACACAGAGTTACTGAGTGCAAGGAAAACATGAAAAGGTCACCAGTCCTTCACAGAGACACTCACTCACACATTCACTCAATCACTCACTCAAACACAGATTTGAGCTATGTCACACAGCCAATCCATCTACCAACATTTGTTTTTAGACTATGGGAGGAAACAAAAGCACCCAGAGGAAACCCACACAAATACAGGGAGAACACACAAACTCATCCTGCAAAACTAACGTTCCACCCATAATACTGTATGTAGAAGTATTAATACAATAAACATTAAAACTATTAATATTTAGTGTAGGAAAACACACACACACACATATATACATACCAGCAAACACACAACTTCCACACAATGTATTTTAGGGGTGGTTATGTTGATGTCCAGGTTACTTAACAGATACTGCTATCTTTATCTATAGGTTAATAGAAAGTAGATGCAGGGTTTTATTGCCACCAACCTTAGTTTAACATACTGACAACATAGTCTATGTTGTCAGTATGTTAAACTAAGGTTGGTGGCAATAAAACCCTGCATCTACTTTCTATTAATCTATTGATAAAGGTAGCAGTTATGAATTATGTGGGTTGGTGCCAACGACCAATGAGATATGTTATGACAACTGCAAAAGATTTTCTGCTGGTCCCGCTGCAACCTTGTGCACACCTCTCTGTGAATGATCTTGCCGATATTTTGAGTAGCTAGATAGCTCAGTATTCTTATTTAGTTTATCAGCATCTTTTTTTACTATTGATGTTAGCTAATGTTACTGAACTGAATGTATTACTCTGTCATTTTAAAGTGCATACAAGGCCCATACACTTTTTTCAATACTCACCTGCCTTTTTTGTAGGTCCTAAAGTTATTTTGACATTTTAAATGAGTGTCAGTGGCAAAAGAGTGTTGGGAGTGACTCCAATGACTACAATAGGCAGAATATTTGTATTTTTTGCTATTGTATTGTGTACAACCGAGGGAAATGTTGATAGAGGCATGTCACTGAACAGGAGTTTGAATATGATCTCCATGAATGGGTTAATTAGCAAGCTTGTAATGTTAACGCTACTCACTGTATGTTCAGTCAGACACGTTCCTGATAGCAAGGAGACAGCAGACCACTGTTGATCCACTGAGGGCAAAGTTGGAGGTCCACTAGTATTTTACACAGTGTTTTCTGGGCGGACCACTGCTGATTAAACAGAATTTTAGACAAAATGCCACATTTTAGCACTTTTCCATTCACAGTCCAATTTACTAATTTTTCCTTCATTAGATTCTTTTATTATTCTTTATAAATACAATTAGTAAATCATTTTAATTCAGCACAGTGTCAACATTTTTAGCATAATTATTTTATATTAGATATACTTATTAAGTCTCTCATAATTGTTGGAATTATTTGTATTAGTTTGTTTTCCAGAATAAAAGTCTCTGTGAATATAAAATCTGTTTGAGGAGATTATAAATTAGTTATATCCTGTACAGGACAGTAATCTGAGTGGTCTGATGGTGGAACAGCAGTGGTCTGCAGTCAGTGGTGTGTGCCTTTTTATGCCAGTGGACCGATATATGCTCGCTTTGCTCGTTTTGTTATGTATACATTTTTATTGCCTAAACAATAACCTGTAGGTAATTTCACTTGCTGTTTTACAGTGGTGGATGAAGTACACAAATGATGATACTGAAAAGTTCAGATACCCAAGGTAAAATATTACTCCTCAAGTCCTCAAGTAAAAGTCTTCAAGTTCACTCAAGTAAAATACAAATGTATTCACCTCTAAATTTGTCTTAAGCATAAAAAGAAAAAGTATCATGATATATTATGGCTCAAATGTTCTATTATAATTTATGTAACAAGTCTCTAGATTAATCTTATGTCTACTTAAAGTATTATAAAGCATAAAAAACTGAAGCAAACTGTCCATCAGGTAGCAAGGAACTGCTCTGAAATTTTGCAAACAAGCCAGTTTCGTTTAAGATTCATTGGCGTCTTAGTAAGTTTAAGTTTAATTAAAAAAATGCGGTGCCAGGGGTGCTGTGGCTGTTTTGGATATTCCTCCGTCTTTTGGCACACGCACTCTCACTGGCACTATACGCTGCTGCGCTGACACTTAAGTGGAGAACTCTTTATGGGCCGACCCACATTAACAAATTGAGCGCTGTAACCTGATTGGCGTGATTACATTCTTCTTTCATTTTGAAATGTAAATTTTTTTTATGCATGCATGACACAAATGTAATGACAGATTTCTCATAATGTAGTGGAGTAAAATGTAAGATATTTGACTTTGAAATGTAGTGAAATTAAAGTAAAAATAATAATAAAAAAATAATACAAAATACTAGAAAAACTACTTCAGTACAGTAAACATTACATTTACTTTGTTAATGTCCACCACTGCTGTTTTACTGATAATGCAAGGTAGCTGGATTTAATGTGTGCATTTCTTCTTTTTCTGTATTCCTGTCATCCATATGTTAAAATAGCTGTAACATCTCATAATTAATAATTTCATAAATGTTTAACTTACCATTCAGAAGTTTAGAAATATTTTGTAGTTAATATTCTCAATAATATAAAAATTTACAGGTTTCAAGTAATTAGTAGGAGACTAAGATGCTGTAAACAAAACTGAGAAATTGTGCAGAATGATGAACTGTAGATGATTTTTAAATTACAGACATTTTCAGGAGGTTCCTGAAAACTGCACTCCTTAAAAGCATTGTTGTATGGTCGGTGCAGAACACAAGATTTTTTTAAATAAAAAATATCTCAACAATGAAAAGAAACTTGATGTGTATCAGACCAGAGACAAGTATAATTTCAGGTACAGAATTTTGGCAGTTCCAGTAAACTGTACAATTTTTTTTTTTTTTTTTTGTGACATACCTTAATAATATCCAGGGGAGGATATTATAGCGTGAGTAGAATTTAGCAGTACTATTTTGACAGCTGCCGAACTTCAGCAGGCTCCAAGATCAGACAGAACAGCATTAGTTGCATTGCATTGTTTACACCTCTCCCTAATCTGTACTTCAGTTTATAATCTGATACACATCAAGTTAATTTTTACTGTGGAGATATATTTGATTGAAAAAAATCCTGTGTTCTACACCAATCATTACACCAAAATGCAATGCAGCTAATGCTGTTCTGGTGTTTGATGTCAAGGACATAAAGCCTAACACTTGTTTTAAACAGTAACAACAGGAATTGAGTGTAATCTGTTGTACCAGTGTTGCATGTGGATGCACGGGCACGTGAATGGAGTCGGATTTTGACGGGCTTTTGTTCTGTGTTTTTAGGAGAGCAGCAGCTTTCAGGGTCCTCCAGAAAATTTCTGTTGTGTTGTGACTGGATTTGCAGAATGTCTAAGCTTGCATCGCGTTTCCGAACTTACATTTGTTTTCTGAATTTGCACCGTCTTTCTTAACTTGGATTTGTTTTCTAAACTTGCATCTTGTTCTGAACTTGGCAGCTGTTTTCTGAACTTGCATTGCATTTTTGAACTTTCAGTTATTTTCTGAAGTTGTATCGTGTTTCTGAACTTGCATCACACTAAAAAGTGAATGAAGCCCAGGTGTTTTGTGCTTTTGCAGCTTCTTTTAATTTGCAGTTTGTTTGCGTTTTCCCTGTCACATTAGTATGTATATGAAACCTATACTAGTTTGATCTTGTTATGTTAATTTTAGTACTCCAGAGTTTACATCCTATAATTACTTCTACATGAATACCTTCCAACCTCACTGTTCCTTAGAATTCAACTTTATGTCTACTTTGTGACTATGAATGAGTAATGTTTAGGATGTCATTATGTTGCAGAATACACTAAAGAGGCCTTCTGGAATGTTGCAAAACTGTTGTTGAATGGTAGTGTAATGTTGCCCAAAAAGGTTTTTTAATTTTGACTTTCTGACAGTATTTACAAATGACAAAAGTAGTGGTTTATACCACTCTCTCTCTCTCTCTCTCTCTCTCTCTATATATATATATATATATATATATATATATATATATATATATATGACAGAGAGAGATAGAGAGAAACAATGTCATTTAATGTCTATGTATTCACTCATTCACATAGAGCACCCTTTTTTACTAAGAATAAGAATTTCACTGGCACGAGTTACTCCTTGTGTTGATTTCATGACGTAGGAATAAAAACACGGGTCATTTAACAAGGTCTGTTCTGTCTGATCTTGGAGCCTGCTGACGTTTAGTGCGAGAAAGCGGGTCAGGGCTAAAGAGGAGAAACATCTGCTTCTCTCGCGTTAACAAGGGAGGCATGATCAGCCATCAAACAACTACCTGCACCCTTCAGAAGCTGCTCGCGTGTCTCACGGCTAGCGGAAGGAGACAGAGCAGCCACGCGCGACTGTAGGCGCACCAAGGCCCCCTACCTGCGATGAAAAATAAGATATTTTCAGCAGCACGGCATTCTGACATCCAGAGCTCTCCCCAACCTTCCCCTTCTCCCTCCCCCTCGCTTCTTGAAGACAAAAAGGAGACAGACGGGTGCTGGGATCAGGGGGAAAGAGGGGGGGAAGCGTCCCAACAGGAACGTCCCAGTCTTTCCACAAAGACCATCCAAAATAAAATAAGCGTTCTTCGACTGTGACGTCATAATAGACAACATGGGGCCATTTATAGGCGAGAACACAGCAATTGACCACGGACTGCAGCAAACACTGTCCTTTTTCAATTAACCGTGGTGTCCTTCCACTGTCATAGCTCATTGACCCTGCTACAACGCCTCGGAGCAGCGCTATAGGATTTTTATCTTTTTTACAGGATCTTTTACACTCACAAGCACAGTATCAGATCGCACTGACCAACAAAGGCAATCGCAAAACAGTGGACAGTATTAATACGGCGCTGTCTTTCAGCAATGCTATATCGGCTGAAATCTAATACGGTCTCGGTTCTGGGGGCTATTCTACAGCCTCGCTGACCATTACTCAGCATTTCGGGGCGGTTGATCACGCACACATTTTCCGTACAATCTCCAAATTCGTTCGAAAACAATTTAACCCTCAACTAGCCCCAGTCATCTCTTTGGAAGTCAAGGAATCCCGCAGCATTTTCACTCCCCGAGACAAAATCTAGCTAGGGGGAAAAGCATAAGGAGTGAAGAATATATTGGAAGGTAATGGAGGCAGCTTTACCTTTGTGTGTCGAGAAGTTGATCCTAAGGTTCCCGTAATCTTCAAGTAGAATCAGTCAGTAGGCATTAAAACCACCTGAAAGAAGTGACATCAGTCCCAAACTCCAATGTTCATTAGTCCCTTAGTGCCGTAGTCCCTTCTTTATTGGTACTCTCCAATAATCTGGAGGATCTCCTCTTTTCCTTGAAGGTAGTTCACAATCCGTAGGTTTGCAAATCTCTTGTAATCGACTGTAATCTATGCTGGTGATTTGTAATGATCTATGGTAATCTGGATTCAGACCGTTACTTCTCATCCATCCCGGTGCCCTACCCTTCCCAGGTGTGACGAATTAATCTTGTGAAGGCTCTTCACTTTCAGTAAGTAGCGGAGAGCACTGGGCCCCCATCCTTTTTCTTCCTTCTCTTGCTCTTTTTCCTTTCATCTTTCACCCCGAAAATCAACCCCCCCGAGGGTGTACATCCTCGAAGCTCGCGCATAAAGAAGACGAGCTCCGTTTAAGCAGAGAAAGTGGGCTCGACATATTCGTGTGTGTGTGTGTGCCGTGTCCGTGCGCAAGTGTGTATGTGGAGCTGTGGGCGTTTCGGTTTTATACTCCGAGCTGCGCGCGCTTCGCTGCCAACAATACGCAGTTTCCTTGTGTGGCGCTCTGTCGTCTAAAGGCGGTGAACCCAGACAGGAAGCAATATCCGCGAGTGATCCACTACACCCAGACCGCGCGAGAAAGCAGGACTGGGGAAAGAACCCTGTTTGTGTGTTTCTGGGGCTGGGGTTCAGCCTCCTTAAATTTCACATTCTTTAACGTGTTACATTGAATAAATAAGTAATTGTAATTCTTAAAATCAACAAAATGTTCTTGGTCTCCTTACTACTTTGGTGGTAGATCATCTAGTATTTATTTTTAAATAAAACTAACAAGAAAAACATTGATGCCCGTGTTAGATATTATGAATAAATCTTGGTGCTCCTTTTTTAATTTCTGCATTTATTAGTCCTGCCCTCTATATTTTCTGTACAACACAATCCCATAATAAATCCATTCCCAAAATAAATCCATTCGATCTAGATAGTGGATCTGTTAAGCATTATAAAATGCAACTGCCATGTACATTTTGCCTATACAGCCCTACAGCATATATGAACGTTAATTATTTACAGGCATTCTGCTGGTGAATCATAGCACAGATCTAATATCTGTATTATGAATGCTGTTAAAAATAGAGCGGATTTGCAGTGATGTCTTAAAATAACCCTTCATTTTAATTGAACCCTCACATTCCACAGAATATAAAGCACCCAGCAAAAGCTAAAGGACATCTAAATAACATTGAGGTCTGGTTGAAAAGTGAAAGGTGAGAAGATGTCTAGAAAAAGACATCACTCTGTGTTTAAATTTGGTTGAATAGTGGCATAAGATCTGAAAAAGATGTCTGTCTGGGGCTAAATTTAAACCAAATTAGATGGACCAAACACAGCCCAAATTTCAATTCCAGTTATTGAGTTGAAGGCCAAAACAGACCAATCAGACTAGCCTCAAAACCAATGTCCATAAGATATCTGTTTTTGGTGGGAACATTTTATAATTTTTTTTTTCTTCCTAGCACCATAAACACTCATGTTATATCTTTTATTTGTGTGTATTATAATTTAGGCCAGTTCTACAAGATTATATTAGGTGTACAAATAATATTTAAAATCATTTTTGTGTAATGTATAATTGTAATTAAAATTAAAACACTTTTGTCATTTTATGGTAAATGTACTAAAATGACAATTGTTGTTTAATAAATAAATAAATTAATAAATATTAGATATAAATACACATGGGGTGGCATGGTAGCACAGCATGTAATGACACTGTCTAGGGTTGTGGGGTCGAGCCCTGCTCTGGGCTGTGATTTGTCCCTGTGTCAGCATGAGTTTCCTCCCACCGTCCAAAAACAGGACGGTGTTTGCAGGACTGGCTACTCAAATGTCCATAGGTGTGAGTGTGCATTGCCCTGTGATAGACTGGCAACCCTTCCAGGGTGTGTTCCCGCCTTGCGCCCTGTGATTCCAGGTAGACTCCGCACCCACAATGACCCTGAACTGGATAACACTACATCCACTAACATCAAATTACAATCTTTAACTCTTTAACTCACACATGCATTTGGATACAACATTACTTAATTTTATAATTTTTTTCTTATATAAAATGACAATTATCTTTTTAAATACTACAAAGCAGTTACCATAAATGAAAAAAATTCCATGAGACAGTTTGAATATTGAATTAATATTTCATGTTACATAAGAAATTCTTAAAACTTATTTTGTACACCTAGCATAGAGTATATACACCAATCATCCATAACATTGTGGACTGACTTGAGTGACTACAAAAATTGTCCATTTTATCAAATCCACCTGCCATATAGGTAGGTTTTGTAGTTTTCTAAGTACTTTGTAAGGCCACCTTCTGTTTTCTAAAATAGTCTGGCCCCCCTAAAGGACCACTACAGAGCAGGTATTATTTAGGTTATAAATCACTGTAAGCACCACAGTGAATAGTGCTATATTCTGGGTGTGTTAATATGTGTTTCACTGGTATCATTAGGTTTGGCTGATATATACAGTTGTGTGTCATCAGTGTAACAGTAGAATTGAATACCATGCTTACAGATTAGTCTACCCAGTGGCAGCATGAACAGTGTGAATAATACAGGGCCAAGCACTGAACCTTGTGGAACACCATATTTAACTAAAGTATGATTAGAAGATTTATTATTCAGATAAACAAATTGATAACAGTCAGACAAATAGGATCTGAACCAAGAGTACAGATCCTTTTATTCTCACCAGATTTTTCAGCCTGTCAAGCAGCATCACATGATCTATGGTAATAAACACTGCACTAAGGTCAAGCAGCACCAGAATAGAGATACAGCCCATATCAATTGCAAGGAGTAACTCATTACTTACTCTTGTTAGAGCTGTTTCTGTGTGATTTGGTTTGATATTAGCCTGTAGTTTTCTAGTTCAAGAGGGTCAAGGTTTGTTTTTTTTTAATAATTGGTTCGATTAGTTTATTATTGCAAGCAATGCTTTAAAGATTTTAGGTAAGATTTTTTTTACATAAATGTGTTGGTATAGGATCCAGTAAGCATGAAGATGATTTAGATTAGCTAATTAAACTAAGCAAGTCATTTTCATTGACAGGATAGAAGTAGTCTAAGTGCACCTCAGGGCTGGGGGGTGGTTCATCTACAAGAGCTGATGTGACTTTGGATTTTATGTCGAATGCAATTAATTTTATCATTACAAAAACTCATTACTAAGTCATTACTACATAAATCAGAGTTGACAATGGAGATGATATCCTTTGTGTTGCCAGTTAGTTTTAAAACAGTGCTAAAAAGGAATCTAGGGTTATTTTTGGGGAAAGGATATAGTGTGATTTGTCTTAGATTAGGCATGTTTGTAGTTGACAAGGCTGTACTGCCATGCAATTTGGAAATATTCTAGTTTTGTGTGTCTCCATTTACGTTCATGGATATGAGCAACCAGTTTTAAGGCATGTGTGCTGTCACTGTACCTGTTCTCTCTAAATTGTTTGGTCTTGACTGGCTCAACATTATCTAGGTTTGTACACAGCACAATCTGTAGGGTGTTTTTTAATGAGCTTAAGGTTATTAGGGTGTGCTGCAAAAGAGATGGTGGTAAAATCTGGAAGGTTATTGGTTAAAACACTAACAGTTGAGGTCATTATAGTGTGCTTATGTTAGCGTGGTTGTGGATGAATATCATGGTTTAGAGCAACTTCAGAGGATCATAGATGGTTTCATACTCAAGTCACCCTATGTGTCACCCTGTGAAGAACTGGCACCTCCTCCAGGGTGTGTTCCTGACTTCAAATCAAATAAAATGTATGTGTATCACGCTTTTTACAGCTGATGTTGTCACAAAGCAGCTTCACAGAATTCCAGTAAGACAAAAAAATTGACATGAAATGTAAAAAAATGTAAAAAAAAAACCCAAGTGAGCAAGCCAGGGGCGACAGTGGCAAGGAAAAACTCCCTCAGCTGAGGAAGAAACCTTGGGAGGAACCAAGGCTCACAAGGGGTGACCTATCCTCCTCTGGTCAATCTACTGGTAATAACAGTTAGGAGTTCATGAGAACTTCAGTGTAGGGGCAGCTTTAAGGCACTTGGTGGTTGCTGGAGCGTGGGCAGCTGGTCTGAAGTGTGGAGGAGGATCTTGACAGTCATCTATCAGTGTCCAGACAGACAGGTGGGTAGTTGAAGACTGCGACTGTGACTGAGTCCCGAACATTTTCTGGAAGATCATTACAGAGTTGGGGGGCTTTATAAAAATTGCTCTTCCGACAGCTGAGGCCTTCTGAATTCTGGGAACAATTAAAAAAACAGTATTCTGTGATCTGAGTAAACGTGGAGGCTCATAATAGGAAATAGTATCTTGAAGGTATTCAGGCGAGCCCATGTAGAGCTTTATATGTTAATAACAGAATTTTGTAGTCGATGCAGAATTTAACTGGCAGCCAATGAAGCGATGATAGAACTGGGCTAATATGTTCATATTTTCTAGTTTTAGTGAGGACCCTGGCTGCAGCATTTTGAACTAGTTGAAGTTTTCTTAAATTGCTGCTGGTGCATCCTGACAGTAGTGTGTTACAGTAGTCAAGCCTTGAAGTAATAAAGGCATGTACTAATGTTACTGCATCCTGCAGGGATAAGGCATTTCTAATCTTAGCAATATTGCGAAGATGTAAAAAAGTTGTCCTAGTGATACTGCCTATGTGTTGATCAAATGATAAATCCGGGTCAATTATGACACCAAGATTTTTTGCTGCTGAACCAGGTTTAACTGGAAAGTCAGCGAGATTTAAAATTAAATCTGATAATTTATTACTTGCCACCTTTGGACCCAAAATCAGGACCTCTGTTTCGTTGCTGTTTAGAAGGAGGAAGTTACACAACATCCAGCCTTTCACGTCTTTTACACAGTCCTGTATTTTCTTTAATCTGTGTTTATCATCGGGCTTGGCTGAAATATACAATTGTGTGTCGTCTGCGTAACAGTGAAAGTTAATGTCATGGTTTCTTATAACTTTGCCTAGCGGTAACATGTATAATGTAAATAATAATGGTCCTAAAATAGAGCCTTGCGGAATTCCAAATCTTACTTTAGAATAATTTGAATTTAGATCGTTTACTTATACAAATTGATAACGTTCCGTTAAGTAAGATTTGAACCATAATAGGGCTGTCCCTATAATTCAAACCATGTTTTCTAACCTTTCTAGGAGAATATTGTGGTCTATTGTATCGAAGGCTGTGCTGAGGTCAAGAAGCACCAACAGGGATACGTGGCCTTGATCAGAGGCAAAGAAGAAGATCATTTGTTATCTTGGCTAGAGCTGTCTCTGTACTATTATGTGGCCTGAATCCAGATTGGAATTTTTCGTATATATGATTCTTATGTAGATATGAACTAAGTTTTTGGGTCACTAAGGGTTGGGGTTCTAAGATCTTGGATAGAAATGGCAGATTAGAAATAGGCCTGTAATTAGACAGTGTACTAGCATCAAGATTTGGTTTCTTGATCATAGGTTTAATAACTGCTAGTTTAAAAGTTTTGGGTACATGGCCCAGGCTAAGGGATGAGTTTACTATAGTTAAAAGAGAATTGATAATAGCTGGTAGTACTTCTTTGAGTAATTTTGTGGGAATTGCAACAAGTGTGCAAGTTGTACAGTTTGCGGAGGCGATAGTCTTCTCTAGTTCTAACTGTGGGAGTGGGTAAAAGGTTTCAAGTCTTTCTTTTACAATTACAATATGTTTTATGTCAGTCACATCGGGTGGCAGCCAAGTCGGATTTAATCCTGTGGCTTGAGTTTGTTGTCTAATATTCTCAATTTTATTATTAAAAAAGTCCATCAAATCTTTACTGGTGAGAGTTGCTGGAATTAGTTGTTCAGAACCTGCTTGATTTTTTTGTAGTTCTGAAAACACACTAAACAGTACGCTTGGAATATTTTTATTATTGGAAATCAGCAAGGCCAGATATGCTGAATGAGCTTTAGTGAGGGTGTTTCTATACTCTATAAAGCTGTACTTCCAGGCAGAATGGAACACTTCCAGCTTGGTTGTTTGTTTTAAAGTACGGGTTTTATCATTATACAATGGTGCGAGCTTTTTCTGTCTCATACTTTTACTTGTAAGTGGTGCTACCTTTTCTAAAGTAGATCGACAGGTATTTTCTAAGTAGTCAGTTAGTACATCTAGGTCCATTGGGTCTGATGGAGTGGGAACTGGTGTTGATATTTCTGTTAGGTTTTCTATAAATTGTAGGGCGGTAGATGGCTTTATTATATGCTTTGTAGAATAGCGAGGGGACTTACATATATTATGGCTAAGTACGTAGGTCATATGCAATTAGGTAATGGTCGGAGATTGCTGAGGATTGTGATAAGATATTAATTTAATAAGTCAATGTTAAGACCTAGTGTCAGAACTAAGTCTAAAGTGTGACTGCAGTAGTGTGTAGGCCCTGTTACATTTTGAGTAATACCAATAGAGTCTAAGATTGAGGTAAATGCCTTTTTTAGTGGGTCACATTCCTTCTCAAAATGGATATTGAAATCTCCTACAATTATAACTTTATGATTGCAAACCGCCAGGTTTGCAGCAAATCGCTGAATTCTTTCAGAAATTCTTAGTAAGGTCCTGGTGGTCTGTAAATGTTGCATAATAAAAATGCGTCCTTTTTTGTGACAGGATTTGTAATAATGGTGGAGAGAACCTCAAAAGAAGTGAAGGTGTCACATTGCTTAAGACTAATTTCTAGGGTATTTTGGTAAATTACACATACTCTACCTCCTTTGCCTGATAATCTTGGGCTATGTACATAATTATAGCCTAGGGGGGTGGCTACATTTAGTGCTGAATATTTATTTTGTCTAACCCACGTTTATTACGTGAGACTGAAAATGTTGAATTTATGATCACTTATGATATCATTTACGATGACTGCTTTTGAGTTTAGTGATCGTATGTTGAGTAACCCACATTTTAGTTCTGAGGTGTTGCTGCTATCATATGTGTAAGAATTAATATTGATTAGGTTACTGAAACAGGCTGATTTTGTTTTTCTACTTTTACATTTAGTTCGGGGGAAAGACACAGTCTCAATACAGTTGAACCTAGGTGAAGCCTCAAGGCAGTTCGCAGACGGTCGGTTTAGCCTGTCTGTCTGCAGCCTGGTCCCTGCTCTGGATTGTCAGCAGCTGTCTACACTACTCTGCTGACTAACTAAAAGACTATATGCTATGCTGCAAGGAAGTAAGGCAGCACCCTCCCACGTGGGGTGGATACCATCTCTACCTATAAGACCAGGCTTGCCCTCGAAACGTAACCAATTGTCTATAAAGCCCACTTGATTTTCGGAATACCACTTGGACATCCAGCAATTTAACGCCGGAAGTCTGCTGTACGCTTCAGCGCCACACTGCATTGGGATGGGACCAGAGCAGATTACGGTATTGGACATCGTCTGCGCCAGTTTAATCACCTCTCTAATATTACCCTTAGTTACATCAGACTGCCACAGACGAATATCATTGGCCCCTACATGAATGACTATCCTCGAATATCTTCTATTAGCTAACAGTAAAATGTTGCCACTAATATCCGGTGCTCTGGCTCCCGATAAACAGCTAACTGTTACTGCTGGTGCCCCTAAAGGAGTAGCTAATTTCACTTGTCGAACAATAGGGTCTCCTATAACCAGAGCACTCTTAACAGGCTCCTCAGCGGGTGCTTAGGGAGAACTCTCCCTAAGGCATCCGGAGTTGCTAGCACTGAATCTTGCTGTTTATCCCTTGATAATAATAAGCTCCGGATGCGCACTTCTAGTTGGTCCACTTTATCCACCAGAAAGCTAACTAGCTGACACTTAGCAGAAAACACAATCACTATCATTATCGCTAGAGGTGGAAAAGGGGGGTTAAACTAAACATGCCACACTCTGAGCAGGCAAGACAGCCAGTAGTGCCTTGGAATTGCAGGTACTTACCGCTTTTGGTTGATTTTAGGAACTTGCACCAGAAACGTTACTCCAGGGGCTGGTGGCAGTTTTAGTGCCTCTGTAATAAATATTCCTGCAGAGATAATCTATAAAATAGATCTATGGATGGTTAGTAAGTTGTAAAAACAGAAATAAGTACAGAAATAACAGTAGAAACAAGTAACAGGAAAACCAGAGCGATCAAAACAGCTTCTTCTAAACAGGTACAGGAACAGCCAGTACAGTACAGGTTGCCAGATCCGCCTTTCGTCCAATGATTTCAATGAGTCCAATAGGCTCCTGACCTACCTCGACCCTGAACTGGATACTTTTGTCCTATTATTCGGCCACATTTCTTGCTGAATAACATGTTTTTTAGTTCTAGTTGGGAACAAATTTTTCTGGTTCACAAACCAGTTTATGTCAGTGGAAACGTGACAAGAGGTTCCAAACTTAGTTCACAAACTGGAATGTGAAATATGGCTGAATTAACAACAGATGGTGTAGTAACACAACCTTAAGTTATTGTTGTGAAATATGGCTGAACTAACAGTTCCTAATGCGCATTTCAACATTAGGAGTCAGTCAATAAGTTAAAATGCCTCTTCTAGTTCTGCCCTGTATGCAGGCTTGCAAAAAGAAGAAATTTACCTCTTGAGAACTGAGGGAGAGAATGTGATAAATGAAACCTACCAAAATTCAGGCATGGAAGAAACTGAGTCACTGCTGATGTCTCTGTGGCAGTGCAAGTGATCAACTGACAATAAAGAGTACCAGGAAAGTCAATAGAAGTAAGAGAGTGAGAACTGCAGCTGCGGGGGTGTGGTTTACGTGAGCCAGCAAAAACTCCCCATAACCAAACCAGATAATGGTTATAAAAGCAGGCCTGGGACCGTGAGATCACTGATTTGAACCCCATGTCTGTGAGGAAATTTGGGGCTGCAGGTGAGTGAAAGAACAGTATTTTCCTCCTTCCTTAATGCATGGCTAAACTGTGGAGTGTAGGAGATTCTGGCAATGGAAAGCAGATAACTAGTTTCAAAGAAGGTGAACATTAGACTCTGTTAATCAGTCTTCCATCAGAATCATTCTGGACATCATCTCAATCATTAACACAAAAGAGAGTAGAAAGATAGCATTATTTCTATTGGAATTTATGGAATTTAGAAAATATGAATAATGTCTGAGTGTGGCTAGCGAGTCTGGCAGATTTAACAGCATAACAAAATGAGAGAACACAAGGCATGCCCCTGCTCTTCCTCATTCAAACCTGAGTGATCAAGTGTAAGCAGAGGGACAACAGCACATATATACTTATGTATATCCATTTACCGCAATCCCCTATGTCAATGAACCACTAGATCTACAAACTTTATCTAAGGTGAAAGATTAATTACTAAAAGTTCCACTAAACAAGTTTCCAGCCAAGACTTACAGATTTTCTGAATCCTGAATGGGAAGATCATTCCAGAGTTGTGAGATTTATAAAAAAAAAAAAAAAGCTTTCCTTTAAGTAATTTTAGCCATACACATTGTTAGTTAATTATATGGATGACACACATTGCATATTACCCATTACCCATTGTATTGAAAATGATGTGACTTCCTTTAAAAATATGTTGGACAATGCTTGTTCTGATGAAATCACAATCACAGAGATTCTCTGGTAACAATAACAGTACAGTATCCAACCTAATATTAAAAGATAATATTAAGAAAGGATAGTAATATCATTTTCCATAAAGTGGACATCATGAGATGAACAATCTAATTGCTATATTTTCCCTTTCCACAGATCGGGTTCCTTGCAGGGGCAGCCATTATTAAAATAGATTTAGTACAAAGTCTATGATACTAGGTGCCTGTATGCCACTAGGTGTCTGTATATTTGCTGTTTGATAACACCAATGGGGGCCTCCAGACCACAATGTTTGAATAAAATTGCATTAAAGTGTGTAAATTTCTGACAAACATAAAGCAACTAAATCCTATGTTTGGAAAAGACACCAACCACTGGATTTTGGACAATTTGTTACTGAAATGATCCATGCTTTATATCAGGCCTATTACCTTCAATTAATTCAGCTAATTAACCACACCTATATGCTCCCATGCTATCCTGCACTGATGAAAGGCATACCGCTTTAAATCAGAAAATTGAATCAACATTATGCATGGATGTATAGCCGCTGACTACAGAATTGGGCTCAGGGAAAGCAGAGGGAGGAGCAAATTCTTCTCATAAAAGCTGAAATGAAACATGATTTGCTAAATCGGCCATTTTCATATTTTAGTCTTAATTAATTGAGCACACATACTTTGTTATAAGAGCCGCTAATAAGTAAGCTATTTGATGTTCTCTGCTTTTACTTGAAGAGGTGTAATTTAGCTCAGCCAGCAGCATGTGAGCCACTAGTCAAAACAAGCCAGAAGCTATGTTTCAACCATGTTATGTTAAAATTGGGTTACTGACATATGTGAATATACAATATAAAATGCAGTCACAAGAACAGTGCTTTTCTAAATATGTGACCAATTTATGTTGTAATGGGAAGCCATGCAAATATGGCCATTTGGGCATGTATCTGCTTCATAGATTAAATGTGTGTTGGAAAAAAATGCACAAAGTCATCAGTAAGAATTTAACTTTTGTGTCCCCAATTTCATGTCTATTGAGAAACGATGATCTGGTTGTGTGTCTGGTTTGTGTGCAAGGGTGTATTGCATAATGCCAGTAGATCAAGTGCTACTGACTGTAGTTTAAATGTGTTAAGTATTGTTAGCCAGCAGAATTTGATTTAAAAATACATGTTGCTATATACAGATATAAGATTGTGTACCTGTTACATTTTGTTAAAACTCATATGCATCCACAAGCAATATTATTGCACCAGTTACCACCTGCTCCTTTCAGAAGATTCGCTTTCAGTTTTTCAGAATAATCAGCAGGGTACTTTCCCTTCAGGAACTTGTAAGTTCAGTCTTACAAAGTTGGTTGTTTTTTCTTCTTGCTCTCTAAGTAATCAGCATATTCACTGATGTTGAGTATGGGATCTGAACTTTCAGGTAATACTTTTTAGATTACCAGCAGCAGAAAATGTAATTCATTACTGTACTTAAGTATGTTTTTCGTGTATCTGTACTGTACTGAAGTATTTCCATTTGAAAATACTGAAGGATTTCAACTTTTTATCTTAATTCCACCACATTTCAAAGTAAAATATCTTTTTACTCCACTAAATTATGAAAATCTGACATTCCTTTTGGTTTATGAGTGAATAAAACCATAATGTGTCTGAACAAATCTCCCTGCTCCGCACAGATCTCCGCACAACACACAATGACACCTTTGCTAGGAGACGAACAAACACATTTGCTGCGCTAAAACAAGTGACAATGCTTCTCTGCCTGAAACCAATAATACCAAAGGCAGACATTTTTTATTATGTTGTGCGATCAGTGTCATCAGTAACTAATATTCATTCATATACATGGTTTACGGATCCGAATATGTCATGAATCACTCAGAGAGTGTGAGAGTCAGTTTTAGATTTATCTCAGCATTGCAGAAATAGCCCAAACTGCAAGTATGTTAACAAAACACAAAGTTTAAAGGAACACTGAAATTTTTTTACCCTAATGTTTGGGCATGAATGTTTATCTATTTTGTGTCTCTATCCTGCTATGTTCTGTTGTTAACTTTTGCTGTGTTGTGAAGACAGGTGATGGAAAAGAATCTCCGCAGACACGGTTAAAAGTGTAAATACATCTTTATTTACCAAAACAGTGTCTTACGGGTTCTTAAGGATCCCGTGAGAGAGTGTTCAATTGCGAGCTCGGGTCATCTCTCCATTTCTGAGGTCTCTCTCCCACATCTCGCTAGGACCCAATTTATATAGGTCTTTTTCTTTCCAAATAAGGCAAACATAAAGAATAGTTTACATTAGCATGTTCTAAAGGGAGGGTGTAAAATTGATAGTTTCCTGCCTCTGACAGCTCATCCTAAACATCCCTCTCTGTAGCGCACATACATAGAGCATTTGGCTGAACACACTGAACATATCTTAATACTGTCTTATGAGGCTGTCTGATAAATATACCTCATAATTTCCTCCCTTCGAGACTGTTAAAGTCTCGTAAAAATTTAAGCAACCCATACATGTAAATGTCATAACAAATAAGTGATACCTTCCTACACAAAATTTTAACATCACTTGCATTATGATGTAACAAAATTTCATGGAGTGTGAGGGCGAAAAAACCTGTCCGGCAGCAATCTTTCTTGAAAATCCTTCAAACATTTTAGACAGGAAAAATTCCCTCAACGATCCCTCTCCTAGGCGATCATAAAATTGTACTTCAATCCAATTAAATTTATTCTATATGTGTAGGGATTTGACTTAAGTAAATGTATATAAAAATCTCAGAAAATAAAATCAAACCAATGTCCAAATTCAGGCTGGTCGACCCATCGGACCTTCCAGTGGACCTGTCCCTACCTGACATACCCCTTGGCCCTAACATCGACAAAATAAACAAAAACTCTGAGATTTCAATACACTTACACAGATTACATTTCATCAGTCTATAAATCTTCATAATAAACAGTTGTTACAATTTTTAATATTACTCATATAATGGTTTATCACTATCAAAGATTACTAATAATAAACAATTCAATAGAGACATATGACATAATATTGTCTTTTCAGCAATTTTGTCTTCTGATGTGATGTTGATGACATATTGAGCTTCAGCAAGTCTTCACAATTCTTTTTCAAAGTCCTTCTGTTTTATTGTCCTCTTTTGAGTTTTTGGATCCCTGTAGCATTTCAGGAATCTTGAACAACCATCCTCCCTTACAGTGTTCTTCCCCCCTTTTTCTTTCTGGAAGAAAGAAACAACAGCCAGTATCTTTTGCAAAAATGACATATGCAAACAAACATCAAATAAAACTTTAATAATAGTAACATTAATGGATTAATACGTTTAATAAGCTACAGTGTATACTTTCATCCTACAATCTTTATACTTGATTACTAAATAATAAACCTAACAAAATAAAAGATAATATCATAAGTGAATGGAAAAATATATAATAGTGGATATTCAAAATGGATATCTTTCTACCAGGTTGTTTTCCAACATTTCCTCCTCATGTTTGTCTGAGTCGGTTCTATTTAATAGTGGCATCTGTACTTGATTTCCAGGCATTACAACTCCAACCCATTTCAAAATCATAGCTTTTGCACAAGTTAACAACAGTGTACAAAAACAAAACATTATACACACTGCTAAAAGAGCTGCTCCAAAAACTTGAGCCAACATTGCTCCTAGTGGTCCTAATTTCTCCAATAACCAAGCATTCACAGACCATCCAGCTCCTTTTGATGGACCAAACGCCTCCCTTATATGCTTCAATGCTTCTATAACACTAGTCATATTATCAGAATTATCTGGAATCAAAGTATAACAGGCATCCCCTGTCAGATTCAAAGCTACACATAAACCTCCTTGCTTAGCTAAAATGTAATCCAGAGCCATGTCATGTTTCAACAAAGTTAATCTGTGACTTTTTTGAGTATTTGACAAAAACTGAAACCCTCTTATTGTTTCATTAGCAAACCCTTGTAAAGTGTACGTAATATTATCTATATGATCTGCTAAAAATGTCACACCATACCATGGGAATAATCCTATACCCCATTTTTCTCCTATACTGATTCTCCAATGATATGCTTCCAAGTTATGAAACTGAGCCATTTCCCTTTTCTTTCTTCTCACAGAATTACCTTCAGAATTCCCTTCATCAGTTGCTTCAACTTTTTGGAGAGTATAAACCTCATAAGGAAGCTTTAATGTTGCCATATAACAACAGCCTGTCCACCCATATGGTAGAAATATGTATGCTTTATCTCCACAAACCCACCAAATATCCTTAAAATTTCCTATAGTCACATTTACAGGAAAATGTCATACTGCACCATTAATGTTCTACTATGTTTGCTAGCTGGTGTATGAAAATTCACTTTAAACAAAACATCCTTAGGTTTAGGCTCTTTAAAATTCATCTTATACCGAGCACAATCAGATATTCCCATAAACATCCCCTGTCCATTGTGAGTATCATTGGAACAAAAACAGTCTTTAGTCTTCACAGATTTTACTTCCATCGCATCAGGCCGTGCTGTCAGTATATTTTCATGCTGATTAAGGAAATTCACATATGGTAACTTCATCAACCAAGTACAATTTAATCTAGGTCTAAACAAATGCACTGATAAAGCCATTATTATATCTTCTTCAGAGTTTTGCTGATATATTAACCACGATAAAGCATAAGATTGACACATAGCATGCAGTGGTTCTGGTATTGTCTCTAAAATTGATGGCCATGTGCTTGGTGATGGAACTTTCACCACACATGGACCAGTCAACCTCGTACTCATTCTTACGGAATGGGTTATTTGCTGAAACCATAAATTTCTAGATGCCCATGGGTCTGTGATTTGTAACACTGAAGAATTAAATCCATATGCTTTCCATTTTGCTTCTCTTTTCTGTAATGCATGGTAACGGTCAGTCATTTCTTCAGATGTCCGATTCTTCTCAGATTGTTTGATTCTTCAGTCAGAATCAAAAAACTCACTCTGCCCTTCTAAAGTGATTTTCTCAGTGGTTACTAAACCCTTTGAATCCATGTCTTCCATTGGGTTTCTAGCTTCAAAAGTCACTTGACTGATATTCACTTCATGCTCCATATTTAACTCTGGACCCTGTGTTATGTTTACTTCCTTCTGCAATGGAAAGAACATTAGTTCTGGAGTCTGGGTTACTTTTACAACATTATGTGATCTTGTTATTTTTCCCTTTTCAACAGTTGTGCTAGACTCAGATGTACCCGAAGCAGAAGTCATCATTGTCAGTGTAGTACTATTCATCTCGTTTAATGGCATATCTAAAGTAGTAACTCGATTAGTTACATTATTTCCTTTACTTATTTCTGGAGCTAAAGTAATTGGCTTAATTTGTTCTTTAGGAACCTTTAAAGTCATTGCCATAGTGGTTTGGTCCTGAACTCTTTTAATAGATGTAAAAACTTCAATAGGACTCTGGTCCTTTATCATCACTATCACTGTACGAGTTATGTACCCTTCTCTCCACACATTTTGAAATGGCACAAACTTAAGCTCTGGTTCCAAATAAGTACAAGTGTATTCCCCTTGATCTTCCCATGTAACCTTACGTAAAAGAATTGAACAATCATCTCTAACCCTGAACCACCTAAAGGCATTAAACAAAAGATACTTTCTCTGGTTATGAGGCAAATGATCAACTTCAGGTCCTGTTAACACCACTTTTTCACCACGACTATTTTTCCACTCAGGAGGACTATTACCCCCTGTATTAAATCTTCCACATTTACAGGGAAGATGAACTGCTTTACCTAATTTAGCTTTAACCACTGTCTTGAAAGGTGATGATGTTGTTGAAATTATCAAAGGCATTAGTGTAGTTAGATGTGATCCATTTACCCCCTCACTAACTTTCGACACTGAAAAAGTAAAATTCTTTAAAGTTTCATTCTCTTTAGTTCTCATACCGTTTAGGTCTAACCTTTTTCCGAACTGGTCTTGGACTCTTCTCTTGATCCAAGTCTCTGAACTGTTTTGAAATGGAATTACTGCTTCCTGGAATAGGACCTGCTGTTTCTGGGACATATTGAAATTCAATTTCTCCGAACTTTTTGTTTCGTTTACAATCTGCTGTGTCATGTCTGGCATCATCAGAAATATACACAGAGTCATCAGCATCATCCAAACCAGGGACAATCTCCTCTTCAGGAGATCTACTCTGATTTGTTTCTTGCATGTTATTTTCAACCTGTTCTCCCACATGTACTTTTGGTTCTCCTGAACCTGCAACCTCTCCTCCCTTTGAGAAAGGCTCCTCTTCACTTGGTGCTTTAACACAGTGAGATAAATGATACCACGTTGGAGACCCCTTGACTTGAACTGCTGTTCCAGTACTGCGAATAACTTCAAAAGGTCCTTCTCTGCGTTTGTTATACCATTTTCTTCTAAATACCTTTACAAACACCTTGTCTCCAGGCTGCACTGTATTCTTCCTTTGCTCATCCAGTCTCTCCTGCTCCTCCTCTTTTCTTTGCTTTTCTGAAACGTATGTGGATATTCTTTTATGTAAATTAGCTAAGTATGAAACATATGCTCTCATGTCATCTTCTAAAAGAGCTAAACTTGGACCTTTCCCACTCGTACGCAAACATGGCGTTGGCATTCGTCTGCCTGTCATCAACTCATGAGGAGTCATGTGTAAATCACGCAGCTCACTTGAGCGACACACCATTAATGCTAATGGAAGTGCTGCTATCCAATTTAACCCCGTGTGCTGACAGATTTTAACAATCCGATTTTTCAAGACACCATTCATTTTTTCACAAATCCCTTGACTTTGCGGATGGTACACAGCTCCCAGACGCTGTTTAATTCCTAATTTTTGCAAAATTAATTTCACCGTTTTATCCACAAACTCTCTCCCATTATCGGAGGATATTCGATCTGGAAGTCCCCACCTGCTTATGACTTCTCTACACAAAAACTTGGCAACCGACTGAGCATCCTTACGCTTGGTTGGACATGCCTCAGGCCATCGTGAAAACCTGTCCACAACAACCAGCATATACCTCTTACCTTCAACTGGTTTTATCATGTCTACAAAGTCCACAACTAACTCACGCATAGGACCCCTTGGTGTTGGAATGTAACCAGGTGGAACCATCAACCCCCTGCGAACATTATTTTTCAAACAAATTATACATCTGCCAATTACGTAATCAATCTGTTCAAGCAAATATGGTGCCCAAAAACCATACTCCTTTGTAATCTTCCTCCTAACTTCTCCCCTAGCCACATGAGCTAACCCATGTGCCTCTTGAATCATCAGACCTAACAAGTCCGGGGGTGCTACTATCAGCCCCTCATGGTTTCTCCAAAGACCAGTAGAATCCCTACTGGCACCTCGATCTAACCACAATTGTTTATCTATTTCAGGAACAGCTTCCTGCATTAAAAGTACATCATTAAGTGTCACCTTCTCTTCGAAGTCCACTTCATGAGTTACCAAAAACACTTCCCCGAGTTTGTCCGCTCCTGTAATGGCTTTGGCAGCTCCATCAGCTGCTCTATTCCCTTGAGAGACCCTTGATGCATCCATTTTATGAGCTGCACATTTAGCTATTGCTATTTCTTTAGGTTTCATCATAGCATGCAACAGTTTCATTATTTGAGCATGATGCTGTATTGGTGACCCATCAGTTTTCTTAAACCCCCTGTTTTTCCACACTGATCCAAACAAATGACACACATTATGGGCATACGCCGAATCTATGTATATGTTCACTCGCTTACCTTGAGCCAACAAACATGCTTCTGTTAACCCCACAAGTTCAGCAAGTTGTGCAGATGCAGGCTGTGGAATCACTTCAGCCTTTTCAACAACAAATTCTGTCCCCTGTGCTCTTACTATTGCATAGCCAGCCCTCAATTTATCTCCTACACGATAACAGGACCCATCAGTCCAATATTCCACTTCAGCCTCACGCAACGGAATAGCTTGCAAATCAGATCTAAGTCTCAAATACCTCTCTACGTCTCGTACACAGTCATGTGGTTCACCATCCTCTGGAGTTGGCAAGTTCTCAGCTGGATTTACTGTTACACACCTTGCTAGGGTGACATCTTCTTGTTCTAAGAGCCTATGATAATCTCTAATTCTAGGCATAGTTAGAGTATATTTACCAAAATTTAAAAGATTTCTAAGACTATGATGTGTAAGAATTGTCACTGGATAACCCATCGTGACAGATGATGCTTTCTCATACATTAAATACACTCCCACCATTGCTCTGTAGCAACTTGGTAACCCCAATTCCACTTCTGAAAAAGCAGTTGAATAATAAGCAATTGGTTGGGGATTGGTTCCCGTACCTGTTGGCTGACAAAGAACTGCACATGCATATTTTCCTCCAGTAGAAGTGGACACGTATAACAAAAAATTCTTAGAATAATCTGGCAGAGCTAATGCTGGAGCCTCTTGTAACCTCTGTTTTATTGTCTCAAACGCTAAAAGGCCATCCTGTGTCCAGGAAAGATTACAATAAAGTTGAGCATTCCCTGTATCTTTAATCATAGCTCTCAAAGGTCTTGTTAAACTAGCATAGTCCTCTACCCATGCTGAGGAATACCCTGCAATACCCAAAAATGTCATCATTTCTCTAACTGTTCTGGGTTTGGGAGCTTTGCAAATAGCTTCTAACTGCTTATCAGAAATACATCTGTGTCCCTGTGTTATGGTCTGCCCTAAATAAACTACCCTTTCCTGACAATACTGCAATTTTTTCTGAGAGACTTTGTGCCCTTTCTCTGCCAGCACCTGTAACAAAGTAATTGAATCCTTATGACATGTTTCCTCATCTGGTGCACAGAGAAGAATATCATCCATGTATTGAATGACAGTACTTTTTAACTTCTGATCTACCCCAACTAAATCATCTTTCAATACTTTATTGAAAATGTGAGGACTATGTTTATATCCCTGTGGTAATCTCTTATACTCATAGAATTGTCCCTTGTAAGTAAACCCAAATAAACCCTGACTTTCTACACTTAGTGGAACGCTAAAAAATGCACCACATAAATCTAATACTGTGAAATACTTTGCATCCGGAGGAATTTGGGCTAACAAAACATGTGGATCTGGCACTTCTGCTGGAAAGTCTGCGACTACTTCATTTACTGCTCTCAAATCATGTACTAAACGATAAGAGTTATCTGGCTTCTTCACAGGCAACAAAGGTGTATTACTCTGCGGATTCTGTGTTATCTTCAGAACATCTGCCTTCACAAGACCTTCAATTTGTGGTTCGATCCCTTTGATTGCTTCTTCATTCAAAGGATACTGAGGCTTCCATGGAGGTTTTGTTCCTGGTCGGAGTTCAACTTTCACTGGTTGAGCTGACTTCACAAATCCAATGTCAGTGCTATGTTGTGACCATAAACATTTTGGAACACATCGCAGCATTTCCTCTTTCAAAGAGTTTGAATCCATCTTCTCATTGTAAAGTGATTCATGTGTCATCCTGATGACTTGTGGCTGTCCTTCTCCTTGAGCAGTAATCATAATCTTAATAAATCGCTGATCTTCACTCCTCCAGATGGAAAGATTCTCTTTAAGCGGTTTAAAGACAACTTCTTCTGCTTCTGCCATCATTTCACCTATTTGTTTCTGCTCACAATCTTCAGACACCAGCAAAGTCACATGTGGTACACTTTTTCCCATCTCAAACTCTTTATGCAAGTAATCATTTTTGTCTATCTTCATAGCAGCTCCTTGTGGTCCCAAAATTATGCAACATGAACGTAATTCAACTTGCTTTGGTTGATGACTCAGCCATTGTTCTCCATCTGATTGTTCAGCATCCTTAAAGTATTTCAGTGTACAATGAAATGGATACTCTGGAGTCTTTGCATCAGGCATGTTTGCTACAATAAACTTCTCCCACATCTTGGCTGGTTCCAAGAATTCTTTGCTAAGATTTCCAATCCAAAATACTGAAGAAGCATCAGTCTCTGTTTTCATCATCAGTTGATCAATCATTTCACTCGGCACTTCTACCAGGCAGCCGTCTGGTGTGCATTTTATTGTACAGTTCAGTTTGCACAAAGCATCTCTTCCCAAAAGTGCAATAGGTGTATGTTCTGATACCAGTATGGGTATTGTAGTCTTCAGATGTTTATAGCAGAGCTCAATTGGTTCTGTGAGAGGAATCAGCTGTTTTACTCCCTCAAACCCGATTGTCCGAATCATCTGACCAGACCTGGGGAGGTGTATAGCATCTTCAGGCCGAATACAGGTGAAAGCAGCTCCACTATCTGCCATCATTGTCAATGGTCGATTATTTATTTTCACCTCTATTGTTGGATCTCTCTCCGGCCCTATTGCTACCAGCTGACACCTCCCACACGAGTTCTCCGGGCATCCCTAGAATCCTGGTTCCGGGCCCCTATAAGGGTTCACAGGTCCCTTGATTGACCTTTGTTGTCCTCTGAATCCTCCTCTGAATCCTCCTCTAAAGTATCCCCTGAAGTTTCCTCCTGGCCGGTTGCATTCACGAGCAAAATGACCAAACTGTCCACAATTATAGCACACTTCAGGAGGCTGTTGAAAGTTCACACTGAATCTTCCTGGTCTTCCTCTTCCTAGATTTCCCTGACTTCTTCCTCTCCATGTCTGCACCTGACCAAACACTGGCTGTGGCCAGGGAGTCACTGGAGCAACTGATGCTGACTGGCTCACTTGAGGTTGAGTCTGATCCAGATGTGGTCCTGGCTGATTAGGAGGCTGACTTTGTATGACTACAGCTTGTTTCTTTTCTTTTTTCTTGTTGTCCACCAGTTGTATTTGGTTCAGCTTTCTGAGGGTCTCTTCATCCTGTATTTTCTGATCATGTTCCTTCTTTCTATATAGCTCCACTTGATGGGCTATATGATCTGTATAGACACTCTTTGCCATGCTTCCGAGGCCCACTACTTCTGCCAGTTTACTTCTCACTGGTAAGGGTAGTCCCTTCTGTAATTTGGCTCGCAAAATTGACTGTTCCATCTGATTTAAATCTGGATCATTTCCTGTGACATTTCTCCATACCTGATGGACTCTTGACACATAGGCTCTTGGGTTCTCATCTTCTCCCAAAGGCTCAATCAGGATATTGTCAGGATGCACATTGGTTGGAAATGAATCTTTCAATGCTCTCCACATTCGACCTCTGATTGCAGCAAACAGCTCTGGATCATTAACAGCAGTTCTTACATATCGTTCTAGGCCGCTTTCTGTAGAATTTCTTCCATGGCTGGAACTCCCAGGAGATTTGCTAAAAGTCTCTTTATGTCACCTATTGCTGGCTGCGTTCCCACCAGAAGCTCTTCTAATTTTGAAATCCAAGGATGTGCTCCTTCTTGCAAAGTAGGCAACTTTTCCATGATATCTGACATATCTGTATTTTGCCAAGGCTTGTATTCCAAATTTCGTCCTCGGACTATCACTGGACATATCTTTTCAAGTGATTTCCCTTTCCTTGGACGTAAAGTGTATTGTCTTTCAGATTTTTTAGTGTCTTCATTTTTCAGATCCTCCTCATATGTCTGCAACTCTTTCAGTTGTGTCTCCAGTGAGCTAGAAGCATTATCTAAGTTCAATAAACATTGGTCTATACTTTTTTCTACTTCTCTCAAAGTTCTTCGTCTGTCTTCTCCTTTTGTGCTGGATGTTTCAGGAAATAATCCTCTTTCAGAGAAAGATCCCTTACTCTTCCATCCATCATCACTTTCTTCATTCTCTGTTTCATCAGAACTTCCATCTTTTGAGTCCTCTTTCCTTCTACTCACATCTCCTCTTTTTTCTGCTTTAGCCAGCATTCGTCTGATGGCTGGGTCATATCCACCCATGGCCTCCTCCTGGTCACTCAGATCCTCATCTCCAATGGTCCTCCTTCTCATTCTCAGTTCACCTCTAGTCTGCAGACGTCGAGTTTTCTTCTTGCTTTTGGAACTAGGATACAGTTTTATCGTTGTCTCTGCTTGTCCTGTTTCAATGATGCATTCATCTTCATCTTCAATGTGATAATTTCCTCCTTGACTAATCACTGGAAGCTGAGGATAGGCTTTTTCACTTTTCACTTCCTTCTCATAAGGTGGTGGTGTCTTAACTGAGTCCACATGTGAAAAAGACACATTAACTTCGGCCATCTGTCTTTCGGTTTTTTTCGTAAGTTGGTTAATCGCGTCTACACTCTTCTCCCTCTTGTCCTTCGCTGCCTTCATCAGTTTCTGACTCTCTTGTTCAAATAACTGGAGAATGCCAAGCTCTATTTCTCTTTTTTCCTTTCGCTTTTCTCCTTGACGCCCTTTTTTCTGTCCTGCTTTATATGTTGATACAAGTACCTCTATTGTTTTAATTACATCTGGGTTAAGTGTCCCCTCTACCGGCCATGGTTGGTCTATGTCAGGCCATCGCTTATAAAATTTTTCTGATATTCTTGCAATGCCTTTTATTAGAGGATTATTTTTCTTAACTATATCAACAGGAGTAACCCCTTTTGAAACATTAGTGCCCATTTTTGGCATAATAATGACTAAATATGCTCCCAACTTACACTTATTAATTATTTCTCTCCCTTTTTTCTTCTGTTTATATGTCTCTATATTACCACAATCAATAAAAATTAATCCCCAATTGAATTTGCCAACTTCAGAGAAATCAAACCTTAATATGCAATACAATTCACACCACTAAATCCCCTTTATTAAGTGATATAACTACTAAGTGCACCATAAACTTAAAGTTATTAAACATTCAATAACTACCTTGTAATTAAAGAATATACAAACTTATATAAGACTCAACAAGCACTTCTAAATATGATTACCAATAAATATTTGCAACCCCATACACTTATAGCAAAGCTTAGATCAGAAATCCCTTTTCAAATAATAATTTTTCTTCATAAACCACGTTGTTGATTCTTTATAATCAAATTGTTACCTTAAAAATGAACAACTTGTTGCCAAGCTTTCTTTGAAGAAGTCTATGTCATGTACTATAGCACCTCTAATGAACTAAATGCAAATAGATAAACAAATCAATGAATTTCCAATCATTACTTTTTAATAATGAGACCTATTAATGATTTAATCTAAATGTATCAATGCAGGTGTTTGTGAAAGAAGTTTGTGGATAAAATGACTAGCCTTAGCAGTGCAGTCTGCTCTGCTCTGGGCAGATTTGACCCCCCTTTTCTCCTCCTGGTCCTCTTTTCACCGTCTCCTTTAAAATTTGAGAACTCACACACACACACCCCACAGGATAAAAAGACAAATAGAAATTTAATACATTCAGCTTACTTCTTAGTAATTAAACATTCAATATGCTTATTTGTATTTTATTTACCAACATTTAGTTCATTCATAACATTTTTACCCTTCATTCAATATTGTAAACACCTCCAACAACTCTTCATTGGCTTGAAGCCCAAGCGACCTTAATCTCAACCCCCCTAAAAAGGGTCTAAAGTGATTGATGGCAATAAGTTCATCCTTAATGCAGCTTCCTTTAACATCTGGTTCGGCTTAACCAGTTTAGCATAAACATGTCACATACTATTCTATGACCACATGATAGTACATTTCCAACCCTGCATCTTGGTTCCTAAGATGTATATATTAAGATAAGATTAATGTACTATGTTGTACTCTTCACATATAAACATCGCAGTGGTATGTTTAAACCCCAGAAAGCACCAATGTGAAACACTCAGAGTTTTCCAATATTCACACATTTGCAGTATTTTTCATTTATCAGTTGGCAGCTAAAAATTATTATTATTATATAAAGTAACAGTACCTCATAGAGATCTCAACACCATAGACTATAAAATTCACCCCCTTTTTCTGAGCAACTGAAATAACACCATTCCAACACACTTTATTAATTCAATTCTGATTTCCATCTTGTAGCAGCTCTCTCCATATAAGGCCATTCCTCAGTTCCACTGGCCTAAAACAATTACCCCATTCAATGTATCTCAATTTCATCAAACTATTGCATTCAAAGAGAACACAACCAAATTACTGCTCCACCAATTCACTCTCACACACTATGTTAAATTAATCCTCTATTCCCTTTTATTTTAGATCATAAGCACAACACAAGCACCACACCCATAAAAAAAAATTCAGTTCAAATGCACCCATTCTCAGGAGCTCCAAACCCCTGCACAGCACTATACATCAATATTTTCTAATTTGCCCAATAACTATTAGTTTCTATTTAAATCAAATCAACGTGGCTTTTATCAGTACGTCACAAATCAAAGTCCTGCCATTTTTCTCTTTTTCAAGAGTGAATTCTAGGCCTTACACACTTGCAGAAAGAGACCCCTCCGCAAAGCATAAGATCTCAAAAATTCAACAAAATGAGAGGAACCAGACCCATGAACACTTTTTTCTCCCAATAAAAGCCATCATATGGAGATTTCAAAATTTTTCTCCTTTTTCTTCTATAACAATTTTCCCTTTAGTTCCCATGATTAAACCTTACAGTTTCCCCAATGTACCCTATTAATTACTCAGCTTTACACCTTGCTCTCCTTTTTCCTATTCTCAACATCTAAAAACGTCTTTCTGGAGCTCATTGTCTATATTTTCTTAATGTATAGTCTCCAAGAAAGCTCATAAAATCGTCTCTCTGGAGTTCATTTTCTACTGTTTTCTTTAATTTACTGTCTCCCAGAAAGCTCATTTATTTTTACTTTATATATTTTTACTTTAAAAACGTCTTCCGTTCAGGCTCATTGTCATAAATAAACAAACCCCTCATTTTATTGAGGTTCATATTCATTTAAATAACTGTCCTTGAACGAAGCTCATAATTTTTACCATTACAAATTTCTTTCCCTATTAATTTCTAAATCTCTTATTCTTTATCACATTCCCTTTTTAACTCTCTCTCTCTCTGACACTCTCTGGCAGAGGTGTCCTTTCCCCCTTTCTCTGAACACACACTCAAAAGCAACCACAGAAGGGAGGGGGTTGATCACTCCCCCTTTTTCTCCCAAAAAAAAAAAAAATTCTTTCAGCTGACACACACACACATAGTTACAGACTAAGGGACAACGTTGAAAAGGGAAAAGGGAGGGGGTGAGGCACACACACTCAGCTGACACACACACATGCACAGCAAGACACTCCTTTTTTCTTAACTCACTAGGCACACACACATACTCCAACATCCTCCAAACAGCGCTTACACACACTCATCATTTTCAACACAATTTCTCATAGTCGACCCATTCACACATTAACAGCATGCTTTTTATTGCCGCCCTTACCTTATTTCCTTATTTCTTATTCCTTATTTTTAATTTATGCTACCTTATGAGGTGTAATAATTCAAAAAGAGGCAGCATCAATACAGTGTTCGTCAACAGTGTTTCGAGTGGGCACCCCTAATTAAATCTCTGCATCACACCTCCAGTTTCTCATCAAACTGACCCAAAAATCACCTAGTGAATTTTTCAGGATTTGCGGCCGGGCTATCCCGCCTCCACGAGGGCTTATTCAAATCAGCGGCTTCCTTTCATTATTTAACTCTCTTTTCCTCTATTTTCCATATATTTCTCTTCGTTATCCTTAAAACCTTAAATTCCATTTAACCTTAAATAAATTTTAACCAAATGCCACTGGGCCCAGGGCTTCTCACTATTTCAATACAATCCAATTCCAAAAAACTCAAAGCTTACTTTCACGCAATGACTGTGATTCATGTCTTACAGTTTCAAGCAAAAATAGGGCCCTGTTTACCCAAACGTGCATGTCATCATCAGCTCACCTTATCGTTACTAATTAAGCTATTCTACACTTATACTTCCTTTCCTTTTTAACCTTTTTTCTTCTATTCCTTTTTATTTTCTTCATTTCTCTATTACAATGACTATAGTTAAAAATTTAGAACGGAGAATCTTTATCCAACACCATTTCCAACACAACACTGCATACACTAATGAGTCTATCTCGGTGCAACTCTTTCTGCATCAGACAGCCCAAACACCCAACCAGCGCTCAAATTTGTGAAAATCTCACCTTCTATTTGCCGGCTTTTAAGCGGTAGTTCGGATGCAGGGGTCATCTGAAGCAGATAGGTCACAGCTCAAATCCCATCCTCGTCGCCATCTTTGTTGTTAACTTTTGCTGTGTTGTGAAGACAGGTGATTTGAAAAATCCATTTGAAAATACTGAAGGATTTCAACTTTTTATCTTAATTCCACCACATTTCAAAGTAAAATATCTTTTTACTCCACTAAATTATGAAAATCTGACATTCCTTTTGGTTTATGAGTGAATAAAACCATAATGTGTCTGAACAAATCTCCCTGCTCCGCACAGATCTCCGCACAACACACAATGACACCTTTGCTAGGAGACGAACAAACACATTTGCTGCGCTAAAACAAGTGACAATGCTTCTCTGCCTGAAACCAATAATACCAAAGGCAGACATTTTTTATTACGTTGTGCGATCAGTGTCATCAGTAACTAATATTCATTCATATACATGGTTTACGGATCCGAATATGTCATGAATCACTCAGAGAGTGTGAGAGTCAGTTTTAGATTTATCTCAGCATTGCAGAAATAGCCCAAACTGCAAGTATGTTAACAAAACACAAAGTTTAAAGGAACACTGAAATTTTTTTACCCTAATGTTTGGGCATGAATGTTTATCTATTTTGTGTCTCTATCCTGCTATGTTCTGTTGTTAACTTTTGCTGTGTTGTGAAGACAGGTGATGGAAAAGAATCTCCGCAGACACGGTTAAAAGTGTAAATACATCTTTATTTACCAAAACAGTGTCTTACGGGTTCTTAAGGATCCCGTGAGAGAGTGTTCAATTGCGAGCTCGGGTCATCTCTCCATTTCTGAGGTCTCTCTCCCACATCTCGCTAGGACCCAATTTATATAGGTCTTTTTCTTTCCAAATAAGGCAAACATAAAGAATAGTTTACATTAGCATGTTCTAAAGGGAGGGTGTAAAATTGATAGTTTCCTGCCTCTGACAGCTCATCCTAAACATCCCTCTCTGTAGCGCACATACATAGAGCATTTGGCTGAACACACTGAACATATCTTAATACTGTCTTATGAGGCTGTCTGATAAATATACCTCAGTTCCTTTATATTGTGTCTCTGTCCTGTCTTGTATTCTAGGATCCAGTCCTGGGTCCCTGATTGCTCATGCCGGATGTCTGAATTTGTGTCCGTGGTTTGGCTTTACACTTCCATTATAAAAGAGATGTTTACATCACATACAGGAGGACGATTTCCTCATTAGACTGTTTTTTTTTTTGTTCTGTTGTGCTCTGTTTGTGCTTGACTTGCTAATTGTTATTTGTGATCTTTGCAATCTGTTTATTGTATATATTTTTGTAAATTAGTATCAGTTGTAAGGAGTGGCTGCCTATTTTGTTTGGAGAACTGGGGTTTTGTCTCTGTTTATCTTAGCAAGGGAGTAAGGTTAGCACTGTGTCTTTGTTTTTGTCTTCTTGCACAGGTTAGTTAGTGTACATAAAGTAGTTAGTGTGGGGTTTGTTTTTTGTTTTGGCCTGTGTCACTCCTCAAGTCATTTTCTGGTTCACAAATTGTAAAAATACCAACAATATATTTTCACAAAAACTATTGTAGCAGTTGTAATATCATTTTTGCCAATATCACACTGACAGTTAATATTGTCCTCATTTTATTTTGTGTTGCGGTCTGACCTAGACCAGGTTGTAACACTAAAATTACAGCTTCAAAATCATTGTGATACTTCACTGACCAGTAATAGCAAGAATAGAGCCTGTGTCATTGCTACTCTCAGAAACTACAGAAACTGCATGTAAAATTTGGAGGAGGGTAGTGGGAACCCCAAGAGCAGAGAAAAACTTACCTAGTGTTCCTGAAAACTGTTCTGGTGCAGAGAAATATTATACTTCTGCGTCTGCGTCATTTTGCAATTACACCACCAAATCACTAGGGCTTAATTTCAAACATCTTCTTCAACATTAAGTAGTACACAGTAGTCATTTTAATTTTATGAATCTTTAAAGTGAATTATTTAGGGAGTGAGGTGCAGAGGAGTTAATATTTATGGACATCTTGACCAGAGCACCTACATTTCTGGAGAGGTGCGAATTCAGGCCGCAATGCATAGGTTCAACACAGAAGCATAAATTGAGCTTAATCCTCAGGAGCCAGCGAACTCTGTTGGTTTGGAAGAGCAGTGCCTTGGGTGTATGTAATAGTTGATATAACAACTCTCAGCCTGTTATTCCTCATTACAACATGTAAACAACACTGAATTGACAGTTCTTCACTTGACACTTGGCACTGAGCATGTTGACTTTAAGTGTATGTGCAGGTGCTTGGAGCATACAATTAAATTTTATCTGTGTCCTGAAAGAGGGTACTGTAATATAGCTGCTACCACTAAGTATATTATAGTAGTGTCTACAAAATGTGGACATGAAGTGCACAAAAAGGGATGGTATAAAGCAGCAACAGTGTATTTTTCTTGTTCACTACAGGTTTCAGAAGCATTGGTTTCTGAACCTCCCATTTATTTCTGTCATAGAAATATCAATCAATCAATCAATCAAATATTATTTATATAGCGCTTTTCACATCAAAAGTCATCACAAAGCAGTTTTACAGAGATCCGGGTCCAAGCCTCCTATGAGCAAGCCAGGCAACAGTGGCAAGGAAAAACTCCCTCAGCACACGAGAAAGAAACCTTGGAAGGAACCAAGACTCATACGGGGAACCCATCCTCCTCGGGTCGACACCGGAGACACAACAGAGAACAGAACAGTGAAGTGAACTGATGACAGATGAATGGGATATAGTAATGTAAATGTAGAATATTAGTGATATATGAGTCTGAGGAAGGAGGAGGTGGTCAGTGATTCTGTGTGAGATAAAATAGGTGCAGAGTTAATTTGAGATAAAACAGCATGGCCAAGCATGATATTGTAGATGAGACAAGGCCAGGATCTTGTACAGAATACACAGGGTCAGGGGCTGGATCAGGACAACACCTGGAGAGCAGCAGCACATATCAAAGCATTGGAGAGACAGGAGAAAGAAAACCAGACAAAGGGAAAAAATAAAAATAACGAGCTTAGTAGGTTCATGGTAAAGAACAGGCAAAATTGTCCTGTGAAAAAAGCTTCCACGGGTCAGGAAAGAGAAACTAGCAACGTGTTGGCAGTTAACAGAAAGCTAACTAAAAAGCTGTAGCTATGGTAGTATGACAGGGTTAATACAGAACAGTGATATGAAAACCAGCTCTAACACCAATAGAGAAGGAGTAAACTGAAAGTGAGTGATTAACCAAAAGCTTGTTTGAAAAGGTAGGTTTTTAATCTAGATTTAAAGACTGAGATTGTGTCTGAGCCCCTGAACAGTAACCAGAAAGCTATTCCAAAATTGAGGAGCTTTGTGAGAAAATGCTTCCTCCTGGAGTGTTTTACTTAATACGAAGAACTAAGAGTAGATGGGCATCCTGTGAACAAAGTGTACATGACGGGCGATAAGATATGAGAAGTTCAGTAAATACTGCGGGCCTAAACCATTTAGAGATTTATAAGCAAAGAGGAGAATTTTGTAGTCAATGTGATATTTTATGGGTAGCCAGTGTAGGGACAAGGGAACTGGGGTTATATGGTCACATTTTCTAGCTCTAGTGAGCACCCTGGCTGCTGCATTTTGAACTAACTGAAACTTGTGTAACGCTTGTAACGCTAGAATCTTGGCAATGTTGCATAGGTGGAAGAAGGTGGTTTTGACTGTATTGGATATGTGGATATTAAATGTGAGTCGAATCTAAAGCTACCCCTAAGTTTTTAATAATGGTACTGTGTTTTACTGTTGAATTATCAAGACTAATAGCAGCATTTCTGAGTGAGTATCTGTACCTAGTAACAAGACCTCAGTTTTATCAGAATTTAACATTTAATTTCTGTTATTTTACATAGACAAGCAACATCATTCGGTTTGGCTGATATATACAGTTGTGTGTCATCAGCGTAACAGCGGAATTGAATACTATGCTTACGGATTAGTCTACCCAGTGGCAGCATGTAGAGTGTGAATAATACAGGGCCAAGCACTGAACCTTTTGGAACACCATATTTAACTAAAGTATGATTTGAGGATTTATTATTCAGATAAACAAATTGATAAAAGTCAGACAAATAGGATCTGAACCAAGAGAGGGTAGATCCTTTTATTCCTACCAGCTTTTCCAGCCTATCAAGAAGCATCTCATGATCTGTGGTATCAAATGCTGCACTAAGGTCAAGTAGCACCAGAATAGAGATATAGCCCTTATCAAGTGAAAGGAGTAAGTCATTAGTTACTCTTGTTAGAGCTGTTTCTGTGCTGTGATTTGGTCTAAATCCAGACTGAAAAATGTCATGAATGTCATTGTTTTGTAGGTAAGTGCATAACTGCTGTGACACGATTTTTTCTAGAATCTTAGCAATAAAGGGAGGTTTGATATTGGCCTGTAGTTTGCGAGCTCAAGAGAGTCAAGACTGGGTATTTTAATAATTGGTTTGATTACCTCTAGTTTCAGAGGTTTAGATACATATCCAATGTTGAGGGATGAGTTTATTATTGTGAGCAATGGTCTAATGACTTTAGGTAAGATTTGTTTACATAATTGTGTTGGTATAGGATCCAGTAAGCATGAAGATTATTTAGAAGAGCTAATTAAACTAAGCAAGTCATTTTCATTGACAGATTTGAAGTAGTCTAAGTGCACCTCAGAGCTGGCGGGTGCTTCATCTACAAGAGCCGATGCGACTTTGGACTGATTTTGGATTTTAAGTCGAATGCAATCAATTTTATCATTAAAAAAACCTCATAAAGTCCGAAAAATCAGAGGGGACAATGGAGTTGATTTCCTTTTTGTTGCCATTTAGATTTGATACTGTGCTACAAAGGTATTTAGGGTTGTCTTTGTTGTTTTCTATAAGAGAAGAGATGTACTGTGATTTGGCTTCAGATAAGGCATGTTTGTAGTTGGTGAGGCTGTGCTACCATGAAATTTGGAATCATTCTAGTTTTGTGTGTCTCCATTTACGTTCATGGTTATGAGCAGCCAGTTTTAAGGCATTTGTGCTGTCACTGTACCATGGAGCTAGCCTTTTTTGTCTAAATTGTTTGGTCTTAACTGGTGCAACACTATCTAGGTTTGTATACAGTAAAGTTTGTAGGCTGTTTCTAATGAGCATGAGGTCATTAGGGTAAGTTGGAGAAGAAATGGTGGTAAGGTCTGGAAGGTTATTGATAAAATCACTAACCGCTTAGGTTGTTATAGTGTGCTTTCTAATATAGCGTGGCTGTGGACAGATATCAAAGTTTAAAGCAATTTCATATATGTGATCAGAGATGGTCTCATGTAGCGAGAGATTGGATAGATTCTTTATCTCAATGCCACATGTGAACACAAAGAAATTCACAAAGAAATGCTGTATAAGGGCCTGGAGGACGATACATTGTGATGAGCATAAAAGAGTGCTGCCTTTTTGATGCAGTAACTCTAAGAATAAGCACTTCAAAGGATTTGGTGTTATAACCAGAATTTTTTGTTGTGTCTATGGTAGGGGCATAAACTGTGGTTACACCACCACCACGACCAGATGTTCATGGGCAACTGTAATAGCTGAAGCCAGGGGGAGTGGACTCATTCAGGGCAATGTATCCATTGGGTTTAGTCCATGTTTCGCCGAGACATAATGCATAAAGTTTGTCATCAGTAATAATATCACTGACAATGAGTGCTTTAGATGCTAGTGATCATATATTTAAAAGCCCTACTTTAATGCTGGAAGTACTGAAATCTAGCATTTGCTGCAGTGCCTTGGTGTTAATTCTAATTAGGCTGTTAAAACAAATTTTTGGGCATCTGTGATAACAAGGTTTGCAGAGAACAATCACACTCTTAATGCTGAAGAATTTATTTGTGTTAATCAGAGTGGGTGATATGGACATGCTACTCATCATACTAACAGCAGAGAGATGGTCAGGTGGAACATTAGGAACTTTAATATTACTTACCTGCTCGCTATCCAGTCCAACTTCCTGACTGATGTGACTGGGAAGGACCAGTCTGTCCTGGCACAGAACCACCTCAATGTTCAAAGAGAGAACTACAGATCCAACAATACAGGGCAAGATGCTCACGAAAGCACTCCCATATCAAGCTTAGACCTGGAATTCTTTTTATGGGCACAATGCCACAGAATGATAACATGACAAAATTCAGTGTTCTGTTGTCTTTTGACTGCACATTTTGTTATTCTTGCTAATCATAATAATAGTAATTCAACATACTTTAATGAATTTTTTGTCATTTTTCAAAGTTGGTCATGCCTTTGTTTATATATTAGCAGATAAAATGCTTCTCAAGAGTCAGCATGTGTGTACACGTTCTTATGATCCAGCTTAGAATAGTCAGAGAATCTCTCAGATTCTTGAACCCACAACCCCAGGACCCTGGAATTATCTGTGAAAGCTACACTACCTGTTGGGTTATTGTGCTGCCCATTTCAGTTGCAGACATTTAAAAATTCTTCTTCTTAGTTCTGATCATTGACTAATCTCCATCTCTGTGATATGGCAAAATTTGATTGATTATACCTACCTATGTAGAATCACTAGATCCTATCTCAGTCAGTTATATCTACCTTATAGGCTCACACTACACATAAACACTATAGTCTGCAAATGACTGTTCACAATTTATTCATTTTTAAGCAGATATAACTGTGAAAGGAATTAAACTCCAGGTGTTTGTATCTATCCTTCAGTAGGAGAAAGCAATTTAGAATACTCCAAATATACCTTTTTATTTGTTTTGCTCTTTATTTTTTCTATTGAATTCCATTTATTCATTTTAAAAAAAGCAAAAGAAACAAAGTTAAGGTAAAATATTCTATTTCAAATAAGGTGAAAAATCATAAATTTATAGAAATATTAACACAATTAAATGTGTTGAAGCAAAAAACCTTACATTACAGATTTTCTTTTTTACTTTTATGATTAATGCAGCCAGGAGTGCCAACTCCACCTTTACTAAAGCGTTGGGTCTAAAAGTTCTCCAGAGAAACACTTATTTTACAGATATGTCCATCAATTATTACAATTGAACATTCATAATTAAGTGATGGGGCTAAAAGCTGTGGTGGACATCCATTAAAAACATAAAACTGAAAACTGCCTTTTGCTCCGAGTATTTAATTAAGCTTAAAATCAAGAACCCAACAGAAATTGTCGACTCTCAGACCATACACTCACATACATGACATAGTGGGGGAATTTTTCCACATACCATAGGCATATAATAAAATGTATGTACATCAACAAACAAATTAAAACAACATGCAAAGATACATCTAGAAAAACATCAAATTTAAGGCTTTGCACAGGAACCCATTTTAAATGATTTTATAGACATTTAAATTTTAAATTACTGCAGAGAAACATCTTTGACAACCGAGCACACGCTCCAGTTCAGTTGTTATATGTGAAGCACACATGAAATATCTATGGTTTGTCCTAGAGGTTCTGGTGAGCTTGAAGGCCATGAGACATGGGGAGAACACACCAAACTCCTCACAGACAGTCACCCAGAACAGGACTCGAATCTATGACACTACGTGTTGCGCCCTCATGCCGCCCATGATGGGACTAAAGAAAGTGTAACTCTACATAAAAAAAAAATAAGACAATAAACAGTGTAGTTTAAAGTGAAAAAATATAATGAAACAAGTATTATCCTTAATTTGAAAGAACATGAAACAATGAAACTAGGAACAAACTAAAACAAAATTAAATTACTTGAGAGACGAAGCCAACATGCATAAGAACAGTGAACAGAGAAAACCCGTCAGAGATGCAGTTGCAGAAACTGTCCTTTTTAGCATTTAGCTGCACATTCAGGGTCTGAAATCATTCTCCATTACTAACATTACATGTAAACCATACTGAGCACAAAATGTTGCACAGAATTAAGCCATGCAGCTGTGGTTCAATATGGATATTTTAGAAGTATAATGCAATGACAAAAAAAATACTTTTGTTATCTTATATTATAATGCATTGTTTGGCTTGTTAAAACCTCAGTACTTATGGTTACCTACAAAGGGAACATAGACATTTGAGATAGTTGCAGCTTGACCAAGCACACAGAGCTAGATAAAGATTCTTTTGCGCAGAAGCAAATATATCTGGAGTAGTTTATTCATCAGATTAGCGGTGTGGGTAGTTTACTCTGCAGGTTAGAGATATTGTAGGATGAGTTGAGGTTGATCCTATCTGTGCAGTGAGTGCAGTGCAGTACAGTTTGTTACTGTGACGTAGCAACAAGCTACTTGTTGAGGAACAATAATATGGCAGAAGGATCTACCGATTTAATAAACATATTTGACACCACATTCACAGCTCAGTTTATTTATTTTATATTTATTACCCAAACTGTTGTATAAAAGTAATGGTGTGTCATTATGAAACAACAGCATGATAACATAGTACCTGTTGTGTTCTGTTGCTTAAATATACAACACATTCTTAATTAACCTGAAAAAAATATCACCATAAAAAGCAAATGTATGCTTACAAATATTTCTATATAAGGGCAGCACAGTGACGCAACAGGTAGTGTTGTTGTGGGTTCAAGTCCGCTTCGAGTGACTATCTGTGATGAGTTCAGTGTGTTCTCCCCATGTCCGGGTGGGTCTCCTCTGGGTGCTCCAGTTTCCTCTCACGGTTGAAAAACACACATTGGTAGATGGATTGGCTACTCAAAAGTGTCCATAAATGTGAGTGTTTTAGTGAATCTTAGCGTGTCGCCCTGTGAAGGATTGGCACCACCTCCAGGATGTGTTCCCACCTTGTTGCTATTTTGGTCCTATTATGATCCACTAAAGTCTGATCTGTGTAGTGCTCAATAAATTTCACAATGAATTTTGCCACCCTGAGGGCAAAGCTACTACCAGGTTTTGTTTGCTACAAACATTTTCTGCTCTCCTGTGGTTAAGCTCACCAGAATACACTTTAAAATCAAACTCTCTGGGCTCTAAAATTTAAGGATAACCCTAACTTTTTTTTTGTTTAGCTGGTTTTGCACTTAGGCAGTTATTTGAATTGCACACATTGTGTGAAAATTGAAATCTACCAATAAACACTGTATTCCCCTGGGTTTTCAAGTGAGTAGTATATATCCTACACCTTCTGTCAAACATCTCTGTGAATGATTTATGACCCCTTGATTTATGACCCCTGATTTATGACCTAGGTGACAGGTCAGTACAGGATGTCCTTATATGGGCTTCCCCTCACACCTACACCCACCCTAACACCATCACACCCCCCAACATGTGGGGTGGGTTGTGCTTGCATGTGGTATTTAAATTGACCCTGGTGGATTTCTATGGTTAAACGCTTTTTAAAATGTCTACAGCATGTGTAAATCAGTCTCTTTTAAGAGAATCTACAGTTACACCAAATATTAGTTCTGAAACCAACTTTGCTTTTGCGCCAAGGAAGAAACAGCGTGGTAAAGCATTTGGTAGCAGCCCTCGCGAATATTTTAGGGGTGTTAAAATTAACCTGTTTGATTCTCGGGCTTATGACGTTTGTGGGATGGTCAAAAGTGGATCAACGCCTTCCAGTGATGTCTGTTAAAAGAAACATAAGCCGACACTGAAACCACACGAAGTCAAGACACGAACAACACGCAAGCCATCATGTTTGAGGACATTCTTCCAGCAGACCATCCCGACACCCATGGACCTATGTGGTGTGGAAATTATCGACTGTCGGACATTGAATATACGCCGATTGACACGGGTCGTGGGTTTGTAAACTACAGCTATGGTGAATCGACGGCGGTTGCCAAAGCGGTATCAGACAACAGTTTGTTGGGTCAATATGGTGGTGATCTCAGTTGTGTGGACATTGCGAACCCGCATGTTTTTCGACAAGACCCAGTGGATGGTTTGGCAACGTTGATGGCTAGACAACTGACAATCGCTGAAGCTCCTGAAAACAATGCTATATCTGCTCCGATTGATGTGATGGACGGGCAAGTAAGCTCTACGGCGCTAAAACTGATAAAGTCCACTGTCGTTGTAATCCTACAACACATCATAAACAACAAGCTGAAGGAAACATGTCTTGGTTGTGAAGTGGATCACCCTAGTCAACTTCGACATTCGTGTCTGTTTGAACCTGATATCTTCTTTTTTGAAAAATACTATAAAGATATAACAAGGACATTGTTCACGCCCGCCTTAAAACACACCATAGCTGGGCTTCTAAAGTGTTTTGGAATAGAACTACCCCTTCTAAAAATTCAAGGATGTGTTGAAACAGTCGTCTGTGAAGTGCGAGCCATACATTGTGGAAAAGCTGCAGGAACTAAGAGAAAGCCTGATTGATCAAACGTCTGAACTGTTTGTCAGCGACGCCGTTGACTGTTGGGAAGGTGATTCAAAGACTTGCAGAGCTGTTTAAGTGAAAATGGGGATAGTTTGCAGACACCAAAGTCTGTCAAAGCGTGTGCTGAAACACCGTGTGAACTGCGAATTGACACGTTTGTTGTATAAATGTATTGACGATAGTGTGGATGATTTTACACTCATTAATAGCGTGCATGATGTCAATGTTAAACGTTTACAAAATTTCAAGTATCAAATGAATATTGTTAAATTAACATCGCATGATTGGTGTCATTTGACACAGTTATGTATAGATTCTGACGAATCAACCCTTGTGACTATTAGTAAATTACTGTCTCTCATGCCTAAGAGTGAAAATGCGGTAAAAATTGGTTATGTGCTTTGTCTATGTACATATATAATAGACATTTGTGTGATAAAACTTTCAACACAGAAACCAATTGATGTTTGTAAAGTGATTGAAACATTTGTTGAATATCTAGTTGAGAAAAATGTAGATGTGTGTGCAAACTTTTTAGATTTCATCGATGCATTGTGAATAAAACAGTCAAACAAACAAATCTGGGGTCATTATTTTCAACAATATCATCTATCGACACATCAAATCTTATGAGAACGGTATATTACACGACGTCTAATTCTGGTTCATTAGGCGGTAAAAATCGTTTGAAACGGGGTGTTTTAGAGAATACAGGATTGTGTCTGTCTGATCAACAGGTTTCAGACTGGTTAGCTGGAGAGGATGCATACACACTCCACAAACCCTTACGACATAATTACAAAAGAAACCGGGTTATAGTATATGGCATTGACACTCAATTCCAAGCTGATCTTGTTGATATGAGTGCGTATTCTAGGGAAAATGACAGATATAAATATATGTTGACATGTATTGACGTGTTCAGCAAATATGCGTGGGCTCGACTGTTAAAAAATAAGTCGGGTATAGAAGTCTCAAAGGCTTTTGCGAACATAGTAGAAGAAGGCAGAGTTCCTCAAAAGTTACAGACTGACAGGGGTAAAGAGTTTTTCAACAAACATTTTCAAAATTTAGTATCAAAAAACAAAATCAAACATTTTGCTACAGGTAGTGAGCTAAAAGCCAGTGTCATAGAGCGGTTTAATAGAACGCTAAAAAGTCGTATGTGGCGTTGTCTAACAGCTGTAAACTCCAAAAGGTACATTGATGTTTTACAAGATATTATGAGCGGTTACAACAATAGTTACCACCGTAGTATCAAAACCAAGCCAGCTGATGTGACGAAAGAAAACGAATCTAGCGTGCTTAAAACGCTGTATGGTGTGAGAAACAAATTAGCCAAGAAAACCATATTTAAGTACAAGATTGGTGATGCTGTGCGTATTTCTAAAGTCAGGGGTCCGTTTACAAAGGGATATGAGGAAAACTATACACAGGAGTTTTTCACTATATCAGACTGTATCCGATGACAACCACCCGTTTATAAATTGAAAGATTATGACGGTGACATTATACACGGGCATTTCTATGAAGAAGAGTTGCAAAAAATCCGCATGGCTACCGAAAAAAGCATTCAAAGTTGAAAATATTTTGGATAAAAAAAAACAGGGTAAAAAAAACAATGGTTTTAGTGAAATGGTTAGGTTGGCCGTCAAAATTTAACAGCCGGGTTCCTGAAAATGATGTTGTGGACATACAAAGGCCTTAAAAGGTGTTGTACTTTGTGAACTAGTTCATTTACATCAAAGGACAACTATGGGGGACAATGGTTTTTGCGTCACACTGCCGAGCAATTCGTCTATGTCGGTGTACCCCGATAATCAAATTTCTAATTATAGAACAAAACTAGCGAAACCAATCGATCTAAAAGGTGACTGGGAAGTAGGAGTGATAGAGTTTCAATACCCACGAACGTGGACAACCTTTTGTGAGCTAGATGCCACATTTAGTGTAATTGATAAAAAATCGGGCAAAACAACACAAATAACTCTACCTACAGGATATTATAACCATATACCGGCATTAGTTGCTGAGATTAATATCCATCTAGCAGATCATTCAATAGGTCTTGTTTATGACCAAATAAGTCACAGGTTGTTTATTAAGACGTTATCTGATATCGGTTTGATATTTAATGGTAAACTAGCCATCATCTTGGGTTTTAAACCGGGTGTGATACTAGAGTGTGTAGTTAAAACAAATGACCCAGAAAGAGTACGCGCCACACCCTGTCGACATCTATGGTGGTTTCTACTCAATGTTTGTTTACACAGACATTGTTGATTACCAATTAATTGGAGACAGTTTTGTACCCCTGTTAAGATGTGTACATATATCAGGGAACAACCATGATATTGTCACAGTTAGATACAGTAAGCCACACTACGTGTCGACAACAAAATCACAGATAAATGATATCGCTATAGAAGTGAAAACCGATCAGAATCAGCACGTAAATGTTTCTTATGGGAAAGTGGTTGTAAAGCTACACTTTAGGCCTGTAAAACAAGGAATTAGGTTTTGAAATGGAAACTTTCAAAAGACGGTCCATGGATCCTGAACGTTACGTTTCTTACTATCAAAGTCAGGCCGGGGGCCACATGCCCAGCTATACAGGTAGCCCAACAATGTATGGTGCGGGATTTGGTGGGATTTTTAGAAATTTATTCAGAATGGCTATACCGTTGTTCAAGAGGTGTTTTAATATAGCCAAACCACATCTAAAAACAGCTGCTAAAAACATTGTAAGCGATGTTGTTAGTAACGGTCTGACGCGTATGATGGCAGACAATCAAGATGGGTCGGGCATGTTGGTGATGGCTCGAAAATCTGTGAAACGACCCCCTGGTAAGAGGCGTGGCCGTCCTGCTAAGAAAACCACGCTTGAGATGAAAAAACACATAGTGTCAAAAAGAAGGAGTAAGGGGAAGCAGACAACAACCTTGACCTGTAGGAAACCTGTTAAAACCATATTCTGATCATGGCTCTACTTCATCGCATGTCTGAGGACATGTCTGAGGACTGGAAAGCTGTCGAATAAAAACACTGATTTTCAAAAAGATTTTCAACTCTGGTTCGTTTATTTACAAATATACATGTAACAATAATAAAACAACAAATGACAGTTTTTCAAACAATGTGAAAAATATTCAAAACAATCAAGTAAACAACACAATCACACATCAGATAAAATAAAAATAAAATATATAATAATTAGAAGTTTAACCAAACACTTCTGTCTAAAACGGGGGAGAGAAATCTGGGGGGTTCAACACTCTTAACAGGCGATTGCAAAGTGTCTTTCACTGGTGTAGCAAAATCAGCAGACTTTTTATTTTTTAACAAATTCATTTTTTGTCTGACAAACTTATCTGGTATGGTAGAAAGAGGGATGTTTAAAACAGCAAAAGCCTCTAGAAACTCGCTCCACCCCCGAGGTCTACGATCATCGCTAACACGGTGTGCGGCGGTGATGCTTTTCACCAAGTCCAGAATATGTGACCCTGGGATCATACGTCCATTTAAGACAAATTCTCCTAATTCATTCCAGGAAGACACATCTTTTGATTTAGACATTGTATCTAAAACATACTGAACATTCTGTCTGCTTCGCGAAGATACATTTCTAAGAACATCATCGGTTATGGAATGTTTGTTACCTGTCTGATCGACAACATTTATTTCCTTATTAACAGTATCTGCAGTGAAACACCAACCTTTTTATCTGCGATAAATTTAATTTCAGACTTCTTCTTCTTTAACTCTCGATATTGTGTTGATGTGAGAGGTACGGTGCCGTTAAGAACATTAAGGGCAACCTCACACAGATTTAAGATAAGTTCATTAGACGCCGTTTGTAAAATAACACGTCTCTGTGCTAGTGTGGCTTTAAATAAAAGTTTAAGAAGCGGTAGGTTTCTATATAGTCTGTCCGACATACTGATCTATCTGCGTATTTTCAGAATGTAAACAACAGGCGTGTTTGAAAGCAGATCTGTTCTGAGACGAAAATTTTCAGGAGTCTTTGCTTTATAATCAGTGAAAAGGTGCCCGAACGGCTTGCTATCAGCGTTTTGAAAACATTCCATGAAAAATTTGGTGTTGCCGGGGTACATCTGTCTACCTAATACACAAACCTGATTGTTGTCTCTAGGATTTTTAAATAATATGAGATAGTTTGTGTTCAAATTAATTGTCCTACTAGACTTTCCTTGAAAAAACAAATTTTGCATTAAGTAAATGGTGCTTAAATTTCTGTGATGTACATACTGTGTAAACACCTTTTCCACTTCAGCATTATTGCTGGCGTCTTTCATAACATCATCAATTATTAACAAATTATTTCTGTTAAGCGGTAAAAGTGTGTCGTCACATAGCGACGTTGGTATCCCTTGAACAAAAATAATATTTCTTATCTTTAGCATTTCATCATAAAGGGGTTGCCAGCAGTCATAAATGTATACTATGTTTTCTATTATATTTGAAATCATCTAATCAGAACGCTCAATCAACTGTTTTACAAAAAAAGTTTTTCCGGAATTTGATGTTCCGCTTATTACACACGAAAATGGGTGTTGTAATCTAAAATCAAACCCGTCAACATCTATCACACCTTGACCGTCTTTAGTACCCATAAGGAAGTCACATAATTATCAACAAGGTCAATAAGTGTGTCGAGTCTAATAACTTTTGAGTTTTCAGAATTTAGCGTAATGCCCTTTGCTTTCATGCATGTTTTACCGCCAGCTGTAAGATAACCGTACGTCTTAGGACCTCCCGAGCAGAACTCTGTAATGTAATCACCACCACCAATCTCGTCTGTCAAATCGCCTAAATAAGGCCCCAGAGGGGGTTCCCAATCACCTTCACGAGAAACAAAAAATAACACTGTCAATGTCGCTATACAACAATCTGTCTCCCAATTTATCCATTAGATTATACAATTCTAAACGAGCGTGCGCTGTTGTAAATGCGCCGAGGAATACATTAATATCACGTGTTAGACAGCTGTCTCCAGCCGATTAGCACCACTGAATCAATGCTGCGGTGTCGGACACAAATGAAAAGTGTTTTTCATTTGTGTCCGACGCGCCTTGTTAAGGCATATCTTGTCAGGATTCAGTTGGATATTTTCCTTTTCAAAATAATCCCTGATGTATTCGGCCCTCTCTTCCTCTGGGACAGCATGTGCTGGATAACCACTGGCCTCCTGCTTGTACTGTAAAAACGTCTTTACATACTCGCAGAACAACGTCTCTGAACTGTCTGGGAAATGCCAAACTTCATGGATTTTTGCAACTACATACCCTTTCTCAACAGCCTTCACTAGTTCAATACTGACCCATGACCCCGTTATAGAAATATATCTCTCTCTTCATCACTATGCATACACGAACGCAACTGGTTTTCATGCTCGGCACATTTCCATTACAACTGTATGGTAAAACAGGGTGGAGGAGTTTTCTTGGTGGATACACTGTTGCCTTGACTAGACCATAGTAATCCTCAAGAGGTTGAAAGTCTTTGAAAAATATTTGGGGGTGCCCTACCGGGTATTTCTTCTGGGCCTGGCAAAATGGGTACAAGCTGGTGAAGTCCAAATATCTAATTTTCTCACCCTCCTTTGCTTTGTAATACAAATTATACGCATTTGTTCGACCACCAAAAAGTGCGTCTCTTGGTTTGAGCCTTTCAGGAGCTGTGTAATTAGAAATGAACGTGACAACATCCAAATCATCCCTCTTAGCAGATGCCCACTGACATTCCCACATCACTTCAACTTCTAGACCATATGCACGAACAAGCGTCTCCACCTTGGTATCAAACCGCACTCGCAAATCACCATACAAGACCTTTGACATAGGATGGCTCTGGTTCGGGTTGTAACGACATTCATGACCATGATGCATGCAACCATTAAATTCTAAAGCTTTTCGCACACCATCTTTTTCATAATAACCGTCCACATAATATGCGCCAAACTTCATTTCCCCGTGAGTTAAAGCGTGGTGCACATCAACATCTCTTACATGCTTAACATACTCAAGCCATTCAGTAGAGACGTTAGAGAATGTCTTGTGCTGGTTAATGTATGCGTTGTTGTGTGTCAGCGCCAGCGTGTCTTTTGGTAGAAAATGTGTTTTGTATACTGCCATACAACATGATGCTAATGTCGTATAATTAAACGGGTCTAGCTTTGTGCACTGAATGAATTCTTCACGATACTTCATACATGCTTCGCGCAGTAAAACAACGTTGTTCCTGCCGTAAACATACAACTCCTTTTGGAAGTCAAAAACACCGTTTGAGACTGTGTCGTACCATTCGTCTAACTCTTTTTTGTCTTTGTCGTTCATAGTGTCATAACCATAAAAACCCTTTTCAGGGTATGGCCCCACATAGTTCTCATTTTGTTTTAAATTGAATTTGTGTGGGAAATGTCCTTTCTCAGAGCATGTTAGATTTAAGGCTGATGTTGTTTTAGCCAAATGCATTGGAATGAATGAATATGAGTCTATGTAATGTTGTTTGTATGTTTCATCATACATGGAGATCAGTATACACCCCATCATGGTGATTTTGACAGCGACACCCACACTAGAAAAATATTCCAATAATAGAAAATTGTCAAAACCGGCAGCATTGTGTGCTAACCATGTGTACCCTTGAGATTAAAGAAAATAGAGGACTGTGTAAAAGACGTGAAAGGCTGGATGTTGCGTAACTTCCTCCTTCTAAACAGCAACAAAACAGAGGTCCTGCTTTTGGGTCCAAAAGTGGCAAGAAATAAATTATCAGATTTCATTTTAAATTTAGCTGACTTTCCAGTTAAACCTGGTTCAGCAGCAAAAAATCTTGGTGTCATAATTGACCCGGATTTATCATTTGATCAATACATAGGTAGTATCACTAGGACAGCTTTTTTACATCTTCGCAATATTGCTAAGATTAGAAATGCCTTATCCCTCCAGGACGCAGAAACATTAGTACATGCCTTTATTACTTCAAGGCTTGACTACTGTAACGCACTACTGTCAGGATGCACCAGCAGCAATTTAAGAAAACTTCAACTAGTTCAAAATGCTGCAGCTAGGGTCCTCACTAAAACTAGAAAATTTGAACATATCAGCCCAGTTTTATCATCACTTCATTGGCTGCCTGTTAAATTCTGCATTGACTACAAAATTTTGTTATTAACATATAAAGCTCTACATGGGCTTGCTCCTGAATATCTTCAAGATACAATTTCCTATTATGAGCCTCCACGTTCACTCAGATCACAGAATACTGGATTTTTAATTGTTCCCAGAATTCAGAAGGCCTCAGCTGGGGGAAGAGCCTTTTCTTATAAAGCCCCCAGACTCTGGAATGATCTTCCAGAAAATGACACAGTCGCAATCTTCAAATCTAGGCTAAAAACACATTTGTTTAGTTTATCTTTTGGTAGCTAATGCTCCCCCATAGATAAAGGCGGCAGATCTGGGGGGTCCATGGACACAGGGAATTATAGTAAACTGAGACGCTGGTGCTGTCGTCCCGCCGCTTCTCGCGATCACTCAGGTTTGTTGACGGTGGAGCGGAGGGATGCCAGTGTTTCAGGATGCTCCCGTGTCTGTGTGTCCTCCTGGTTCTCTCCTTTTAGTTAAAGCTGTCATAGTCAGATCTGCCGGAGTCATTAGCCACACTCTGGAAATTTTCATATTTTCTACTTTACAAACACAAAACAGTTCAAAACTAATTCCATCCCTTTACATCTTTCCGAGTAAACGACTGCCCACCTGTCTGTCTGGACACTGATGGATGACTGTCGAGACCCTCCTCCACGCTTCAGACCAGCTGCCCACGCTCCAGCAACCACCAAGTGCCTTGAAGCTGTCCCTACACTGAAGTTCTCATGGACTACTAACTATCATCACCAGTAGATTGACCAGAGGAGGATGGGTCACCCCTTGTGAGCCTTGGTTCCTCCCAAGGTTTCTTCCTCAGCTGAGGGAGTTTTTCCTTGCCACTGTCGCCCCTGGCTTGCTCACTTGAGGGTTTACATTTGTTTTTACATTTCATGTCAAATCTTTGTCTTACTGGAATTCTGTGAAGCTGCTTTGTGACAACATCAGTTGTGAAAAGCGCTATATAAATAAATTTGATTTGATATTTGAGCCATCTAAACTTTCTCATAAGCCGTTCTATGCAGTCAGACCCTTCTGCTGTGAATTCTGTATCATCATATGTAATAGCGCAGACAAAATTAGCTTCATGCTTTCCATTTTCAAAGCATGTCTCAAAGTCGAAAAAGATGTAGGAATTACTGGGTTCTTTTATTTTGATCGGCTGTATGTAACATTCATGTGTGGTGTCCGATATTAAATCTTCACCACAATGAACACAACGACCAGACACACACTTGTGGGGTTTTGGTTTTATTAAACTTACGTGATAACGATGGCCACATTTTTTGCAATACTTAGTTAGATTGCATGAGGATGCTATTACCCCTGTAGTAGACTGTTGTTTCTGTTTCTTATGCTGCTCATAACTATAGACAGACTTGCAGTAACGCGAACAGGCATCACAATATTTCACACGCCTGGGGTGTTAGTGACACATCGCATTTTGACACACATCGCAACTATATTTACAGCTATGATCTCTGGCGTTAGTGTAGCCCGTATAACAAAATGCGCAAACATGCGGCACCCCCATGAATGCTTTCTAATTTTTTACCAAATAATAATGACCGTCATGGAGGTACACAGTCTTGGTATGTGGTTTGTCTTTGGTTTGGTACTTTTATAATTTACCCGGACGACTCTTGTGGAACACAACTATTTTAATACCATACTTATATTCAAAACGACCAATATCATTAAAACCTACTCTATGCTCACGTGTGTAGGCAATGTTTATCTGTATCTGTTCGGCTATAGGTTCTAATGTGTTATGTGGTACATGCGGATTCAGAAAAAGAGCAATGCAGATTGCAAAATACAGATTGTTTGAGATGTTTGTTCCTTTTGATCACCTGATCGTGTGCTAGGTCACGCACCTTACTACGAACACCACCATTTTTACCCACGACTATCGAGACAGTCAGCGCCAAACTCTCATCCGTTTTAATACTGTTGTTACTCTGCATAACCCTTTCAATAGCGTCTGAAAATCTGTCTACACTGTAACCGTCCCTTGAAGACAACACCGTGTTTACATCAGATGTCAAACTACTACCTCTTAGGGTGATGTCGATAACACCGCCATCACCAGCCAAGACCCTGGAGAATGACACAATTTCTGACAACACATCGTGTATATAGGACGTGTATATAAACCGATTCCTAGACACTATGGTATAATCGTCTACAACACCACCATTTCTCACCAATTCTGCTATATTACCGTCAGATAAACCAAAGTTAGGAGCTGTTGGGTCAAATGCTGAATGTCCAGGTGTCATCACACCGCTACCTGTTTGTTCATTGTTTATGTGTTGTGTGTTATTTTGAATATCATTTTCTAGGTCTGCTATAGCCATGTCACATTCTTCGATAAGACAGTGTAGTTTTTCACTTGGAGACAACCGCCCCCAAGCATCATATGTTGCTTGTTCGCCACTACTATCATATCTACAACGCTTAACCGGTTGTGTATGTGATGTTTGCCTTGTGTTTGTTAACCATTCATCCGGTGTAGTTTGTAATAATCCATGTGCGTTACTACTGTTATCGCTGTCTTGTATGTCTACGTCTTGCTGGTAAATACTAAGTTCGTCAATAGCCATGTCACATTCGTCAATAAGACAACGCATTTTTTCACTCGGAGACAACTGTTTCCACGCTTCATATATTGGGTCATCACACGCAAAATCTGTCGATTGGCTGTAGCTATTGTTATTATTACAAAGATTTGTCGGATGTGTTTGTGATGTTTGACTAGTGTTTGTCAACCATTCGTCCAGTGTAGTTTGTAATAAGCCATGTGCGTTACTACTGTTATCGCTGTCTTGTATGTCTACGTCTTGCTGGTTATTACTAAGCTCGTCAATAGCCATGTCACACTCGTCAATAAGACAATGCATTTTTTCACTCGGAGACAACTGTTTCCACGCTTCATATATTGGGTCATCACGCGCAAAATCTGTAGATGCCATGACTGTTTAGACCTATTTGCTTTTCGATACAAAAATTGTTGGTTTTTAAATATCAATGGTTTAAAATAATGCTATTACTTTTGAATGTGCGTTAATGATTTGATTTATTTAACACATACTTGAAAAATATACCACAGTAAATTATCAACACAAATAATAATAATAACAATTATAAAATTAACTATTATTATCTACAAGAAAACAGGGATCCGTGTTGATTTTTTTTAACTGCAAAAGTCTGTTTAATTTATACAACAATTCTAACGCTGTTTTACTGTGCGCAACCTGTTTCTTACACAAACCAAGAATATCCTTAACTAAATTGGTATTAGCTGTTTGTTCTTTACACAAGGCTTCAATACGTTCAACCTGTTTCTGAATAATATTGTCACGCCTGCGGTTTAAAGCAGCCTGTCTACGCTGCTCAATAGAGATTTTAGCGATCTCCTGCCACATCTGTCTCATCAATTACAACCCCCCACCTGGTTTTGTTGTTGTTGTTGTTGTTGTTGTTCGTGATCTTGATTGGATTTTATTTCATCCGTAACAGAGTCCCCAGGTTCGATCAGAGCATCATTTAACACATCATTCGGCACAACAGCAGCACCGTTGTCCTCCTTTACTGTAAAGCTGTTATCATTCCATGTTTTAATTAACTCATCAGACCATCCAGCAGTGCACAGACCAGGATCAACACAGTTCTCATACACCGACAGATCGAAAATGTCCAAATCTATGAACAGATCAAATAATGAAACACTCGTTAACACGCAAACATCATGTTATAAATAATACAAATAATATTTAATTATGTTTTTATTACCGTTTTTTTGTGGATATCGTCCAATCTAAGACGTTTACCACTACTTGAGCGCGATGTTTAAGCACCACCAGATCCAAAACTATCACGTTTTCCTTGTCGAACAGGCACCCTGATGTCCCTTGGGACGCTTTGATTAGATCGGGAAGGACTGCTTGTCACCGCGACCCTGAAATGGAGAAGCGGAGAAGAAAATGATGATGATGATGAGGACTGCTTGTTAAACACGGCGTAAATGTTTGCGGCGCTTGGTTGTTGCTGGCGTACGTAGCATCCAACGGTTCAACAGCAGCAGAGGTGCCGGGAACAACTTCAAACCCTGGCGGTGTTAAGAGATTTGTTGCTTCAACTAAACGTGTCAACCCTACTACAGAGAACATATAAATTACACACTATTGCGCCACACAATCAAAATATAACACCATGAGTTATAAGATGTATCAGACAACCTACCAAGAGGATTTAAATACCCCGTAGCATCCACAGTTTCTGAAGAAATGAAAAAATAATCTCATGAATAACAACTAAAATCAAAAAGACACATAAAATAATAAGGAGCAGAGTCATACCTTCACAAAGTTGTGATAAACCTTCAATACTCCTAATGGCACGGATGGTTTCTAACTCAGATGTACCTAGACAAGATAAACCCTGTTAAGTGTGTAAGAAAATATTATATCACCAAAATTCTGACAAAAAATTAGGTAGAAATCTGTAGTTTAACACTTATCGAGAATGTAGGACTCCATTGCTACTTCCAAATAGTGTCTGAACGGCGTCTAAATTGTATCGGTATATGGTTTGTCACACAGGATTTAAGTTAACTATATATACATGGGGCTGTGGGGTGTCAGGGTGGGTGTAGGTGTGAGGGGAAGCCCATATAAGGACATCCTGTACTGACCTGTCACCTAGGTCATAAATCAGGGGTCATAAATCATTCACAGAGGTGTTTGACAGAAGGTGTAGGATATATACTACTCATGTGTTCCTAATCCCTGCTTGATTTTCCTGTTAAAGTGGTATGCCTGGGCTTCAGGCAAAATGCTTGCAAACCAGCTGGAGTTGTTTCCTGTAAAAAACAAACAAACAAAATAAAAACGCTTTCAAATTCTTGGAAATAGGCCACCACTTTTCAACAAAATTGACCTGGCCAATGAGTCACAAAACACAGGAAAGCTTTATATAACTACCATTTTGTTTGCTTGATTTTTGAAAAAAAATGGTGTGTGTGTGTGTGCGCACGTGTGTGTATTCATCCCTTGCAAGAACCAAAATACAAAAGTAGATTCTTCTTTCGTTTGTGATTCCTTTTGTTGTTTTGTAATTTCTGGGGTAGTGTGGGAGTTTTAGTGGGCCACAGTGGTGGAATTTTCTAGCTGCAAGCTGGTAAGTCTCTCAAACATGTTTTAGGGACTGCCTAGGCAGTTGAGCCATGGACTTTCTCAACACAGCATCAGGTTTTGAGTAGACATGCTGGAATCTTCTCATTGTTAAGGCTTGCGGTGTGATTATCTAACCACTGACTGGGCCTCAAGTTGTGTGTTTATACTTCGCAATAAGGAGAGTGTTGGGTGGCAGCGAGAGCACATTATATCACTATGCAGCCCCACACTGGTGTTGTCATATAGCAGCTTTACAGAGCTCTGGGTCCTAGCCTCAAGTGATTACCCTGTGGTGACACTGGTAGGAAAAACCTCTCACAACCATTCTCAAATGGTCAACACTTGAGCAGGACATGAGGAGACAACTCGCCACAGTGATCGGGGATGATCAAACCCAGGATGCCAGGACCATGAAGCTTTGAGGCTACCTGCAGCAACACAGTACCTCCAAAACTAAACATTCAATGACAATATCTGATCAGACTAATATCCTTGTGACTGCTTGCCATCATATTCTAAAAGGTTTAAGATAATTTTTTCTGTGTTTATTGTAAACTTTTACTATGGCAAAAGTGAGCAAAGACCATATTTACACCTTTGAATTTGGGTGGACCAAACAGATACACAATAAAAATATATCCTCAATAGTTTAACATGGTCCTTAAGGTCCTGTTGTCTATTTCAGTTCAGTTTTAAAGGTAAAAACAGATTCAATGCCACTTAAAGAGAGTAGCCTAACTGCAGTGGAGTATGCCTCAATTATATACCTACAGGGCATTGGAGACACACACTTCAGTCTCTGTGACAGAATTTGTAAATAGAAAGATTTGGTTTGGTGTTCAGACCATCCTTTTAATCTATTTTCCAGTTCAAATGGCCAGTTTAAAGTAAACTGTTCATTTGTCCTACTATTAACTGTTCAAGGCTTGAGCTGTATCGACTACAAAATTCCGTTACTAACATATAAAGTTCTACATGGGCTCGCTACTGAATACCTTCAAGATACTATTTCCTATTATGAGCCTCCACATTTACTCAGATCACAGAATACTGTTTTTTTTAATTGTTCCCAGAATTCAGAAGGCCTCAGCTGGGGGAAGAGCCTTTTTTTATAAAGCCCCCCAAATCTGGAATGATCTTCCAGAAAATGTTTGGGACTCAGACACAGTCACAATCTTCAAATCTAGGCTAAAAACTCGTTTGTTTAGTTTATCTTTTGGTTAATGGTAGTTAATGCTCCCCCATAGATAAAGGCGGAAAATCCATTAGATCCATGGACACAGGGAATTATAGTAAACTGAGATGCTGGTGCTGTTGTCCCGCCGCTTCACGCGATCACTCAGGTTTGTTGACGTTGGAGTGGAAGGATGCCAGTGTTTCAGGATGCTCCCATATCTGTGTGTCCTTCTGGTTCTCTCCTTTTAGTTAAAGCTGTCATAGTCAGATCTGCCGGAGTCATTAGCCACACTCTGGAAATGTTCACATTTTCTGCTTTACAAACACAGTTCACAGTTTCAAACAGTTCAAAACTAATTCAATCCCTTTACATTTTTCCGAGTAAACGACTGCCCACCTGTCTGTCTGGACACTGATAGATGACTGTCGACATCCTTCTCCATGCTTCAGACCAGCTGCCCACACTCCAGCAACCACCAAGTGCCTTGAAGCTGCCCCTACACTGAAGTTCTCACGGACTCTAACTATTATTACCAGTAGATTGACCAGAGGAGGATAGGTCACCCCTTGTGAGCCTTGGGTCCTCCCAAGGTTTCTTCCTCAGCTGAGGGAGTTTTTCCTTGCCACTGTCGCCCCTGGCTTGCTCACTTGGGGTTTTTTACATTTCATGTCAAATCTTTGTCTTATTGAAATTCTGTGAAGCTGCTTTGTGACAACATCAGTTGTAAAAAAGCGCTATACAAATAAATTTGATTTGATTTGATCAACCAACAAAACTGCCACCACCAAATATCAGAAAATTTTGATTGGAATGAGTGGAAAACATCCCTGTATATTTTTCTGGGACACTCTCAGTGAGGAACACCTAGCATAGTTGCTGTTACATACAAAGTTTTGGAGAGATCTGAGGAGTGGGAGGAATTGAGAGGACATGACATGTGTGGACTGGATTTTATTTTATTTGTTTATTGCAAAGCTAAAAGTCTGTGGTTCCTTTCTGTTCATATATTTGCAGTGATAATAATGCTTTTGATGACAAACATAATTCCCTTTGTTTACACAGGGAATAATGGTGCTGTGTTGTTCGATCCTTGTGGTATTTTGAGCAAAGCCAAAAATAGGCATTTAATTAAGGCTCTGGGAAGTGTGGAAACTTGTGGGAACTGTGTATAAAATGTTCCCTTTATAATGCATTGCATTGCTGTGTCTGATCCAATTGTAACAGCACAAAGCACACTAACACACCATCACATGAGTGACACTGAGAATAAGAATAATCTGACGCCCACATATTATATACTGGGTGGTGGTTATGTAGAGGTCTTGATTATTGAAGAAAAAGGTAAAATGGGCTAACAAAGTATTAAGAGCAATGGGTGGATTACAGTCTGTAATTGTAGAATTATAAAATGTTCCTATATGGTTAGTGGAGATGATATAATGGACAGTGAGTGCAGAAAGAATTAATTTTAATATTTTGGCTGACCAGTGTATTGTCTATTGTATAGTGTTTAGTGGAGATATATTATCCTCTATTCTGTTTATGCACAATGCGTGTTTTACCATTTAGAGCTATTTAAATGAATTTACTATTTAATTGGCTGAGCATAGAATAATTTAGGGCTACACGTGTACTTCTATCTAATCACATCTTAGAAATGAAATCTGGAGCTTTAATCCAGTTTACAACTCTCCATTTGGCTAAATAAAACAGAAGCCTGTGAAACTAGCCTTCATTCCATCAAATGAAGGGCTCAGCATCAAAATATAATCCTTCAGTGGTGCCATGAAAGAGAAACGGCTTTCTGAGGAGAGAAAAGGTGTAAAAAATGATTATTTTGCTCTAAAAAGAGAGAGAAGAGAAAAAGAGCCTATAGCACCGCTATCAAGCAATCACATTTGACTTGAATTTTCAGTTGTAAAAAATAACATCTTCAGTATTTTTTGGGCCCATTCCTCAGTCTGAAATATAGAAATTAGACTTGTTTTTCTTTCCAACCTGGCATTCTCACACCCCTGCACCACCAACCTTTCCCTTAGTTGAAAATCCCATGGCCTAGATTTGAACACAGCACAAAGAGCAAAAGTAATTATTACCCACCATTTTCAAACAGCCAAGTATTTGGCAAATTAAAATATCTGTCAGCAAAGTTTAATTCTGAGCATTAGAGTCAAACAGTGTTTGCAAGAGGTGCATCTGGCTAATGTCATACAGCAGGTGTCCTGAAATAATGCAACTCCAGATGTTGATACTAGAGTGATCACGCTACTGGACTGCAATTTTAAAACTGACAGAATATCCAGTTTGAGTCAGTTGTCTTTGAACCAATGCCTGATGTGGTGAAGCAATAAAGAAGCACATGGAACTGTGAAGCTACAAACAGCCTTTATCCAAAAAAGTGGAGGCAACTATGAGTTGTCAGCTTATCAAATACCACCTTAAACAGGCAGCTTCAGATCTAGCATTCAAATCAGGTAATAATAAGCAGTTTTGTCTCTTAACTCTTCTTGGAGGGCTTTACACCAAATAATAAAGCATGGATATGATAGCAACAATGAGAGCACTACTACAGTCACATAAATTATTTGATGCCACTCCAATATCCCAAAGGTTCAGGATGGAGCTCTGTCACTCCATAAAATGCTTTCCCACTGCTTTCCACCCTTAGTTAGACCCTGTCCCCTTAGATACTTGACACTGGGCCTGGTGACCTAGGCTAATTTGCAGCTGCTCGAGAGCATCCCATTATTTTCTACAGAGTGCATTTTTGTGGAGATTACTTTAGCTGTATTTGTGCAGCTGAACAACTATGACAGCAATGGGCACTGTAAAGTTGAATTCACTCATAAGAGTTGTATGCATATAGTATGACATATAACTTAACAGGTGCACAATTAGTGACCATCACCCATTTATTGCTGCACAAGGACTGTCACGCGGAGGACGTGATGAGTGGAATTACGGGAGGCGGACACACTCGCTACAACACAGACAGTTTAATGGAGAGCAAACAGAACAAACGAACTAGACGAGTAAATAACATTACTAATAAACATGGGAACGAGCAGGAAACAAAACTACAAGACTGGGGCGTGAAACAAGCAGGAGACCGAATGAGGCACGAGAAACAAGAAACAGGAAACAAACGACAACGAAAACAAAACAACGAAAATAAACAAAAACAAACAAAGCAACGAAAACAAAACCTAACAACAACAAAGAGAGAGCCACATAGAAAGGGAAAACAAACAAGAAAGTGCCAGGATGTGACAGACGCCCCCCCCCCCCCCCCCCCCAAGACGCGCAACTCCTGGAGCGTGAAAAACGAGACTCTCCAGGAGCTGGCGCAGGAGGGGGCCAGAAGAACCAAAAACAGGAAACCAAAAGATTCAAGACAAGATAGGAAATGGAGATGGGAACAAGGGACTAGACTTAAATGGATACTGGACAGAAGAGATGGGGAACGAGAGAAGACAGGAGACAAAGCAGGAGAAAACACACGTGACTGGACCTTTGGCTGAACACTGAACGGGGACTGAGACAAAACAGGAGCAGATACACGAATACAGTGACAGGGACTGGAAGTGAAAGAAAAGCAGACACAGGAACCAAGACAGGGACAGATACTTGAACAAAAACAACAGATGGGTGCCCAGGGCTGGCAAATGTCCGTGCAAATGTCTGAGGGACCAGCCTGGGCACAGTTCTGGGGATCAGCCCCGAAGTCCTTGGGGCCGTCCTATGGGTATGACCAGGAGCAGCCGTACCCACAGTCTCGGGGGCAGAAACGGCCATAGCCACAGTCTCAGACTCAAAAGCGGCCGAAGCCAAAGTCACAGGAGTAGGAGTGGCTGAGGGAGCCGCACTCATGGAGACAGGAGGCCCTGCGGCGACGTCCACGGAGACAGGAGGCCCTGCGGCGACGTCCACGGAGACAGGAGAACCTGCGGCGACGTCCACGGAGACAGGAGAACCTGCGGCGACGTCCACGGAGACAGGAGAACCTGCGGCGACGTCCACGGAGACAGGAGAACCTGCGGTGACGTCCACGGAGGCAGGCGGAACTGCGACGACAAGAAACAGGAAACAAACGACAACGAAAACAAAACAACGAAAACAAAACTTAACAACAACAAAGAGAGAGCCACATAGAAAGGGAAAACAAACAAGAAATTGCCAGGATGTGACAAGGACGAGGTGATGAGTAAACACGGCAGGATGGCACAGTAGGTAGTGTCACAGTCACACAGCTCCAGGGACCTGGAGGTTGTGTACTCAAGTTGTGACTATCTGTGAGGAGTTTGGTGCATTCTCTCCGTGTCCGCATGGGTTTCCTCCGGGTGCTCCAGTTTTCTCTCATAGTCCAAAAACACATATTGCCTGCCTTGTACACAATGATTCCTGATACTATGACTATGAAATGGATAAGAGATTACAGACAATGAATGAATGAATGATGAGTAAAAAAACTGTGTGGGAAAGGTTGAATTATAGTCTCTAATTCTGCACTGACAAGGACTGTTTACAAGGAACATATGACTTATAGTTAGGATGTGAATATGGTCCACCACCCAAAACATATATTGAGTAACATAGCCAAAAATTGTAAATATTCATTCATCCATTCATTCATTGTGTGTAACCGCTTATCCAGTTCAGGGTCGCGGTGGGTCCAGAACCTACCTGGAGTCACTGGGCGCACGGCAGGAACACCCCCTGGAGGGGGCATTTGTGAATATCTGCTGGTTTAATAACTCCTCTACAAAGGTTTTACTCTAGATGCTGCAAAGATGTTTATTTGACAGCCACACTAAATCCAGAGAACACAGTCCCACTGTTTATGTCACGCACAGGCCCTATCCTGCACTGCCCTGTCTGTTTTTCCCACCATGTGCTTATGTAGCAATGGCTCTGTTATTGTTTTGTTCCTGTCTCCGCCCTAGTCCCTCCTTAGCTCCACCATCTCGTTGTGCCTCTTTTGTGGTCCTGCCCCCTTGTTATCTGTCCCAAGTGTTCCTTGTCTGTGTTGTGTATTTAAGTTCCTTTGTGTGACTACTTCATTTTTGGACATTTCCCTTTCTGTGCTTGGTTTGTCTCTTTCTCTCTTGGGTCTGTTAGAGTTTCCCATGGTATACCTGTCTAGTCTTTCTGTATTTCTAGAGTGTTAGTAATTCCCTCTCTCTCTCTCTCATCTATTAGTAATTTCCTCTTTCTCTAGTCAGTTAAGTATCCCTGTCTCAGCAACCCTACCTAAGTATCATCTGTCTAAGTATCTCTATCCTGGTCTGTCTGTATCTATCTCCAAGTCTAGGTCTGTCTGTATCTGTCTCCCAGTCTAGGTCTGTCTGTATCTGTCTCTCTGTCTAGGTCTCTCTGTATCTGTCTCCCAGTCTAGGTCTCTAAGTATCCCTGTCTAGGTCTCCATATATCTCAGTATTCTTATCTAGGTATCTCTGTCTTTGTCTCAGGATCTCTGTTAAGTGTCTCAGTTCATTACCTTTTTTCTAAATAAAGTGCTGTGTTTGTGTCCGCTTCCCTCAGTCCACCTGGTCCTGACAGTTTACATAGTCAAATACAATAACAACCACAGAGAGTATTGCTAAATGAAGTAAGAGATCAGCTTTGTTTAATCTGAGGGTTTAAAACTTTTCTTTACAAGAAAAGCTAAGGGATAGCAGGGAGTAATGGACATATTTACTACTTTCTTGAATTTACTCTTAATAATGATTTTTATGGGTCAAATAAAATTATGGTAGTTCAATGATGGCAGTATACAGTGATGGGGAACTGAAAGTTTTTGTCATCATTCAGCATTTCATAGATTGGCAGACACGCCCACCTCCCCCTACACATTGGAGGATCTGCGGTGGAAGTGGTCTCCAGCTATAGGTACTTGGGTGTGCACCTGAGCAACAACCTAACCTGGAGCAACATCACTTCCAGTCTCGTCAGGAAGGCACATCAATGACACTATTTCCTCAGGTGGCTGAGGCGAGCTGGACTCGGAGGCTCAGTCCTCAGCTCCTTCTACAGATGTGTGGTGGAGAGCGTCCTGTGCTCCAGCATCAACGTTTGGCACAGAAGCTGCTCTGCTGGACACAGGAAAGCTATGCGGTGGGGAATACAGCACAGAGGTCTGTCGGAGTCAGCCTCCCCACCACCACAGACATCTACACCTCCAGATGCAGAAAGAGGGTCACCTGCATCATGAAGGACCCCACCCACTAACTTTTTGTCCTGCTCCCCTCAGGCAGGAGGCTGCGGAGCATAATGTGTAGAGTGAACAGACTGAGAAACAGCTTCATTCCAGAAGCTGTAAGACTTGTAAACTCCACCACCTAGCATAACACAAACGCACTGCAATGACACTCTTCGAGAACAAATCAAATCAAATCAAATATTGATTTGTTGTAGTTCTGGAAAACACACTAAACAGTACTCTAGGATTATTTTTATTACTGAAGATCAGCGAGGCCAGATATGCTGAGCGAGCTTTAGTGAGGGCTATACTCTGTCCTTCCAGGAAGAGTGGAGCACTTCCAGCTTGGTTGATCGCCATTTCCGATCTAGATTCTGTGATGTTTGTTTTAAGGTATAGGTTTTATCATTATACCATGGGGCGAGCTTTTTCTGTCTTATACTTTTTCTTTTAAGTGGTGCCACATTTTCTAAAGTAGATCAACAGGTATTTTCTATGTAGTCAGTTAGTCCATCTAGCTCCATTGGGCCTGGTGGAGTGGGAACTGGTGTTGATTTTTCTGGGAGGTTTTCTATAAATTGTAGGGTGGTAGATGGTTTTATTATATGCTTTGTAGAATAGTGAAGGGACTTACATATATTATAGCTCATGAAATTAGGTAATGGTTGGAGATTGCTGAGGATTGCTGTAAGATATTAGTTTTGTCTATGTTAAAACCTAATGTCAAAACTAATTCTAAAGTGTGACTGCAGTAGTGTGTATGCCCTGTTACATTTTTAGTAATTCTAACAGAGTCTAAGATTGAGGTAAACGCCTTTTTAGTGGGTCACATTCCTTCTCAAAATGGATGTTGAAATCTCCTACAATTATAACTTTGTGATAGCACACAGCTAGGTTTGCAGCAAAATCACTGAATTCTTTCAGAAATTCTGAGTAAGGCCCTGGTGGTCTGTAAATGTTACATAATAAAAATGCATCCTTTTTGTGACCGGATTTGTAATATGGGTGGGGAGAACCTCAAAAGAAGTGAAGGTGTCACATTGCTTAAGACTAATTTCTAGGGTATTTTGGTAAATTACACATACTCCACCTCCTTTGCCTGATAATCTTGGGCTATGTACATAATTATAGTATAGGGGGGTTGCTTCATTTAGTGCTGAATATTCATTTGGTCTCACCCACGTTTCTGTGAGACAGAAAACGTTGAATTTATGATCACTTATGATATAATTTACGATGACTTATGATGATCTTATGTTGAGTAACCCAAATTTTAATTCTGACTTGTTGCTGCTATCTTATGTGTATGATTTAATATTGATTAGGTTGCTGAAACAAGCTGATTTAGTTTTTCTACTTTTACATTTAATTCGGGAGAAAGACATAGTCTCAATACAGTTGAACCTAGGTGATGCAGATGGTCGGTTTAGCCTGTCTGTCTGTGGCCTGGTCCCAGCTCTGGATTGTCAGCAGCTGTCTACACTACTCTGCTGACTAACTAAAAGACTATGTGCTATGCTGCAAGAAAGCAAGGCAGCACCCTCCCGCATGGGGTGAATACCATCCCTACCTATAAGACCAGGCTTGCCCTCGAAATGTAACCAATTGTCTATAAAGCCCACTTGATTTTCGGAACACCACTTGGACATCCAGCGGTTTAATGCCGAAAGCCTGCTGTAGGCTTCAGCGCCACACCGCATTGGGATAGGACCAGAGCACCTGTCTAATATTACCCTTAGTTACCTCAGACTGTGAAGACATATATCATTGGCCCCTACATGAATGACTATCCTTGAATATCTCCTATTAGCTAACAGTCTAAGGTTGCCACTAATGTTCAGTGCTCTGTGTCAGGGTGGTGTGAGGAGTAGATTTAAAGGATGCGGACACACTCGCTACAACACGGAAAGGTTTAATAATGAAATAACAAAACAAACTTTACGAGAAACACGAGATAACATTTACTTGACTGGGGAATGAAACAAACGAACTAGATTAGAAACACGAAGACTACGAAAACATTTAGGAAACAAAACGAGCAAGAGAACAACAGAATTCACAAAGAAACAAACAAACTCAAATGAACAAAATGGCCGATACCAGGAAGTGAGGGAAGAGGGCTTAAATACATGAACTTAACAAGAGACACCTGACACAGATAACGAAGGACAATTACAGAGAGGCGGAACAAGAGGTGGAGCTAGAGTGAACATAAACAAAGCCATGTGCGGAGATAGAAAAACAACAAACAGAGCCACATGGAAGGAGGAAAACAACCAGAAAGTGTCAAGGTGTGACAGACGCCCCCCCCCAAGACGCGCAACTCCCGGACCGCAAAAAACTAGCCTCTCCAGGAGCTGGCGCAGGAGGGGGCCAGAAGAACAAGACAAAAATGAAACTAGAAGATTTAGTATGGAACAGGAAATGGAAATGGTGATACGGGACGGGACTTAAACGGACACTTGAACTGAACTAGAGAGAAGAGACGGAGAACGAGAGAAGACAGGAGAAGATAAACGTGACAGGAATTGGGACAAGACGGAAGCAGAAACAGGGTACTGACATTTAGACTGGATAGAGGACTGAAGAGGACTAACAGGGAACTGGGCATGGGTCTGGACAGAGGGTCTAACTGGGTACTGGACTGGACTAACAGGGAACTGGACTTGAGGCAAGGGAACTGGGACCATGACATTAATAGGGACTGACACGAGTACAGTGACAGGGACTGGAATTGAAAGAAAGGCAGACAAAGGCACAGGGACAAGGACAGAGACAGGAACCAAGACAGGAACAGACACTGGAACAAAAATCACAGGTGGGTGCCCAGGGCTGGCAAATGTCCATGGAAATGTCTGCGGGACCAGCCTGGGCACAGTTCTGGGGATCGGCCCCGAAGTCCTTGGGGCCGTCCTACGGGTATGACCGGGAGCGGCCGCAGCCCCAGTCTCGGGGGCAGAAACGGCTGTAGTCACAGTCTCAGGGGCAGAAACGGCCGTAGCCACAGTCTCAGGGGCAGAAACGGCCGTAGCCACAGTCTCAGGGGCAGAAACGGCCGTAGCCACAGTCTCAGAGATAGGAGCAGCTGAGGGAGCCGTACTCACGGAGACTGGAGACCCTGCGACGACGTCCACGGAGACAGGGGAACCTGCAGTGACGTCCACAGAGGCAGGCGGAACTGCGACGACGTGAGGGAAGAGGGCTTAAATACATGAACTTAACAAGAGACACCTGACACAGATAACGAAGGACAATTACAGAGAGGTGGAACAAGAGGTGGAGCTAGAGTGAACATAAACAAAGCCATGTGCGGAGATAGATAAACAACAAACAGAGCCACATGGAAGGAGGAAAACAACCAGAAAGTGTCAAGGTGTGACACTCTGGCTCCTGATAAACAGCTAACTGTTACTGCTGGCACCCCTAAAGGAGTAGCTAATTTCACATGTTGAACAATAGAGTCTCCTATAACCAGAGCACTCTTAAAAGGCTCCTCAGCGGGTGCTTCGCTGAGCGAGGCAAACCTGTTTGACCTGTTTGAGGAGCGTAGTGGCCCGGTGGGCTAGCTTTGGTTCGCACGCTACACTCCTGTGCTTTTCCAAGTGTTAGCTTGGACATTTAACATAATCTCTCAATGTAAAAAGCATGCAACCACATATGTTTTGTGTCTTTAACAAATTTAGCATATTTACTAAACATACTTTAAAAATATAGCTTACATGGACAACAGCAACTCTTTTTTCATGTTTTTTTTTCTTTCCGGGTAAACTCTTCCCTCTTGCCCCTCAATTTGTCTTTCCAGCTTTGGTGTCTAAACTGACCAGAACTATTAATTTATATATTTGTAATTAGAAATTATTTCTCAATTAAACATAATTACTCATCTGACAACTAATGTTATGTATACATAATAACAATATAATTTTCCTACACCAAAATCTAGGCTTTATACCTAAATCTAGGCTTTATATATATTTATATATATTATTTATTTATATATTTATTTATATAAATATATTATATATTTTGCTCTTTGTGAAGAGAACCTGCCAATAAATGTGTGACTTTGTTGCTGAATAAGTCCTCACTAAAGAAAAAAAAAAAAAACTTTAATATTTTTTTTCTTTTTACTCGAATGTGTAAAATCATTTGATTGCTATTGTACTGTATTCTGTACTGTGCATTCTACAAAGTGGCAGTGTTAGGACCACTTCTGGCCCAAATATGCAGACAGGATTTGATTTACCAACATGCAGACAGATCCATAACAGATTCAACTATTATAAGACAACTCTATATTGGATCTGGGCCAAAATCCCTCTGATGTGGCTCAGCTTTTGAAAATAATTACTGAGTATTTAATTAAAATGTATTTTATTTTAGTTCATTCATTTTCAAAATGTAATTCTATGAATATTATATCAATCTTGTAACATCTTAAATATTTTAATATTTAAAATATTTTGTCACTCTTAATACAATTCACAACTTCCAACGTGCAACACCCGCCAGTGTGCTGTTTCTTGAACTTTTTGACAGCTGACTGCACGGCACCAGTAAAATAATGACGGCATGCAGAGAGAGCACAGCATTTTCGTTTGCTGCCAGTGGATAATATAAGTTCGGCATTTTTTTTTCCATTACTACAAGGACGCAAATAGGCATTAACCGTCAACCCAACGTCTTTTTTTCAGAGTTAAAAATGTTTTGTTACATGCAGAAATGTTATTTCATTTTTCTGCAGTCGTTTATTTACTTCATAAATGTAACACAGTATAGTTTGTTTATACATAGCACAAAGGCAAAAAAAAAACAAAACAAAAAAAAACCCTGTTATATGCAGCGTTATTTCATGTAAAATGTCAAAAGGATTTTGTTGCTCTCAGTGTTTTCTTCACTGTATGTTCCTGTTCACTGTTTCTTCAATGAGGATGTTCCGTGATTGATGGCTTCTTACCCTACCCCCCCACCCCTCACACAGTAGCGGTAATAACATGAAAAGGTATTGTCACCTTACATTTTTATGACACTGGCACATGCCAATGTCATCGGCATCTTACATTCAGGTGATGCTGGAACATGCCAATGGCATCTGCATCTTACATTTTGGTGACATTGACATTGACACCTTACGTACAGGTTACGGTAGTTTATATTTTAATTATAATTAAATTGTTCATTTAAATGCAGACATTAAACTTTTGCACAAAGTTACTCTTTAAATTTCATTTTGAATATGTTAATAGAGCTGTGTCTAAAAATTAATTAATTAATTGTAACCCCTTATCCAATTCAGGCTTGCAGTGGGTCTAGAATCACTGGATGCAAGGCAAGAACACACCCTGGAGGGGTCACTATTCATTCACAGGGTGACACACTCTCACACTTATGGACACTTTTGAGTCGCCAATCCACCTACCAATGTGTGTTTTTGCACTACCTGCTGCGTCACCATGCCGCCCTGTATAAAATAAAATAAAATAAAATAAAATAAAATAAAATAATAATTTATTAAATAAATTAATAATAAATAATACATTATGGAAATAATAAATAAATAAATAAAATGAACACAAAATATTGCATAATTGAGTCTTTTTGTAGGCTATGCATTTCTTATTTCTTTCTTCAGTGAATTAAAGTTTTTGTTTCACAGTTTGAGCATGATGTTAACATATGTTTGTATCAGGCCAGTTGTTTGACTTTAAGGTCCATTTACAAGTAAGACACGTATGCTTAGCAATTTAGGCACCTAGGTGCCTAAAGATCCATGTGCTAGCTAAATGTAGGCTGCTGGCAGATGTTAAAAAAAAAAAAAAACGAATGTCAGTGACATCGACACATGCCAGTGTCACCAAAAAATAAAAAATAATTCCAAAGTGCATCCAGACATCAGCTTAGTTATTTAAAGAGTTGAATAATGAATTGGATTTGTAACTATACTCAAGTTATCTGCATTAGACATTTTACAGCCTGTATATTTGTGAACTAAGAAGTAAAAGTATTTTTATTTTTATAAAAGCTGTTCTCTGGAGCTCAGCCAAGGCTGAGTGCAGTTTTTCATATACAGAATTACGTCAGCATCTACAGACTGCTCAGATGACTTAAGCCATTTTGTTCTTCTCAAGTCATGAAGTGCATTAGCCCAGTTTCCAAGAGGTTAGTGCTTAAAGGGCATCTGCTGACTTGTCAAATAAAAACAATTCTGTCAATTTCAATTTAACTCGTTGAAAAATACATATTTAATTTTTTTGTCATAGGAATTAATCAAACAAATGGGCTACAACTGCAGCCTGGTCTTGCCTTAATAATACGCTGCTCTTTGTCTTTTGACCGTGGAAAGCCTCATGTTAATATCATGGCAAGCTTTCTCAGAGGCCTGCAACAACACATGGCTGGTTTCTGTCCCTTCAAAATGGCACAGATTCATTAGCTAATCCATACACATATACAGTTCTCCAGTCACACATTTGTAATGATAAATTTAATTCCTATTCAGGATTAACGTAAAGCTTTATTAAGATAATTTATCCAGGTCTCTACAAATGATATACAATGTGTGGGTGTGATTGTGAGATAGGAGATCCTACATGATTATAAACGTAGATCAACCAAAATATTAAATCCACACACAGATAATGCTGTTGATTCTATTTAAACCATGGTATGGGTTTGAGTAAGTGTGACCTGATAATTGACAAGAAAATGGCTATATATAGCAAGGATTTGTTGAGTTCTTCTGCTCATCAGTGATGAATACCTACCAACAGTGATCAAGGATGATGCAGACAATAAAACAATATGGCCTATAAGCATTGGAACTGATAGACATTGGAACAGACACAAAGCTCATGTGGGTTGAGAAAACTGAACCTACATGAACACGCACAAGATGAGTTTAAAAACTTTGAACCTTCATAGCTGAAAACAATGTGTCATAATAAATGATCATCTATGCTAGTGAAAGGAAAGATTTGCTGCGTTTTTTTTTCCTGTATTTATCTGGTTAATTTTAAACTTTCTGTTTTCACCTTAAAAGTTAAACTGAACAAGGCTGATGTTACATGACTAATAAATATTTCCCTTTAACTTTGCTAGTACAGAACATCTCCGTAAAAAGGCTGAAAAGGGGAGGTGAACTCAGGTGATTTCAGGTTGGCTTATGTATGCATATGAAGCCGTACCCAAAAATTACAGGAATGCTACAGAAGTGCTACAGAAAGGCCAGGTTGAGAGACAGTTTGGTTGAAGGTTTGATTGGTGTCCTGGATCATGAGTAATTAGGGGTTAGTGGGTCCGTGAATTAACTGCCTTTAATAAACTGGTGCATGACTTATCGCTGTGTAAGGTGATAGAGGAATAGCATTGATTATGATGATGACAGAAATTTTAGAATGAAGGGGATGGCATGACTGAGTCCTCAAAGTGCCGCAGCAACAAAGGGTAATGGTTGCGCAACAGATTTGAAAAGGAAAATGAATTAGTAGCTAGCATAAAAGTCATTGAATACTACAGAGAGCCAGCAGTAATGAATTGAGATGTCCTTAGTTGGCAGGTATGCCATGATGGTGCCAGTGGCATAGAGGGAAACTAAAAAAGAAAGTAAGAAATGGAAGGGTGATCCAGAAAAGTGGAGGAGGTGCAAGATGGAAAGTTTGAGGCATGGAACAGAGGCTGCCGCAGGAGAGAGTGTGTGATGATAAAGGGATGGATTGGATTATGAGGGGAGGGGTGGGATGATGAGATGAAAGCTAATGAGGAACGAGGAAGCTGTGCAACGAGGAGACTGCATTGAGTACTGGGCAGGAATCACCCCTGTGGAGGGGTGCGATCTAGAAAGTTTGAGGCATGGAGTGACGGCTGCCACAGGGGTAGAGTTGAAGGGAGTGGGTGGGATGATATAGAGATGGTGTGGAATGATAATGGGAGGGTGGGATGATGAGTAGAGACAGAAGGAGAAATGAGAAAGGGAGGGGTGGGATGATAAAGGGATGAGGTGAGATTATAAAAGAAGGATTGGATGATGAGCAGAGACAGAACGAGAGAGTAGGATGGAGGGTCAAGAGAGAAGAGAGAACAGGTGTCTACGTCTAAATCGTGCAATGCTGTCTATCATGGCAGTGTACCAAGGGAAGAAGGTGCAGAGTCATGTCAGAATGAATGCTTAAACATGCTGCCTGCTTTCTGTTCCAATCTTTTCAAAATGCAATCATCTTGGCGAGCACTGTAGGTGAACTAGTACCCTGGAAATGTGCAGAAATATTGCAGATTCCAAGCCATTTCTAATGTAGCTTAGGTAATAATATTAATTTAAAAAGCAGCCTTCTAAGACAACGACTTGCGAGACAGCAAAGACAATAAGACATTGAAGCTAACACAACCAAGAAGAGTAATAGGGGAGCTGAGCTGGGAGAGAGGAGGTTGTGATGTGTGACGTGTGTGTGTCATTGTTGTGTGAAGCTGTGTAGGGGCTCTGTACACCAGCAGTATAGATGAGGAGGGTTCCTCTCGTTAGCTGAATGAGTAAAGAGGACGCTGTATCTTTGGAGCACTTTACTGGAACAATGTGGCTGTTCAGCCAGAGAGGAGGAAATGGGAGGCTCAAGGCCACAAGCTGGTGGCAGAGGCAGGGATTCATGCGAGTCACTGAGAGGAGAAGCAAGAGAATTGTTTGTGTGGAAACAGGTGTGCTTTAAAACTTGCAGCAGTTGGAGCAGTGGTGAAGCAAACATGACAATGGCTGAAAGCTTTCCCCAAACATGAGGTAGTCCCCTAACCGTTTCCGCTGGAGAAAGCGGAAATGGGAGGCTCGAGGCAGGGTTTCACTCTGGACGCTGGTTGTAGCAGGTGGAGAGGCTTGGCGATGGCAGAACATAGCTCCAAATATGAAGCAGAGGATCAGCAGAAACAAACCTAGAGAAGAGGAATGAGCACACATTGAAGAGAAGTGGAGTCAAGGTTCATCTCATCAGCCAAGTGCAGCAAGTTTGTCCTACACGGAAATTGCGTGAGTTTGTAGGGTATATGTATTAATGACTGTAACTGGTTTGTATATATATTAACAATCACTTCAGGGGTCGGGTCAGGACAACAATTATATATGTTCAGGTGAGTTGAGATAAATGGAGATACTATTCAGGTCCAGGATTTATCTTAAAATTCTCTTTAATTTGACTTGTCCATTAATATTAATCAGGTACAGGTCTCCACATGTAAATAGAAGTGAGTGTGGTATTCTATACAGAGATAATAAACAAATACAATTAGAAATACTGATCTACAAATCTCCTTATTACAAATACAACATAAAATGTCTATAATAAATAAACATCATTAAATGCTTGTCACGAGGCTAAGACCGAATCATAATGTACTGCGTCACATACAGGTTTACATATATCAATTAGGTAAAGCTAGTAGCTAGCAGCTACTTTCCCCAAATTACTTAAAACACTCGACAAAACCCAGTGAAAATATATATATCTCTGTCCTATACAACCTCGGTCTTTAAAAACAAAAGATAAAGCAAAAAATAATGTCACTCACGTTCAATGGACGCACACTACCAACGAGAACGACCAAATGAAGACCGTTTCATGCCTCTCTGAACCACGTTTTTAGCATACATTTGTTAGTTATACATTGGTGCATTCGAGTAGCCACCTAGTGGCGGAAAAAATAACTACATACAAAACTTAACTACATGCATACTAAACTTGAAGCATGAGAACATGTAAATTAATAGTCTTTTGTACAGTATATATAGGGGGAGGAGTTTGGGGAGGAGGGGAGTAGTTTGGGCATGGTCCTACTCCCAAAATAATGGTATTTCATAACTTCAGATAAGGCAGATGTTTGTTTCCTGTTCCCAATTTGCATTAGTATTAGTAATAATATCATTAATCTCATCCTCTAGTCATTTTCAGAAGGAAGCCAAGTCCAGGGTTGGGAAAATCAAATGTTTTCTCTGTTTGCTTGCTTGCTTCCATGGCCACAGCACGCTGTGTTTGTGTCTTCTATTATTCATCATAACTTGCAATCTGGGTAGTATAAAGCATACTGGGATTGGGGAGTGGGTGTGATCCCAACACAGAGTTCTGCTATGGAACGGACATTACTCAGAAATGAACATATGACCTATAGCACTGCTTTAAGGGATACCTATGCTTCAGCATTGCATGTTTTCTTAATCTGTGATTACAGATCATTTCATACAGGCCATTTCATAATTTAGTAGAATAAATATATTACATATTGCTCCTTAAAATTATAATAATTAATATACATTAATTATCCATTAATCCAGTACCTTATTTTCTACATAATTACAATAATGGTAGGGTGCTTCAAAGTGCCATGACCTTTGAAAGGAACTTAATTTGAGGAGAGAATACAGATGTGAATATTAACATATTTAATGTGTCTATGTGGTATATGTGCATGCAATCAGTAATTAAAGGTGCAATTAATATGCAGGGAGAAAAATGTGCGTATTTATACTGTGACCCATTTGTGTTCATTAAATGTGTTCATGCTGTTACAGTGTGTTAGACTGTAATAGTGCTACTGCAGTCATTACATAAACATGAAGCCTTACAGCTTTCCCTGAGTATATTTGGTGACAGAGAATATTTCACAGAGATACTTAACATTTTGTTGCATGATTATAAACCTCAGTTCTGGTAGCTTTTAGCAAGGGCCATGAAATACCAGGGGATTATTTACTTTATTATTTATCACTAACTTGATTTTGTGTATATTTAATTTAGAATAAAAAGTTAAAACAGAAGATTAAGTCTCTCTGAATATCAAATGGCCAAAATAGGGCCTTAGTTAGGCCCTTTGAAATGATTAAGCATTTATGGTTGGCATGGATTCTCAGTTCGGGGAACCACACTCCACAATAGCAATAAGGGTCCCTGGGTAAGACTCCTATCCAACATCTGTAATATGAGTAAAACTAGGTTTTTTCATTTTCTGTTACCACTTATCCAGTTCAGGGTTGCTGTGGGTCCGGAGCCTACCCGGAATCACTGAGTGCATTTTTTTCCAAAAATAAATATTTCACCAGTAGGTTGGGAAAGTTGTCCAAACCTCACTGTCCTCAACAGTGATGGAAATATCAGCTGTAGTGTAGTGAAAGAACGCTCAAGTGTAGTCACTTCAGATATACTCCTTGTTGAATCCCAGCTCTATAATTAAACAGATAGAGATTATGTACATTTTCTGTTCACGTCAATATTTTCTTTAAAAATCTTTAATGAGAAAATGTAAACTGTTTTTACATGCAAATTCATTAACAACAGATCTTCAAATGTGGCAAGCTTATCAGGTTATATTACAAACGATTATGCTACAACTGATGCTAAAGTTCTCATCTAAATTACTTAAATTAACCACCTATCTGCATTTTTCCCTGTTCACCTGCAGAAACAAGATATCCAACATATGCAAATTAACCTGTACCGTGAATGGCATGTTTTACTTTAATCCCTGTAACTCCTTTGTATTTTACTCAAATCAAATGAACATTCAGACGTTACTTCAAGACATGATTCTGAGGTAGCATGCATTTGCTGGTGCATGAAATATTATAGGGGGCGCCATAATAGCTAATTATGTCTTTGTGGCAATATCACACCATCTACAAGGCGTATTAAGTTGATGTTTGGCATGCTGGTTCTGTGAGCAAGCTTGGGAAATTAAGGACAGGTGTTTGACAGGCTTAACAATGCCCAATCATCATGACATTTGAATGGTATGTCCACTTTGTAAGAGCATAACAATGTTTGTGTTGATAGCCACAAGGGGGCGCAATTCAGGTTTTTAAACATAAAATATGGAATATCTTGGTGAAAATTGAACATATCAACATGATATTAGCTTCATAACATATTCTCCCTAGTGTCTCACAATATTCGCAATTGCAACTATTTAAAAAAAAAATTATAGTTTTTCCTCAATTGTGAAAATGGAGGTTTTGGAGCTAACCTGTGGGTTTTGATCCCATCAACAAACAATTGATCTCATTGCAAACTGTAGATAAATAATTATTTAAACAAATTTGAGATTTGGGCATGCTGTTGCTGCAAAATTTCAACAAACATGAGTGGGCGGAGCTCGATTCACTCTTTGAGCTATAACTTGTTCAAACTTGACCCAAATCAAACCAAAATGGGCACACATGTGCATATGTGATCCACATGTCCAAATATGATCAAAATGCATATACAGGGGGCGCGACAATTCGAAAAATAATTTAATTTAATTTTTTAATTTATTATAATGCCACCTAAGGATGGAGTACCAGTAAAATGTAATGATCTTTTCTGAAGCCCATATGAAAGAAGCTGGTGCCTTTTCATAATATTTGGTAAAAGCATTTTTGACTTACTGTCATACCTAACGAGTCTCCCTACCTCTCTAGTAACCCTCAGGACAGGTTGGACTTCAATTCCCAGGATCCCACTCTGTCTCAAGTTCCTGTCACATGCCCACAGTCAGCCAATCAGGGAGGGCTTTCTCGTTCATCATCCCCTGAGTTCTAATCTGTGTCACCTGGATAACTCAGCATGAGAGTATATTAGGACAGACTGTTTTATGCTCATTGCGAAGTATTGCCTTCGGTTATGTTGCTATACTGAGCTGCTATTTTCGGACTTCGTTTACCATGCTCCTTTTGTGTTTGTGTTTTCCGTTATCTTCTGGCTTCTTTTAATGTGACTGTGTGTTCGTGTTATCAGTTATCTTGTATGTTAGGTTCTGCCTCATGTATGTTCTTCCCTGTGTGAATAAATCATGTCTTCATCTGCAAGCGTCTGCCCCATTTCGGTGTCGTTACAGTAATACTTCGCCCAATTATGCAGACGGCGGATACCGGCGGGATTCATACCGCCGTTAGTACCCAGGGACAATTACTGGGTCAACACAACCAACTTCTGGATTCGCTAAGTAAGTCCCTTGACACTCTTACTGAACATCAGCGTGTGCAGCAGGAACAACTAACGGCTTTGACAAATAATATGGGACAACTGGTTTCTCAGTTTCAACAACAGAATCCTACGAGCTTTCCTGCTCATCCCCATTCTTCCCCTGTTACAATTGAGCAAAGTCCTTTCTTGGTCAGTAAACCAGAGATGTTTAACATTTCCCCTAATCAATGCAAGGGTTTTTTGTTACAGTGTTCTCTCTTTTTTGCCAATTCTCCTCCTAGCTTGGATCAACAGCGCATTTCGTTTTTGATTTCTTGGTTAACAGGCAAGGCGTTAGATTGGGCTACGGCCGTTTGGTCCACCGTTCAGTCTTACAGGTACGAGAAATTTATCCAGGAATTCAAAACTGTGTTTGATCATCCGCATGAGGGACGCTCTTTAGGGGAACTACTGTTGCAACTTAAACAGGGTACTCAATCCGTGTCGGAGTATGCGCTAAGATTTCGGACTCTTGCAGCCGGTAGTGGTTGGACCAACCCTGCCTTGATCATAGCCTTCCGTAATGGATTAAATTCTGACATTTTGACTGAGATGGCTTGTAAGGATGATGGCTTGTCTTTAGACGAGATAATTTCTCTGGCTATTCGGCTCGATCAATTGAGACATGGTCGAGGTTCTCGGAGACTCCCTACGTCTAATTCAGCAGTCAGCTCTCAACGTCGGATCGTCCCTGTGCATCGGGATCGCTCTGAGGACTCTCACCCAGATCCAGAGCCACACCAACCTATGCAATGGGATGGGTTTCGCCTGTCTCCAGAGGAGAGGCTCCGTCATCTGCAGAGAGGTCTGTGCCTGTACTGTGGGATTCCCAGTCATGTGATACGGGAGTGTAGGAGTTGCCCTCATAGAACCATGGCACCAACCCCAGGAAAGCTAATGTGGTGAGTATACCCACGTTGGGGTTGGTATCCAAGTCCTTTTTCCTCCCTGTGATGTTTGACTGCTCTACGTCTCTTGCTGTGTTTTCAGCCTTAATAGATTCCGGAGCGGAGGGAATTTTATTCATTCCAGGCTGGTGGAGCAGCTCCAGATCCCTGTTGAACATATTGATACGCCAATGAGACTGTCGGCCGTGGATGGGGATCCAGTGGGAGAAGGAGTTGTCTCTCTAATCACCAGACCCGTTTCTGTTAGTGCTCTCCACAGAGAGAGAACGTGTTTTTTTTTGTCATTAACTCAACTGATTATGAAATAATCTTGGGGTTACCCTGGCTTCAGAGACACAATCCTGTTATCTCCTGGGCAGAGAAGGAAATCATTTCCTGGTCAACATATTGTCATTACCACTGTCTTAAATTCCCCTCCGTTAAAGTTCAGTCCACCACCATAGAGAGTCCAAATACTCTTACCCCTGTTGATATTCCCTCAGAATACAATGATCTTATAGAAGTGTTCAGTAAAACTAAGGCCACCCAGCTTCCTCCTCACCGAGAATATGACTGTGCTATAGACCTGATAAAGGGTGCTATTCTACCCAAGTCCTGGGTATATCCCTTAACTCAGGGTGAGGAGAGAGCTATGGAGGAGTATATCAAGGAGGCTTTAGAACAGGGTTTTATACGGCCTTCCACCTCTCCTGTTGCAGCCGGGTTTTTCTTTGTTAAAAAGAGGGACGGGGGGCTTCGACCTCGTATAGACTACCGTGGGCTTAATCAGATATCTAGAGCCTATTCTTATCCTTTGCCTCTAGTCCCGGTCGCCTTAGAACAGCTTCGCGGTTCTACTATCTTTTCTAAATTAGATCTCCGTAGTGCCTACAACTTAATCCGAATACGTGAAGGTGATGAGTGGAAGACGGCCTTTATTACTACTAGGGGGCACTACGAATACACTGTAATGCCTTTTGGGTTAAAAAATCTACCCGCAGTGTTTCAGGCCTTTTTGAATGATGTTTTAAGGGAGATGCTTGGTGTAAATGTTATTGCGTATATCAATGATATACTAATTTACTCCCCGAATAAGGAGAGTCACGTTCAACATGTGAGAAATGTGCTTACACGTCTCCTGGAACATCAGTTGTATGCGAAGGGAGAGAAGTGTGAATTTCATCATTCTTCTTTATCATTCTTAGGTTACATTATCAGCTCCGAGGGGACTGTAATGGACGATCATAAAATTGATGCTATTTTGAACTGGCCGATTCCAACTTGCATCAAGGATCTACAGAGGTTCTTAGGGTTTGCAAATTTCTATCGCCGTTTTATATAAAATTTTAGCAGCAAGGCCTCACCCTTGACTAATTTGCTAAAGGGTAATCCTAAAAGGTTGATCTTGAATATGGAGGCTCAGGGGGCATTTGAGAATTTAAAGGAGATGTTTACTACCGCCCCCATTTTAAAACATCCGGACCCCTCTCAGCCCGTTGTTGTTGAGGTAGATGCCTCGGAAGTGGGAGTTGGAGCCATTTTATCACAAAGGGTTGGTGAACCTAAGAGATTGCATCCCATAGCCTTTTATTCACACAAAATGTCTTCCGCTGAACGTAATTATGGTATTGGTGACAGAGAGCTCCTAGCCATTAAATCAGCTTTAGAGGAGTGGCGCCATTGGCTGGAGGGGGCGTTACACCCTTTTGTGGTGCTCACAGACCACAAAAATCTAGAATATTTGAAATCTGCTAAAAGACTGAATCCTCGTCAGGCTCGTTGGTCTCTATTTTTCTCTCATTTTAATTTCTCCATATCCTATCTCCCGGGCACCCGTAATATTAAGGCTGACGCCCTATCTCGAATATACATGCCTTCTGAGGCGGCCACTACACCCCAACGGGTGTTACCACCGTCGGTTTCGGTTTCCCCTGTTCGTTGGGAGATAGATGAGGAGATAGATCAGGCACTTTCCCAGAGTAGTATTCCTCTTTAATGTCCTAGGGGGAAAAAAAATTGTACCTAAGCAGTGTAGGGACAAGCTCATTACTTGGGCCCACTCAGCCCTCACTTCTGGCCATCCAGGGGAGACTCGCACCATGCAGTTAATCAAGGGTAGATATTGGTGGGAGAACATGTCTTCTGATGTGCATCGCTTTGTTTCTTCTTGCTCCACGTGCTCTCAGTGTAAAATACCTAGAACACTCCCTGCAGGCAAGCTTATGCCCTTACCAGTCCCATCTCGCCCCTGGTCACACATTGCTGTAGATTTCATCACTGATTTGCCATTGTCACAAGGCCACACAGTTATACTTACAATAATAGACAGGTTCTCACGAGCAGTCCGGTTCATCCCTTTTCCTAAACTCCCTACAGCTTTCCAAACCGCTGAGACATTGTTTAACCAGGTCTTCCGTCTCTATTGTATCCCTGAGGATGTAGTGTCAGATAGAGGACCCCAGTTTACCTCTCGAGTGTGGTCAGCCTTTTTTGAGATGCTTGGAGTGAATGTTAGCCTCACGTTGGGGTATCACCCCCAGTCTAATGGTCAGTGTGAGCGTATGAACCAAGATTAGGGAAAATTTCTAAGAATTTATTGTTTTGAAAATCAGGCTGACTGGTCCCAGTTCTGAGATTGCTCAGAACTCTCTAACGAGCTCGGTTACTGGTTTAACTCCTTTTGAGTGTATTTTAGGCTTCCAACCCCCGCTTATGCCTTGGACAGCTTCTCCCTCTGAGGTACCTGCAGTAGATGATTGGATGCAGCGTAGTGAACAGGTGTGGGAGCAAACTCATCAGCGAATCGAGGAGGTTATACGTTGTCATAAAAGACAGGCAGACAACCGTCGAGGCGAGACACCCATGTATCTCCCAGGGGACCGAGTGTGGCTCTCTATTAGGGATTTCAGATCTTCAGTGGGGAGTAAGAAGTTGTTGCCCAAGTTCATTGGTCCTTTTAAAAATAATTCGGAGAGTCAATAAAGTGACCTATAAACTTCACTTACCGGTTCAGTATCATGTGTCTAATACATTTCATGTCTCCCTCTTAAAGCCGGTGAACCCCGGTCCGTTAGATGAGTCTACGCCTGACAGCGTGCCTCCGCCTCCAGCTGGTCTCGGGGGGGTCTCCTGCGTATGCCGTCCGACGGTTGCTGGATTCCAGGAGGAGGAGAGGTAATCTTCAATATCTAGTAGATTGGGAGGGCTATGGACCGGAGGAGTGTAGTTGGGTACCCGCCGGAGATGTGTTGGATCCTGGCCTTAAGGAGGACTTCCATGAACGACATCCAGAGAAGCCTGGCCCCAGACCAAGAGGCCGGCCTCAGAGGCGTGTGAGGAGTCCCTCCGCGGGTTCCTCCAACCTTTTTCCCAGAGGGCGCAGTCCTAGGGACTCCTCTGTTCCACACCAAGACGGATCCACGGGGGCCCAACTGGGGGCCGCAGGAGGAGGAGGGCACGCTTGTCGTTGCTGTCCTCGTCTTTCGGCATCCTCTGACTTCTTGGGGGGGAGTACTGTCATACCTAACGAGTCTCCCTACCTCTCTAGTAACCCTCAGGACAGGTTGGACTTCAATTCCCAGGATCCCACTCTGTCTCAAGTTCCTGTCACATGCCCACAGTCAGCCAATCAGGGAGGGCTTTCTCGTTCATCATCCCCTGAGTTCTAATCTGTGTCACCTGGATAACTCAGCATGAGAGTATATTAGGACAGACTGTTTTATGCTCATTGCGAAGTATTGCCTTCGGTTACGTTGCTATACTGAGCTGCTATTTTCGGACTTCGTTTACCGTGCTCCTTTCGTGTTTGTGTTTTCCGTTGTTTTCTGGCTTCTGTTACTGTGACTGTGTGTTCGTGTTATCAGTTATCTTGTATGTTAGGTTCTGCCTCGTGTATGTTGTTCCCTGTGTGAATAAATCCTGTCTTCATCTGCAAGCGTCTGCCCCATTTTGGTGTCGTTACACTTACAGCTGTTTGCATGATGTTTACAAGACAAGTTACACACCTGTATTAAGCAAAGCCTAGATGCCACACAGTAATGAAATTTCAACATTTTTAAAATAATTATTAAAGTTAAGGTTCTTGTGATTTTGCGGATAACACTTGTCCATATTAGGTAATTTATCAGATAGTAGTTCATCTTCAAATATATCTGGGTAAAGCTCCAGCAGCACTGCTTTGTTTGATCCACATGGTCCAGCACAACAAACCACCACCAGATGGCAGTGCTGCACTGAGAATGATCTACCACCCAAATCATACTGCTTCTCAAACTCTTTTTGCATACACGAAGATTGAGAGACCCACAGAGCTCATAAAAACAATTATTATTAACATACTTTGCGACACTCTCTGCTTCTCCACAAATGCTCTCTGATAGTCCCACAGAGAGATCACACTCAGAAATGTTGCATATACAAAAATACCCAATAACTCTTCAATGGTGTATATGACCTCATATTAGCAAATGTAAGCAAAATTTATGCATAGGCTGCGAGGAACCCGTAAACCACCACTTGTGGCTATATTTTTGTATTTTATTACTTATACTGAGGGAAGTGGTTCCGTGTGATATAAAACCCACAAAAATGCTCACATTATCTTGTAAAATACGCCATTAAACCACATAGTAACTCAAATTAAAATTCTCGTGTATGAGCAATTGTCATGGCATTTAAATGCTTTCTATGTCAGAGGAAACAAAGGAGCTAGCTAAACTTGGACAGGTTAGCCTAGCTAAAGTTTGTCATTTGAAAAGAAAAATATTCAATATTACGTATGTAACATATAGCAGTTGATAGAATAATGTACATAATATTAACGATGTTAACTACATTTGGGCGATACCAAAATATTGAAATACTTGCGGGATGAAGCTGTTCCCTGAGGCCGGTGAGAGCTGCTCACGCGCCGCAGTCACAGAAAAGTGCATGAAAAAAATATTACAATACAGAGCTTATCTATAACTGTATGGTATTTAACAAGTTAAAATAATTATTATTAAAATATTATTTAACATTTTTTATATTGTTTTCCAGACAGTTACCAGTATTGTCTTTTATTTGTAAATGTGGGCAACATATGATTAATACACAGTATTAAATAAAATGGAAACTAAGGTGCATGAACAGCAGTGAGGTAAACCTGTGACTGAGGTTGGACTGTTAATAAATAGTAATCTACGTACATAGCTGTGGGATTATATTTAGAGGTGGCGTGCACTGTGCAGCTGCTCTCCACGACCTTAAAAGCCTCAGAGTGCCACAGTGTCATGAACCAAACTTTGAAGCTGAAAAGTGAAAAGTGCACATATTCTGATGGTTTTATACTGTCTAGTGCTCAATTAAACTTCCCCAGAGCATGCTAAATGTTGCTTACTATTTCATACCACCTTAAAAAATGACGTAGTTAAGTTCACCTTAAATGCCGCCGCTATATTCACACAATCACACTAACACCGGCATATTTGAAGTTTTCATTAAATGCCTTACCTTAAACAGTAAAGCAGTTACAGGTACCTGGACAAAATTACTGCATCATTTAAGGTGACAAAATCTGCAAGCTGGCCCTGTGAAGGACTGGTGCCCCCTCCAGGGTGTATTACCACCTTGCGCCCAATGATTCCAGGTAGGCTCTGGACCCACCGTGACCCTGAACTGGATAAGTGGTTACAGATAATGAATGAATGAATGAAAACTGCAAGCTGGAGAATAAACAGCTAGGTTTGCTTCTTTTTCTTCTATTCCACCTTAAGGACTGCAGTTGTTACAGAATCAGACAAATGCTGACTTGGATGCCGGAGGGCTGATCACAAAGATATTTATGTTAAAACTGTTTATTGATATATTGTTTTTTAAATAAATATACACTGCTTGTTGTTCTGTATATGTCTAGTTGTTTATTCTTAAGCCAAAAAAGGAGAGAGAGTACTAGTGGGGGGTCAGGTGCAACTGTCAAAAATTTTCACATTTTGGCACTGAGCTCAAAATTTAGCTTAGGGCCACAGGAAAGTCTGGGTCGGTCTCTGTGTGCAGTTGGTTCCTCTTATTGCTATGGGTCCGACTCAGGGTCAAACATATAGGGTTGGATAGCGCCTCTTTTTCTGTTATTTTCAAGTGTGATAAACGTTCAGCATAAACATGGGATGGGATTTACTGCTTTTAACTACATTTTACCGAAGTAAGTTCATACAGTTCATATCATCGTTTCATTTTAGCAATAAAGGGAAAGCCTCGACAGCTAACATTGAGTTAACAACATCTGGAAGGTATTAAAAAAGTGTCTAGCCTTTTTTATTTGATTAAACTTGGTCATTCTTAAGCAGTTCATATCATGAAGGGTGAATGCAGTAGCGTTGGTGGAGTGACCGTTAAGTTAAGTTCGGTCTGTGCAGTGAATCCGGGCTAGCTGCAGCCGCAAATCAGTGACACGTCAGAGATTATAATCACAAATAGAGCCCTGACTGGATCTGGACTGGATCCGCTAACAGTAGCTGAATGTTATGCGGATTGGTCAGAGGAAAAATGGATCCGGATCGGAGTTAAGCTATGTGGGTCAGCAGTCCGAATGACACTGGGCTGGCCCAATCACATTGTTAAACACCCACCCCTTTCGCATTGGTTATGCCTGTATAATGTATTTGGCAAACAAAATGTAAAAGTCAGCATAAATGTCTGTTTCCTAACCACTGGCCCTTGAAACATGCGGGCTGTGGCCCATTGCTTATTTTTTTGTACTGAAACAAGGCGGACCAAAACATGTCATGAGAAACTTCCTCCCTTTGGATCTGTGCAGTGTGCAATGCAATGTGAATGAACATAACATTATCTGTTAAGATCTTCTGAAATGGAGAAAAAATGCAAAGGAGGCACAGGGAGACTGCAAGAAAAAAAAACAAACTTGCTCTTTGTGCCAACATTACAGACATGCCATAGCAGGGCCTTCATCAGCTCCCGTGGCTGATGACAGTGGTGGTAATGGTGACGGCAGTTCTGGCAGTGGCACTTACTGTGAACAGGAACATGTAGTAGAACATGCGGTAAGCTATACTGCTTTCAGAACACTTAGGCTATGTAATGAGTAGGGTATAGCAACCCAAACCTTTGGTAAATCTCATAAAATGTCCACAAAATAATATTGGCTAATGTTCTATGGCCAAGTTAGTTTGTACTGTAAACGCAGCAGAAATAAGCTATCTATAAGACATTGTGGACACTGACAGGATGAAAAAATAAGTTAGTACTTTAATGTCTTCCATCCTGAACTAAATAGTCTTCAGTGTGAGAACACATTTTAAAACTACCATTCACCAAAAATAACAGTAGGTCAGCAGGCAGCATTCAAATTCCATTAATTATTATTATTATTGTTTGTGGGGTGAGTAGTATAGGCCAAGCTAGTTTTTGGCCCTGGAAAAATGTTTTAGGCTGTTTTTATGTAGGTGGCTAGGGACAATGTACAGAGCGTACTTTTTACAATGTACACTGTACCTTACAGAATGGATCATGCATATAATATATTGTATATGTGATATTTACAAGCACACAAACACCAGTGAACTTCAAGATGGCCTGTGCCTAGAAAATAACAAATGCCTCAACAAACAAATAAAAAAAAAATATATACACAGTGTCCATACTTACAAAAATTTACAAAAAGGAATCTAGCATCAGTAATAAAAAGGGGCAAAACAAACTCATACTCAACGTAGGGAGATTCCATTTTCAAAACCAGGAAACACAGAATTCAATATTAACAACAAAGTCACAGGAAAAACACAGAGCACGAACACGTCTGGCTAGCAGCATTCACACTGGCATCTTTATGAGATATATATATATATATATATATATATATATATATATATATATAGAAGTTATTCATAAGAAGTTACAATTAATGTATACTCAGTATATATATATATATACTGAGTATACATTAATTGTAACTTCTTATGAATAACTGCTATATTTGTATTGATATACTAGAAATTAGTGTTTCTAAATTGACATTAATACGCAATGGTATTAATACCCCCCCCCCCCCCACAAGTGTAGCATATAGAAAACTAGAGCATGACCTGAACAGATCTTTCCACCAACATTTTTAACACCTAACCCCACCCTATTCTATCCTGGCAATACTGGCACAAAAGCAGACATGCTTATGCAGGAAGGTGATGTGATTGTCTTTGTAATAGCATCACTGAAACAGCTTGGAATAACACCATGTCAGGGATTAATTATAGTTAAATTAATCCATGTACACTGCATACATTTGTCCCCATATATGGTGGTTTATTTTGCCAGGAACAAATGTATGACATCCTGCACTACTAAACGTGATAAGCACTTGTTTGTGATAAGACAAACAAGTAACTTTTCTGTGCCTACCTGTTTATGGGAAGGTAAATAAATTTATGTCAGATGGGTACATGAAAGTATTGAAAAAAACTTTAATGTGTGCTAAAGCTTAAAACCAACATACTTAAATATAGATGGTCCACAAACAGCTTGTATAATCTCTATGGAAATGCATTGCTATTATAATAAAATGGTAGAGCTGCACATGAGTCTAAGATCACCATACCCAGTATCATGTGTCAGCATCAGAAGTGTTATATACTGCTCATTAATTCTTTCTCTTTTTTAAGTAGTAATTGTGTTTCTTTAAAACAGATATTGCAGTGTGCTAGTGTTATGAGGATCCCAAAACCAGTAAGTGTAGGTGATGAAATATTGCTTAATCATAAGTGCTAAAAATAGATGCTCCAGCAGCTTTCAAGGGGCTGAAATTTCCTAATTCCACTTTCTTCAGTTTCACTCTAGAAATAAGCCTTCTGAAGCTAAAACCAGTTTCTTCCTTAGATGTAGGTAACATAGCAGACCATCACTCTTTTTCAAGCCCTCTAGCTATTTCCAACCACTCTCTCAGTCTGACCCCCTGCTTTGCCCTATTAATTTTTCACATATTAATTTATTACCAATTTCAATAGATCCAACCTTCAAGTTATGTATACATTTGCAGAAGTTGCCATGTTGCCATTACTTTTCAAGTTTAATTCCATGTGATAGTTAGATTTGAAGGGTCTCACAGTGGCGTAGCAGGTAGTGTTGCTCTCACACAGCTCAAGACCTGCTCCAGGTGACTTTCTGTGAGGAGCTTAGTGAGCTCTCCATTTGCAATTAAGAATAATTGGATTATAAAGTGCAACATATACAACCAACTTGTAACATTGAGTTTTCAAGGTGTTTACCAGAAGCATGGCAAATATTCCTTGGGATTTTTTTAAAGGCTAAGTAAATCTCCAGAACAGTAAGTAGAAACACAGGATACCATTACATGATATTAGCTGTTAGTCCTGGAACAGAACTTAATCAACACTCACAAGTAGAAGCATGATTGATATGTAAATGGAACTGAGTGCTACCACTTGGACCTAACTAGTGAGTTGTAATCACAACATGAGCTGTAAGAACAAGCAAGCTTAAATCACTGTGTATTCATTCACATTTTGGAACATGAGTGCTGTATGCTTGGTGGATGCCAGGAGAGATGGCCAATTTAATATCATTTATAGAAGGATGTAATTGAATTATGCATGTACTTGTGTTCTGCTACAATTACCAGAATGAAATCCTGGTAAAATAACTTTCCCTAATTGAAAAGATCATGTTTAACATAATATATATATATAAATTTAAAAATGCACTGTTTTCATGACAGCAGTATGAACCTTTTTGTAACAAAAATATGGCGGTAGGGTGGGATAATGACATTAAAATACAGACTCCATTCGCATAAATATTGTGTGCAAATCATTTAACAGTACATTTAATTGATAATACAATAATACAAATATTTAATACAATACTTTAAATATTTAATTATTGAAATGTAATGTGTTATGGTATATGTTATAGATTCAAGATTTTATTTGCCACATATACATTTGTAACAGTTACAAATATCTCTGGGAACTGAGGAGACAAATGTTGCAATTTTGAAAGTGTAATATTTTCCCATTCTTGTTTATTATAAGATTTCTACTGCTCAACATATCAGGGTTTGTGTTATGTTTCTAATTTCATAATGTACCAATTGTTTTCACAGGATGACAGATCTGGAGTAGTTAACAAAACCCAGCAACAAGAATATGAAAGAAGAATATGTCATTCCACTGTTTTTTGTTTAAATTAACTCTAAACAGGGGCAACTAGACAGAGACATATGAAAGAGACAAACCTTGACAAAGAGCTTATACAGACACCTGAACAGGGAGACATAATGAACTACAGACAGAAACCACACAAGTACATAAAGCACAGGAAAGGGAACAAATAAGGCCTTAAATGCAGCATTAAGAGATGTTCCCTGTTCTGTATGTTTAGACGCATGTTCTGTCTCTGTGCGCCAAAGTGGGAAATGTTTAGGGTAAGCTGTCACCAGAGCGCGCTGAATCGGGATCCTTAAGAACCCGTAAAACACTGTTTCTGTAAATAAAGATGTATTTACACCTTTAACTGTGTCTGCGGAGATTCATTTCCATCACCTGTCTTCAGAATACAGCAAATACTCATTCAACTGTACTCATTAATTTTGTCACAGCAATATGCCATGGAATAAATTATCATCAAAAATGTTCATGTTTTCAACTATGAGACAATTCAGATTATCAATATATCTGCAAATATATCTGAAGTTATATGTTTTGAAGGCTGTACATTCAGAAATATGTAAAATAAATAAATAAATAAAAAAATCAGTTAGCATTTAAACATCAAGTGATGACATATTTTAGTAGTGAATGTTTTTTAGAAAAGAAAGCAATATATTGAATATGGCTATATCACATAATTACTGTTTATTACACTAGGGTTGCTGTGGCCGTTTATGATCCAGTCAGCAACCAGCTATCCTTAACATGTATGGTTACTCATTGAGCCCAGCCCATGAGTACCCAAATCACCCAATGCATCATTAACTCTTCACAGGGGTCATCAGGTAAGCACGACCCATTGTCTGTGTTTTGCTTAATTAAGCCCACGACACCTTTGGAAGGCTCAACCGTAAAGTCCGGTGTCCCAGACCCACCTCCCTCCAAGCCAGTCCTACCTTACCCTTTACCATAAACAACCATAAATCCACACTGGCCTCCCTGTCCAAAGGCTGTTCTTAGCCCCACTAGCACCATTAATGCATGCTCAGTGCCACCAGTTCCATGTGAACTTTATGTGCTACATCACTAACAATCATAATAGCACCTCGCATTTCCCCAAGTAATCTGTGTTCTCCTAATCCAAAAACACTGACTAGACAATTTAGCTGTTTCTGATAACTCCTTTACAGCTGCCCTGTCAGGCCAAACTGATGCCAAACTGCACAAGCAGGGATGTGGCAGACTTAGCTACAAATACCCTAACTCCTATCTCCACTGATCATACATGTGCCTGTCACCCGGGTTCCCTCACCTCAGCCGCCAAGTCAGCATACTTCAGCTCCTTTATTTCAAATGCTTTGTTAATGGCATCCTTAAATGGAACTGATAACCCTATGAAATAAACTATGCATTTACTTTCAGAGTACAGAACCATATCTGGCCTCAGTGTAGTTAATGCAATGCACTCTGGGACCTGCAGTTTTTTCCTACATCCACAAGCAATTTCCAATCTCATGCTTCATCCCATCTACCACTATTTCTTTCTTTCTTTATTTATATAAATATTTATTTATTTCCATTGGTCATGAATACGTGCCCCCTCACGCGCAAACCTAATCACTTTATTACTACAACCACTCGTCAGTGCATTTACCTCCAAGTTTTTGCTGTCTAAAAAACATGCTAAATACCTTAGCACCTGATTATGTCTTCATGTATACCTCCCCTGTGACAAACTAACCTTACAAACTGATAGAATGCTTCAGTGTGCCAACCCCTGTACAAAATCTACATCTAGGGTCTTCACCTACTCACCGTCCAAGATTGTGTGGAATTGGAAGGACATCATAAGTTGCTCCAAGCAAAACCTAATACAACATGCCTCCATCGCCCACAATTCTTGCCAAGTGATCTTCCGCTTCTCTAGATTCTCTCAGCAAAGCCACTGGCCTTGTTTGTCTTCTCTCTGGTGACGTGACCTTACTAAAAGTTTTCCACAAATCACCTGACCCAAGGCCTGCTCTTCCACATTGCACTTGGCCAATCATATCCCTTAGCTCTAATGAGCTCCTGGCTACCTGCACTGCCACTCATGGGTTCCACTTCCTACCTGCTTTTGTGACTGTTGCTAACATTTTAACTGCTGCGTCCTTTGTTCCTGCCAAAATCATCGTGCGTCTCACCTTTGTACATTTAAATTCCTCAACTAAACTTGAGTGATAGCTCCAGTACCCCTCTCACATACCATGCCACACTACTTAAACACTTTGGCACCCCTAGACACTTCCTTATGGCTTTGTTAGTAACCCTTTCCATCCTCTGTACTTCTGTGATTGAAACATCATAAACTGTCAATGGTCACCTAATACAAGGCAAGAAGTCAAACTGCAGACACCAAAATTTCAACTTCCCTGGCAAACATGATCTATCAATGTTATTAACAGCCTTCAGCTTTTAGTCCCACAACTTGTTCTGTATTCTTTAGCGCTGCACTATACCATCTATCTAAACTCTTCACTGGTCTCTCCAATACAGTAGGGATAATTTCTCCTTCCATCAAAAAATTTTCTTGCACAAGTTTTCCTTTGACAATCAACACATTGTCCTTTGACAAGTCTTCTAGACTTGCTTGGTTTAACTTTCAGCCTAGCCAACCTTAGATTATCATTTAATATAATATTATGTTTAGTAATATAGTATATATCTTTTTTGGTATTTGTATGATTACCAGGTCCCTCCTGTAGAGAGGCTAGGGAACTAGACAAAGGGGCTAAACACTAGGGCTAGTACGCTAAACAAGAACTAAACAGATCAAAGGGTCTAACACTAAACAAGAAGGATAAAAACACTAAACAGAGAAACTAAACACTGAACAGAAGCAAAGCACTAAACAGAGAGGCTAAACAATGACCAGAGAAACTAAATACTGAACAGAGAAACTAAACGCTAAACAGAGAGGATAAACACTAAATAGAGAAGCTAAACACTGAACAAAGCAGGAATTAAAAACAAGGACAGACCACAAACATACAAAAATCTCAATACATCTACAATGACCCATAAACAGGAAGCACAGACATGGACTTTAAGACAACCACTCAAACAAGAAACACCTGGGATCTCAAAACGAGGTTGGGAGGACCACAATGGAGACACAACTAGAGGGTGGAGCAAAGGCGGAGACAAGGAAGGAAGAGGAACAAAACAAAGAGTCATGTGCTAATATATACATGACAAACAAAGGAAACAATGAGACATAAACAGCAGGAAAACACTAGACAGGGCTATACATGACACCTCCTATGCATAGTTTAGTGCTTTCTCTGGCAAACATGATGCCTGGTGCAAATAATCTAATCAAGCCCAAAGTTAAAATGAAAAAAGAAAACACTAAAATATACAGAACATTGGTTCTGCTGGGTTAGAACTGAGAAACTGGTGTACTTAAACATAGAAAATCTATACGTAGTAATCTTTGAAAATCTAATAAAATAGAGATTTTCTTAATTTTTTATTGAAATAAATAGTGAAATATTAAATATTTCCTCAATGTAATGTAAATTTAAGTAGATTTAAAGTAAGATTGAAATAAGATTGAAATTAAACTAAATAAAATTTTAAAATAATAAAACAGCTGGAGAAAATGTGTATCCGGTTGGAGAGAAACAGGTCTGAAATGCTGATGTGCAGATCTGGGCTGAAACTGGACTGGATCTTATCTAAATGAGGTGGCTGACCATAGATCTGGACCAGAGGAGCTCAGGTGCCATGAAAATTTGGTCCAGGTCCGGAATCTGGATCTGGTCCATTGTGCAAGTAGACTCAGGATCCGTACCAGATCATTTTTGCCATCTGGGTCGGCACCCACAGCTCCCATATTACACTTGGCAAATGGAGGGCCAGCACCCGTGGCTTGGCCCATTCACGTATTACACTCGGCATTCAGAGCCGGCACATGCGATTGGCTGATTTATACTCAGCAAACAGAGAGTTAGCACTCATGGTTTGGTCGCAGTATTGCTTAACAGGGCTGTCACTAGAGGTTAATGATTAGTGGGACTAAGCTTTAACCAGGGGGGTCTTGGGTAATCGCCTCATAGCAGCAAATTTCTTTGACAAGGTACAGATTAAGAAATGCCACAAGGAGCTGCTGCCGATATAAAAAACAAATTTGAATATCCATCTAAAGGTAAAAAAACTAAACTGAGTTGTGAACTATTAACTCATTATATACAGGTATCTGTAATATATCATAATCATAATTCCAGGAAAGAACATATACATCAGTTTAGTCTGCCCTAAATAATACATTGTTTAATGAATGACCAAGCACGGAGGTGTTTTGTGCTTTCTCAACAGTCTGATTTGGAATATTGCTTCTCTCTGATCTTCACCTGAGTCTCGTGTACGACATGTATGATATATGTGTAAACATGTTGGGCGGGAAGAAGAACATCCCCGCCTGTCTACAAGCTGAAGGAGTGGACAGTGTTCCGATGCATTATCTGCCTTGCCATGACCTCCTGTCCCCGAAAAGCACCTTCTCCCTCGTCCCAGTCCCACAGCCTTCGCAGGTCACTGTGCCCCGGCAGCCCACCTCTCCTAGCGGCCTCACCACCCACACCCACCTGCAGCAACAGCAGCATGAGTGGATCAACGAGGAGCAGTTAAGATTTACTTGCCTGCCCAGTTATGCCCAAAAGAGGAATGTTTTCAGAAAGACCGGCCCCATTTCAGTGCTTGGACCGGCGTGTTGCTTCAGCAAACTTCCAACGTGTCACTGGTTACATCATCAGAACGCTGCTACCACTAGGACCAATAAAGGGTGGTGGCAGACAGGGCTTAAGGCAAAACGTGGAGTGGATTTCCACCTGCTCATTCATTCCCACAGTTTCACGGTGCTTTAAACAGTGTAGATGCTGAGCGTCCACAGAGTTCAATAGCGAAGCAGCAAAGTGCAGCGAAACGAGACGAGTCATTGGATAAATGCTGGGCTTTGTCCCGCCCATCGGACGCTCAGCATCTCTGGGGGTCTATAGGGCAGTGGGCTGGCCTCGGCTGGCCCGGAAGCTCGGCTTCTGCATGATGATTGGATGATCTGTCTGAGGCTGAATCCCTTTTTGATTGACAGCTAAATGAGCGAATCAGCGGTCCTTTGGTGTAAAGATCCGTGGGAGCACAGGTGGACACACTTCACATGGGCCAAGGCCATTTAAGCAGGCTAGCTCTGCTGGCCAGTGAGAGGACACTACTCAAATTCCTGGAAAAGACAGTTGGTACGACAGGGTCACAGATCATTTTCATAAAATGGAACAAAGGGTAGAATTTACGTATAAATAAACCAACACATTTTCTGATGTAGGCCGAAATTGAGCTTCCCCTCCTTGAAAGACCAGCATCCACCACTGCCAGAGTCCTATTCTGCACTGAATGAGGCCTGTCCCACAGGTTATACCTATTTGGAAAAGGCCAGGAGCACCGGTCATGGAGGAGGCTTGGCAGTTATTTATCACGAAGACCTGCAACTGCCCCTGCTCCCCTTGCCCAAGCTGTCCACATTTGAATGTCTTTCACTCAAATGTATATTAAAAATGCCCACAACAATATTACTTATCTACCGCCCCCCAAATCCAACCCAGGCTTCATCACAGAAGTACAGGATCTGTTGACATCACTCTGTGCAACAACATCCAGTGTAATTATCATTGTAGATTTTAATATCCACGTGGACTCACCAACAAGTCAATTCACTGCAGAGTTTCTGGAGCTTCTTGAGTGTACCCATCTAAAGCAGCATGCTGATGTGCCTACACACACCAGGGGGCATACACTTGACCTGGTCATCACTGATTCTGCCCCCATAAAAAATCTCTCTGTGTATGATATGGGCATTTCTGATCATAAGGTTATCTCTATGGAGCTGTCTGTAACACGTTTACACTCCAGACCAAAACGCCTAATCCGGTTCAAAAACCTGAAAAATATAAATTCTGCTTCTCTCCGCCAGGATATGAAAGAACTGTCAACTACTGCACACTATACATCACTTAGTGACTTAATACTGGTCTTCACAACATTCTTGAGTCCCATGCCCCATTTAAATCAAGAACAGTTTCTTTTTTCAGATCATCCCCATGGTTCACTGATGAGCTGCGGAGAATAAATACAACTGGATGTGCCCTTGAGCGACGATATGTTACCACAGGACTGGAAGTCCATAAACAGGCTTACCATGCCCATCAAAAGGCCTATTTTGGCCACAGCTAGGTCTCAATTCTATTTATACAAAATTAGTAATCATTCTGGAAACTCAAGAAAGCTATTTTCTACAATAAGTCACCTCTTGAAACCCCAAACCCATACATGCAGTGACCCCACAGAAGAACAGTGTAACCAGTTTATGTCATTTTTCTCTAACAAGGTAGAATCCATCCGTTCTGCCTTTCCATTACCATCCTCGCCTGTATCAGTGATACAGACTTCAAAGCCAGAGACCATACTCTCTCACTTCACTGATACTACACATAGAGAGGTGGAGAGATATATTCAGAAAATGAGGCCCTCCACATGCTCACTCGATCCTTTTCCAACATCATTGATAAAAGCAAACAACTCAGTCATTGGCCCATTCATCACTGCAATAATAAATAAGTCACTGGAAACTGTCCAAGTCCCTTTAGTCTTAAAAACTGCTCTTATTCGTCTTCACCTGAAAAAACCCTCATTAGATCCTGAAAACCTGGGAAATTATAGACCCATCTCCAATCTACCATTTTTCTCCAAGGTCTTGGAAAAAGTTGTAGCAGCACGACTCCATCACCACCTCCATACACACTGTGTATGTCTGTATGAGACTTTTCAATCTGGTTTCCGCTCTGCACACAGTACAGAGACTGGTCAGAGTTACCAATGATTTGTTGATGGCTGATGACCAGGGCTCCCCGTCACTTCTCATACTCCTAGATCTCTCTGCCGTCTTCGATACTATGGACCATAACATCCTCCTGCATCGACTCCACACTACAGCTGGACTCTCTGGGACCATCCTCCAATGGTTCCAGTCATACCTCACTGGCAGAGTTGAGTATGTGGCCCTGGGGGAAGTGAGGTCATCTCCCCACACTGTCATCTGTGGGGTTCCTCAGGGGTCAGTGCTTGGACCAACTTTGTTTACTGTCTATATGCTCCCACTGGGCAACATCATCAGGAAATATGGGATATCATTCCATTCTTATGCAGATGACACCCAGATTTATTTAAGAACAGATTCCATCTCCACTTCAGCCACCCATCCAGCTCTCACAGCATGTCTGGAGGAGACAAAGGCATGGTTGTCTAACTTTCTTCAGTTAAAAAGCAGTAAAACAGAATTCATCCTCATCGGTACTCCACATCAGATTAAGACATCTTCTATCAGTAATATTATTGTCTCTGGTCATAGCATTCCCCTCACTTCTTCTGTTACAAATCTAGGTGTCAAACTGGACCCACATTTATAATTTGACAATCACATTCGCCATCTATCAAAAGTCACTTTCCTCCATCTCAAAAACATAGCAAAACTCCGTCCTTACCTCCCCCAATGCCTTTGTCTCCTCCAGGCTGGACTATTGCAATGCCCTCCACATTGGTATCTCTGGCAGGAGCCTGCAGAAGCTCCAGCAGATTCAGAACTGTGCTGCCAGTATCCTTACGAGGAAGCGGAAATAGCACATTACACCGATTCTAAAATCTCTACACTGGCTGCCCGTCCACTACAGAATCCAGTACAAAATCTGTTCTCTCACTCACCAATGTCTCTATGGAAACGCCCCGCTGTACCTTAGAGAGCTCCTTACCCCACACAATACCTCAAGACATCTCCGTTCCACAAATGCCTATCGCCTTCAGCAGCCCCGGACCAAATTTCTACTATGGGAAACTGGGCTTTTCAAACTGTTGCCCCACGTCTTTGGAATTCACTCCCATACTCTCTGAGGGCTCCACAGAGCATGGAGTCTTTTAAAAAACAGCTAGAAACTTTTTTATTCAAAAAGGCTTACTAGGATTTAATTATTATTTTTTTTTGTTCTGATCTTGTTTTTATTTACTTGCTTTTAATAGATTTGTATTGCTTGTGATTATCCTGTAGCACTTTGAGATTTGCTTGAAATGTAAAGTGCATTACAAATAAAATGTTTTATTATTATTAACTCACTACACTGTGTGGTAGGGTTGCCAACTGTCTGAAATCCAAATAAGGATCGCACAGCGGGAGACCAGTATGCACTTGTAAATCCTTTTGCACTGTAGTAAAACAGATAAAACATATTTGTCAGACATTTATTAAGCCAACTACCATCTGTTAGTGCCTGTCTGTAGCCTTTTTAAACAATGGCAAAGCAGAATCTGTCCATGTATTTAACAAATACGGAATTACCAGTTTAAAACCTGGTAATTGAAGCTTACAGCAGACTTTTGGCGTTAAACTGCTGGATGTCCAAGTGGTGTTCCAAAAACCAAGTGGGCTTTATAGACAATTGGTTATGTTTCAAGGGCAAGCCTGGTCTTATAGGTAGGGATGGTATCCAACCCACGCGGGAGGGTGCTGCCTTACTTTCTTGCAGCATAGCACATAGTCTTTTAGTTAGTCAGCAGAGTAGTGTAGACAGCTGCTGACAATCCAGAGCCAGGACCAGGCCGCAGACAGACAGACTAAACCAACCATCTGCGAACTGTCTTGAGGCGTCACCCAGGTTCAACTGTATTGATACGTTGTGTTGAGACGAGATGTAAATGTAGAAAAACAAAGTCAGCCTTTTTCAGCAACCTAATCAATATTAAATCATACACAACACCTAGCAGCAACACATCAGAACTAAAATTTGGGTTACTCAACATAAGATCTCTGAACTCAAAAGCACTCATCGTAAATGATATTATAAGTGATCATAAATTCAATATTTTATGTCTCACAGGAATGTGGGTTAGACCAAATGAATATTCAGCACTAAATGAAGCCACCCCCTAGGCCAAGGGTGTCAAACTAGATCCACGGAGGGCCATGTGGGTGCAGGTTTTCTTTCCAACCACGCAAAAGCCCCACACTATTAAAAGTCAAGATCTACTGATTAGATCCAATGATTAAAAACAGGTGGAATGAGGTGTGGTTTCTGCGTGGTTGGAAAGAAAACCTGCATCCACACGGCCCTCCGTGGATCTAGTTTGACACCCCTGCCCTAGGCTATAATTATGCACATAGCCCAAGAATATCAGGCAAAGGAGGTGGAGTATGCGTAATTTACCAAAATACCCTAGAAATTAGTTTTAAACAATGTGGCACCTTCTCTTCTTTCAAGGTTCTCTCCACTATATTACAAATCCGGTCACAAAAAAGGACGCATTTTTATTATGCAACATTTACAGACCACCAGGGCCTTACTTAGAATTTCTGAAAGAATTCAGCGATTTTGCTACAAACCTAGCGGTGTGCAATCATAAAGTTATAATTGTAGGAGATTTCAATATCCATTTTGAGAAAGAAACTGACCCACTAAAAAAGGCATTTACCTCAATTTTAGACTCTATTGGTATTACTCAAAATGTAACAGGGCCTACACACTACTGCAGTCACACTTTACACTTAGTTCTGACACTAGGTCTTAACATTGACAAAATTAATATCTTACCGCAATCCTCAGCAATCTCCGACCATTACCTAATTTCATATGACCTACGTCTTAGCCGTAATATATGTAAGAACCCTCGTTATTGTACAAGGCGTAAAATAAAACCATCTTCCGCCCTACAATTTATAGAAAACCTCCCAGAACTATCAACCCCAGTTCCAACTCCATCAGACCCAATGGACCTAGATGTACTAACTGACTACTTAGAAAATACCTGTCGATCTACTTTAGAAAAGGTAGCACCACTTAAACATAAAAGTATAAGACAAAAAAAAGCTCGCACCATGGTATAATAATAAGACCCGTACTTTAAAACAAACATTACGGAAACTAGAGTGGAAATGGCGATCAACCAAGCTGGAAGTGTTCCATTTTGCCTGGAAGGACAGCCTTATAGAGTATAGAAATGCCCTCACTAAAGCTCGCTCAGCATATCTGACCTCGCTGATCTCCAATAATAAAAATAATCCGAGAGCACTGTTTAGTGTATTTTCTAGAATTACAAAAAATCAAGCAGGTTCCGAACAACTAATTCCAGCAACTCTCACCAGTAAAGATTTTATGGACTTTTTTAATAATAAAATTGAGAATATTAGACAACAAACTCAAGCCATAGGATTAAATCCGTCCTGGCTGCCACCCGATGTGAATGATATAAAACATAAAGTAACTGTAAAAGGAAGACTTGAAACCTTTTACCCACTCCCACTGTTAGAACTAGAGAAGATTATCACCTCCACAAACTGTACAACTTGCACACTTGATGCAATTCCCACAAAATTGCTCAAAGAAGTACTACCAGCTATTATCGATCCTCTTTTAACTATAGTAAACTCATCCCTTATCCTGGGCCATGTACCCAAAGCTTTTAAACTAGCAGTTATTAAACCTATGATCAAGAAACCAAATCTTGATGCTAGTACACTGTCTAATTACAGGCCTATTTCAAATTTGCCATTTCTGTCCAAGATCTTAGAAAAAGCCGTGGCCCAACAACTTAGTTCATATCTACATAAGAATCATATATATGAAAAATTCCAATCTGGATTCAGGCAACATCATAGTACAGAGACAGCTCTAGCCAAGATAACAAATAATCTTCTTCTTGCCTCTGATCAAGGCCACGTATCCCTGTTGGTGCTTCTTGACCTAAGTGCAGCCTTCGATACAATAGATCACAATATTCTCCTAGAAAGGTTAAAAAACATGGTTGGAATCACAGGGACAGCCCTATTATGGTTCAAATCTTACTTAACGGAACGTTATCAATTCGTAAAAGTAAACAATCTAAATTCAAATTATTCTAAAGTAAGATTTGGAATTCCACAAGGCTCTATTTTAGGACCATTATTGTTTACATTATACATGTTACCGCTAGGCACAGTTATAAGAAACCATGACATTAACTTTCACTGTTACGCAGACAACACGCAATTGTATATTTCAGCCAAGCCCGATGACAAACACAGATTAAAGAAAATAGAAGACTGTGTAAAAGACGTGAAAGGCTGGATGTTGCATAACATCCTCCTTCTAAACAGCAACAAAACAGAGGTCCTGCTTTTGGGTCCAAAAGTGGCAAGAAATAAATTATCAGATTTAATTTTAAATCTCGCTGACTTTCCAGTTAAACCTGGTTCAGCAGCAAAAAATCTTGGTGTCATAATTGACCGGGATTTATCATTTGATCAACACATAGGCAGTATCACTAGGACAGCTTTTTTACATCTTCGCAATATTGCTAAGATTAGAAATGCCTTATCCCTTCAGGATGCAGAAACATTAGTTCATGCCTTTATTACTTCAAGGCTTGACTACTGTAATGCACTACTGTCAGGATGCACCAGCAGCAATTTAAGAAAACTTCAACTAGTTCAAAATGCTGCAGCTAGGGTCCTCACTAAAACTAGAAAATTTTAACATATTAGCCCAGTTTTATCATCACTTCATTGGCTGCCTGTTAAATTCCGCATTGACTACAAAATTTTGTTATTAACATATAAAGCTCTACATGGGCTTGCTCCTGAATACCTTCAAGATACAATTTCCTATTATGAGCCTCCACGTTTACTCAGATCACAGAATACTGGATTTTTAATTGTTCCCAGAATTCAGAAGGCCTCAGCTGGGGGAAGAGCCTTTTCTTATAAAGCCCCCAAACTCTGGAATAATCTTCCAGAAAATGTTTGGGACTCAGACACAGTCGCAATCTTCAAATCTAGGCTAAAAACTCATTTGTTTAGTTTATCTTTTGGTAGCTAATGCTCCCCCATAGATAAAAGCGGCAGATCCATGGACACAGGGGGTCCATGGACACAGGGAATTATAGTAAACTTAATTGGTGCTGGTGCTGTTGTCCCGCCGCTTCTCGAGATCACTCAGGTTTGTTGATGGTGGAGCGGAGGGATGCCAGTGTTTCAGGATGCTCCCGTGTCTGTGTGTCCTTCTGGTTCTCTCCTTTTAGTTAAAGCTGTCATAGTCAGATCTGCCGGAGTCTTTAGCCACACTCTGGAAATGTTCATATTTTCTAGTTTACAAATACAAAACAGATCAAAACTAATTCCATCCCTTTACATCTTTCCGAGTAAACAACTGCCTACCTGTCTATCTGGACACTGATGGATGACTGTCGAGATCCTCCTCCACGCTTCAGATCAGCTGCCCACGCTCCAGCAACCACCAAGTGCCTTGAAGCTACCCCTACACTGAAGTTCTCACGGACTACTAACTATTATCACCAGTAGATTAACCAGAGGAGGATGGGTCACACCTTGTGAGCCTTGGTTCCTCCCAAGGTTTCTTCCTCAGCTGGGGGAGTTTTTCCTTGCCACTGTCACCCCTGGCTTGCTCACTTGAGGGTTTTACATTTTGTTTTTTACATTTCATGTCAAATCTGTGTCTTACTGGAATTCTGTGAAGCTGCTTTGTGACAACATCAGTTGTGAAAACCGCTATATAAGTAAATTTGATTTGATTTGATTTGAAAATAATTATTTTAAATTGTTCATTAATTACAGTGAGGTCTGAAGTGAAAATGTCAAAGTCCTCATTACATATGTTCAGTCAAAAAGTCATAGAATTAATTTCTAATTTAGGGCTCATATTTGTCTTACAGGGCATCACAGTGGCATAGCAAGTAGTCTAATAATAGTTCATATATTATTGTTAATCTATACGAAATTATACAGTCCCTATCCAGCTAATAAAATGACACCTTTAGGACATCTTTATAACGTCCTTTACAATTGAAAGGATATCAAAAAATAACGTTACATGGAAATTATTTTGTAGGGTCCCAGAAAACTTTCAACAACTTTTCAACAACGTCACCTGCACTCATTATACCACATCTTAAGGACGTCCTCAGAATGGCTTGAAAGTTATAAATAGGTGTAAATATAACATTATATGGACATTATTTGTAGGGTCCCACAAACCGTCCAGAGGAGGTCTTTTCTGACATCCTCACAACATTTGAACAATGTCCCCAGCACTCATAAAACCACATCTATAGGATGTCCCCAGAATGGCTTGAAAGTTGTAAATAGGTGTAAAAATAATGTTATATGAATGTTATTTTGTTGGGTCCCAGGAACAGTTCAGAGGATGTATTTTCTGACATTCTCACCATATTTAAACAAAGTCTCCAGAACTCATAAAACCACATCTTTAGGACGTCCTCAGAAAGGAGTAATGTAGGAACAGTATTTTGATTGTTTATGCCTAATTATTGTATTATTATATATTATTAATGATGGACTATTGTTCTTATTATTATTATTATTATTATTATTATTATTAATCCTAGTTGAAGAGAATAATAATACTAATAATTTATCATAAATTTGGTTACAATTCCCAGCTAGAATGTGGGGTTTTATTCCAGGATCTTTTTTTAATGAACAATTTTATGCACACAATATCACTTCAAATCATATAGGATTCTGTATTGGAATAAACAATTCAATTAACAAGTTAATCGACAGTGCAATCATTAATCCTCATAGACTCAATCAATGCAGATGAAACCTCTCTTATGGTTTTTACTAATGATAATATGAAGGTGATATTAATTGTGTGATTTAACTCTAATGTAAGCTAAATAGTGATTAAAGTGGAATTTTATCAAGGGACTAATTAGGAACCAACTCTGAAAATGAGATCTGAGACTTACTTTGAAGTTGTTTCACCAACCGATGGATACAGTGAATCTGTTAAGTTGAAGCAGATGATCCAGACCTTGGCTCTGTCCTGCACCACCGTGGGTACGGATGAGAATGTTGTTTGTCAAGGAAGGATTCCTTCCAAGATGAGTGGGCTCCAAAAGCTTGCCCCATGGTAGAATGATAAAACCCGTACCTTAAAACAAACAGCACTGAAATTAGAGCAGAAATGGCAATCAACCAAGCTTGAAGTTTTCCACTCAGCCTGGAAGAACAGCTTTATAGAGTATAGAAATGCTCTCTCTAAAGCCCGCTCAGCATATCTGGCCTCGCTGATCTACAGTAATAAATATAATCCTAGCGTGCTGTTTAGTGTGTTTTCCAGAACTACAAAAAATTAGGCGGGCATTGAACCACAAAATCCGGCACTTCTCTTGTCTTTATGGACTTTTTTTAATAATAAAATCGAAAATATTAGACAACAAGCTCAACCCACAGCTGTCATCCAGCTGCCCAGTTGTCATCAGATGTGGTTGATATAAAACATAATATAATTGTAAAAGAAAGACTTGAAATTTTTTACCCCCTCCCACAGTTAGAACTAGAGAAGATTATCACCTCTGCAAACTGCACAACCTGCATAACTGATGCAATTCCCACAAAATTACTTAAAGAAGTACTACAAGCTATTATCAATCCTCTTTTAACTATAGTAAAGACATCCCTTAGCCTGGGCCATGTACCCAAAGCTTTTAAATTAGCAGTTATTAAACCTCTGATCAAGAAACCAAATCTTGATGCTAGCATAATGTCTAATTACAGGCCTATTTCTAATCTTCTATTTATATCTAAGATCTTAGATATAAATCTCAGCTCTAGTCAAGATAACAAACGATCTTCTTCTTGCCTCTGATCAAGGTCACATATCTCTGTTGGTGCTACTTGACCTCAGTGCAACTTTCAATATGATAGACCAGAGTATTCTCCTAGAAAGGTTGGAAAACATGGTTGGAATCGCATGGATGGTTCAAGTCTTACTTAACGGAACATTATCAATTCATAAATGTGTGGTATGGTTGACAAGGAACGCTAAGGAAGGTATTATTGTTGCCATGGTGGGTTGGATAGGACGATAAAAGCCCCAGGGTCACCAATAATTTCCACTTCCGCTTTGATCAACCAAGGTGGTGTGTTTGGGTGTGCAGTGTCATCACGGCAGTGGAAGCTGAGTCGTATTTCTCTGGCTGAATTGGAAGCCAAGTGTCCCACGAGTTTTAAGCAGGTTTCTAGCCTTGCTTGACTACCCAGCGAGCTATAGGGATAACTGACTTCACCGTTAAGGCTTATAATTAGGTGAATATAATATAATATAATAATAATAATAATATATATATATATATATATATATAATATAATAAGGTGGCTTATAACCCACCGCGACCCTGAATTGGATAAGATTACAGATAATGAATGAATGAATGAGTATTGTGTATGGGTGTTTGCAGTCATGCGTTAGTCTGCAAACTCAGTTCTTTCAGTGGCAACAATGTGAGGGCGTCATTAAGAGTTTATTCCCATGCCTTAATGCTAAGATGCGCAAAGATGCTTTTCCATTGCCTAGGATTGAAGAATCCCTAGATGCTTTGAGTGGTGCTAAGTGATTTAGTACATTAGATTTGGCCAGTGGGTATAAACAGGTGTCAGTAGCTAAACAGGATAGAGAGAAAACTGCCTTCTGTACATCTTTTGGCCTGTTTGAATTTAACAGGATGCCATTTGGTTTATGCAATGCGCCGAGTATGTTTCAGCGATTGATGGAGTGGATTTTTGGTGATCAAAGTTTCCATTCCCTGGATGTAGATGGGCAGCGGCGGCCAATTGCATATGCCAGTCGTGGGTTGCGACCATCTGAGTGAAATATGTCAAACTACAGCACGATGTAGTTAGAGCTGTTGGCTTTAAAGTGGGCTGTAACTGAAAAATTTAGGGAGTACCTTTTGGGCAATAAATGTATTGTCTATATGGATAACAATCTGTTGAGTTATTTACAGTCTGCAAAACTGGCGACAGTAGAACAGCGGTGGGCATCACAGTTAACATTGTTTGATTATGAGATCAAGTATCACCCAGGTGTGGCTAATCTCAATGCAGATGCCTTGTCCCGGTTGCCTGCCCCTTCTGAAGCTTTTTCGGGGGGGGTTGGTTAGAGGGCTTTCCATTTCTCTCGAGGTAGCTCATCAGGTAGGTGGCTTAGAAAGATGCAACCTGTTGTGTCAGACAGTAGATGCAGTCCCTAGTTGCAGTAAGGCTGACCTTAAGGTGTTGTAAGCTGACCCATGTATTGCTGCATTTTTGCAGTATTGGAGGCAAGGATGGAAGCCTACGGTACTAGAGCTAAGAAGTGAGACAGAGGGGTTGAGGGAGTTGGTTAGGCAATGGCCTAGGATCATAGAAAATGAGGGTGTTTTGTACAGACAAGTCAAATTTCCATCAGCAACCTACCCAGTGTTTCAGTTGTTGTTGCCAAAGACACTGCAGGGTGAGGTGCTCACCGGGCTACATGACCACCATTGTCACCAGGGTATAGAACGCACTATGGACCTTGTGCGGCAGATATGTTACTGGCCTAAGATGTGGCAAGATGTGAGGGATTGGTGCCTTTGTGAACTCTATGGCATAGAGAAGAGTCGGACTACACCTTACCATCCAGAAGGCAACGGGCAATGTGAGCATTTTAATAGAACTCTGCATGCTTATAACACCACGGTGCACCAGTCTACCCACTTCTCCCTGTATGATTTAATGTTTGGGCAGAAACCACAGCTACCCATTGATAGGTTGTTGGGGAATGTTTGTGAGGAGGGGGAGGAGAACTTTGATCTTTCTGATTGGGTAGCCCAACATAAGGAGCATTTGGCTGAGGTGTACGCTAGAGCAAAAGAACATTTGGAGGAGGCAGCAGGATATCGGAGGCGTCATTATAATGCATCAGCACCCCTACTTTCTCCAGGCACACAGGTTCGTTGTAGGAATCATTTTCAAGGTAGGCATAAAGTACAGGATCTCTGGAGTTCTCCTGTCTTTGATATAGTAGAGTGTTTAGATCATGTGGGGACTCTGTATAAGATTAGGCCAACAGGGACTGAGGAAGGTTGCAAAACTATTAAAGGTCAGAATTAAAGGTCGTGACCATGACAACAAATTCACTAGCACCAGCCAAAAAGGTTACTGTAGAGCCCGGGTCAGCTTTGCATCAGGAGGTATGTTTAGACGATTCAGAAGAAGAGAGTGTATTGGGAGAGGTATTGTTTGGTGTAGGGCCCCCAGTAGTTGATGTGGTTGAGAGGGTGTCTGAGCCTCTTTTAGGTCAGGTAGTGGAACCTATCCAAGGGCAGCAGGGGTGTACAGTTAGTGCATCTGCTATCCCCTTAGCTCCTTAGGTGCCTTTGATACCTGAACATCAAGGGCCGGAGTTTATACCTCTTCCTGTGTTGCGGCATTCTGCTTGTAGCACTGCGGGCCAGCATCCAAACCCTTTCCATCTCCCTCCTGCAGCTACATTAAATTGTGTTACTGGTTCAGTCACATCTGGCCCTGTTCTTACCATTTTTTGGCCACGGCAGTAGTGCTCTGGTGGGTTAACTAGTTCACTGGGACGATGAACTTTGAAACAGAGGGTGAATGTGGTATTGTTGACAGGGAACGCTAAGGAAGGTATTATTGTCGCCACCTGGTGGGTTGGATAGGACGATAAAAGCCCCAGGGTCACCAATAATTTCCACTTCCGCTTTGATCAACCAAGGTGGTGTGTTTGGGTGTGCAGTGTCGTCGCGGCGGTAGAAGCTGAGTCGTATTTCTCTGGCTGAATTGGAAGCCAAGTGTCCCACGAGTTTTAAGCAGGTTTCTAGCCTTGCTTGACTACCCAGCGAGCTATAGGGTAGAGGGTTCGAGGCCACGGGATAACTGACTTCGCCGTTGAGGCTTATAATTTTCTGCGGTTGCCTGAATGTCACACTTCCTGTGCCGGTTGAACGTACTTTGCAGCAGCTAGTGGCGCCAGGCCTGGTTGCCTGTAGGCCATTGTTTTCTTTTGTTTCTTTCTTTTTCTTTTTTTTCCCTCTCCCTTATATTACTTGCTTGCCTCTATTGCCAAATTTTAGTAGTATTGTACTGATTTACTGAGCCACCTGTACTGTTGGTGTCTTTAATCTCCTTCTCTTAGTGGACCATAGGACCATTACTTTTACTTAGTGTTACCAGGGGTTGCCTTTTATGCCCATTTATTGTTCAATGCATTTGAATAAGTCTTAATCGTGATGGCACTAGAGCAATTATTAGTGTTCTGCCCCAAGGCTTAGGTTTGATTATTATTGGTGTTTTTTTTTTTTGTTTTTTTTTGTCTTCTTGTATATAGAGTGGTTTATTTTTTAGAGGTGTTGTTTTCTCTTTTTGTTTCTTTAGGGTAATTAATTGGAACCCATTATTACTCTGTTGGGATCTTGCTTATAACCTTTTAGACTTTGCCAGGAGTGTTTGGCTGAATGGGTGTGGTCCCGTTGTTCACTATTGAATTCAAGACTCGTGCTAATGTGTCTTGATTTTATGCTGTGTTGACTGAATAAAGTACCATTTGTTAAACAGTCTTATTACTCATTTATTTGAGAAACCTGACAGGGATCCCCATACCCTTTAGACAATTCAAATCAAATCAAATCAAATTTATTTACATAGCGCTTTTCACAACTGATGTTGTCACAAAGCAGCTTCACAGAATTCCAGTAAGACAAAGATTTGACATGAAATGTAAAAACAAATGTAAAACCCTCAAGTGAGCAAGCCAGGGGCGACAGTGGCAAGGAAAAACTCCCCCAGCTGAGGAAGAAACCTTGGGAGGAACCAAGGCTCACAAGGGGTGACCCATCCTCCTCTGGTCAATCTACTGGTGATGATAGTTAGTAGTCCATGAGTATTTCAGTGTAGGGACAGCTTCAAGGCACTTGGTGGTTGCTTGGTGAGGGCAGCTGGTCTGAATCGTGGAGGAGTGTCTCGACAGTCATCCATCAGTGTCCAGACAGACAGGTGGGCAGTTGTTTACTCGGAAAGATGTAAGGGGATGGAATTAGTTTTGAACTGTTTTGTGTTTGTAAAGTAGAAAATATGAACATTTCCAGAGTGTGGCTAATGACTCTGGCAGATCTGACTATGACAGCTTTAACTAAAAGGAGAGAACCAGGAGGACACACAGACACGGGAGCATCCTGAAACACTGGCATCCCTCCGCTCCACCGTCAACAAACCTGAGTGATCGTGAGAAGCGGCGGGACGACAGCACCAGCGTCTCAGTTTACTATAATTCCCTGTGTCCATGGACCCCCCGGATCTGCCGCCTTTATCTATGGGGGAGCATTAGCTACCAAAAGATAAACTAAACAAATGTGTTTTTAGCCTAGATTTGAAGATTGCGACTGTGTCTGTGTCCCGAACATTTTCTGGAAGATCATTCCAGAGTCTGGGGGCTTTATAAGAAAAGGCTCTTCCCCCAGCTAAGGCCTTCTGAATTCTGGGAACAATTCAAAATCCAGTATTCTGTGATCTGAGTGAACGTGGAGGCTCATAATAGGAAATTGTGTCTTGAAGATATTCAGGAGCAAGCCCATGTGGAGCTTTATATGTTAATAACAAAATTTTGTAGTCAATGCAGAATTTAACAGGCAGCCAATGAAGTGATGATAAAACTGGGCTAATATGTTCAAATTTTCTAGTTTTAGTGAGGACCCTAGCTGCAGCATTTTGTACTAGTTGAAGTTTTCTTAAATTGCTGCTGGTGCATCCTGACAGTAGTGCGTTACAGTAGTCAAGCCTTGAAGTAATAAAGGCATGTACTAATGTTTCTGCGTCCTGAAGGGATAAGGCATTTCTAATCTTAGCAATATTGTGAAGATGTAAAAAGACTGTCCTAGTGATACTACCTATGTGTTGATCAAATGATAAATCCCGGTCAATTATGACACCAAGATTTTTTGCTGCTGAACCAGGTTTAACTGGAAAGTCAGCTAGATTTAAAATTAAATCTGATAATTTATTTCTTGCCACTTTTGGACCCAAAACCAGGACCTCTGTTTTGTTGCTGTTTAGAAGGAGGAAGTTACGCAACATCCAGCCTTTCACGTCTTTTACACAGTCCTCTATTTTCTTTAATCTGTGTTTGTCATCGGGCTTGGCTGAAATATACAATTGCGTGTTGTCTGCGTAACAGTGAAAGTTAATGTCATGGTTTCTTATAACTGTGCCTAGCGGTAACATGTATAATGTAAATAATAATGGTCCTAAAATAGAGCCTTGTGGAATTCCAAATCTTACTTTAGAATAATTTGAATTTAGATTGTTTATTTTTACAGTAACATTAGTACATGCCTTTATTACTTTAAAGCTTGACTATTGTAATACACTACTGTCAGGATGCACCAGCAGAAATTTAAGTAAACTTCAACTAGTTCAAAATGCTGCAGCCTGGGTCCTCACTAAAATTAGAAAACTTGAACATATCAGCCCAGTTCTGTCGTCGCTTCATTCTCTGCCTATTAAATTCCATACCGATTACAAAATTCTGTTGTTAACATATAAAGCCCTACATGGGCTGTTCTTGTTTGTGTGTTTGCTCATCCATCTAGGGTTTGTTCCAGATTCCAGTCCATGTATTTGTTCAGCATCCTGAGGGTGTTCCACAATCCAGTCCACGTGTTCTGTCTGTCACCGTTTCCTGTTCATCATCTCGGCAGGAATCATAAATGTGTCTATGTGTATGCTGCTAGTCAGCCATGTTTGTGCTCTGTGCTTTTTGGGACTTTGGTGTGTATATTGAATTCTGTGTGTTTCTTGGTATTGATTTTGTGCTGTCTGTTGGTCAGTTAGGTGGGGTGTTTTTGTCTGCATAAGGCCATCCTAAAGATCACTTGTGTTTGTGTCATTGTAAATATCACATATACACTATATTCTATGTATTATGCATTCTGTGTTTCCGTTTATGTCCACATTGTCATCTCTGTTACAATTATTCATTTTCCCACACATCAATCACAACACACACCTCATTCTGTTACGGCTCAACCCTAGACTAGGTCGTAACATTAGCCTCAGTCTGGAAATGTCCACATACTCTGCTTTACATACACCCAAACAGAAAAAAAACTAACTCCATTCCTCAAACGTTTACTGAGTAAACAACTGCTGACCTGACCAGCTGGACATTGATGGATGTCTGATTTCGCCTGCTCCATGCTTCAGACCAGCTGCACCTGCCACCACCAATTGCCTTGGAGTTGCCCACCCTACATTGAAGTTTTGATGGACTCCTAATTAATATTACTAGTAGACTGACCAGAGGAGGATAGGTCCCTCCTTGTGAGCCTTGGTTCCTCCCAGTTTTTCCTTGCCACTATCACACCTGGTTTGCTCTCCTGGAGGATATTTACATTATTTACATTTTTACACTTCATGTTAAAACTTTATTTTTACTGGATTTCTGTGAAGCTGCTTTGTGACAAAATCAGTTGTAAAAAGCTCTATACAAATATATTTGATTTAATTTGATTTAGTGCACTAGTGTGTGTGTGTTTGTGTAGGTTAACTGCCACAGATTGATTCAATGCAGAACATATGTATAAATAATTGCTTTGATTCAAAATTTCATCTGTGATATGTTAAGGGAGAATGAATGTAGTTTCTCCAGGACATGGTGCTAACATTAGTTCTGAAAGCAGAGCTGTGCTGCTCTCAGCGCTGCTGCAAAACAACCCCCTGTAGAAGGGACTGTGACTCCACTGGCTGCAGCACTGAATGATGGACAGATCATTCTGGCTGCTGATTAAACCAATGAAATCGCATTCTCTGTTTAGGAGCTGTGGAAAATCTGCCCTTGCTCCAGATAAGAGAGAGAGGTGTGTGTTTCCATCTCAAACCATCGCTTTAACCGTGTGACCTCAAAAAAATGGTTCAAACGAAACATATATTTTAGTGTGGTTTATGATTGTGGAAAGTTGACTGGAGAGTGGCAAACAGCATCTAAATTTTTAAAAAAGTATTGTTTGATTACAATCATGAACATCACATTTAAAAACCTGCTGGCCTTTTGGAAAATACTTCACACTCCCCACACCATATAGAACAAATGGAGAAGCATGTTCAGAGGAGGGGCAGCACGGTGGCGCAGCAGGTAGTGTCGCAGTCACACAGCTCCAGGGACCTGGAGGTTGTGGGTTCATTTCTCGCTCCGGGTGACTGTCTGTGAGGAGTTGGTGTTTCCTCCGGGTAGGTAGATGGATTGGCGACTAAAAAGTGTCCGTAGGTGTGAGTGAATGTGTGTGTGTGTCTGTGTTGCCCTGTGAAGGACTGGTGCCCAATGATTCCAGGTAGGCTCTGGACCCACCACGACCCTGAATTGGATAAGCGGTTACAGATAATGAATGAATGAATGAATGAATATTCAGAGGAAGACTGATATAGCTGCGCAGTGATAAAGAGTGTTGTGTGTGGTCTTTTCTTCCCATGGCATTAAGACTTTACAAGTATCTTTACTGCAGACACACTACTGATTTGCTGTCTAAACAGTGCTGAGCTATGCCATACTCTTGCTGAATTGTCCTAGAATTAAAAGAAAAGAAAGGGGAAAAAACACCTGGGTTGCGGAGGAATTGATCTCGGCACTGGTTTCGGTTTTGGCAAAGCCAGCATACCAATGTTGATGATGGGTGACGCTATTCACTTTAATCAGCATCTTATGCTCATATGCCTTGTGCTTCCATCACTTCCTCTTGTGCTCAGACTCATGAGAATGTACTTTTGTGCAGAATAGTCAGAAATGTGACTATGCTAGGATGCTAGGAATTATCTCTGGCTGAATCACATGCTAGGAATTAGCTCTGGCTGAATTAGCTGAATTAGCCACACCTTATATATATATATATATATATATATATATATATATATATATATATATATATATTGATATATATATTGACTCAGTCACTTCTCACTTATATAATAAAAGTTTTATAGTACATTGGTACCGTACATTTGTAATGCTATATCCCTGTCCAATATATGGAAATTCTCTCCAAATTCTCTTGTGCACTATATATAGTGCTGTGATGCTGTAATTTCCTTCTGAATCAATAAAGTATTATCTCATTAAAAATCAGTACCTGACTCATTAATGCTTTTGTTTCTGAAAGCCATGCAATCCTCACACAAATGTTCCAGCGTTTAGTGTAAAACCTACCCAGAAGAAGGGAAATTACTGGGAAAAAGAGAACTCCCTATTAATACTCTTGATTTCCATAGAAATGTAGATGCCGTTTGAGGAAAAAGTCAACTTCCACTCCATCATCTCATGCCCTCCAGCACTTGCTGAGCTCTTTTAATTACACATTAGTTCCAGTACATCTAGAGTGAAAGCCAGTAGAAACAGAATTGTAATTCCACCCAGCCTCTTGATCTTTCCTATTTGATGTGGCTCACTATAGAATCAAAAGACTTTGCTTGTGAAGAGTAAAGGGTTCAACTTTGTAAATAAACAGTGGATTTAGGTGCAGACGTGAGCCAAAGTCGTGAGCAAATTGGAGGAGCAAAATCCATGCTCGTATATAATGAGGTTTATGGATTGAATTGAGAGCATCACAATGGCGATGGCCTGAAATAGCGCTTAAGAGTCATTCAGGCAGCAGCCAGGAACAGGGTTGTAAAAATCCATTTAGAAAGCATGAGACAAAAAATGTCAGCTCCAATAAAAGACAAAAAAATGGAAAATGCCAGTATTATGAAATCGGCTTCCTAAGTATTTGCATCAGAAGACTGTTGTCATACACATGGAAAGACATTAGTGGGACGTCTCCAGCTCTCAAATTGTCCACTTCCTCCATTGCAAGCCAGAAACAAGTGACATCGCCAGCCCACACACCAAGCTTTGTAGCTTTGTAAAAAAAAAAAAAAAAAAGCTATCTCTATCTGATAGCCTCCTATATGTATTTGTGCTGCCTTACAGACTACATGAAAAATACCATAAAAAGATTAACGTTATAACATTTTTGTGTTTTCATGTAGATGAATAGAGGAAAGATTATTTCATAACAACCACACTTTATACCACACCAGAACCATTACTAATAAACCAGCATTACTAATGAGAATACATGATGACTACAATAAACTGTACACCAATCAACCATAACATTATGACCACCTCCTTGTTTCTACACTCACTGTCCACTCTCTGAGTTCCACTGGCCATACAGGAGCACTTTGTAGTTTTATAATTAATAATATAATACATTTGTTGCTCTATACTTTATTTTTCACCTTTCCTACTGTTCAACAATGGTCAGAACTACCACAGAGCAGGTATGATTTGGGTGGTGGATCATTATCAGTGCTGTGGTGGTGGTGGTGTGTTAATGTGTGTTGTGCTGTTACGAGAGTTTTTTAACATTGTGTCCACTCAGAGACACCTACCTCTTTGGTCAATCTTGTAGATGTAAAGTCAGAGACATTAGCTCACTTGTTGCGGCACAGTGTGGTGTTGGTCATCCTCTGGTCCTTCATAAGTGGCCACAGGACGGTGCCCTCAGGATGATGTTGGCGGAATTTTTTTTGTGGTAGACTAGGCCTAGTCCAGCAGTGACACTTACAAACTTGTGGTATTATCCAGCACATCAGTGTCACTGCAGTGCTCAGAATTGTCACGGGGGCGTCATGAGTGGATTTACGGAGGCGGACACACTCGCTTCAACACAGATAGTTTTTATATATAGATAATACAACAGACGAACTTGACGAGAAACACGAAAACACTACTTAGCAACATAGGAAAAGAGCATGAAACAGGCAGGAGACCGAACAAGGAATGAGAAACGAGAAACAAACACTAATATAACAACTGGGAAACAGAACGAAACGACATGACTTGACTTGAACAGAGCAAAACTACAAATGACAAACAACAAAACAAATGAGTAGGAATGACTATGGCTTGAACAGTGCTAAACAACAAGACAACACAAACACAACACAATGACCGATAACAGGAAGTGAGTGAAGAGGACTTAAATACAAGAACTAACAAGAAACACCTGACACAGATAATGACAAAGAGGCGGAACAAAAGGTGGAGCTAGAGTGGAACGAGGGCGGAGATAGGAAAAACAACAAACAGACAGAGCCACATGGAAGGAGAAAACAAACAAGAAAGTGCCTAGATGTGACAAGAATGATCAACATCCCAAATCATACCTGCTCTGTGGTGGTCCTATGGGGTGCTGAACATTAAAAAACAGGGTGAAAGGAGGCAAACAATGTATACAGAGCAACAGTTGGATTCCAGTTTGTAATTGTGGAACTACAAAGTGCTTATGTTTACAGTTGAGCTGAGAAAATGGACAGTGAGTGTAGAAACAAGGAGGTGGTTATAATGTTATAGTTAATCAGAGTGTATGAACATGTCATAGTGATGTAATGTAGAATGATAAACACTCATTCATTCATTATCCAGTTCAGGGTCGCAGTGGGTCCAGAGCCTACCTGGAATCATTGGGCACAAGGCGGGAATACACCCTGGAAGGGGTGCCAGTCCTTCACACGGCAACACACACACTCACAAATTCACTCACACACTCACACATACAGACACTTTTGAGTCACCAATCCACCTACCAATGTGTGTTTTTTAGGCCGTGGGAGGAAACTGGAGCACCTGGAGGAAACCCACGCAGACACAGGGAGAACACACCAACTCCTCACAGACAGTCACCTGGAGCAGGACTCGAACCCACAACCTCCAGGTCCCTGAAGCCGTGTGACTGCGACACTACCTGCTGCGCCACCGTAAAATCATTCATTTTATCAACACAACTGACCATACAGGTGCACTTTGTATTTCTACAGAGATTGCAGTCCATCTGTTGATCTGCATACTTTGTTACCCTCCTATTACTCCATTTTTCAATAGTAAGGGCCCCCACAAAACCTACCTGAAATATGTAATTCCGAGCACTGCAGTTACACTGACGTAGTGGTGCTGTTTTAATGTATAATGCCCACACAATGTCAGCTTTTTCAGGCATCTTATCTTGTTGTTCCAACTTGAGATGGAAAGTCAGAAACAGCACTTTATCTCTTGCTGCAGTTTGTTAGTCATCCTCTAGTCCTTTGTCAATGACCATAGGGTAATACCCACAGGATGCTGTTGGCTGCATATTTATGTTTAGTGGACTATTATCAGTTCAGATGTGATACGGGTGTGTTCAACAGCTCCAGCAGCAATTTAATCAAGCTGTTTGTGGTCCACTTTTATTTGCACAACACACCACCCCCACCAGGTCAGGGTCACTAAAAACACTTCCTCAGTGGTGGTGGGAGTGAAGTACTGCTATCTTATGTCTACAACTAATATGCCCTTGAGCAAAGCAAACATTTTCATGTTTCAAGTTTACATCACTCAAATCCAGTTCTAGCAACTTGCAGAATCAGTGCCTGTGGCAATGAAGTTGTTCTGGCAGCTTACATTAGTGGCTTATGTCAATGTTAACACAATAAAAACATCAATAAGAATATAAAAAAAATAAAAAAGAATCGATAAAATATTTCACAATATTGCACTATATATATATATATATATATATATATATATATATATATATATATAATAGCAAATCATTCTCTCTCTCTCTCTCTCTCTCTCTCTCTCTCACTCACACAAACATGCATGACTTAGTTTTCCCTCAGAAATTGAAGAAATAAAACCACTCTACACCCTGGACTGACTCTTACTGATAGCCCCCCTCTGAAAGATGAAATGTCATCCTTCTAGTAGTCAGAGCCTATGAGTCACGCTGGGTGTAAGACATTTGTTTTCTTTTATCAAGTGCATCCAAACCAGACTGGGGTTGGTCTATGCTCCATCCACTCTTTCCATTCAGATCACTGAGCTGAGCTTATTTTTACTTTTCACTCACTCAGCTTTGCAAGTCTATGGGGGCCTTGATATGTTACTAATTCAGGCTGCATGAATAGTACAAGCTTCCTCTCTACACATCTAATATCTCCACCACACAGAGCTTAATTGCTCTTCTGCTCCCCTTAACCAGTGTGTGGATGATAGCTTGATAGCATTTAGTGCTCTGCTGGGAGCCTGCCAGTTCATGAGAGCACAACAGTGGGCCTGTGGAGAAGCACCATGCATATTTAATCCTTCAGTTTCTCGCATTTAGAAAGGCTTGAGTGCCTTTGAAGTGCACTTGGGCCTCTTGAACTCCTTATTCTGCTGCAGATTATGCCAGACCTGAACCTCTTGAAACTCAGGTCCACAATGAAACTAAAAGGTTTCACTGTGGCCAGTGAATAGCACCCAAACTTCCCATTGCATCTACTGAAAATAGTACCTAAAGAACCAACATTTTCATGCCTTCTACTGAAGAAACAGGCAAACTTCTAAATGTTCACTTCATCCAATGGAATATTGGCTAGCCATTCATAGTCTTCATTGCAACTTCTGAAATAATACCCAAACACCTAGATATTTTGTTTCTAATGAAATTGCATCCAGACTCCTAATGTTGTGTACTGAAATTTTAGAAACACAACCCCTTTTTTTTAAATATGTGGACATTGCACACTAACATCAAATTTTTTCAATAATATCTTGTGAAACAGCAACTGTCATGGGTGCAGGGAGAAGAGGGAAGCCGGAGTAAAAGCAAGGAATCCTATTTAAAAAACAAATGCACAAACAGAAAACAAACATGAGTAGGGAGGCAAAAACACAAACTAGAACTCATTAGAACAGTACTTAACATGAACAAACAAGAACAGACAAAGGATAACTGAGAACAAGGGACTTTATACACAAAGAGTACAGACTGTGAACACTTGGGAGAGATAATAAGAGGACAGGACCACAAAGGAGAGACAGGTGGAGACACTGATAAAAAAGTGGGGCTAAGGCATAGACAAGGTAACCAGGGAAGAACAAAGTAGGAACACACAAGACAGCAATCAATGCACCAATCAATGCTTTCAGTTCATTTAATCAAATAGCACAATAACATCCTACATATATATATATATATATATATATATATATATATATATATATATATATATATATATATATATATATATTCAACCATTATACACTCAAATAAGAAAACACTCAAATACCCAAAACCCAATCCCTTTTGTATATTAATAGGGCATCTAAACACCCAAAGTTTTCACTGTGTCTCCTGATGGAACAACCCAACATAAATACATAAATGCTCAAAGTTTCCATTAACTCTTCTGGTAGAATACACAAACACCCAAATTTTCCAATTGATCTATAGAAAGCACCCAAACACCCGTTTCCTCTGTGTATACCAAAACCTCAATATGTGACATCAAAACATAGTTTAGTTATTATTTTATCCTTATAAGCTTCAAGTGCTTGCATGGCCACTATAAATGTGTTTATCTCCATGTGAAACTAAACAACAGGTCATTGTCCTGCCTCTACTGGATTGTGTTGTACATAACACTGTTTATGTTTAAATGTTCAAACCTCTAATGGATTGACATAGGACATTTTATTTCTTGTCCTGTGTATGATTATAAATGAGTAATGACAGACTATGACTAGATGACATATGCAAAGAAACAGCTGTGGTTGCTCTGAAGTAAACATTTAGAGATGTAAAGCACTATGTATTACACATTAATAAAAGCATGTTTATTACTTTAACATTGAACCTAATGACTTTTTTGATCTGATGTTGTCAGCATGAACTTTACCCTTTATTCAGCTTTTCAGCTTTATTCATCTACTTCAAATAACATGGTATATACCAATATACCATAAACCATAATTAATAAAATATATATATATATATATATATATATATATATATATATATATATATATATATATATAATAAAAGAATATAATAATAATAATAATAATAATAATAGTAATAAAAGTAGGTGGACGTACATGCAAGGAATGATTTATTAACAAAACCAAAAACAAAACCATCAGAGAAAACAAACATGTGCAGGGAGGCAAAAACACAAACTAGAATAAACTGAACAGGACTAACGGGAACAAACTAGGACAGGAACCAACAGCGGACAGCCGTGAACTGACATGGGTAAACACAAAGTCATGGAAACACACATCCACACACAACACCAGACAAGGGTGTGCTGCAAACGAAGGGGTATAAATACATAGGACAAATGAGGAACACCTGGTAACAATAATGAGTCTGAGGAGGGACTAAGGTGGGGACAATTATTATTTATTTTTAGTGTTAATATAGGCTATATAGTTAATATAGACCCTTGTGGGGCTGCCATGGGCTAGCAACCTATGGCAGCAGCAGCCATGGTGTGATCAACCATGTGGATGCAACCAATAAATGCTATGATGAGACATATAGATTCAATACCCCTTGAGTGGAAGATGACTCACAGGAGGATTACATGGCCACGGGCAATAGAATGGCTTTGACTACGAGAAAGGAGATAAATATAGAGGCAACTGGGGTGGTAGGAAATGGAAAGAGTTTGCAGGTTTGTGTGTGTGTATGAGAAAAGGTGATATCAGTAAGAGGACTGATGATTCATCCATGAAAGAGAAGGTGCCTGGATAAGGGAGTACAGGGGCCCCACACTGAAAAATATTTGTTATGGGGTTGTTCAAATCTGTTGGATTATTTCCAGCGACAGGTTACTCACCACAGTTCACAGGATATCAGCACCTCTGCTACTACTTAGGAGAACACCAGCACAAATGTACAGCAAGGTGAATCTAAGGTTAACCAGAGGGATTATGGAGAGCAGGAGAGGGTAAAACAAGGTGCGAAAGAGAAAGGAATTAGGCAGAGAATAAAGGTAAAATGGCCAGCTGCAGTAGATAAGGTAGGGTGGAAGTGTATAAATGATGATTTGAAAGGTATACTGGCTGGTTTGACGGGATCAGCAGAGAAGAAATTGAATAGTTTAGGTATAGTTATTTATGAATATGGAATGGCAAGGTTTGGTATGTTGCAGGAAAAGCAAAGGGGACAAGCCAGATTAAGGTCAAGATGGCAAATAGAAATAGATAAACATTCTTAGAAATATTAGCGCTCTTAGAAAGCAGTGGAGGCGAGTAGGGGAAAAGGAGAAATAGGGCATAAAGGTACTACAGAAAGAGCTTAAGGGTAGGTTGGCAGATTTAAGAAGAGAAGGGAACTTGAAGAAAAGGAGAAAAAAGAAGGAACGTGCAAGGGCAACATTCTTTTTTAGGAATCCATTTAATTTTGTGACGACTTTATTTGGTAAGGAGAAATCTGGAAGTTTAAAATTTGGAAAGAGGGAATTAATGAAGCATTTCAGTGGTGTGTATACAGATAAAGATGAAGCAAAGGAACTAGAGGTGCCACGGGATATTCCACCTTTAGGTGAAATTGAGTGGCAAATGGTTAGCCCACCAAAATGGAATGAGGTTCAAGATGTGGTGCATCATGGAAAGGCAGGTTCTGCTCCAGGGCCTAATGGTGTGCAGTATCAGGTATACAAGTGGGCACCTGAGGTCTTGAAATTTTCGTGGAGATGGTTATTGTTTGGAAGAACGGGATCATTCCGAAACAATGGAGAAGAGCAGGGATCCCTAAAGGGAATGAAGCTGTGAGTATAGAACAGTTTCTGTTTTGAATATCCTTTGAAGATGTTCAGTGTTGCTTTAGAACAAGGGAATTTGTTACATCATGGCAGCAATTCGAAATATGTATAATGGCTGGATGTACAATTTCACCATTAGCATTTACAATGGAAATTAAGGTAGTAATTAGGGCCTCTAAGTGGGTTTTAGGCAAGAAAAGTTTCATGACAGTACTTGCCTCCCTCCAATTAGAGCTTACATGGATGACATGACGACACTAACGACTACTGTGATTTGCACATGGCAGTTGCTGGAGAAGTTAAATGATAATCTAAAGTTGGCTAGGATGAAAGTTAAACCAAGCAAGTGTAGAAGTCCATCAATTGTCAAAGGAAAACTTGTGCAAGAACATTTTTTGATGGAAGGAAAAATGATCCCTACAGTATTGGTGTTGTTTATTTACTGTATTGTGAAGACGGGTGATGGAAAGGAATCTCCGCAGACACGGTTAAAGGTGTAAATACATCTTTATTTACATAAACAGTGTCTTACATGTTCTAAAGGATCCCGTGGGAGGGATGTTCAATTCAGTGCGCTTGTCTCTCCTCTCTCTCCCAACTTGCAATCCCATCTTAAGATCCTTACCTTTCCAAATATGGCAATATGGAATTTGGTTTACATTTGCACATTCAAGGGACTGAGGGAGAGGAAAAAATTTATAGTCTTCTATCCTTACTGACAGCTTATCCTAAACATTTCTCTCTTGGGCCACAATCACAGAAAATACGTACATACATACAGAACAGTGAACATCTCTTAAAGGCTGCACTTAAGGCCATATGTTTAAAATATATGTCACTGGAGAGACAGTGAAGTGTTTAAGTAGATGGTATAGTGCAGTGCTAAATGATACTGAAGAAGTTGTGGGACTAAACACTTATATGGTGAATGCTTTTAATAGCATTAATAGATCATGTTTGCCAGGGAAGTTGAAATTGAGGTGTCTGTAGTTTGGCTTACTGCCTTGTATTAGGTGGCCACTGACAGTTTATGATGTTTCTTTCACAGACGTACAGAGGATGGAAAGGGTTATTAGCAAGGCCATAATAAAGTGTCTAGGGGTGCCGCAGTGTCTAAGTAGCATGGCATGGGAGAGGGGTACTGTAGTTACTACTCACAAATTTAGTTGAGTAATTTAAATGTGCAAAGGTGAGTTGTGAGATGATTTATCAGGATCAAAAAATGCAGTGGTAAAAGCAGCACCACCAATCAAAAAAATAAAAATAAAAACAGGAAGGAAGTGGAATCCGAAAGTGGCTGTGCAGGTAGCCAGGAGCTTAATTAGAACTAAGGGATGTGATTGGCCAAGTACAATGCAGAAGAGCAGGCGTTGGGTCAGGTGATATATGGAAGGCTTTTAGTAAGGCCACATCACCAGAGAGAAGGAAAATGATGACTAGTTTTATACGTGAGCAGGAGGAGGCACAGTGTGCAACAACAGCACCACAAGGCCAGTGGCTTTGATGGGAGAATCTAGAGAAGCAGAAGATTTCCTGGTAAGAGTTGTGGGCAATGGAGGCAAGTCGTATTAAGTTTTGCTTGGAGCAATTTATGACGTGTCTTTCCAACACCACAAAATCTTGAACAGTGGGTAGATGAAGACCCTAGTTATGGATTATGTACAGGGGTTGAAATGCTGAAGCATATTCCATCAGCATTTAAAGTTAGTTTGTTACAGAGTCAGTGTACATGGAGACATAATCAGATGCTAAGGGTTTTAGCAAGTTTGTTGGACAGCAAACGGCTAGAGATTAATGCATTGACGAGTAGCTGTAGTAATAAATTTGTTAGCTTTGTGATTACTTGGGGAAATGCACTGTAGAGGTGCTATTGAGATTGTTGATGATGTAGCATGTAAATTGTTATGGCAATTGTCTAAGTGCCAACAGGAAGGAAGATGTTCCAAAATGTTTCTCAGGCCAGATGAGGAATTGGAGGAATAATGACACAGAGTCAAGTATTCACTCCAGTCTCTAGTTTATTCAACTATTTCTTGCAGAATATATAGGACCTTTGTCACGTACACCAAAACCTTACCACGGGCTGAGTCTGTGTTCCCATCTGGTATCCCGTGCCAGTCCAATATTAGCAAGTTTGGCGGACCTGCAGCGGGGGCACCTCCCCACTCTGGAGGCATCTGGTGGTTGGCTGGATTACGGTTTTTCAATCTGCTTTGCTTTTCCACTCTGAGACATTCAAACGCACAACATATCCTGGACAACAAGCCCCCAAATTGTTATGGCAATTGTCTAAGTGCCACCAGGAAGGAAGACCGAGTTCCAAAATTATTCTCAGGCCCAAGGAGAAATCAGAGGAATAAAGACAAAGAGTCAAGTATTCACTCCAATCTCTAGTTTATTCAAACATTTGTTTTTTGGTGTATATAGGGCCTTGGTCACATACACCAATGGTCATGTGTACCATTCGTCAGCATAAAGTTTGCAGACAGTTAGGTTAAGTCAGGATGTTCTTCAACATATTCATTAGACCTCTCTAATCTATCTAGGGACCTTACGTCTCTAATCTAACTACAGAAGTGCATTGTTAAGCACTTTAATATCATGAAGCACAATATGTTCTATTCTGGACTATAAAATATAAAATGTGGACTACTAACAGTGGTAAAGGAACAAACCTGTCACAATTAAATAAACAGTGCTTAAATGTGACATAGAATGCATTTATAAATTATTTGAAATTATTCTCCTAAGTCTGCATAAAAGGTAGGTGACATTGATCAGGGTAAAAAAAATCGCCCATATGTGGTTTTCCATGACATTTACAAACAATTGTGTTTTGACCCTAGAATGAAACAAGCTGTTTACCATGTTATTGATATTGATCCATTTCAGGAGAGTGGTGGCAACAGTGTGTTCAAAAAAAGTGACAGTGACACTATCTCTGGTGAGTCCCCAGGCATTCCCTGGCCAGCCAATATAATCCTTCTAGTAAGCCCTGAGTCTACCCCAGGGCCTCCTAGTAGTAGGCTCTGCCTTGTATACCTTTAGTGGAAGGTGTCCAGAGGTCATACTTATAAGATGTCAGAACCACTTCAGTTAATGCAGAGACTTGCCATCAAGCTGAACAAAAATCATTTCAGCTGCTTGTATTCACCGTCTTTCAGTCATTACCAAAACTTATGACCAAAGGTGAAGCTGGGGGCATAGATCAACTGGTAAATTTAGAGCTTTGCTTTATGGCTTAGCTCCCTCTTCACCACTGCAGTCCAGTACAATTACAGTACCACATTCAGCAGCCGCTGAACTAACCTATAGTCACTCATTGAAAAAAATCTAATTGCTGTTGTTGGTATTGCTAAACAAATATAACTGAGTATATAATGGTTGTGTTAAGTGAAATAATGTGAGTTTATTTTAAACATTTAATTTGATTGGTGCACTTTTTCTGACTAAAAAACAACATTTTTCCTATTTATATCCTGGTATTTTTTACTTGATTTTACTTGTTTTTATTCATCCATTCATTATCTGTAACCGCTTATCCAGTTCAGGGTACCGGAGGGTCCAGAGACTACCTGGAATCGTTGGGCGCAAGGCAGGAATACACCCTGGAGGGGGGAAGAAAACCGGAGCACCTGGAGGAAACCCATGCAGACAAGACCCCCCCCCCCTTTTGGTCTGGAAGTCCCGCCCTCTCGTCCAATCAAAAGTGTCTATTTGATCGGAAGTCCCACCCTCACATCGACCAATCATAAGCGTGTATTTTCCCACCCTTGATCGGAAGTCCCGCCTTTGCTTCGACCAATCATAAGCGTGTATTTTACCTGGAATTCCCACGCTCCCCTCAACCAATCATAAACTTGTAATTTAACCGTAATTCCTGCCCTCCACACATGCACGCACACGCTCTGTTTTTCCTACGTCAGCGCTAAAAGGCTTCTCAAGAAACTCTATCGCCCGTGTCTTAAATATCTGTTAGTTAGAGTATTGCATCTCTGTGGGTACATTCATCTCCCATCTTTAGAGAAATTGTTGCGGTCGTTTGAAACGATTGTGTGCGATTTGTGAAACGAGATGAATATCACAGCTGCTCTAAAAGAGATCAAGGACAAAGTGCCAACAGTTTACACTGAGCAAGACAATAGTGATATTGTTGACTACTGAGGTTATCAAATTCATAATCTCACGGACAGTTTCACCTCACCTACCCAAGAAAATGTCTGAATGTGTCGATAACACCTCTGAACTTTTTAATTTTTATTTTATATTATTTTTTGATTATACATTTATTTTATTTTATGTAAATATTGTAACCAAATGTGTGTGATTTTTGAAAAGTAAAAGTAATTGTACATTTATTTTATTTATTTATTTATTTTATTTTATCTTTTGTTTTATTTTGGTTATTTATTTATTTTATTTTTTGTTTTATTATATATATATATATATATATATATATATTTTTATTTATTTTTTTTTTTTTTTTTTTTTTTTTAATATGTAACCATTTGTGTGATATTTTTGAAAACTAATAATAAAATTAGTTCATGTATTTTAAACAATGTGTGATTTTTGAAAAGTAATAATTTAAATTTAATTCATACAGTGTGTATGTTTTGAAAATAAAACATTTGACTCTGTGGTGTCTTGTTTAATTATTAAACTAAGTATATTATTTATCTAACACTTTTATTTTAGGTCCCAAGGTTTCTGAATATAAATCAATAAAATATTGAGTTCACGCATTTTTGACTCATTATTACAAACATGACAAAGCAGTTAATGAGGCATATCTATTACACGCCCTCAGACCCAGGGTCTTATGGAGGGGTTGAGAGTTTGCAAAGAGCTATTGTTGAGAAAATTGGTAAATGGGTAAATGATGGTGAACTTAAAACCTGATTAGCAGCGCAGGATGCATACACTCTCCATAAGCCTCTTTCTGTGATTTTTTTTTTTTTTGTGAAAAACATGGATGAGCAATGGCAAGCCGATTTAGTGGATATGACTAGTTTATCAGAGAATAATGAGAATATGAAATTTATGTTAACTTGTATAGATATTTTATATAAATATGCTTGGGTATGTGTATTACGGAAACAAATCAGGAGCTGAGGTGAAAAAAGCTTTTGAGTCTATTCTGATGGATGGGAGACTTCCTAAAAATCTGCAACCTGACAAAGGAAAAGATTTTTTAAATAAAATCTTTCAAGGATTTATGGATTAATGAACAGGTATAATATCATACACTTTGCAACAGGCCCACGGTAGAAAGCTTCATCTGTGAAAGTTTTAACAAGATGCTTAGAAATAAAATGTGGAAATATTTCTCAGCTGTTAATACGAGAAAATACATTGATGTGGTACAGGATATGGTCCTTGCTTACAATAATAATTACCATAGTTCTATCAAAATGAAACCTGTTGATGTTAATGAAACAAATTCATTCAAAGTTTTTAAAAACTTGTACGGGTTGATTCCTTCAAGAACCAAGAATCTACGTTTTAAGTTTAAGATCGATGAAATTGTAAAGATTTCAGGAGTGAAAAGACATTTTGAAAAAGGATATGAGCAAAACTATACGAATTAAAATTTCCAGGTTTCGGAATGGAGAGATATGGATGGTGAAAACATTGATGGGGCATTTTATGAACAGATTTTTGCCAAGCCTACTGAATTGACAGGTGACTGGGAGGTGGCTCTCACGGAGGGAACAATATCCTCATTCATGGTACTCGTTGACAGCATGGGAAAGCTTATTTTTTGTCTGATTCGATGATGGAGTAACAAAAGAATTTTATACCTGTCAAATGAGTCTGGGGTATTACAGCAACATAGATGCTCTGGTTCAGGAAATGAATAGAGCGGTAAAAAATTTAGCTCTTGAAATAAAAATCCAATATAATGTTAATTCCAACAAAATACGTATGGTAACTGATAAAAGTTATTTGCTGGGGGCTCATGGGATTCTATCAATTATATTAGGTCTGGAACCAAAAAAAAAATCTTACACCTGATGAACCTGAGGCTCCCTATCCAGTAGACATCCGCGCAGGTTTTTATACCCTGTAAGTGTATACAGATATTATTCATTATAAAAGGGTAGGATATAGTTTTGTACCATTGTTGAGATGTGTATATATAACAGGTGAGAACACTGAAATTGTCACAATAACTTACGATAAGCCACACTACGTACCTGTGAGTTTTTTTGCGCGCAAGAATGTTAGGAGGCCTCCTGGGAGACGCACTGTAATTACAGATAAAAAGCGAAAGCTCACAGAGAGTAAGGGCAGAGTGAAAAAGAACAAATGAAGAGACAACAAGCGTGCTTCCTCCTCCTCCTCCTCCTCCTCCTCCTCTATCAAGCGAAGAAGTTTGAACATTTTCTAACACAATGGCTTTCTTACACAGTCTTTCAGCTGAATGCACCAAATCTGAACTAGACATTTTTACGTTACCTTACACTCAAACAAGTATTGAAAAATATACTCTTGTCGAAATACCACCACTTTCCACCTTGATGGATAACGGACCCTTGGAGTATTACGTAGTGGGAAATGGGGAAGATTACCTGGACTTGAACAACACCTTTTTACATCTAAGATGTAAGATCCCAAATCCTGACGGGTCTAATATTGCTAACGATGCCAAGGTCTGAATTATTAACTACCCTATAGCATCTCTATTTTCACAAGTAGATGTTATGCTCAGGGATCGCCTCCTTTCAGATCAATAATGGAGTGTATTTTGAATTATGGCGCAGATGCCTCGAAAATCTGGTTGAAATCTTTCAACCAGATTGTTTTATAAAGATACAGCCGGTCAGATGGATGTAACCGACCCTCAAGGTCATAATAATGGATTAAAAAACAGGGCTCTTTTTAGCTCAGAAAATAAAACCTTTGATTTGATCGGGCACATCCACTCTGATATATATTAAAGATAAACTTTTACTAAACGGAGTTGATTTAAAAATTAAAATGGTTCGAAGTAAAGAGGAATTTTGTCTAATGAAAGAAGGACAGAGGGATTACAAATTGAAATTACTCTCAGCATCACTGTTTGTGAAAAAAGTAACAGTTTCTCCGCCTGTGAAACTGGGTCATGCGCAGGTGTTACTTAATGCTACAGCTAAATACCCGTTAGAGAGAGTTATAGCTATGTAGACGGAACACAACACCCTGCAAAGCCATTCCAGCCGGATTTTCAAAATGGGAATGTGGTCCGTGAGTTTCATTTGTTAATTTTAGCTTCAGGAAAACAACTTAAAGATCAGGGGTTGTCTATAAACAGACACGACTACACCCAAGGTTACACTCTGGTCGCATTCAACCTGTCCCCCGATGATGACTGTGGGCAGCATCTATCTTTAATAAAGTCGGGTAAATATGAGATTGGAACTCAGATTTCAAAACCCTCTTCCGAGGACTGTGAATCTAATTGTGTATGCCAGTTTTGATTCAATTGTGGAAATAAACAGTCGTTGAAACGTTCTCATAGATTATCAATAACTGTAGTGTATGTTGGATGTTGATATACACAGTGATATATATATATATATATATATATATATATATTTGATGTATATATTTATATATTGTGTTTATAGCGTTGACCTTATTCAAACTCTTATAATTACTGATATTTGACTATCCATCCATCCATTATCTGTAACCGCTTATCCAATTTAGGGTCGCAGGGGGTCCAGAGCCTACCTGGAATCATTGGGCGCAAGGCAGGAATACACCCTGGAGGGGACGCCAGTCCTTCACAGGGCAACACAGACACACACACATTCACTCACACACTCACACCTACGGACACTTTCGAGTCGCCAATCCACCTGCAACGTGTGTTTTTGGACTGTGGGAGGAAACCGGAGCACCCGGAGGAAACCCACGCGGACACGGGGAGAACACACCAACTCCTCACAGACAGTCACCCGGAGCTGGAATCGAACCCACAACCTCCAGGCCCCTGGAGCTGTGTGACTGCGACACTACCTGCTGCGCCACCGTGCCGCCCTGAAATTTGACTAATGATAGTAATTCACTATGAATGAAATATACTTCACTTGTGCAGCCTGCACTCCCAATATGCTTGCTGTTTCTGTTGATGGAAAAAGCAAACATTACCGTGTAGCATGTAGTATGTTGGTCATACACCGTGATACCTCTGTGAATATATATTTAATATATATATTTATATTTGTGTTTATAGCGTTGACATCATTCAAACTCCTATAATTTCTGATATTTGACTTAATGATATTAATTAAAGTTTATAATTGGCTTAAGCAATTAAAACGTTAATAATTAGTTTGAGAATGAATAATAGTCAAGCTAAGTGAGATCTTCAGGATTTTCAGACCTTTTAATGAACAGACTGTACACATTGTAATTTCAAATAATGAAAGTTTTATTAACAAAGAGAAGGATATTTCATTAACATAGCATAATCTTGAAATCTCACGGCCTCAACGCAGGGGAAACCGATTCGACTTTAAAGATAAGCTAGGTACTATGGCTTATGACTAATGGGTTGCTAAATGAAGTTTAATTAACGTATAAAATTTATCAAGAAACTTAATTCAATTTTCAGCTCTGGGAATGCGTAGGTTTAGCTTACTTTTTTGTCGATTCTCACCACTCGTTGGGTACAGAGGCTCTCTGAGGTCCTGGGAGTGAAGGCGTCTCGCTTGGTTTCGCGGTTCTCCCGCGGAAGTTTCCAGGCTGAGTCAGCGTGGAGGTCTTTCTTCGTCGGTTGAGTCGCCTCGGGCGTACTCAACGCGTGATGACGCAGGCGGCAGGATCCTCTCTTTGGCTTACTGTCCAGAGCAGGAGTGTCCAACCATATGGACGTTTTGGACGAAAAGTTTCGCTAGTTACTGCAGATCCAGAACTGAAAATCGATTCAATAGACTTACTTATTCTACGACTTTCTTCTATCTCTGCGGTGTTTCTTACTCTGGCCACGAATAAGTTCACCTTCTTTGATCAGTCGTGAGATTAAACTTAGATTGGGCGATAAAACATAAGCACGATTAAAAGAAAAGAAGATATTCAAATCACTCGACGTATTAGTAAGGCTTCATACTCTAGCTAATTCAAGACGTCTCTTGTGAGATTTAGTGAAGTCTTTTAAGGTTCTTCTTTGTTCGTCGTCGTGAGGAGGAGAAAACGTCTCGCTTGAAGAGGTTTGGAGCTTGAAGAAAAAACAAAGAGAACACGTACAGGCGTTCAGAGCGGAAACGAAGTTAAGTTGTTGAGAGAGATAAAAGGTTTGAGCGGAGAAGTGGTTCAGAGAGTCTTGAAAAAAGAAGAAGTGAAGTAGAAGGAATGTAAGAAGGAAAGAAATGAGCCGGCATCCTCTTTTCAAAGGTAGCGCGGTCACGCCCTATTGGGAGGTGTCCTTCCTTTGATTGGGTCCGGGTCTGAGGCTCACGTGACTTGCTTCCCAAAAGAGAAGAAGGGGGAAGGTTGGATCAGAGATTCAAACAGTAATAAGATAGAAATTTCACGTATCGAAATTTCCTATACGTTACATATCACAATGCGTATCACAGTTGCGTATTAATCAGAATTTGATTTTATTTTCGTTATTGTTTAGGCAACCTCGGGCGAGGCGTAGTTTCGCCAGTGTCCATTTGGGGTCGCTGTTGGTCCGGTGCGGATGAGCTTCCAGGAGGTCAAGCCGAGTTCATTCAGTTCTACCATCTGGGGTAGTCTGTTTTAGATTTCCCACGAGATAATGACGAGACACTTAGGTGTCACTCGTCATAAACGGGCTTATAACTCCCCCACTCTGTTTGAAGTTCCTGTTTCTTAAAAGCATCATAAAAACTTGTTATCTTTAGTTCTTGAAGAGAGGAAGGGGGCCGGGGGCCAGGTGTCCTGGTCCGTCTTTTGATGTAGACCTTATGTGTGTGCGTGAGGGTGTGTGTGGGGGGGGGGGGGGACTGCAGGGTCTTTGCACCCCCGCGGTCTGTGGAATGTGGATTCTGTCGAAGATGAAAATCCTTGTTAGAAGAGGGAGTTTTTTAATGAAGAACTTTCCATTCCTCGATCTATACTCCACTACATAACCATGGATACCGGAGAACTTATAGAGCTAGTGAGAAGTTGTCTTCCTCTAAGAAAAGTCTTTTACATTGTTTTTGCTAGTGATGAGTTACCTGAGAACAGATTGACGCAGTTTCTTGTGTTCCTGTGTCCATCGTAAACACTCACCCGAGTCACATTCCTGGGAAACACTGGTTGGCTTCATGTCTCATCAATGAAGCCACAGGATATTTTTTGATCTTTCATATGGAAATCACCCAGATTCCCTCATCTTTCCTGAATCTATTTATTATTTTTTAAAAAACAACTGTCTGGAAATCATACGTAACTCAAAGCAAGTTCATAGGGTCCTCACTAAAACTAGAAAATTTGAACATATCAGCCCAGTTCTATCATCACTTCATTGGCTGCCCGTTAAATTCCGCATTGACTACAAAATTTTGTTATTAACATATAAAGCTCTACATGGGCTTGCTCCTGAATATCTTCAAGATACAATTTCCTATTATGAGCCTCCACGTTCACTCAGATCACAGAATACTGGATTTTTAAATGTTCCCAGAATTCAGAAGGCCTCAGCTGGGGGAAGAGCCTTTTCTTATAAAGCCCCCCAACTCTGGAATGATCTTCCAGAAAATGTTCGGGACTCAGACACAGTCACAATCTTCAAATGTAGGCTAAAAACTCATTTGTTTAGTTTATCTTTTGGTAGCTAATGCTCCCCCATAGATAAAGGCGGCAGATCCGGGGGGTCCATGGACACAGGGAATTATAGTAAACTGAGACGCTGGTGCTGTCGTCCCGCCGCTTCTCGCGATCACTCAGGTTTGTTGACGGTGGAGCGGAGGGATGCCAGTGTTTCAGGATGCTCCCGTGTCTGTGTGTCCTCCTGGTTCTCTCCTTTTAGTTAATGCTGTCATAGTCAGATCTGCCGGAGTCATTAGCCACACTCTGGAAATTTTCATATTTTCTACTTTACAAACACAAAACAGTCCAAAACTAATTCCATCCCTTTACATCTTTCCGAGTAAACGACTGCCCACCTGTCTGTCTGGACACTGATGGATGACTGTCGAGATCCTCCTCCACGCTTCAGACCAGCTGCCCACGCTCCAGCAACCACCAAGTGCCTTGAAGCTGTCCCTACACTGAAGTTCTCATGGACTACTAACTATCATCACCAGTAGATTGACCAGAGGAGGATGGGTCACCCCTTGTGAGCCTTGGTTCCTCCCAAGGTTTCTTCCTCAGCTGGGGGAGTTTTTCCTTGCCACTGTCGCCCCTGGCTTGCTCACTTGAGGGTTTTACATTTGTCTTTACATTTCATGTCAAATCTTGTCTTACTGGAATTCTGTGAAGCTGCTTTGTGACAACATCAGTTGTGAAAAGCGCTATATAAATAAATTTGATTTGATATAAATAAATTTGATTTGATTTGATTTGATTTGAATCTGTTTGTTGCGGACAACATTGTGTATTATTTTTTATATCATAAAGCTAAAGGTTATACTTTAAATGAAATTATGACTATGTATAGTGATGATTTAAAAATAAACGATGATATGGTTGTAGCTTTTGTTAAAAAATGTACCCTAGAAAAAATAACACACACATTATGAATTGTATTCAATGTGTTAACTTTGAATTTACAATGTATTAGAATTAAAAATAATAACGATGATACATGTAAAATCATTGAAATGACATTTTATTTAAATATAGAAAAACATTACATGATTAATTGTTACAAAGATTCATCATTTATGAAATAAAATTACAATATGTTTATTTAAATATTCAACCAGTTTGAAGTGGTAAATCTAGGAGATTTAAAAACAGGTTCAAGATTAGAGGAATCATAACTTTTAGGGGAGGAAGCAGGAGGAGAATACAATGAATTCGATTTTTTTAACATTAGATATTTTACGTCTAACCCCAGCATTAAGTATGGTTAAAAACAGAATGTTTAAGTTAGCGACAGTTTGTAACATTTCAGCCCAGCCTAATGGTCTCCGGTCATCAGATACTTTTTGAGGAGTTGTGAGATTTTTAATCAAATCCAACATGTCTGATCCTTTGACTGTTTGACCTTTGAAAATAAATTCTCCTTCATCATTCCATGAAGCTACATCATTAGACTTTAATATTTTCTAAATGATGTAAGAAGCATTTTTTTGGCTTCTGGCTGGAACATTTCCTATAACCTCTTTAATAAATTCATCTTTGGTTGTTTGTAAATCCTCAGTTGCCACTGTCAAAGGTTTATTTTCAATTGCCTCTGTCAACAGCTTATTTTCAGCAGGTAGGGAAAGCGTTAATTGAGACATTTCCTCTTTTCCCTGTTTGACAATGTTTAAAAATATTTTCAAGGCTGATGCATAAAGTTTAGCCTTTTCATAAGGAATGAAATCAGATCTGTTCACATCACATCACATCACATCATCTATATCATTTTCCACCATTTTTCTAACAGTTTCTTTTCCACTCGTCATGTTTTTAAGTTTATCTAATTGATGTTGAGGCACTAAATACACCTTATCAATGGTTTCCATGTTATCTCTCACCAGATGCTGTTAAACTGCTGATGAAGGGGACTGCAACACTTAATAAAGGCAGAAGAAAACCTCCGGATTGGTTAACCGATTGTGTTTTACCCTACACAGATGTTCTTTTGTTAGCAAATAGTTTCATAATTTTTTTCTGTCTTTTAAACTTATGATATTGTCGAGACGTTAAAGGAATGTTTCCTCTCAATAGATTTAGGGCTAATTCGCAGATGGCTCTGAGGAAGCTTTACGTAATATAACTTTCCTTTCTCCAGGGGTAGCATGATATAGAGATCTCAACATCTGAAAATTTCTCTTTAGACGCGCAGACATTTTTCAGTACTTTACAAATTTTTTCTTTGGAATATACACTGCAGGATTCTCCCACGCAAACAAACCTGACCTGAGACGAAGTTCTTCTGGCGTTGATGCTTTTAAATTTAAAAATAAATACCCATAATATCTAGCAGTTGCTTCTTGGTAACATTCTAAAAAGTACTTGTTACCTGGGTACATTTGATGTGCCAGTATGCTTATCTGTAGCTTATCTCTAGGATTTTTAAAAAGCACCATATAGTTGGAGTTTGTTGATGGTTCTGCTACTTTTTCCTTGAATAAACAGATTTTGAACCAAATAGATGACGCTCAAGTTTCTGTGGTGTGCATATTTTGTAAAAGCCTTCTCTACCTCCTCATTCTTGCTAGCTGTTTCCATCAGATCATCAATTACCAATAAATTTGTTTTGTGCAGTGGAAATAGTTCATCATCACACAAAGAGTCGGGTATTCTTTGAACATATTTTGTTCATCAGATCATCATAGAGAGGCTGCCAGCACGTATAACACCATACAATTTGATCTGGGATTTTTGACATGGAATCCGTACAATTTTCCCACAACGTTTTGATAAAAAAGATTTTCCACTATTGCACACACTATACAAGAAAAAGGAAGCTGAAGTCTAGACTCAAATCCCTTTGGATTAATCATTTTTACTTAATTTAGTTAGTTATTTAATATCCGTATGGTAATGTTGTGAAATCAGGTAAGAGAACACGTTTATCGTACACAACTCTGAATCTTTTCATCAGTGATTTGTTTTTTAAGCGAAAGCCTCTTTTATCTCTCACAATTTGATTGTGGGTAGTCATAATTCTTCGTCAGAATTAGGATTTTTCCCATGTTCATTAACCAGTTATGTCAAGGATTTTAAGTTCACAATTTCACCATTGGTGTAGTTTAAAATAATACCCTTAACTTTCATTGTAGTTTTACCTTTGAGAGTGCGGTAACCATAGGTTTTTGGACCACCGCTGACAAATTCTACTGTTTGATCACCTGTGTCCAGTTCGCTCGTAAGACCTCTAAGTAATCACTTAAAGGAGGCATCCAGTCACCTTCTTTACTTTTGAAAATGACGCTGTCAGTATCCGTGTATAAGCATCTCTGCTGTAGTCGATCTATCAGATTGTACAATTGAAGTCTAGCATAAGCTGTGGTGAAAATACAGATAAATACATTAGCATTACCCAGTTTGAGACACCTATCGTCTGCGTAACGCCACTGCACCAATGCCACCTCCTGATTCAGAAAAGAGAAATGACTTACGTTATACATATCCGAGAATATGAATTGCAAAAACTCACTAGGGTCTTTGATCAGTGAAGTGTTTGTCCTGTCAGATCTCTGACACATTTTTCACAGAATTCAGTGCCAGTTTAGCCACAGATCTCTGTGCAGGATTAACTTCAATGCGTGATCGATCTAGTTTGATCCCTTCATTCTCCTCATACTTTTGAATGTACTCTTTTTTATCAGCCTCATCAATTTGTCTGCAGAAACCTGTCGATGTATTCTGTAAACAATTTTTTCGAATGATTAGGGAAGTGCCATATTTCAATCACCTTCAACACTCTGTACCCCTTCTCAATGGCTTTCATCATCTCAACGCTACACCAACTACCTGTCAGTGCCCTCTCTTCATCTGTGTGTTTACAATTTTGTATTTGTTGTTCAGCACACATTCGACACAAAGGAAACAAGAGTTTGCTTTTCACCCTATGAGGGAGAACAGCCCTTAGGTGGGAGAACTTTTGCTCTAATGAGCCCGAAATATTTTTCCAACGGTTGAAAATCAGGAAAGATGATAGTGGGGTGACTCATGGGGTACCTCTTTGTTTTATTTACATTAGAATAGAGTGACGTGAAATCATAGTAATCAATCCTTTCACCGGGCTGAGCTACATACAGCTACATACAACAGAGCATCTCACAGTTTTATGCGCTCAGGAAAGTCAAAGCGATTAATAAACAATTTAACATCCTGGTTTGATCTTTTCATCTCACTCCAGGTATACCACATCACAGTTACGTTCTGTTTGAAAGTGTTTTGCAAAGTCTGAATTTTACCCACAGAATTTTGATAAACATCCTCAAAGGACATCCATGATAAAAACATCCTAAAAACTCAAAAGCCTTTCGTTCACTACCATTTTCATAATAACCATCCACAAATTAGTTTCCGAACTTGACCTCACCTTCATTGAGGGCATGTCGGACTTGTCTCTGTCAGTGATGTACTTGAGCCATTGTATGGAAGGTGTTGAGAATGATTTCTGACTGTCGATGTAATTATCTAAAGGGGGTATAGCTAAAATGTTTTTAGACAGAAAGTTGATTCTGAATATTTGCAAACAGACACTAGCTATAGTGATGTATTTGAATGGGTCAACCATTGTACTGCTCATAATCTCATCCCTGAAAGCTATACAAACTTTTCTCAGAATGTGGACATCGTTCTTACAATATTGAGCCATTTGTTCGTGAAAGTGAAAGAGCTCTCCTGCACGTGTATTGTACTGTCGTTACCACGACATATTAATCTTGTATCTAATCTAACTATAATACTTGAAAGAATAAGTTCTAATAAAAGTTTCTAGTTCTTAAAAACATTCTTGAAAGACGACCTCTTGGAAGATCAGCAGGCTCTTTATTTGGGGAGCAATCACAGAAGTGATTGGTGTCGTCATTTCCGGCTGACAGTTCGCGCGCTCAGTTTGTTTGTTTGCTTGCTGCTGTTAGTACTGTTCCTAAGCTCTTTACTTAAAGTCTTTACTTTACTGTTAATACCTTGTTAACTTATCCTTATTAGTTGTGCTTAGTGTTAGTTGTACACTGTTAAATACCACTACCATTTTATTATTGTTGTTTTCATATTAATAACTTCTCTCAATTAATAACTCCTTCTCTCCTGATTATGGCGACCGCGGAGGAGCGATCTCTCTCCAGGCTCAGCACGGAGCTCGAGCAGTTGGACCGCCGAATTCAGCATCTCCTGGAGAAGCAGACGGAGCTCCAGCGGGAGAAGACGAGGCTCGAGGCCGCCCGCGATGCCTCCTACGCGGCCGTTGGCACGCCAGCTCCTCCGTCGCGACGGCTCCCCGGGACAGCCATCTTCACTCCAGCCCCGAGCTGGGAGCGTCAGCGTGGGCGTGGGAAGCCGAGGTCGTCTCCCCCCCTCTAGCACAGCCAGTCTAGGCTAGCCTTTGGCAACTAACCTCTGTCTAGTTTAAGGTTGTCATTTCAGGAACTCATGGACATGGAGAATCAGGGTAAACCTGGATGATGTGCTCACAATTTCTCTTGCTTGGAACGAAAGGATGTCTTTGACTGAGCTCCTTCTGGTTTCCCTCCTCCCTGTCTGTTACAGTCAGATCCCTCACTACACTAAAGAAAATATTCACATGCTCTTATTCTCTGCTGCATTCAACTAAACTAACTGCTTCCCTTTACTGTTTTACTGTTTTCTGAGAGAATGGTGGCCCACTGATGGAAGAATGTTTGCTGGATTCTCCTGCGGCCCAGACCAGACCAGACCAGCTGCTCACCTTATTATTATGATTATTATTATTTTTATTATTATTATGTAGCATAATGACACTTCATTGGTGATCATTTAAAATTCAATCTATAGTTTGATCAGAGAAGGATGGGTCCCCTTTGTGAGTCTTGGTTCCTCCCAAGGTTTCTTCCTCCAGCCTCGAGGGAGTTTTTCCTTGCCACTGTCGCCTTCGGCTTGCTTGCATTGGGCTTTGATTTAAATGTTCTGTTTTGAAACTGTGAAGCTGCTTTGTGACAATGTCAGTTGTAAAAGGCGCTATACAAATAAATTTGATTTGATTTGATTTGAAGGCCTCCTGCAGACTCACTCACACTGACATATGTAGTGGAGTATGGATCGAATAAAGAAATGAAAGGTTTTGAATGAAAAGACTCTCCCCCTTTGAGAAGGATTTCCTGGGACAGGACCCTGCATTCCACAGACAGCGTGTGTGCAAAGACTCTGCACCCCCCCCCCCCCCACACACACACACACAAACTCACATCAAAGACCGAGCAGGACACTTTTCAGAGACCCCCTCCATCGTCTTCAGAAATGGAAAGAAAACAAACCCAGTTTATGATGCTCTTAGGCAAAAAGAAGATCAAACAAAGTGGTAAAGACCGGAATTAAAAAGGACCCTTTATGGCTTTGACACCTAAGTGGCTCATGATTATCTCCTGCAGAAATCAACAGATGGCTAACAGGGGTGACCTCGATTTGAACTCCTCTTAACCCATCCGCACAGGACGAACAGCATGGACCAACAGCGACCCCAAGTGGACATATGCGAAATCACGTCTCGCCTGAGGCCGTCTAAATACATAACGGACTTAATCAAATTTTAATAAATATGTTTATGCAATATGTATGAATGTCACTCTCTGTTGTCCTCAGATGAATGTCCATCATCTAATGAAGTGATGTGTATTACTGTTTCAATCATGAAAGAAAGTTTCTGTCTCTGATTAGGAAAACGAATTAGCATCTTCTAGCATAATATTGCAGTGGGACGTAATCGTAACATACCCAAGATATATATACGTAGTTGTTTGATATTAATAATCCAGGACACTCATTATGCTATACCACAAACATGTATAAGTAATTTTTGTGTATGCGTGAATCTTTTCTCTCTCTGAAACGTGAAACAAGTCACGTGAGCCTCAGACCCAGGATCCTATCAAAGGAAGGATACCTCCCAATTGGGCATGACCTCGCCACCTTTGAAAAGAGAGTGCCCGACTCACATCTCTCTCTCTAGCTTCCGCCCTTCGCTCTCTAGCTTCCGCCCTTCGCCTTCTCGCCTCCTCTTCTCGCACTTCTAGCTCTTCTCAGAGCTCTTCTGCTGCTCTCCGGCGACCTCCTCACGTTGCGTTACTCTCTTCAAGTGCGACGCTCTTCATTCTTCCTTACTCCAACGAAACGACTCATCAAAGACTCTAAGAAGGACCGCACTCAGCTCCAAGGGACGCCTTGTGCCAGCTAGCAGTGTGATACAGAAACTACAACGTAACGTTGAGTAACTCTAAGTAATCTTTGTGTAATCGTGTTTATGATTTATCGCCCAATCTAAGTTTAATCTCACGACTGATCAAAGCAGGGGAAACTTATTCGTGGCCAGAGTAAGAAACACGGCCAAGATAGAAGAAAATCATAAAATAAGTATAAGCCTATTGACACGATTTTCAGTTCTGGAGACTGCAAGAACCAGCAAAAATTCTCGTCCAAAGCATCCATAGGGTTGGAACCTCCCACTCAGGACAGTGAGCCAGAGGGAATCCTTTCATCTACGTCACCTCGCTCTGAGTACGCCTGAGGCCTTGACTCGCGAGTGACTAACTCCACGCTGACCCAGCCTGAAAACTTCCATGGAAGAACTGCGGGAACTAAGCGGGACTCCTCTCTTCCATAACCTCACAGAGCCTCTGTACCCGTCGAGTGGTTGAGATTGACGAAAAGTAAGCTAAAACTACGCACTTCCGGAGCTGAAAATTGAATTAAGTCTCTTGATAAATTTATACGTTAATTAAATCTCAGTTAGCAACACATTAGTCACAAGTCATATCGCCTAGCTTATCTTTAAATTCAAATCGGCTTCACCTGCATTGATGCCGTGAGATTTTGAGATTATGCTATGTTAAGTAAATATTATTTTTCCTTTTAATAAAATATTTCCATTATTTGAAATAACAGTGTGTGGAGTCTGTTCATTAAAAGTCTGAAAATCCTGAAGAACTCACGTAGCGATGACGGTATTCATTCTCTAACTACTTGTTAATGTTTTTGTCATTTAACCCTCTGAGGTCAATGACGCCGGCGGGATAAAATTGAAATTCCACATAAACACGTATATAACTCTGCGAGATTTTATCCTAACAAAAAAATAACGATATGAAATGAAACGATATATATATTTATATTCTTGTGAGAGAAGCGTAAACAACAACCGGCACATTTTTGAGGCACAAGCTTTTTTGTTCCGCCCATAGACGCGTTCTGCCATTCATATGTTGACACTATGGTAATTCGGCAGCTGCTAGTGGAGGATCATTGGCTGATAATTTGCATGAAAACGCCCATTCGCTTGTTACAAACACAGAGCACATGTCGCGGAATTATTTTCATGGAGCTTCGACGAAAGCGGGGAGGACAGTGACGAAGAAAGATTTATTCTGAGATGCGGATTGATCCGAAGGAGGATTTTTGTGATAGGTAAGTGAAATATTTCCTTTCAAATGAAACAAACCCACGCTTCGCGCTTACTGTGTACACTCCGCGAATTCCGGATAAATTAAAATAAAGAATAAATTAAATAAGTATTACTTTGTATATGAAAGCATAAATGAATGTAAAAAAAAAAACTGCTGTTATGTAAACGGGACATTCAAGTGTAGCCTGTTCCTGTGCATGCTGAGAGTCCTAACATAAGTGTGGCTTATATGTAAATGGCTGTGTTATGTTTGAATGTTTTGAATTAATGTTTAGCCTAGTGTGGTAATGTAATGTGTAAATGGCCTGTGTGAATGTAATAGTGTCATCCTATGTAGCTTGTTATGCTATGTACTGCTATACATAGGTCATATGTAAGTACTGTATTTGAAATACAAGTAATTATTAGTTGTAGTGACTGTTGGCATGTATAGATAATCTTTGTAACTGCTCAGAAGCTCACATTTCTTATTATTTTTCTTCCAGAAATGTACTACATTCTCCACAAACAACTTATGCAACAGGACAGCCTGACCCACAAGGCATTCATGGAAGAGCTTGTTGAACAGCTGTGTGGTATGCAAAAACCCCATGGAAGTGTGAACAGTGTGATGTCTATCTTTGCATGCAGCCAGACAGAAACAGTTTTAGAGACTGGCATATTTTGTTGAACTGACTCAAATATATATACACACACAAGGATATACAGTATGACTATCTTTAGTATATTATCACTATCTTTACATGTGAACACATTTTCCATTTATTTTAATTCATGCCAGTTAGTTATTTATATGTTTTTATTGCTTGTTTAGTTCTCTTTTTTTTAAATAAACTGTCATAAACTCTGTCTCTGGTCTCTTCTCTTTTGACAGCTGTGGCGGTGACAGCTAATGGGCCATTCATTAGGCAGTGGGGTGGGGACCTCGCACCTCGGTTTTCGCACCTATCTTCATACAAAAAACAGTGTCACCTCACATTTGTTATGTCCTAAGTATAAAATTACATACAATTTATGAAAAGTAGAATCAGCAGTGTGTTGCCAAGACCCGTGTTCACAAAGTTTTGACCTCAAAGGTCCCGGTGAGAAATGTTTAGAATGTGTTTTTTCACAGTATATCGTGAAGATTAAAAATGTTATTTTGGACCGTTCTCAAAGTAATTAAAATTTAAACATATCCAAAAGGTCCAAAATACACCCCCCACACATGTGCTCGTTCCGGGAGCTTTGCAAAAACCAGTCGAGTGAAGTTCAAAGCAAATCAAAGTATTTATTGGATCCAAGAGAACTAATACATGAAAAGAGTCTAATAGCCTCCCCAGTAGAGTTCTGAGGTCTCCTCCCATCTGACTCCACAGTTATACCCCAGATGACGTATAGCCTGGTGGTGAGGCATTTCTAGCTGATTAACATATATTAATATGCATAATTAGACATGTTAGTACTCAGGTTTCTCGCGTGCAAGTTTCACATGCACCGTGACCCCAAAACCTTAATTCTTAGGTAGGCTTGACAATATACCTTTTATTCCCACACTCCTTTTCTGTCACCAAAATTTAGAGGAGTCACTAATGGACTTAAGGTCACTGAGATGCCCTACAGTTCAATTCCCCCTTTTGGCTAACACTTGTAATTTATGTGAGCTTGGTATGGCCTAAGTGCACCTCTGTTCAATGTTAAACGTTTAGGAATTTAAAAAGGTGTATATATCAGTGAGTCAACATATGAGTGCAGATTCTAAACTGTTTAAATACATGGTTAAATACTGGTTAATCATTTATATGAGTACATATAAGATACAAGATTTCACACAATTATAAATGCTTAATTTTAACTAATCATTTAAGGATATTTGTCCACTAACACAAAGTAATAAAATTATTTTCTACAACAATTCCCCCTTATGACGTGTCCCAAGACACGTCATTACACTCTAAATCTTCCAAACATGTTTTTGACATGTGTTTAACCTGTGAGAGCGAAAACCTGTCGGGCAGCCAACCAACCAATTTTTGACAGGAAAAATTCTCCCACTGGCCTCTTCTGCCCCCAGGCGGCCAAAATTTAACCATGTCAACAGGAGGAAATAACATTATTTCCCTATTTGTTATCTCCCAGACTACTTGTTCTACAACAGTAATTGTATCTGTATTTTGTACTATCGCACCCCCTTTTACCATACCAGCCATCATTAAACAATCAATGTGTTTCCCCACTAAGTTCCCTTCTAATTAAAAAATATTATCTAAACCTTATGTGTTTAAGTGTTAAAGTTACAGGGTGCGTTATTTTTTATTTTTTTTTACAATGTGTTTAGAAAGTTCAACCTGCAAAAAAGGAAAAAATTAACAGTCCAAGCAACCTGTAAAGAGAGGAACAGTCCACGACAACCTGTAAAGAAAATAATGATGTGTTCTGGATCTTCAACAGCTTCAGACAGCACTCCGCATCTTCCCTCAGAGTGGGGAGTGCCTCTACCCACCCCGAGAATCTATCTACAACGACCAGGAGATATCTATATCTCCTAATGGGGTCAATCATATCTGTGTAATCCATTTGAATCATGTCCATGAGAATCTGGCAATGGAAACCTTCCTGGAGCTAGTTTAAATGCTTTTGCTACATTCTGCGTGTTACAAATCTGACATTTAGTAATGTAATCAACCACCAATGCTGACATGTATGGGTGCCACCATCGTTTTAAATTTTCCAGTGTCTGTCGTCTTCCTACGTGTGCCACTGTGTGTGCTTCTTCTAAAACTGCTTCTGCTAGTGACATTGGTAAAACTACTTGTCCTTCTTGTGACGTCCACACCTGACTGTTTGGGCTAGCTCCCTTTGCTAGCCATACTGACTTTTCTTCTGGACTTGCCTGATCCTGTATGTGTCTAAGCTCTTGCCCTGTGGGAATCGGTTCCCAGGGTACACTGGAGTCCAACACAAGCATGTTGTTGGGTTCCGTGTATCCTGCTGCTCTTTTTGCTGCCTCATCTGCAGCCTCATTCCCTCTGTTTATTATTGTGTCTCCCTTTTGATATCCTTTACACTTCACAATCGCTACCTTATTTGGCTTGTGTATAGCTGCTTCTAATCGCATCAGTTCTGTCTTGTGTTTGACTGGTTTCCCTGTGCTTGTGACATATCCAACCTGCTTCCAATGTGGAATGTCTACGTGAGCAGGTGTGACTACGTACGCTGAGTCACTAAAAATAGTGACGTCCCTTCCTTCTGCCACTTCTAATGCTGAAATTACTGCTAGCAGTTCTGCCTTCTGCGCCGATGGGTTTTGTTTCACCTCGCCTGCAATAACTGTCTGAAACTCATGCGTTTCCCCCTTCGCTTCCTGAACTACTGCGTATCCTGCTCTGACTTCACCTGTATCTGCCCTGTACCCACACCCATCCGTCCATAAATTCCATGACCCTGGAATGGGTGTGGCTTGTAAGTCTGGTCTTACTTTTCCTTGCCTTTCCACCTGTTCCTCACACTCATGTGGTGGACCTTCCAACATCCCATCTGCCATATTAACTCCTTCGTGTGTATAGGTGATGTTGGGTGCAGTCAATCCTTTGTGAATGCGTCTCTGTCTCAATGGAGTGAGTGTGAACATCTGTGAGTTTATGTACGCTACTACTCCGTGTGTGGTTAGAATGCGCAATGGGTATCCTGCTACTAAATGTGCTGTTTTCTGTACTAATTTTGTCAGTCCTGCTACATGTCTTGTGCACTGTGGTTGTCTCCTCTCTATAAGGTCCAATGGGACACTTAAATACAGTAGTACTGCTCTACCTTCCCCCTTTTTCTGAAACAGTACACCATTAATCACAGTGTCTGTTTCAGAAACATCCATGTAAAAAGGTAATGAATAGTCAGGTCTGGCTAAGTCAACTGCAACGGATAAGGCTTGTTTAACATCTATAAATGCCTGTTCCGACTCCACCGTCCAGGTGAGCTTACCAGACAAATTTCTCATCCCCACAGATTTCACCATGTCTCTAAGAGGTTGTGTACGTCCGACAAAGTCAGGAATGTATTGTCTGCTGTAGCCAGTCAGTCCTAAAAATGCTAACATGTCTTTCACTGTTTCAGGTTTTGTATGTGACAGTATAGCGGACCGGTGTGTTGCGGACAAGCCCGTGGAACCCTGTGTTACTACTCTCCCTAAGAAAGTAACCCTAGATCTGCAGCACTGTAATTTCTGTTTAGATACCTTGTACCCTGCGTCTGCTAAGCATTGAAGAACCACCTTGGTTGCTTCAAGGCAGATTTCCGGTGTTTTAGCCGCCAAAGCAATATCATCAACATATTGTATCAATAAGGAGCCTTCTGGCAGTTGGCAAGAGCCCAGACTCCGCCTCAGGGCCTGATTAAACAATCCTGGAGACAGAGCAAAACCTTGAGGTAATCTAGTGTATCTGTATTGTATACCTTTATGTGTGAATGCACATATATCTCTGCAGTGTTCTGCCAGTGGTATACAGAAAAATGTGTTAGCCAAATCAATGCAAGTGAACCATTTCATGTCTGGACCTAGTTCCGACAGAGCGGTGTTAGGGTTAGGAACCGGAACAGTGGCAGTAGCCAAAGCTGCATTCACAGCTCTTAAATCATGGGCCATCCGATATTGGCCAGGCTCCTTTTTCGGAACCGGCAGAATCGGTGTGTTCCAAGCTGATTGACACGGTTCCAGGACTCCGGCCTCCACCAAAGCCTGGACCGTTTTATCCAAAGATTCAACAGCATCTGGCTTGTGTTTATATTGGGGAATCCAAATTGGTTGTGTAATATTCATACAAAAAGAGACAGGTGTCTGATTAGTGTATCCTACATCATCTGGTCCTGTGGACCACAATGTGTCAGGTAGTGATGCTAATAATGCCTCCGTCTGTGGATGATCAGTGTCCTCACAACCATGGTGTCTAGGCAGCAATTGATGGTGCAATGTGACTAGGATGGGTGAGTTATCAGTGATGTGGTATGTCTGTGTTGACTGTGAAAACATGACACCAGGCAGCTGGGTCCGGACCCAATCCGTGGCCTCATTTGCTCTTTTTACCATAGGGCCCAACTGCTTGGCCTCGTGTTTCGGATGGAGAGCTAATGAAATGTGTGGTGCCGCCGTGTCAGACAGTTTGTACCAATTGTGTTGTTGTGGTGTTAGTGAAACAGGAGATGCCACCCCTTCAGGACCCACATAAATCCCTGTGGTGTCAACCGACCACTGTGTGCCCTCTAATTCTGTTTGAAAATATTCATAATATGTTAAATCTCCCCCTACATCATAAAACAGGGTGACATGGAATGGGTCGGGCGGAGGGACGTAGGGTGCCATGGCTGTAATCCAAGGCGACCACTGGTGGAACAAAGCAATGTGTCGTGGTGACGGGTCCGTCTGTCCAGTCACTAAACCCCAATAAATGTCTACCGACTCATCCTGCTGAGGTCTCATCAGGTACATACCATCAGTGTACCCCACCACTGCCACAGTTTTGTGTCCGTCCAACCACGTAAGTGTGATCCCATCTGGTTGGCATAAAATAGTAACTCCCATTTTCATCAACATGTCTCTACCACAAATGTTCAAGGGTGCTTGGGGTGCAATTAAAAATGAATGTGACACAGTCTGTGTACCAGTACTGACTGGCAAATGTCTTGTTTTTGGCAGTGATGTAGATGTCCCCGAGAAGCCCCTTACTTGCACAGTGTGTTCGCTCATCAGATGTGCAGGTAATACTGTGTTGATGGCTGACCATGTGGCTCCCGTGTCTACCAGAAAAATGATTTCGGAGGCCCCCACAGTTAATGACAGCATGGGTTCTGCCCTGGCCCTGCTGTCCTGGTGCTCCTCTGGGCCCCGTCAATGTCCACCCCACGGCTCCATGCTGTATTGGCCAGCAGGAAGATGTGATGGCTCCGGTTTTGGTGCCGCCTGTGGGTGTGGTGCCTGGTGTGGATAGCTGGTGTCAGTAGAGAGTGGTGCCCTACATTGTGCTGCCCAGTGGTCCAAAGCTCCACATCTTAGGCACGCCCCTGTCCGGGTAGATGTCTGAGCCTTTCTCTCTATTTCAGCTGCTTCCATGGAAGTAGTCAATCTTTTAATAATGTTTCTAATATCCCCAAGTGCTAAAGTCATGCCACCTGTCAGACTGTCCACCTTTCTAATCCAAGCAGCCGCTCCACTACATAAAGGCGGAAGCTGATCGACCAAAGTCTGTGCATCAGTCAGTGATAATGGTACATATTTATATGTTCCTGTACTAGTGGCCACTAATGGAAACATAGTGCCGACGTTAGTGTCAGTCCTATATCTGTCAGGCGAGTGTCGGGGGCTGGTGCTTCGTCTCAAAATGTCCGTTTTGTCTGAAGTGTGCATGTCACATTCTAAAGTCTGTTGTTTTAAGTCCAATTGTCTCTGTTCTTCTAATATGAGTTTTTCCATAGCACGCAATGTTTTGTTCAAATCAGTAATCCGTCTACCACCACGACGTTCATTCGCACTGTCCTCATCATCTGCTATAAGTCCCTCATCTTGGTCAGAGTCATCCGTTGTGACATGTCCCTCTAAATCTGCTTTAATCCTGATGTTTTGTTTATTTTTACGTAGCCTCGGTTTCTTAAATGATGTTGTCAGTGTTTGTTTATCGACAAGGCGCGGTTTATCCTGTTCTACATAATTTCCTGTGGTATCTATAATGTCAGAACAGTCAGTGTGAATATTTGTCTGTGCAATTGAAATTGAGTCATGTGCCTTTCGCAATTGGAATGGATCTTGTGTTTGTACGTTTGTTTGTGTGACTCTTTGAGCTGGCTGCTCAGAAGGAGAGCCCCTGTCTTCGTTGTCCATCCATAAACTCACCGTGCCAGAGTCTACACTGAAGACAGGGAGGACATTATCAGCTGGTGTGACGTGACCTAGGTTATATGGGGGAGGCGGAGCTGTAGGCTCCTCCCCCTTGTGGTTCGTATACTCAATTTCCACTTCCGTGTTCTCGGCAGTAAGTGAAACAGCGCTCGAAGGTGACGGACCCGGAGTTTTCAATAACACGAGCTGCGGAATGAGACTGAGGAACGGCATTTTAAAATTTTGAAGCTCCGCAATGTCCGTTTTAGCTATTTTTAAACTTGTGTTTGCCTTAGGTCTTTGGAAAAGGCTAGCCTTACTAACCTCTGCTTCAGCCTGACATAATATTTCCTCCAACTCTCTTTTCAACTGATTAATACAGGTGATTAAAGTAGTGTTCTCCCCTGTGTGTATTTTAGCCCACGTTTCAAATCTCTGAAGCACACTTTTGTGCACAATATCCCGCTTTTTCAAATGTATTTCTCCCTGTTTTAATCCCTCAGTTATTATTTCAATTTGTTGTACAAACGGTTTCCATTCCCAATTCCCCATGCCGTAAAAAGCGTTTAACTCATTATGCAAGTCTCTAGGAGTAGCCATAGTGTCTGTAAGAAGCTGATTAAAAAATCAGCTTGGACTTTACCTGAATGGGTCTTTGTTCTAGTTCACCCTTTAATTGCAAATCAATTATCACCGTTAGGTTTCATCACAATTCAGAGTGAACTAAAACAGTTTCCCAGGGTCTCCCCCACACAGCGCCCACGCAACCTCGGACGGTATATATAAGTTTTAAAGTCAGGTAGTGAAACACAGCCAATAAAAGCAGGACCACCTCAGCCCTGTGAAGAATTTCACAGCTGGATAGAAAACATAAGCGTGTCTTCAAACAATATTCAACGGATCGAAAAAGCTTATTAGGCAGAAGCAAATACCACGCCAATATACGAAATACAACTTGTAGTAAATGGAAAAAGCAAGAAAAGCAGGACTAGTATCTCACAACACAGAATTAAACCAACAACTATATTTTAGGAACGAAAACAAGTTTCCAGACACACTCAACAGACAACAAGCCACAGTGAAATCACAAGATATATTATAGCAAGCGAAAACAAAATTTTATAAACTACTGAAATAGCAAGCAGGTTACAAAATATGTTATGATGAACGAAAAATTCAAACCGAGGCAGAAAATAAAATGGAACACAAACTACCACAGTCAAAAAATGCAGTAAACGAAATACAATTTATATTTCCACAAGAAGTCTAAGTGACCAATATATGCAAATAAACCCCAAAAAGAAAGAAACAGAATTTTTAAACTTGAGCAGGCGCTCTTGTTAAAAAATCAACCAGTTTATGCAATCCACTATCGTCCTCTAGCGAGCAAAAACATACACGACAGTCATGTAACAGCCTCTAAGAATAACACAGGCTCTCAGAACAGACATAAAACATGAATACACAATCAAATTTCATTAAAATACACAACAAACTCTGGCGGGAACAGCTTCCGCTCCTTCTTTTTATTATTTATTTATTTCGCGGGAACAACTTCCGCTCCTTTTTTTTTATTATTTATTTCGCGGGAACAACTTCCGCTCCTATTTTTTAATTTATTTATTTCGCGGGAACAGCTTCCGCGTGAATAAACTTCAGAGGGAACCACCCCTCTCGGACGACCTTCGACCGGGCAATTAACTCGAAACCTCGTCAGGTTCCGAGTGGAGGATGCCACTACTCAGTTTTGAAAGATGGGAACCAGCTTCCATCAATTATATTTTAAATTCAATAATTAATTTTTAAACCAACAACCCCAAATGTATAAACTGATAACAAATTATATAAACATATTTAAAATAAATTGATTTGCTCAATACCCCACTCTGGACCGCCGTCGGATCTCCTCACCACTTCCAATTTAAAAAGTCCAATATGCAGAATTTGAATAAACAGGGTCTGCACACCCACCTTATTTCATTGCGGCCGCGAGTGGAAAGGAAATCCTTAGCCGTCCAAAGTCTCCAGCTTCCCGCACGTCCGGGGTGACCAATTGAAGATTAAAAATGTTATTTTGGACCGTTCTCAAAGTAATTAAAATTTAAACATATCCAAAAGGTCCAAAATACACCCCCCACACACGTGCTCGTTCCGGGAGCTTTGCAAAAACCAGTCGAGTGAAGTTCAAAGCAAATCAAAGTATTTATTGGATCCAAGAGAACTAATACATGAAAAGAGTCTAATCTATACCCCAGATGACGTATAGCCTGGTGGTGAGGCGTTTCTATCTGATTAACATATATTAATATGCATAATTAGACATGTTAGTACTCAGGTTTCTCGCGTGCAAGTTTCACATGCACCGTGACCCCAAAACCTTAATTCTTAGGTAGGCTTGACAATATACCTTTTCTTCCCACACTCATTTTCTGTCACCAAAATTTAGAGGAGTCACTAATGGACTTAAGGTCACTGAGATGCCCTACAGTTCAACTCCCCCTTTTGGCTAACACTTGTAATTTATGTGAGCTTAGTATGGCCTAAGTGCACCTCTGTTCAATGTTAAACGTTTAGGAATTTAAAAAGGTGTATATATCAGTGAGTCAACATATGAGTGCAGATTCTAAACTGTTTAAATACATGGTTAAATACTGGTTAATCATTCATATGAGTACATATAAGATACAAGATTTCACACAATTATAAATGCTTAATTTTAACTAATCATTTAAGGATATTTGTCCACTAACACAAAGTAATAAAATTATTTTCTACAACAATCAGCACTTCTGAAAATAGGTTTTTGGAAAGTCTAAGTTTAGAGTAAATTTAATCAAAATATAGATGTATGACACTCTTACTGATTCAACATTGTTGTTGCAGAGATAGTTCTGAAAAATGCATGTGTAACACTTTGAGAAAAAATTATTTCAGATGCGTACAATTTGTAAAACAATCAAGGCATGTCAGACTACACCAGAGTGTCTGAAAACCACTCAGACTCCAGGGGGTTAAGTCAATCATAATAATAACAATTATTATCATTAGTCCAAACGTCAGTAATCAGAAGAGTTTGAGTAAGGTCAAACGCTACAAACACAATATATAAATATATATATTTATATATATTACAATGTATACACAACATACACTGCACATACTGAAAACCACAGTTTACATACACTTTTTGGGGTGAGATCATCTCGCCCCTCCTATTTTTTAAATTAAGTTGCATTCCATAGAACCGCAATTAAAAAGGTATTCTTATCTCCTAAGGATGTCTTATCATACTGAACCAAACAATTTCATGCTACACCATTCTCCTTTTTTCCCACAGAGTTCAGGCCTGAGTTTCAAACTCAAGTATCCCTTTGACCATTTTAATATTTTTTGCCATAAAACTCATTTGTTTAAAATAATTCTCATGTCTTTATATTATTTGTTTATTACAGTCACATGTCTGTATATTCTTGCCTCTGGGGAAATGTCCCATGCCTGAACTATGAATAAGTGAATTCCCCATCAGTACCATTAAAAAAAATCTTCTCTTTCTTTGGCCATCCTAATGTCTACCCCGTTTTGGATAAGGCGCTACATAATTCTGATTTTCCTCAGTATTCCAGAAATGTGGAAAATATCCTTTTTTGTCTGTTGTGAACCCCATAGCCTTTGGAATAGAACTCAGTCTCATAGGGAGAAAAGAGAGACTATCGATGTATCTCTGTTTATAGTCAACATCTTGAAAACACAAGATTTTTCCATCTTGCGCTATGATGTTAGGGGTGATACCTTCTTTTACCAAATGGTTCAACAAAAGGTATGAATCATACCCTCTAGCATTGTGCGCTATGAATGTATAACCTTTGTACTTTTCCCTGCAATACCTCCTAAAGAATGCTGCCACACATTTGTCCCCTTTTGCTGTCTACTCCTTACCTCTGAAATCAATGCAACATATATAATTAGCTACGTGGTAAGCTGTTTGTTGATTTGTCTCAAAATCATAAAAGACATACTTTTCATCAGGAATTTCAAAAAGTATAGGTTGCATAAAACATTCATGCATGATTTCTGAATAAACTTTGGCTATGCAGTTTTTACAACAACTGGCTTGACACTGGTGTTCTTTGGATGCTTTACCCTGATCCTGCACCATGTTACATTTAGGACAGTAGAATCTAGTTTTGCATAAAGTTTGATCATTGCTTGAATCGATCACTGCTTTATGTTTATCATAACAACACTGCGATCTACAAACCCCTAAACTATACATTGCACAGTTTTTTGGTTGCATAGGACAGTATTTGTCAAGACATACATTGCAATGAAAATCACTTTTGTGATGTTTCAGATTGTTAAAGCCAGCGGAACAGTAAGGGCAGATATAGGATGTACCTAAAACCCCTTTAAGATTTTTGACACCGTAATAATGGTTATCTTGCAAGAACAGGTAAACGGTTTTGTCATGAGGCATGTTAGTGTTCTGAAACAAGCTATACCCCTTCTTTTCATCACTTCGTTACAACACTATGATTTTGCCATTCAAATGTTGCTCAAAACGTGCAATATGTGCAAAGCTAACCATTTTATCTGTGGATAAACCTACATCATTTTGCAGTTGCCTCGCTATTTGTTCTACTTGAAAAATGTTTTTATCAGGATTCAATATTTGAGAAATGCATAAGGCAAAACAGAGGTTATATTTGTTGTGAAAAACATACAGACATTTCAACTTTTTCTGAACAAAATATGTGTTGAAGATACCCGATAGATTTTTTTCCCCTCCACCCTGAGGTGCATGCACAATCCATATAACTAATTGTAAAGTTTCATCGGAAAGTATTTCAAATTTACTCTGAATGGCGTTTTCAAACAACATCAGAAAGGAATTTCAGGTCGATACCCCCATCATTTATCTGAACACGCAATGAAACATTGAGCGAATCACCCTGAATTTCAACAAATACACCATTACTCCGACCACCTATTTCATCATTAGCAACATTGAGCATTTCATTTAAAATCTCAAGAACATAATTGTAAAATTCTGCAAAACTATCAACATTGCCTAGAGAGGAAAAATTTCATCCTTCTTCTAATTTCTGTGGTGCGGAATCTGTCTAAGCGATTTATGTTGATATTTGGGTCAATACCACCCCCAATTTGTACATCACCATTGTCAGGTGGAGGAGATCTGTCATTCAGATTCACATTCAGATTTTCAATATTAGATGAAGGAGGAAATATTTCATCCTCTCTTTCAACATTAGGTGAATGTTCGTTACTCAGATCATCATCATAATCAGGACTGGTTAATGAATTTTGACTTAAGTTTATCAGATTATCTCAAAAGACTTTGATTTAATCTCAAAAGACTTTGATTTAGTTCATAGAAAAAATCTGATAAAGTTTCAGCATTATTATTTGAGGTATTAACAGGAGATGTTAAACAATCAAAGTTTGGGGTTGGATTAGGAGGTTCGGACAATTTGTCATTTAGCTGTTTTACAGCGTCTAACAGAAAAGGATTCAGAGTTGTACACGTATCGTGTTCATTGAGTGTGTTTTGTAATTTCGATAAGCTCTGCTCCAGTTCAAAGAAAACATCACTCAAACTTTCAGCTGTATTTTCTTCAGTATTGTTAGGAGATGTTAAACATTCAAGTTTGCGGTGTGATTTACTGACAAACTGTCATTAAGCTGATTTACAGCTTCTAATATAAAGGGATTCAGAGTTGTACACGTATCGTGCTCATTCAATGTAGTTTCTAATTTTGACATACTTCGCTTTAGCTCGCAGATTAACTGAGTGCTATTTAAATCATGTGAAAAAGGACTGATGTTAGACTTCTTAGCTTCATTGTTTAAAACCTCTTTGTTAGGGCGTCTCTGTGCCATTTGACTAATACAATATTTAATTTAAAATAAAGCAAAATGAATAAGTAAACATTAAAATAAAATAAGTATTACATTCTTGAGTCAGCAGTCGATGGCTCTTCACAGTTAACAGCATTTTTTTATTATTATTATCGTTATACTTATATAGCGCCTTTCTAGATACCCAAGGACGCTTTACAATCTACACTGCTCAGAACGCTCAATTCATTCATTTGTAGAAAGTAGCATCATAATAGTGCCAGACTGTTTTTAGTGAAATCTAAAGATGAAAAAAAAGTTTCAATTAGGACTAGGAAATACACATAAAATCATAAATTACACATTGTATTTTACTTACAGGGGAAGAGCTTCATCATATGTGGATGTGTTCGAGTAGGAGGTGTCTCCAGTTCATAACTGTTTAGGACACTTGATTAAAGAGATACAAAAATTTTCATGAATAACATTATAAAATACATATTATAACCGTAACCTCTCTGGTGGGAAAAGAGCCTGAGCTGGTGCGCGAGGTTGAGAGGTACCGGCTAGATATAGTTGGGCTCACCTCGACACATTATGGGCTCTGGAAACAATCTCCTTGAGAGGGGCTGGATGCTCTTTCACTCTGGAGTTGCCCAGGGTGAGAGGCGTAAGGCAGGTGTGGGCTTACTCATAGCCCCCCGGCTTAGCGCCTGTACGTTGGGGTTTACCCCAGTGGACGAGAGGGTAATTTCCCTGCGCCTTCGGGTTGGGGAAAGGGCTCTGACTGTTGTTTGTGCTTATGCACTGAACAGCAGTTCAGATTACCATGCCTTCTTGGGGACCCTAGAGGGAGTGCTGGAGAACACTCATTCTGGGGACTCCATTGTTCTGCTTGGTGACTTCAACGCTCATGTGGGTAATGACAGTGAGACCTGGAGGGGCATGATTGGGAGGAACGGCCCCGCTGATCTGAACCCGAGTGGTGTTCAGTTACTGGATTTCTGTGCTCGTCACAGTTTGTCCATTACGAACACCGTGTTCGAACATAAGGGTGTCCACAAGTACACCTGGCATCAGGACACCCTAGGCCGCATTTCGATGATCGACTTTATAGTCGTATCATCTGACCTGCGGCCATATGTTCTGGACACTCGGGTGAAGAGAGGCGCTGAGCTGTCAACTGATCACCACCTTGTGGTGAGTTGGATCAGATGGCGGGGGAGGATGCCGGACAGACCTGGCAGGCCCAAACGTGTGCTGAGGGTTTGCTGGGAGCGTTTGGCAGAGGAACCTGTCAGAAAGATCTTCAACTCCCACATCCGGCAGAGCTTCGACTGCATCCCGGGGGAGGCTGGTGACATTGAGTCCAAGTGGGCCATGTTCCGGACCTCCATTGTTGAGGCAGCTGACCTCGTCTATCACTGGGGCTAAAGTGGCCAAGGTTGTAGGGAAACTCCTTGGCGGTAGGGCCCCGGGGGTGGATGAGGTTCACCCCGGGTTCCTCAAGGCTCTGGATGTTGTGGGGCTGTCCTGGTTGACACGTCTTTGCAACATTGCGTGGACATCGGGGGCAGTGCCTCTGGACTGGCAGACTGGGGTGGTGGTTCCCCTTTTCAAAAAGGGGGATCGGATGGTGTGTTCCAACTATAGGGGGATCACACCCCTCAGCCTCCCCGGTAAGGTCTATGTGGGGGTACTGGAGAAGAGAGTCCGACTGATAGTTGAACCTCGGATCCAGGAGGAACAATGAGGATTCCACCCCGGTCGTGGAACACAGGACCAGCTCTTCACCCTCACTAGGATCCTGGAGGGTGCATGGGTTTGCTCAACCAGTCTACATGTGTTTTGTGGATCTGGAGAAGGCATTCGACCGTGTCCCTCAGGGTATTCTGTGGGGGGTGCTCAGGGAGTATGGGGTACTGGGCTCTTTGTTACGAGCTATCCAGTCCCTGTACAAACAGAGCAGGAGTCTGGTTCGTATGCCTGGCAGTAAGTCTGACTGGTCAGAGTTGGACTCCGTCAGGGCTGCCCGTTGTCACCGGTTCTGTTCACAATTTTTATGGACAGAATTTCTCGGTGTAGCCAAGTGGCGGAGGGTGTCCGGTTTGGTGGTCTCAGGATTCCATGTCTGCTTTTTGCAGATGATGTGGTCTTGTTGGCTTCATCGAGCCGGGACCTCCAGCTCTTGCTGGGCCAGTTTGCAGCCGAGTGTGAAGCGGTAGGGATGAGGATCAGCACCTCCAAGTCCGAGTCCATGGTACTCAGCCGGAAAAGGGTGGAGTGCTCTCTCCAGGTTGGAAGTGAGATCCTGCCTCAATTGGAGGAGTTTAAATACCTCGGGGTCTTGTTCACGAGTGAGGGAAAGATGGAGCGTGAGATTGACAGGCGGATCGGTGCAGCGTCAGCAGTAATGTGGGCTCTGTACCGGTCCATTGTGGTGAAGAGAGAGCTGAGCAAAAAAGCAAAGCTCTCGAGTTAACTTTCAATCTACGTCCCAACCCTCACCTATGGTCATGAGCTTTGGGTAGTGACCGAAAGAACGAGATCACGGGTACAAGCGGCTGAAATGAGTTTTCTCCGCAGGATGTCTAGACTCTCCCTTAGAGACAGGGTTAGGAGCTCGGACATCCGGGAGAGACTCGGAGTGGAGCCGCTGCTCCTCCACGTCGAGAGGAGCCAGTTGAGGTGGTTCGGGCATCTGGTTCGGATGCCTCTGGGACGCCTTCCTGGAGAGGTGTTCCGGGCATGTCCAATGGGGAGGAGGCCCCGGGGCAGACCAAGAACACGCTGGAGAGACTATATGTCTCGACTGGCCTGGGAACGCCTCGGTATACCCCTGGAGGAGCTAGAGTCGGTGGCTGGGGAGAGGGAGGTCTGGGTTTCTTTGCTCCGACTGCTTCCACCGCGACCCGGACCCAGATAAGCGGTGGATAATGGATGGATGGATGGATATATATCTCAGAGGTGATTGCTCTAAGACTGCAAGGGAAGCTCAGCTTCTCCTAAAATGTCAAAAAATAAGTGATCAAAAATATATACTGTTGTGTGTATATGTCATTGAATAAATATGCACTACAACACGCTCAACTTTTGTTCAGATTCAACTTCTTATCACTAGTAAAGACGCGGCTTTCCTCTCAACCATTCCCTTCATGGTGCTTTAGCGTCCACAGAGTTCAATAGCGAAGCAGCTAAGTGCAGCGAAACGAGACGAGTCATTGGATAAAGGCTGGGCTTTGTCCCGCCCATCGGACGCTCAGCGTCTCTGGGGGTCTATGGGGCAGTGGGCTGGCCTCGGCTGGCCCGGAAACTCAGCTTCTCACCTTTTTGATTGACAGCAAAATGAGCGAATCAGCGATCCTTTGGTGTAAAGATTGGTGGGAGCATTATGTTTTCATTCTGTTCTGAGTTGAACCAGAAATTTTCTAAAACCTCTTAGCAGCATTTTCTTTGCTAAAAAATGACTAGTGACAAATCGAGCTTCTATTTCTGGTGGGTTTTTGTAGCTGCTTGTTATTGGAGACTGACTTCTATCACTCTTTCTGACTTCTATCGCAGTTTCTGTCCAGTGGGTGTTGCTGAGCCCCTCCACTGTCACAAAGAACTCACAGGTGGACACACTTCACATGGGCCAAGGCCGTTTAAGCAGTCTAGGTCTGCTGGCCATTAAGAGGACACTAGTCTAGTCCCTGGAAAAGACGCCTTGTTGGTACGACAGGGTCACAGATCATTTTCTTGAAAAGGAACGGAGGGTAGAATTTACGTATAAATAAACCGACACATTTTATGATATAGGCCGAAATTGAGCTTCCACTCCTTGAAAGACCAGCATCCGCCACTGATATATACATATATATATATATATATATATATATATATATATATATATATATATATATTTACTTACCCTAAGGACTTAGTCTTATTTGTTCTTAATCTAAAAATAAATAAATAAATAAAATATTTTTCAAATGAAAAATAAAATTATATTCCGAAATTAATCTTATTTTCCGTGATAAATAACAGAATGTCAGTTCTTACCTGTAGATTTTGGTTCCAGTCTGAGCTGTATTAATTATGTCAGCCAACGTCGCTCTGAGCTGCTTTGTAATATGTAGATTTTGAGAGCTAATCAGCTCCTACAAATACAGAGTCACTGATCGTAAACTATCTGACGTACAGCAAGGAGGGCGTGACTCGGGGGTTTGGGGGGTGGTGGGGGCAGCGTTAAGACATCTTCAGATGACATTTTTTAATCATATGAAAACAATATGTTTTTGGGGCGAGTTGTCATAGACCGTTTTTTGAACAGGGAAGAAAATTAATGATTTTAAAACAATTTTTAATCACCAAAACACTATTAATCATTTAGAACTTGGAGTTAGAAAGTTATAATTTTACTTATGTATGCGTGTGTGTGTGTGTGTGTTGGGACCGTTTGGTGGGGGGTGGGAGGTTTTGAGGGTAGACCGTTGGGGCGATACCTGTAATGAAACAGCGTGTGTGCGCGTATGTGTGTCAGAGGTGGGGGCTAGGTTTGTGGGGGGGTCATGAATATCTCCCGTTATTAACCAGCGTGTGTGCGCGTATGGGTGTAGGGGTGGTAGATCGTTAGCGCTTGTGGTACCGGTTATAAACCAGCATGTGCGTGTATGTGTGTGCACGATAAAGGGGGTTCATCATGTGGGGGTGCTAGATCGTTAGCGATTATGGTACCGGTTATAAACCAGCGTATGAGAAAGCCTAGGTTGTGACTGGTTACCTGTACTAAAACAGAGCATGTGCGCGTTTGTGGAGAAAGGACGGGAATTATGGGTAAATTACACGTTTATGATTGGTTGAGGGGAGGGTGGGAATTCCGGGTATAATACACGCTTATGATTGGTCGAAGCAAGGGCGGGACTTCCAATCAAGGGCGGGAAAATACATACTTATGATTGATCAATGCAAGGGCGGGACTTCCAATCAAATATACGCTTCTGATTGGACGAGAGGGCGGGACTTCCAAACCAAGGTGCGGGGCTTGATGATGTGGCACATTCTGATTGGTCCAAATGACCTGTCTAAACGAAGTTACATATAGTACCTCATATTCTCTCTCTAACAGACACTGGTCTTGCATCCTCTGTTATGACATGGTCACATAAAATGAAACAAAGTAAAAATATGAATTGACAGAGTAATATTGAAAAAAGGATTCCAACAACTTGGACAGTTTCCAGAAAGTGTACTTTTGCTTATTTACAACAGTAAAACGGATGAGGTGAATTATGTGGAATGTCTAGGAGAATGGTGTAAAGCTAACAGCCTGGCACGTAACATGTCGAAGACAAAGGAGATCATTGTGGACTTCAGGAGAACAAAGCAACCAGACCACCTACCCCTACACATAGACTTCCAAGAAAGCTCCATGTGAACTTCTACTGCAATACCATTAAGAGCATCCTCTTTCAAGGCATGATTTTCTGGTACTCCAGCTGCACAGCCTCATCAAGTGGTCATGGCGACAGAAAAGATCATTGGGTCTAACCTCCCCAGTCTGGACAGTGTATACACCTGCCGACTCAAGAAGAAGGCTGTCTGCATCAGCAAGGATACAACACACCTTGGTCACCATCAAATCAAATCAAATCAAATTTATTTATATAGCGCTTTTCACAACTGATGTTGTCACAAAGCAGCCTCACAGAATTCCAGTAAGACAAAGATTTGACATGAAATATATAAAAAAAGTAAAACCCTCAAGTGAGCAAGCCAGGGGCGACAGTGGCAAGGAAAAACTACCCCAGCGGAGGAAGAAACCTTGGGAGGAACCAAGGCTCACAAGGGGTGACCCATCCTCCTCTGGTCAATCTACTGGTGATAATAGTTAGTAGTAGTAATAGTAGTCTGTGAGAACTTCAGTGTAGGGGCAGCTTCAAGGCACTTGGTGGTTGCTGGAGCGTGGGCAGCTGATCTGAAGCGTGGAGGAGGATCTTGACAGTCATCTAGACAGGTGGGCAGTCGTTTACTCTGAAATATGTAAAGGGATGGAATTAGTTTTGAACTGTTTTGTGTTTGTAAAGTAGAAAATATGAAATTTTCCAAAGTGTGGCTAATGACTCCAGCAGATCTGACTATGACAGCTTTAACTAAAAGGAGAGAACCAGAAGGATACACAGACACGGGAGCATCCTGAAACACTGGCATCCCTCCGCTCCACCGTCAACAAACCTGAGTGATCACGAGAAGCGGCGGGGCGACAGCACCATCTCTTCAACATCCTGCTGTCTGGAAAACAATTCAGGGCTATTCACAAATAGACCAAAAGACAGAGAAACAGCTTCTATCCAAAAGCTGTGGTCTCCATTTCACCCCATTGATATCCCCACCCCCCACTGTCTCTTCCTGACCATATAACAACACTGACAAACACACACACTCTACCACCTTCCACTTTGAACACTGTTCATTCTGGACATTTACACAATCAGTGACACTTTACTCTGCATGTAACAGAGCACAACCACATGCTCTGTTCTTTTTGTAATACTTATTGCACAGCAAGTTTATTGTCACTTTAAAACCAACATATATATTACTACTTGATTTGTATTTTTATTCAATTTTTCTGATGTACATGCAGATTGCACCTTATTTACAAAATTGTAACACCCTTAGAAATTGTAACAACCTTGGGGTCACTACACACATTTCTGCTTGCACTTCTGATTTTACTGCAATATCTACCTCAAAACTGCTTATAATTCCATTGCTGATTATTCTGCTGTCCATGTAAATTTGTATTTGTAAATATATGTCCTGCTGCCTGGACAACTGTCAACGAAATTTCATTATACTCATGTATAATGACAATAAAGACTTTCTTATCTCTTAAACAGAGCTTACAATTTTCGGCACGTATGTGTGTGTGTGTGTGTGTGTGTGTGTGCCATGCAGGGAAAAAGTGGAATTAGAACATGATCTTATCCAGACCAACTTTCAACAGTGCTATTATGGGGAACATTTTGTTCTAACACTAAGATGTCAGGACAGGAAATAATCTGGTTGCTTGTCATCTATGTATCTTGAGGGATGGTGTGGTTTATAGTTCTTGTTAAAACTTCTGTCTTTACTGAATTTCTGCTGTGAAACTGCTTTGTAACATTAGTTTTAAAAAGCTCTATACATATAAGCCTGATTTGATTTAAACAAGCAAACGGGTGGTCTCCCTTGAGAGAAAAGGTCAAATCTGCATGATGTAAAGAGGAAATCTGCATGCCCAGGTCAAGTTTGCAACATGCATCTAGAATTCAGTGGTGGAGGCTGGTCTTTCACGGAGGGGAAGCTCAATTTCGGCCTACATCATAAAAAGTTTATTTATACATAAAATCTACCCTCCGTTCCTTTTCAAGAAAATGATCTGTGACCCTGTTATACCAACAAGGCGTCTTTTCCAGGGAATTGACTAGTGTCCTCTCAATGGCTGCTTAAAAGGCCTTGGCCCATGTGAAGTGTATCCGCCTGTGAGTGCTTTGTGACAGTGGAGGGGCTCAGCAACACCTGCTGGACAGAAACTGCGATAGAAGTCAGAAAGAGTGATAGAAGTCAGTCTCCAATAACAAGCAGCTACAAAAAAACCCACCAGAAATAGAAGCTCAATTTTAATGCTCCCACCAATCTTTACACCAAAGGATCGCTGATTCGCACATTTTGCTGTCAATCAAAAAGGCATTCAGCCTCAGACAGATCATCCAATCATCATGGAGAAGCTGAGCGTCTGGGCCAGCCAAGGCCAGCACACTGCCCCATAGACCACCAGAGATGCTGAGCTTCCCTTGCAGTCTTAGAGAAATCGCCTCTGCTACAATTATAACCGAACATCCACAATTGCACCAAAGCTTTATAAGTCTGCAGATGGAATGACCTGTGAATTCTTGAAGGAATTCACAGGTTACGTTTTCATTATGTGCACTTCATGCTCTGTACATATTCCACTGCTTCTCTAAATATGTGGAAGGGAGTTGGTCCGTCTTTCTTCCGAAACCCACAATAACATCCTTTGTTTTGGAGGTGTTATATACGGAGTTTCACCTCAATCTTTAAGTTGTCATCGCCATCTTAAATAAGTCTGTCATGTATAGCCCTGTCTAGTGTGTTCCTGCTGTCTGTCTCATTTGTTTCCTTTGTCGGTCATGTATGTATAAGCCCATGGCTCTTTGTTTTGTTCCTGTCTTCCTTCTCTCCACCTTTGCTCTTCCCTCTTGTGCCTCCTTTGTGTTCCTGCCCCCTCATTATCTGTCCCAGATGTTTCTTGTTTGTGTAGTCTTTTTATAGTCCATGTCAGTGTTTCCTGTTTGTGGTTCATTGTTTTTGTATGTATGTTTGTGGTTCATGTATGTGCTTAAGATTCTTGCTAAGTTTTGGTGTTCTGTTTAGTTTCTGTGTTCTGCTGTTTAGCCACCTTGTTTAGCATTCTTGTTTAGCCTTGTTTAATGTTTATCTCATGATTTAGTGTCTTGCCCCTTTAGATCTGTTCTTGTTTAGTGTTTAGCCCAGTGTTTAGTTCTTGTGTTTAGCCCTTGTGTTTAATGTCCTAGTCTTTGTGTTTAGCTTTGTTGTTTATAGTTTAGCCTCTGTTTTGTGTTCATCATCTCTGTTAAGTGTTTAGCCTGTTCTGTTTTGTTCTTGTTTAGTTTTTCTGTGTTTAGCCTTGTTTAATATTAGTCCCTTTGTTTTGTTTAGTTTCTGTTTAGTGTCTAGCCTTGTTTAGTGTTCTTTGTTTTTATTTCAAGGTTTTTTTTTTGTATTGTTATGTTCTGAGTTGAATTTGTCTACCATAGTGAGTTTAGTAGTTTTGTTTAGTTCCCTTTTTGTGTTTAAGTCTCCTGCGATTACCTCCTTCCTGTTCATTGTTCCTTGACCTCCCCTACACACCACCACATGACAAAGTCCAAATATTGTGACGTCGTCTGCAAATTTGATTATAGGGTTGGAGGAAATAAGTAAACTGTCTTTCTCACTAAAAAAGCCCTTGACCCAGGAGAAGATGCAGCTGCATCCTATATATATATGTGTATGTACAGTGCCTTGCGACAGTATTCGGGCCCCTTTCACATTTCAGGCTTCAAACAGATATAAAAAAAAAGATATAAAATTAAATTTTTTTGTGAAGGATCAACAACACGTCGGACACAATCATGAAGTGGAATGAAATTTATTGGATGTGTCAAACTTTTGTAACAAATAAAAAAACTGAAAAATGGGGCATGCAATATTATTCACCCCCCTTGCGTTAATACTTTGTAGCACCACCTTTTGCTGCAACTACAGCTGCAAGTCGCTTGGGGTATGTCTCTATCAGTTTTGTACATCGAGAGACTGAAATTCTTGCCCATTCTTCCTTGCAAAACAGCTAAAGCTCAGTGAGGTTGGATGGAGAGTGTTTGTGAACAGCAGTCTTCAGCTCTTTCTGCAGATTCTCAATTGGATTCAGGTCTGGACTTTGACTTTGCCATTCCAACACCTGGATACGTTTGTGAACCATTCCATTCTAGATTTGGCTTTGTTTTGGATCATTGTCTTGTTGGAAGATAAATCTCCGTCCCAGTCTCAGGTCTCTTGCAGACTCCAACAGGTTTTCTTCCAGAATGGTCTTGTATTTGGCCCCATCCATCTTTCCATCAATTTTGACCATCTTCCCTGTCCCTGCTGATGAAAAGCAGGCCCAAACCATGATGCTGCCACCACCATGTTTGACAGTGGGGATGGTGTGTTCAGGGTGATGAGCTGTGTTGCTTTTACGCCAAACATATCGTTTTGCATTGTGGCCAAACAGTTCGATTTTGGTTTCATCTGACCAGAGCACCTTTTTCCACATGTTTGGTGGGTTTCCCAGATGGATTGTGGCAAACTTTAAACAAGACTTTTTATGGATATCTTTTAGAAATGACTTTCTTCTTGCCACTCTTCCATAAAGGCCAGATTTGTGCAGTGTATGACTCTCCCACCTCAGCTGTAGATCTCTGCAGTTCATCCAGAGTGATTATGGGCCTCTTGGCTGCATCTCTGATCAGTCTTCTCCTTGTTCGAGATGAAAGTTTAGAGGGACGGCTGGGTCTTGGTAGATTTGCAGTAGTCTGATACTCCTTCCATTTCAATGAGATTGCTTGTGTAACCCATTTCATGTGAGATACAGATAACTCACAGTTTAAAGCATCTTCAGCAGTTTAGGGGTTAATTTGATTAAGCTGAGTCTGATGCACTAAGATGTAGCCAATCATATTGGACAATTTAGTTTGTCCCGCCTCAGCTACTGCTTATTGGTGATAGCTAATGCAGCAAATAGCGTTTTTTGCCTTTTTGTTCTTTTCTCTCTTCATGCCCTGGAGGAAGTAGCTGTAGCTCCCAGTTAGCCTAAATAACAGTTTAAAAAAGTACCTGGTTGAAGATACAGCTACCAATAGTTGAAACAGTGTTAAGAAGACTCTCTGTGGTTTATAACTTGACTTTTTGGTGAGTTTAACGGCATTCTCGCTAGCTATGCTACAAGACCGCATGGTCTAATATAATACTCAGTTCAGTAATATACATGGACAAGATTACTTAATAAAAACTGGATATAAGTTTAAATAAAGATAAAATATAGTAAAACTGTTGGTTTTAACTCAGTTTAAAGCTAAATTAAATTAATAAATGTCAAATAAATCAATGTTTTCTTGAGCTTTTGAGGAAAACTGACTAACAGCTGTACATTCATCCCAGAGGTATATTCCATTTAAATCTTAAAATGGGTTTGTGTATAATTAAAGAGAAATCACTGTATTGGTTGGATATAGTAAGTTTTATTGAATGTAATATATGTTGTGAATGAAGTATCTTTTTGGGTTTTATATCTGCAAAGAAAAAAGAAAATATGTTAACTTTATTGTATGGGAAAAGTACATGCAAAATGTGAAATACTTACCTTGTATGTTATGGTTCTGAAGACCTGTAAATGAAAAGTTGTTTTAGTTAGTAAGAAACTTTGTGTATTGTAATATTATTACGTGATGTAATAACAAGAGATTGAATATAACTAAGAGTGAAGGTCAGTGTGATTTAGATACATTTACTGTACCTGTTTTGCTTAAGCAGGTCAGGTTTTTAGAGGGCATTGGAAGTCCTGGAGAGTGGATTTCCCCTTTCATCTTGGAACCCTTCTGTGAAATTGATGGCGAGCCACCCAAAAGAACTGACAGATCTGACCACTCTTGAGTTGTGCTGAACTACCTGGTTATGTGGTAGGGCTACAATTGAGAGACTGAGGCACATTCTTTCCTCATTGCACCTAATGGTTTAACAATTTTTTTGTATTTTATTATTTATTATACTCCTTGATTAGATATTATTTGTTGGGTTATTGAAATTTAAAGGTGTAAACTTCGAACAAGCTAAATAAATAGCAACAATAATATCTCACAAGCCATTACTTGTGTTTTGTATGTTTAATAGTATATGTATATTTTTAAGTAAAGCCAAACATATACTTTTACTTTTTCTTGTTTGTGGTTCATGCTGACACACACCCCCATCTCCTTAACAAGCCTAGACATACTGGTGCTTAGAGTAGCAAACTCCTATATTTCCTGTGTCTACTGAGCTTAATTGTTGCTGTATAGTACACAGATTACCAGGTTAGACAATAGGAGTGTTACACTTGCACAGTGCTCCTTGGGATGTTTAAAGCTTGGGAAATCTTTTTGTATCCAAATCCGGCTTTAAACTTCTACACAATAGTATCTCGGACCTGCCTGGTGTGTTCCTTGGTCTTCATGATGCTCTCTGCGCTTTGAACAGCACCCTGAGACTATCACAGAGCAGGTGCATTTATACGGAGACTTGATTACACACAGGTGGATTTTATTTATCATCATCAGTCACTTGGGACAACATTGGATCATTCAGAGATCTTCACTGAACTTCTGGAGTTAGTTTGCTGCACTGAAAGTAAAGGGGCCGAATAATATTGCACGCCCACTTTTCAGTTTTTTATTTGTTAAATCCAATAAATTTCATTCCACTTCGCGATTGTGTCCCACTTCTTGTTGATTCTTCACAAAAAGGTAAAATTTATATCTTTATGTTTGAAGCCTGAAATGTGGCAAAGGTTCAAAAGTTCAAGGGGGCCGAATACTTTCGCAAGGCACTGTATATGTACATGTATATGAATTTGAAGGTTTAAAAACATGTTTGGACTGCAGCTTATAGAGGAAGGTTAAATGTCTGCATATGTTTGTAAACATCTTTGTTAGCTGTTTGCCACACACCTTTGTTGTCCACCATAATCATCATCTGGACCTGCTGATTTGTTGGCATCCACTCTGTGGGATAGTTCTCAGCTGATGACACTGTAAAACAAGTCTATGTTCCCCAAAACGTGATACAGTGTAAGATTCACAAATTTTGGTAATTCAACTGAGCAAATGGCTGGTTTAGCCACATCAGGTAAGCTATAGTCATCAGTAGCCTGCAGAGTGTAGATATTGTAGGCCATCAGTGCTTTAATGCCATTCAGCATATTGCACGCATTGTTGTTTTGACAGATCTCACTGTGCTGTTTGTGTAACATAACCTCTTTGATGCCCACCCACTTTTATTTTATTTTTATTAAAGCACTTGTCAGGTAACAGTTACAGAAAGATCTACAGCAGTGGTCTCCGACCTTTTTACGTACAAGATCACCTTTTGAAATCTGAACAGATGAAAGATATACCAGTGCCAGGCTTAGTCTACTTAAAAAAACAAAGCTGTGTACTGCCCCATAACATGGCACCTCCAATAACATACAATTAAATGGTTTACTTACATTATTAATGTACGGCTGAGTGTTGGCTATAGTGGTACTTAGTGCCTGAGGCTGTCTGCTTTTTAATGTTTTCATGGGAAATCTTCAATTATTTTACTCTGGCACATTATGCAATCTTAGCTTACTGTTATTTGCTTCAGCATTCCAAAACTGTACATGCTGAGTCAAGTTTTCAAAAAAATGATATATTAATAATCAATGTATTATCACTGTAATTCCCTTATCTTTGCCCTCACAAGGGTATTTAGGCTGTGCATAAGTCTTGCTTAAACTTCTATTAGGCACACTAGATATACTTCTTTCTGCCTATCCAAATATCCTACCTTTTTTAAGGCGGGTGTACATGTAAAAGTACACTGGTCGCACATTTTCACAGGGTAGCACAACTCGACAGAACACTGGAATATAGTGCGACTCTTGCTGTGTTTTAATATGTAATTCGCATTAAATATTTGGGTAATATCTCCTGCTGTGAAACAGTCAGCACTGCAGACGTGTCGGCTCAGAGAGGGCAGAAACAGAACAGCAGCACTATTGGTCAGAGACACGAATTTGCATGTATTAATAAAAGTGTTTTTTGATTACAATCGTGAACTATGCCTTTAAGTAATAATATGTATGAGATCGATACATATTACATGTTAATGGATACATTAATACATTTTAAAGATGAATTAACTAAATAAAAGCTAACGAGTCTAGATGAGTTGTTGTCTATAATTTTAAAAAGCCTAAATCATTTAGTTTTTAAATATTCTGGAAGATGGGCGGCATGGTGGCGCAGCAAGTAATGTCACAGTCACACAGGTTGAGGGACCTGGAGATAGTGGGTTCTAGTCCTGCTCTGGGTGATGGTTTGTGAGGAGTGTGGTGTGTTCTCCCTGTGTCTGTGTGGGTTTCCTACGGGTGACTGTCTGTGAGGGGTGTGGTGTGTTTTCCCTGTGTCCGCGTGGGTGCTCCGGTGTCCTCCCATGGTCCAAAAACACATGTTGGTAGGTGGATTGGGGACTAAAAATGTCCCTAGGTCTGAGGAGGGGAATGTGTGTGTTGCCCTGTGAAGGACAGGCACCTGCCTTGTGCCCAGTTATTCCAGGTGGGCTCTGGACTCACTGTGACCCTGAACTGGACAAGTGGTTATAGACAATGAATGAATGAATATTCTGGAAGTTTATTACAAGAAGTGGCATAGGAAAATGTTGCCTCTTGTCAACCATGGTTCAATGAGTCTAGGCTGATGAATGCCAGTTGAGCTCATCATCAAACTCATTTTCTTTGTGCAAGAATAGGTATTTAGTGAGTATATAGTTTGTAACAGCTCTCTACTGTATATATTTGGGGTTGTTTTCAACGTTGAGGCTGGTCACTGCTGCGTGATCCAGTGAAACTATGGTTCAGCGGGTCTTGTCAGAACAGTATTGGTATTACTGACAGAATGGAGACAGACCTCATTATGACAAGATACTTTCTGATAATTACAAGATGCTTATCCCATAATTATGACGTTTCAAAAAATGAGATGTTGAATCTAATAATAACAAAATAGTTGATCTCATAATTTTGTTATAATAGTCATAATAATGGGGTTCTTATCTAAAATTATGACATAAAATCTCATATTGAGGTCTCATATTGAGGCTCTTCACACTCAAACCTTTCTTAAACAAACATGGTTGTTTATTGAACCAAAAGTGGCTTATCAATGGCATCACTCAAGAGCCCTCTGTAGCCCTTTTATTTTTAAGAGTGTATATGCCCAAACCTCCTCCTTTACTATTCTGAGAGTCCTCCATTCTGTCCTGCTCAAACCTTGGAAAGAAATTCAATAGCCAAACTGGGAAAAATTTGTAGTTCATGTCAAGTGACATGATCAGATATCTGTTCTCCATTTTCTTGACTAACTAAACTGGATTTGGCAAAATAAAATATAGAAATAAATACATAAAAAGTAGCTGGAATTTTATCATTTTGCCAGATAATTTTTTACCCCATGGGCCTCCAAGAACAACAATCCAAAGAGTTACAATCGATTGTTTTAGTGTGCTTCTACTAAGTGAACTAACAAACATAAGCAAACCAAAAGGAAAAACTGCAAAATAGGTGCAGCCTTTAGCTGCAGCATCTAATCACACATCAATCATCAGTTATTGATGTGTGTTATTAGTTATTCAGGTTCTATGGCATTTTTTGTTATATATAAGGTTTTCTGTTTTTTTCCAAACACCAAAGAAATAAAAAATATACACATTTAATAAGTGTTTAGATTGGAAATTAAATGACTCAATTGCTTATAAATCCTCTCACATTTATTAAGGCAATGTTATATCTGAAGTTGAGCTTTATTCATTATCTGTAACTGTTAATCCAGTTCAGGGTTACGGTGGGTACTGAGTCTACCCGGAATCACTGGGCGCCAGGCAGAGACACACCCTGGAGGGCATGCCAGTCCTTCACAGGGCAACACACACACACACACTCATTCACCCACATGCTCACACATACAGACACTCGCCAATCCACCTATGAACATGTTTTTTTTTTTGGACGGTGGGAGAAAACTGGAGCCTCCAGAGGAAATGCGGACATGGAGAGAACACAGCAAACTCTTCACAGTAGGTCACCCGAAGCGAGACTTGAACCCACAAACTCCAGGTCCTTGCTGTGCCACTGTACCACCCAGTTGAGCTTTAAGCGTTTGCATAATCAAGACATGGTTTTAGCTACAATATCATTCAGATGTACGCTGCCCCCAAAAGTTGCTGAGTACTTGGTCCAGTTATTTTGCTTTTATAGCTCACAGCTGTCAGCAATCATCAAGTATATTTATGTCCAATAATATACTGAAACATGAAATGACTGTCATAGCTGTCCATATACTGTGGTATAATATGTAAACCACTGTCATATTAAGTGAATACCATTGATTAACTCAATACAATGGAATATTTTATAGTGTGAGATATATTGGACAATAAACAGTCAATTGAAATGGTTGTATTGGAAGCAGTTAAAATTGGCAAATGTACAAATCTATTTGACATTGATAAGGGAAAAATTTTGTTGACTAGATGACTGGGTTAAAAAAATCCCCAAAACAGTATGTCTTGTGTAATGTTTACATTAAAATGTGTTTAAAATAAAATACCATTCAGCTCAGTGATATCTTTATTGTGCCATGGGTCCAAATGTGGTTTATTTTCACATTTTTAATGTAAGTTCAATTTTAGCTTGAAAGACTGTAAATTTTGCCTTTTGTTGTATTAAATTTTGGTTTTGAGTTTATTTAACTAGGTCTTGGCTAAAATACTGCTGCATTAGTCCTGCTTCAGTACAGTGTACTTTTTAGAACATCCTCAGACCTCAGCGTCAGTACTATGGAAGTAAATCTGTCTCATCAGACTTTGAAATATTACCACCTTTGAATTTGTAGCACTGAATTTTTTTGCACTGAAATTATACATTATTTGAATATAATTGCTCTTGAATAGAACTCGTGAATTTTCAAGAACACGTTTTCACTGTTATTATTCAAGGTTCATTAATTCAGATTAAAAAAAAGCAAGCTCAAAATAATAATAATAAATATATATATATATATATAAGTTGCTCAAATTCAGTAAAAAAAAATCAGATACCAAAATACGAGTTACAAAAAATTCAGAGTACACATCCGGGAAACAAGGGATGAGCAATCGATTCATTTGGATTTTCTCTTTAACCTTAAATGCTGCACTAGTTGCATTCTGTCTCTGCTAGATGGCAACATACGAACACAACTTCCATACCATGGAAAAACTCCACGTTTAGCTTCCTTCCGCGAATATTATTTCTTTATTTTCAAAGTGTCTCAAAAATCTGAAAGGCTCACTAAAGACACAATATAACAAACTATTGATATCCTGAAGATGAAGAAATTTTACTGTGGAAATTTTTTGTAATGGCCCTGTGAACATAGCATGTAATATGACAGACTCTGTGGAAATATGAACTGTGGGGATAGAGTCATGTGAAAATTAGAACACCGCATGAAAGCATTTGTCTTTGTCAGGATGAACGGAGGGGACTGACGGAGGCAGACGCACTTGCTAAAACACAGATACTTTATTAACAAAACCAAGAAACTCTAACAGAAAGATAACACACACAGACAAAGGGAGGTAAGCAGACTAAACCTAAAATGAAGAAATAAAGCAAACAGGAAAGACAGACAGACTAAAGACCTTGACAGATATACTTAACAGAGACCTAGACAGACATACTTCACAAAGACCTAGAAAGTTAAGTAAACAGAGAGCTGAAGCTAAACCTAAACACAGAGCTAAATATGAAACTTAACACAGAGGGCTAGAGAAAACACAACAGACAGACTTACTAACATGACACAGGAAATGACTGAGGCAGACAGACCAGACTGGGAAACAAAGGAAGAGGAACATGACTAGAGGAAAGAAACAAAACAACATGACTAGGAAACACAACAAAATTAATGACCAATACAAGGAAGTGACATAAGGGAACTTAAATACATGAACAGACGAGACACACCTGAAACAGATAACGAGGACAGCGGACAAGGAGGTGGAACAAAGTCGGGACATGTGCGGAGAAATGGACAACAACAAACAGAGCCATGTGCTGAGAGAGCACATGGTGGGGAAAACAGACATGACAGGACGAGGACGTGACAGATGTCCCCCCCCCTGAATGCACAACTCCCGGGGTGCGTACACCTAAACCCCCCAGGAGCTGGCACAGGAGAGGGAACGGAAAACAAGACAACGAACCAACGGGTGACAAGACTCAAGACAAGACAGGAACAGACACAGGAAATGGAGCTGGGGACTTGACAGGACCGGAAACTGGGGACTGGACTTGAGACAGGACAGGAGACTGACAAAGGGGGGTGACAGGAGACTGAACAAGTGACTTACAAAATGAACAGGAGATGGGACTAGGGACTGGAATGGACTAGACAGGACACATCTGGACAGGATGATTGAACAGTGGACAGGAGACTAGTTAGCTAGTTATCGTTACACTTATATGGCGCCTTTCTAGATACCCAAGGACGCTTTACAATCTACACTGCTCAGAACGCTCAATTCACACACACACTGGCGAGAAGCGGCAGCCAAACGCGCACAGCGTACTCTCGACCAGAAACGACCGTCCACCTGGAGGACTGCATCGGGCACTAGGATTTCACCCAGGAGAGAGCGCCAATCCATATCTGGGCACACACACATTCACACTCATTAACTCACAAACCAGGACAGTTATTACAGAAGCCAATTCACCTACCCTCCATGTTTTTGGACTGTGGGAGGAAACCGGAGACCCCGGAGGAAACCCACGCAGACACGGGAAGAACATGGAAACTCCACCCAGATGGGACTTGAACCCAAGATCCCAGTGCAAGTGAACGTGCTAACCACCAAGCCACCGTGCCACCGAAATTAACGGAATTAATTTTGAACTATTTGGTGTTTGTAAAGCAGAAAATGTGAACATTTCCAGAGTGTGGCTAATGACTCCAGCAGATCTGACTATGACAGCTTTAACTAAAAGGAGAATCCTTTTAGTTAAAAACTATAAATGGAATCCACCTGTGTGTAATCAAGTCTCTGTATAAATGCACCTGCTCCGTGAGAGTCTCAGGGTTCTGTTCAAAGCACAGAGAGCATCATGAAGACCAAGCAACACACCAGGAAGGTTTAAAGCCGGATTTGGATACAAAAAGATTTCCCAAGCTTTAAACATCCCAAGGAGCACTGTGCAAGCAATCATATTTAAATGGAAGGAGTATCAGACCACTGCAAATCTACCAAGACCCAGCCATCCCTCTAAACTTTCATCTTGAACAAGGAGAAGACAGATCAGAGATGCAGCCAAGAGACCCATAATCACTCTGGATGAACTGCAGAGAGGTGGAAGAGTCATACACTGCACAGATCTGGCCTTTATGGAAGAGTGGCAAGAAAAAAAGCCATTTCTCAAAGATATCCATAAAAAGTGTCATTTAAAGTTTGCCACAAGCCACCTGGGAGACACACCAAACATGTGGAAGAAGGTGCTCTGGTCAGATGAAACAAAAATCAAACTGTTTGGCCACAATGCAAAACGAAATATATTGTTTGAATTTTTTTATCTGAATTTATTAACCTTGAATAATAACAGTGAAAACGTGTTCTTGAAAAGTCATGAGTTCAATTCAAGAGCAATTATATTCAGATGTATAATTTCAGTGCAAAACAAATCAGATGCATAATTTCAGTGCAAAAAAAAAATCAGTGCTACAAACTCAAAGGTGATAATATTTCAAAATCTGATGAGACAGATTTGCTTCCATACAGTAACACGAGTTCTGAGGCATGACAATTACTTGATGCCGTTTCATACGAGGAATGATACCGTTCGGTTCAATGCCTGAGTACTGACGCTGAGGTCTGAGGATGTCCTAAAATGTATACCGTTATATCTGCCTCCAATGCTGGTATGTGGCTTCGAGTCTCCGCTTACCTCCATCTCCAGCTACACTGCTACGGGATTGCCTCGTGTTTGGGGAAAGATACTGGTAACTGTTTGGAAAATGATGTGAAATATGGTAAATAAACAGAATCATTATTTTAACTTGTTAAATGCCATACATTTATAGGTAAGCTTTGTTAATATTGTAATATTTTAGAATATTGATGTAATGACTAGGACACGAATGACAGAAATGATTATAATAAATAGAGTTAATAAGGAGACGGGAGGAAATTGTTATTTAAGTTTTTGAAGACGACTGGACTGGAACAGCAGCTTTAAAATCAATTAACTCTGAGTAATACTGAGTAAGTATATTGAAGTGAACAGTACATAAAACCTGTTTAACTATAGAGCTGGAATTCAACAAGGAGTACAACTTAAAAGGGTTTTTTTCACTACACTGCATCCTGAAGGTCCTTGTTGTCCAGTCTGCCAGAGATGAGGATACAACTGATGTTGCCATCATTGTTGAGGGAAGTGAGGCATTGACAAAATTTGACAACACAGCAGAGATTTGCAAACGGTTTATGGAAATGATGCATGCCTTGAATCTTAGCCTAAGTGTCAAATGTGTACTTCCACACATCTGAGGAAACACAAATTGTTGTAAAGTACCTGTCTGCCATGTAGTAACTCTTGTGTATAGAAGGGAATACACTATTACATCTGGTAATGAGCCAGATCTGTGTCGAGTCTGGCACTTTTGGCTCAAACTCGGTCGTGGTCTGAGTGTTTTTGTTCTGGCATGTGTGATTCGACCTGAATGTGAGCTGATACAATTTTGCTAGCTGGGTGCTACAAGCTCCCCAGATAGCAGCAGAATCTGGACTGATTCTGGATTATATTTGGTACTGTTGGTTAACTTTTGTCATCGGTTAACAATTTGTGGGCTTTTGCCAATGCCCGTTTAATTTTAAAATGGTTTGCCCAATTAGCTGGATTCTGGTATCAGGCTGGTTAACCAAAAGATAGATGAATGCATAGGGGGAGGCATCGGCTAACGGCTTGTGGGCCGAGCTATAACCGATATCAGCTAATTATTCACCTGGAGTCTGGCGTGAGACTGGTTAAATTAAAAGAGAGTGTGGGAAAAAAGTGCGCCAGACTGGAAAATGGCTCATACTCAAGTGTTATTTCTTTTGCGTTTCAAATAGAAAAATTTCACCTTTGTATTGGTTTGCTATTTCCCCTAACACGAATAGACCTGCAGTCATTTCACTTTTCAAATATTGTATTTATATTTGGACAAGTAAGCTGGGATGCCCCTTTTTAAAATTTTATTTAAACTTTAAAATGTAATATGTGATTTTGAAAGATTATTTAACAAATAAGAAATCCATTAAGTTTAATAATTGATTGTCAAATGTTGAACTTAAGTCGATGAAAATGTTAGTTTATTTGCCAGCTTCCTGTATGAATTTTCCGGTTCCACCTTAAAGGGGTTCGTTGTAACTACTTTCTGCAGAGATTATGGTGGAATGGGGAAATTAGAGGAAGCTGGTGAGTAAGAATTCAGCTTTGTCAGTAACATGAGGTTTTTTTTAATTTTATTATTATTTATTTTTTTAACGGACATAAACGTGCCCAGCCACAACATTGTCCCATGAAGACCTAGCTAGCTAGTTTACTAGGCAGTGCTACATTCACTCACTTGGCTATGTGCTCTTAACTAAGCTGGTTAACACAAAAATTATATGGTTTACATCAAGGCAGAAAACAATCTGTTTCTTCAATTTCATAATGGCATAGTGGTCCTTTTGATATACTGTAAATGCTAATAAAATTTACCTTTTTGTCTCAGTGTATTTAATGTGTTTAATATATTAAAATGCTACTGTTATAGTAATATTCATTCATGTAATATTAAGTAATATTCATGTCTTATGATAGGTTGAGTAAAGTTCATATTTTTTTCTGTGCAATATATTTGAAATATTGCAATGTCTTAAACTTTTGATTTACCATTGTGAGAACTGTTTTAGAGGAGTTTGACTGTGAAATAGGAAGTGATAGTAGTGACAGTGAGGGTGAAGATGTATCACAAAGGGATTTGGCAAGCTCATTGTCTGAGTGGGCAGTTGAGTTTGGCGTTTCACTCATTGCTGTTTTAGCACTTCTATCCATACTTAGGATCCACCATCCTTTCCTCCCAAAAGACAGCAGGTCATTGCTTAAAACAAAAACTCAGTACCCAGCTGGCCACCAACGTCAAAAGACGTTGATATGTGGTTGAATGTTAGTTGTGACATCGGATGACCAAAATTTTACCTCAGGGTAACGTCTAATACCGATGTTAAACCGACATAAGAAACTGACGACATATGACACTGATATTTTGTTAGTTTTAAGTAGTGATGTTATGTAACCAAAATCCAACATCTTCCAAACATCACATCCTGATGTCAAATTGATGTAAATTACCAACATTAAGCTGTAAGGTATGGTGACCAAATCCCAATGTCTGATAAAGGTATGAATTTTAACGTCAGTTCAACCTGCCATTCTAACATCAACATAAATTTGTTAGTTTTAAATAGTGATGTTATGTAACCAAAATCCAACATCTTCCAAACATCACATCCTGATGTCAAATTGACGTAAATTACCAACATTAAGCTGTAAGGTATGGTGACCAAATCCCAACGTCTGATAGACTTCTAAATTTTAACTTCAGTTCAACCTGTCATTCTAACATCAATAGACGTTGAAAATTTGTTGGTTTTAATTTATGAAGTTATGTAACCAAAATCCAACATCTTCCAAACGTCACATCCTGATGTCAAATTGACGTAAATTACGAACATTAAGCTGTAAGGTATGGTGACCAAATCCCAACGTCTGATAAACGTCTGAATTTTAACGTCAGTTCAACCTGCCATTCTAACATCAATAGACATAGAAAATTTGTTGGTTTTAAGTCATCATGTTACGTAACCAAAATCCAACATCTTCCAAACGTCACATCCTGATGTCAAGTTGATGTAAAAAAATGCCACCCTTAAGTTAGACTTAAGTAAAACCAAAATCCAGTGTCTTCCAACCATCATTCTGATGCCATACTGAAATTAATTAATTAATTTATTCATTGTCTGTAACCGCTTATCCAGTTCAGGGTCGCAGTGTGTTCTGAGCCTACTCGGAATCACTGGGAGCAAGGCAGGAACACACCCTGGAGTGGTCGCCAGTCATTCACAGGGTGACACACACTCATGCATTCATACCTATGGACACTTTTGAGTCGCCCATCCACCTAACAACATGTGTTTTTGGACTTTGGAAGAAAACTGTAACACCTGGAGGAAACCCCCGTGGACACAGGAAAAACACACCAAACTACTCACAGTCACCTGGCACTCCAGGACCCTAGAGCTATGTGACAGCGACAGTACCTGCAGCACCATCGTGCTGCCCCAAGCTGCAATGTTAAGAAACCAAAATGCAGTGTCTTCAAAACATCATTCTGATGCCACATTACAAAATTCAGTTGTGAGATACCATGACCAAAATCCAAATCTTCCAAATGTCACATCCAACTTAAAGTTAGAGGAAGTGTTATTATAATTTAATGGGTGTATTTTAATGTAAAATTATAGAATAAGAAATCATTAAAATCATTTAAAATTTGTTTGAGGAGATCAAAAACTACTGAGATGTTCTCCAGTGGGCAATAATCTGAGCGGTCCAATGGTGGACCAGCAGTGGCCTACCATCAGTGGGTTACCAACATTGTCAAGCCATTTGACAGGTATATGCTTGCCGTCTTAAGAATACAAAACACACTGTAAAAAATTGCTGGAGCGAGTTTGCTACTGTATTGTAATGTATTTTTAAGTACAGTATTTTACTGTGTATTGTAATGCATCTTGGGTAACAGACTAGAAGCAGCTGTGAAGCAACTAGCTTTACTGTATTTCACTGTATTGTGAGCTTGAGAGGCTGAGGACGGCACATGGCATCTAAAGGTGAGTAACTTATTTACACCATTTATTTATCACTTATTTTATTATTTTGACAACGTAAATATAGCTTAGATTGTTCCAAAATTACATTAGTTTTTTGTTTTTTTCCCCCTCCTTTACGCAATGGTACAATTAATTTTTTTTAACGTCAGCTGTAGGCCTCACTAAAAAAACAAAACCAGAACAGGACAAGGGAATACTTTTCGTCCAAATAAAAAAGAGAAAGAATTGTGTTTTTTTTTTTTTTTTTTTGTTACACTGCGAACCTGAAATGGACAAGCTTAAAAGATGATGATGTTTTGCGTTAATATTCATTCATTCATTATCTGTAACCGCTTATCCAATTCAGGGGGGTCCAGAGCCTACCTGGAATCATTGGGCGCAAGGCAGGAATACACCCTGGAGGGGGTGCCAGTCCTTCACAGGGCAACACAGACACACACACACACATTCACTCACACCTACGGACACTTTTTGAGTCGCCAATCCACCTGCATCGTGTGTTTTTGGACTGTGGGAGGAAACCGGAGCACCCAGAAGAAACCCACGCGGACATGGGGAGAACACACCAACTCCTCACAGACAGTTACCCGGAGCAGGAATTGAACCCACAACCTCCAGGCCCCTGCAGCTGTGTGACTGCGACACTACCTGCTGTGCCGCCCCTGCGTTAATATTGTTTAATTTATTTATATTATTTTGTTGAGGGTGGGGTGTTTAGCGTAGGCTAACGGTTCTCTGGGAGCGGGGTGGCGAGAACAGAGATGGAGAGAAAGAGACGAAAAGGAAGAGACAAAACGTATTCATAGGCTGCAAGCGTCGTCATACTTTAGGGATTTTGGAACAACAATAATGAGTAAATGTATACGCAAAATATAAAAATATAAAAATATGCAAAAATACGCTTATTCAATAACAAGATGGAGGGTGTAAGGCAGTGGCGCAACACACAGAGATCTCAGGGCACGTTGCGGACTGACTTTTACAGAGACGTGGCTCAGCGCGCTGACCCCAGACACGGCTGTGGAGCTAGCGAGCCGTTCGCTTCACCATGCATTTCGTTTTATCTGGGAACTCTGGTTTTGTTTTTTAACTGCAGTAAAAACAGGATACCCTTTTCTGACGGACTTTTACACACATACACACATTACTCCAATACACTACCAATAGCTACACATTTATTTAGGTGTTCACTCTCCTTTCTCTCCCACTGATTGGAAACTGTGTTCATTGTCTGTATCTCTATACTGTTCATGTAACCTTTGTCCATGCGCTTGCACTTTAAATTATCTCATCCTCTTTGCTAAGCAATTAACAACACAGCATCAAACGTTTCAGTTGGTGCTCCCCAATAACATATCCATGTTTTCTGCTGAGAAGAAATGCTATATCTTTATATTTCAGTCCAAGATCAAAGTAAAAATCAGTGACTTGCTCCATAGTTCACCTGACATGCACAGCAAGCACAGTACTACGGAGCCCACAAAGTATTTGCAAGGGAACGCAAAACTATTTGCGAATGAACACAAAAGTCTTTTTTTCCCCAGTCCCTTTAGGGGCTCCGTCACAAAGACAATTGTGTATCATAAAACATTTGCAAAGGAGCGCAATGTATTTTAGTCTTTTTTTATTTTTCCCCCAGTCCCTTTAGGGGCTCCATACCATTCCAAATCTGATTTGAGACTCCCATTTTTGTAATTTAGTTTATAGTCAGATTTTGAAGGGAAGAACCTATTTGCTAGCCAGGTATACAAAACTAGTAAATTAATTAGCTTGGCTAAGTGTTTATGTGTGTACATTTTAATTTTTTATCAAGTTAAGAGTATTGCATTCAAAATGTCTAAATACTAAATGTTGTCTATCAGTTCTGTGATCACAAATGTAGTGTGTTGGTTTATGTAATGCATATGAAATGACATCTTATTTCTCTGTACTATATGTTTTAAATGTGGAGAGTCTCATCGTGCCATGACTTTCAGGAAGTTGGCTGCATTTAAGGCTCACATTTACAGGTATCATTAAAAGAGCAAAACTGAAACTAGACCTAGGCTATATAATATAGGTTTTAATTTGACATATCATTGAAAACTGCAATGGTAAATGTTGAAGACTTAAAAGAATTTATATTCTCATCATTTAGGCAAGTGCCACAGCTGCTGATTTTGAAACCCTTAACCTGCCTGTGAGTCCTCAGATGTTTATTCTGGGTATGTATATAATTGCAAGATACTCCAGAATGACAAAAGTTTAAGAAACATTTGATTTATAATTACAGTGGAATTTTTGACCAATGCAAGATGTTTGCTGACAGTGGAAGGACAAGTGACCTATGTTTGCTCAAGCCTCCATTAATTTTTGGAAAGGCAGCCCTAAAATTTCAATTTCCAATATCGACAGGAAATTTAACATATAATTGAGTTAATCCAGAAGTAAAACATTTTATTATTTGTATTTTTTTTTCTTTCTCTCTCTCTACTTGTTTACTTCCTTCTCTGAATTAAACTGGCCTCTATTTCATGTTATCTTACCTGTAATTAAAAGTATTAATACATATAAAAACCTTGAAACATGATAACTTTACTGATGCAGAAACCCCATGTATGAAAATTGATTAAAAAAGTCTAAAATTATCTGAAGGTAACTGCTTATTAAAATTTGGACCCATTTCTGTTAGATAATTCTTTATGAAATATTATGAAGAGCAGTTACTGTTCATTCATTCATTCATCTGCTGCAACCATTTAATTCTAATCAGCAGTTGAAAATTGTGCTTTTGATATGTGAAATTAAAGGTCAAATACAGGATTTTCTGATTACTATGATACATTGAAATATTGCATAGCATATCTGTCTACATGGCTTTTAGATCAGGTATCAAATTGAAATCGCAGTACTTTTGGAAAAAAAAATGGTTTTGTTGAGTTCGTATTAATATCTTAATCTATCGTAATATATTAATATCCTCTTCACTGCAAAAAGTGTGAGCAAGCAACAACTAGGGCTGGGCGATATGACCAAAAATTCATATCTTGATATTTCTAAAAGAAACGGAGATATATGATACGATATGACATTATGAAAGCGATAACAAAATACAATGTTAAAGTATTAGTGTTTATTTTTAGCACGAAATAGGACATGCTGCATTATCTAACTGTAATTATTAATGTAATTCACCGTTTATGTCACTCATTTCCTCTGATTACTAGCAGAAAAATAAACATAGCACAAAAAGTAAGTAAATTTGTGTCTGGTAGATTATTTCTTTGTTGTAACAGTGCTTCTTAGGCACAAATGAAATTTAGAGCTGAAACAACTAATCGATTAAATCGATTAAAATCGATTGTTAAAATAGTTTGCAACTAATTTTATAATCGATTAGTTGGGTCTAAGTTATTATACACATAGGTACAGTTATTACACATGACGAACTCTGGAAGAAGGGTTTGAAAAATGGCGGAGGCAGTCACAGCAGAGGATAATGTTAGCACAAGCAGAGAGAAAAATGTACGACCCAAGTCATCAAAAGTATGGGAACACTTTACATTAACGCTTTCAAGGAACAGCGTTAGGTGCAAAATGTGCACAGCTGATCTCGCATGGCACAACAACTGTTGGAGCTATGTGTGAAAGAGATAAAGTATAGTAAGTTAATTCTACCTTTTCTCTCACTCAATGTTACTAGAGCCTGCTAGAGTAGTTAAACAACAGTTGTTTTCTTAGTACATTGATATTACACTCGCGTTTAGCGAACAAGCCTCAGCATCTCCCCGAGTTTCTCTTCCACCTTAAATGTGTCAGCTCCACCAGCAGTTCCAAAACAGGCCGTAGTTTCAGTCAAGCTAACATTAGCGACAAGTTCTATTTTTTCTCTCACTCAATGTCACTAGAGCCTGCTAGAGTAGTTAAACATGATGTCTCATTTTTAGTAAAATTTTATCACTCTTGTATTTAGCGAGTTTTCCGTTCCACCTTAAATGTGGCGGCAGTTACATTCAGAGTTAAAAAAAAATCAATCCAAACATTTTTTTAAATAATCTATTTAAAGCCTTTTTCAAGGTCTTTTCAGAATCAGAATCAGAATCAGAAATACTTTATTGATCCCAGGGGGAAATTGCAATTATTACAGTAGCAGCCAGTTGTAAAAGAATAAACACTCTAATAAAAATTTTACACAAAAGGAATTTTTTACAATATGTACACATCTATAATAATAAATACGGATATACTGTATACAGCAGTATGAGTATTGCACATTTGAGTTGTTACACTCATAATTAAAAAATTTGTTCTATTGTTGTTACTGTACATGTGAAAGGTGTCGTGCTTTAAGTGTGGAGTTATAAAGTCTGGTAGCCACTGGTAGGAATGACCTCCTGTGGCGCTCTGTAGTCCATTTTGTCTGAATGAGTCTTTCACTGAACGTGCTCCTGTGTCTCATTACCATGTGATAAAGAGGGTGGGAGCCATTATCCATGATAGCCTGCAGTTTAGACAGCACCCTCCTCTCAGACACTGCCGTCAGCGAGTCCAGCTCTACACCCACAACCTCACTGGCTCTACGGATCAATTTATTAAGTCTGTTGGCATCTGCCACCCTCAACCCACTGCCCCAACATGCAACAGCATAAAGGATGGCACTGGCCACAACTGACTCATAAAAAATCCTCAGCATAGTTCTGCAGATGTTGAAGGACCTCAGACGCCTCAAAATAGAGACGACTTTGGCCCTTCTTGTAAAGGGCGTCAGTGTTCTTAGCCCAGTCCAGTTTATTGTCAGTGTGTACGCCCAGATATTTATAGTCCTCCACAATGTCCACATTGACCCCCCTGATGGACACAGGGGTCACCGGCGTTTTGTCCCTCCTCAGGTCCACCACCAGCTCCTTTGTCTTTGTCACGTTGAGCTGCATCGCGTTCATCTTGTCACCCAGAAGAGCAGGCTGAATGGTGTTAAACGCACTGGAGAAGTCAAAAAACATGACCCTCACAGTGCCGCCTGGCTTATCCAGGTGAGCATACGCTCGGTTCAGCAGGTAGATGATGGCATCCTCAACCCCCAGACGAGGCTGGTAGGCGAACTGGAGGGGGTCTAGAAGTGGCTGGACCATGGGCCGGAGGTGATCCAGGACAAGTCTCTCCATGGTCTTCATGATGTGGGACGTCAGTGCCACCGGCCTGTAGTCCTTGATGTCACTGGGCCGCGGTGTCTTTGGCACAGGAACAATGCAGGACGTCTTCCACATCACCGGGACCCTCTGGAGACTCAGGCTCATGTTGAAGACATGTTGCAGGACTCCACAAAGTTGGGTGGCACAGGCTTTAAGCACCCTGGGGGGAACACCATCAGGGCCTGCAGCCTTGTTCGTGTGGAGTCTCTGTAGCTGTCTTCTCACCTGGTCAGCTGTGAGATTCACTGTAGAGGTCCCTGGTGGGGGAGGAGAGGAGGTGTGACGTGGACTATCACAGGAGGTGTGACGTGGACTATCACAGGAGGGGGGGAGGGGGAGTGGAGTGGGCTGTTGAGGCCCGACAGCAGAGGAGTCAGGGCTCACAGTGTCAAATCTGTTAAAAAACAAATTTAACTCGTTGGCCCTGTCCACACTGCCCTCTATTCCCCTGTTGTTGCTGGACCTTAAGCCAGAGATGGTCCTCATACCACTCCAGACCTCCCTCATGTTGTTCTGCTGGAGTTTCCACTCCAGCTTCCTCCTGTATCTTTCCTTAGCCTCCCTGATGTTTCTCTTCAGTTCCCTCTGAATCGTTCTCACCTCCTCCCGGTCTCCAGCTCTGAAAGCCCTCTTCTTCTTATTGAGGAGTGCTTTAATGTCTTTTGTTACCCACGGCTTGTTGTTTGGGTAAAATTTAACAGTCCTGGTTGGGACAGTGGATTCTACACAGAAGTTGATGTAATCTGTGATGCACTCTGTGAGCCCGTCAATGTCCTCTCCATGAGGCTCATTGCATTCTGGCATTGCGTGTTAGTGTTTGACTATCACAGCCAAGTGTATATTACATTACATACTGTCGTAGGAAACAATTTTATTACTTTATGTTTGTGGACAAATATCCTTAAATGATGATTAGTTAAAATTAAGCATTTATAATTACATCATTTAAATGAATGACTAACTGGCATGATGACTCACGTGATATTTACACCTTCTGAAATCTTAAATGTCTAACCTTGAACAGATGTGCACTTTAGGCTTTTAGCACACTGACATTAATCACAAGGGTTGGCTTAGGAGGGCTGAAGTGTAGGGGCATGTTGATGACCTTGAAGTGCATTAGTGACTCCCTAAATTTTGGTCTCAGGGAGAGGAGGCATGGGAAGAAAAGGTCCATTGTCAGCCTAGACATAATGAATGTTTTTGGGGTCACAGGATGCATTTGAAACTTGCACGCGAAGAGCTGAGAACTAACATGTGAAATTATGCATATTAATATACGCTAAATACGCTATATAAATACTTTGATTTGCTTTGAACTTCACTCAACTGGTCTCAGAATCAGAATCAGAATCAGAAATACTTCATTGATCCCAGGGGGAAATTGCAATTATTACAGTAGCAGCCATTTGTAAAAGAATAAACACTCTAATAAAAATTTTACACAAAAGGAATTTTTTACAATATGTACACATCTATAATAATAAATACGGATATACTGTATACAGCAGTATGAGTATTGCACATTTGAGTTGTTACACTCATAATTAAAAAATTTGTTCTATTGTTGTTACTGTACATGTGAAAGGTGTCGTGCTTTAAGTGTGGAGTTATAAAGTCTGGTAGCCACTGGTAGGAATGACCTCCTGTGGCGCTCTGTAGTCCATTTTGTCTGAATGAGTCTTTCACTGAACGTGCTCCTGTGTCTCATTACCATGTGATAAAGAGGGTGGGAGCCATTATCCATGATAGCCTGCAGTTTAGACAGCACCCTCCTCTCAGACACTGCCGTCAGCGAGTCCAGCTCTACACCCACAACCTCACTGGCTCTACGGATCAATTTATTAAGTCTGTTGGCATCTGCCACCCTCAACCCACTGCCCCAACATGCAACAGCATAAAGGATGGCACTGGCCACAACTGACTCATAAAAAATCCTCAGCATAGTTCTGCAGATGTTGAAGGACCTCAGACGCCTCAGAAAATAGAGACGACTTTGGCCCTTCTTGTAAAGGGCGTCAGTGTTCTTAGCCCAGTCCAGTTTATTGTCAATGTGTACGCCCAGATATTTATAGTCCTCCACAATGTCCACATTGACCCCCCTGATGGACACAGGGGTCACCGGCGTTTTGTCCCTCCTCAGGTCCACCACCAGCTCCTTTGTCTTTGTCACGTTGAGCTGCAGATGGTTCAGCTCACACCACGCAACAAAGTCGTTCACCGTCTCCCTGTACTCATCCTCATCACCCCTGCTGATACATCCAACAAGTGCAGAGTCATCAGAAAACTTCTGGAGGTGGCAAGTCTCTGTGCAGTAGTTGAAATCAGTAGTGTAGAGGGTGAAGGGGAAGGGAGAGAGGACAGTTCCCTGCGGGGCTCCAGTATTGCTGACCACTCTGTCTGACACACAGTGCTGCAGACGTACATACTGTGGTCTACCAGTCAGGTAGTCAACAATCCAGGACACGAGGGGGGCGTCTACCTGCATCGCGTTCATCTTGTCACCCAGAAGAGCAAGCTGAATGGTGTTAAACGGACTGGAGAAGTCAAAAAACATGACCCTCACAGTGCCACCTGGCTTATCCAGGTGAGCATACGCTCAGTTCAGCAGGTAGATGATGGCATCCTCAACCCCCAGACGAGGCTGGTAGGCGAACTGGAGGGGGTCTAGAAGTGGCTGGACCATGGGCCGGAGGTGATCCAGGACAAGTCTCTCCATGGTCTTCATGATGTGGGACGTCAGTGCCACCGGCCTGTAGTCCTTGATGTCACTGGGCCGCGGAGTCTTTGGCACAGGAACAATGCAGGACGTCTTCCACATCACCGGGACCCTCTGGAGACTCAGGCTCATGTTGAAGACATGTTGCAGGACTCCACAAAGTTGGGTGGCACAGGCTTTAAGCACCCTGGGGGGAACACCATCAGGGCCTGCAGCCTTGTTCGTGTGGAGTCTCTGTAGCTGTCTTCTCACCTGGTCAGCTGTGAGATTCACTGTAGAGGTCCCTGGTGGGGGAGGAGAGGAGGTGTGACGTGGACTATCACAGGAGGTGTGACGTGGACTATCACAGGAGGGGGGGAGGGGGAGTGGAGTGGGCTGTTGAGGCCCGACAGCAGAGGAGTCAGGGCTCACAGTGTCAAATCTGTTAAAAAACAAATTTAACTCGTTGGCCCTGTCCACACTGCCCTCTACTCCCCTGTTGTTGCTGGACCTTAAGCCAGAGATGGTCCTCATACCATTCCAGACCTCCCTCATGTTGTTCTGCTGGAGTTTCCACTCCAGCTTCCTCCTGTATCTTTCCTTAGCCTCCCTGATGGTTCTCTTCAGTTCCCTCTGAATCATTCTCACCTCCTCCCGGTCTCCAGCTCTGAAAGCCCTCTTCTTCTTAGTGAGGAGTGCTTTAATGTCTTTTGTTACCCACGGCTTGTTGTTTGGGTAACATTTAACAGTCCTGGTTGGGACAGTGGATTCTACACAGAAGTTGATGTAATCTGTGATGCACTCTGTGAGCCCGTCAATGTCCTCTCCATGAGGCTCATAGAGTGCTGTCCAGTCTGTGGTCTCAAAGCAGTCCTGCAGTACTTCAGAAGTCTCCTCTGACCATCTCCTCACTGTCCTCATGGTCACGGACTCTTCACCTGAGGCACATACTTTGAACTAAGGTTGACAAAGTTATGGTCAGATCCACCCAGAGGGGGGAGGGGGGAGCAGCTGTATGCCTCCTTAACATTAGCATACATCAGGTCCAATGTTCTCTCCTCTCTGGTAGGACAGTCCACATACTGAGTGAAGTTTGGTAATGTCCTGGCCATAGTGACATGGTTAAAGTCACCTGATATGGCAATGAAGGCAGTCGGGTGTTGAGTTTGGAGACGCGCTATGGTGGAGTGAATGACGTCACACGCCGACGTCGGGTTGGCAGAGGGGGGGATGTACACAGCGACCACAACAACATGGGAAAATTCCCTCGGCAAATAATATGGCCTGAGTCCAACAGCCAACAGCTCAATGTCCGGACAACAGATACGCTCCTTGATGGTAATGTGACCAGGAGAGCACCAGCGGTTGTTAACCAACACAGCCAGCCCTCCCCCTTTACGCTTACCGCTCTCGGTGCGGTTCCGGTCGGCCCGAACAGTCTGAAAGCCAGCGATTGAAACATTATCATCTGGAATGTCCTGGTGTAGCCATGTCTCCGAGAAGCACATTAAACTACACTGCCGATACTCCTTCTGACTCATGGCTAACGCTGTTAGCTCGTCCATCTTATTAGCCAGCGATCTAACGTTGCCCATGACCACGGTGGGAAGACGCGGCTTATATCCCTTTTTCTCCATAAGCCTCCGTCTTTTTGCCCTCGATTTCCCCGAGCGCTGGTTCGTTCCTCCTCTACATCCCCTGTGCGTCCGTCTCCAGAGCTCGTCTGGGATGTTCGCGGCCCTGATCTCCATGCCGGCCGGCTTCAGTGCGATCAGCTGAACCCGGGTGTAAACAAAGGGACCATGCTCCTGCGCCGCGGTGCACCATGAAAGTAGAACTTTCACAGCGAAAAAACTGACCAAAACTCTCTCTACTAGCATGATTCGAGAGGGCAAAACTTCGCTAAGTTACCTTGTAAAAATAAATAGATATTGTTAAGATAAAACTATAATTAAAAAGAAAAAACGAATACACAAACGGGAGCTACCGTAAAGGCTGCACGCACTTTTCGCGCATGCGCACTCATCTCTGCGACTCTTCCGGAACGAACACGTCTCCCCGAAGAGGGAGGGTGTATTTTGGACCTTTTTGATATTTTCTAAATTTTAATTACTCTGAGAACGGTCCAAAAGAACATTTTAATCTTCAATTAATCTTCAGACGGCGGACGACTTCGGACTCCGTTCCACTCGCGGCCGCAATATACTGAGGTGGGTGCGCAGACCCTGTTATATTCAAATTCTGCATATTGAATTCTCTAAATTGTGGTGCGGAGGCCCGACGGCAGCCCGGAGTGGCGTATAGATCAAATCAATTTATTTTATGTATATTTTTATAATTTCTTATTAGTTTATATATTTGGGGTTGCTTGTTTGAAAAAAAAATTTTTAATTAAATTAAAGATTAAGGTGGATGCTGTTCCCACTACAGGGACTCCCCTCGGAACCTGACGAGGTATCAAGGTAATTGCCCGGTCGAAGGTCCGTCCGTGGGGTGTGGTCACCCCCTAAAGTATAATCAGTCGCGGAAGCTGTTCCCGCAATTGGTGGAAGCTGTTCCCACCAGGGTTTCGTTGTGTATTTTAATGTAACTTGATTGTGTATTTCATGAGTTGTCTGTTCTAGACGCTGTGCTAAAATTAGGGGCTGTTTACATGACTGTTGAGTACGTTTCTGCACGCTAGAGGGTGATAGAGTATTGCATAAACTGGTCCATCTATTTGAACAAGAGCACCTGCTGTAATTCCAAATCATGTTCCTTTGTTCTTGGGGTGACTTGGACTTTTGTGGATAAAAATATATTTTGTGCTTCGCTTACTACTTACAGTACAAATAATCTTATTTTTACGGTTCAGTTTGCATTTTTTGATTGTGGTAGTTTGTGTTAACAATTTATTTTCTGCCTCGGTTTGAACTTTTCGTTCATAATAATATATTTTGTAACTTGCTTGCTATTTCTGTAGTTCGCAAAATTTTGTTTTCACTTGCTATAATATATCTTGTAATTTGACTGCCTTTTAACGGTGTGCTGATGATGTTTGTTCTGTTCGGTTGGAATTGTTCCTCCACATAATAGGTACTTTTGTGGCTTGAGGACTGTTATTATATTATAATTGTCTGGTTATTAGAGTTTTTATATCTAAAATATAGTCTTTGGCTTCATTCTGTATTGTGAGATAATTGTCCTGCCTTTATAGCTTTTTCCACTTACTACAAATTCTCTTTCATCTATTGGTGTGTTATTTGTTTCTGACTAATGAGCTTTTTTGGTCCGTGGGCCGGTTTGATACTTAAATTACTGTAAATTAGGCTTGGCTTGCTTTAAATTAAATACTGTGTTTGAAGACACGTTCTGTGTTTTTTATCAGCCTGTGAAATTTTTCACAGGGCTGAGGTGGTACTGCTTTTTTTTTTTTTGGCTGAGCTTAAAAACTTGACTCTAAAACTTGGACTTTTTCTTTTTATTACATACTGTCCGGAGAGTGCTAAGTGCAGCGGCTGCTGCCTGGGCGCTGTGTGGGGGAGACCCTGGGAAGCTGTTCTGTACACTCTAATTGCGATGAAACCTTGCGGTGTTAATTGATTTGCGATTAAAGAGTGAACTAGAACGAAGACCAATTCAGGTGAGATCCATTTTTTTTATCAGCACCTTACAGACAACATGGCTACTACTAGAGATTTACATAATGAATTAAACGTCATTTACGGTGTGGGGAATTGGGAATGGAAACCGTTTGTTCAGCAAATTGAAATGATAGCTGAGAGAGTGAAAGAGGGGGTGATAAATTTGAAAAAGCGGGATATCGTGCACAAAAGTGTGCTCAAGAGATTTGATAAGTGGGCTAAAACACACACAGGGGATACTGCATCTCTGATAACCTGCGTTAATCAGATGAAGAGAGATCTGGAGGAAATATTACGTCAGGCTGAAGCAGAGGTTTGTAGGGCTAGCCTTTTTAAAAGCGCTAAGGCAAAGAAAAGTTTAAAAACAGCTAAAACTGACATTGCGGAGCTAATAGCTATTAAAATGGCATTTCTTAGTATGACCCCACAGCTTGTTACACTGAAAACACCAGGTCCGTCACAGTCGAAGGCAGTTTCACTTACTGCTGAGCAGGCGGAAGTGGAAAGTGAGTATACAAAACACAACACTACAGCTCCGCCTCCGCCATACAACCTAGGCCACGTCCCACCAGCTGACACTATCCTGCCTGTCTTTAGCGTAGATTCAGGCAAAGTGAGCGTACAGACAGACACAGAAGGGAGGGGCTCTGCTCGTGAGTAGGCAGCCCACAGCTTCACACACACGAACGCACACACAGATGATCCATTTCAATTGCGAAGGCCACATGAGTCAATTTCAATTCCACACACAAATATTAACACCGACTCTTCTGACCTTATAGATACCACGGGAAATTATATAGAACAGGATAAGCTGCGCCTTGACAATAAACAAACACTGACAACACCATTTAAGAACCCGATGCCACAAAAAACTAAACAAAACATCAGGATTAAAGCAGATTTAGAGGGTCATGTCACAACTGATGAATCTGACCATGATGAGGGACATATAGCAGATGATGAGGACAGTGCGAACGGACGACGTGGTGGTAGACGGATGACTAATTTGAACCATACATTGCGTACCATGGAAAACCTCATACTAGAAGAAAAGAGACAATTGGAACTACAACAACAGACTTTAGAACGCGACATGCACACCTCTGACAGAACGGACATTCTGAGACGAAGCACCAGACACCGACACCCGCCTGACAGTTATAGGACTGACACTAACGTCAGCACTATGCTTCCATTAGTGGCCACTAGCACAGGAACATATAAATATGTACCATTATCACTGACTGATGCACAGACTTTGGTCGACCAGCTTCCGCCTCTATGTAGTGGAGCGTCTGCTTGGATTAGAAAGCTGGACAGTCTGACATGTGGCACTAGGGGATTTTAGAAACATTATTAAAAGATCGACTACTTCCATGGAAGCAGCTGAAATAGAGAGACAGGCTCAGACATCTACTCAACCTAACTATGATCTTTTCCACGCTCACTCGCAGCGCCTCACTGACGCTATGAGAGAAATGTGGCTTACCAGAGCAGCATCCACAATCCCATCATATGCCTGGGATGAAAAACTTAGCCCAGGGGAATATATGGGTAAAGCAGTTGAGGATTGGACTAACACTACAGGGGTTCACCCTGCTAGGGGGCAGCAGGTGGTTTGGTTTAGAACTGCAGTTTTGAAAGGCTTGCCAGCCCTCATAAAGGACAAAATATGGGCCCTGACGCACCACATGACCTGTGGGTTAGACACGTTTTGTTCCATATGAACAAATATAAGGAAAAATTAGATAACAAAGACAAGGAGACAGTTAAGTTACAAAGAGACCTACTAACTGTTCAACTAGCAGAAGCCAGGAAATCTATAAATGATAACAAAAAGCAAACAAAGTCTGACACCATGATGCCTATGACTGCACTACCACAACCAAATATGCAACCACCACAAACATACATGAACACACAAACATATATGCCAACCCAACCAGGGCCACCACAAAACCCACAGTATAATTATGGACCAAGTCCATATTTCCTATACCAGCCCTACTCAGGGGGCAGGGGGCGGGGTAATGGTAGGTGGTGGGGCAGGGTCCGCCACTGGACCGGGGCATGCCTAAGATGTGGAGCCTTGGACCACTGGGCAGCACAATGTAGGGCACCACTTTTTACCGACACCGGCTATCCACACCAGGCACCACACCCACAGGTGGCACCAAAACCGGAGCCATCACATCTTCCTGCTGGCCAATACAGCATGGAGCCGTGGGGTGGACATTGACGGGGCCCAGAGGAGCACCAGGACAGCAGGGCCAGGGCAGAACCCATGCTGTCATTAACTGTGGGGGCCTCCGAAATCCTTTTTCTGGTAGACACGGGAGCCACATGGTCAGCCATCAACACAGTATTACCTGCACATCTGATGAGCGAACACACTGTGCAAGTAAGGGGCTTCTCGGGGACATCTACATCACTGCCAAAAACAAGACATTTGCCAGTCAGTACTGGTTCTCCATCCGAGGCACGAGGCCAAGCAGTTGGGCCCTATGGTAAAAAGAGCAAATGAGGCCACGGATTGGGTCCGGACCCAGCTGCCTGGTGTCATGTTTTCACAGTCAACACAGACATATCACATCACTGATAACTCACCCATCCAAGTCACATTGCACTATCAATTGCTGCCTAGACACCATGGTTGTGAGGACTCTGATCATCCACAGACGGAGGCATTATTGGCATCACTGCCTGACACATTGTGGTCCACAGGCCCAGATGATGTAGGATACACTAATCAGACACCTGTCTCTTTTTGTATGAATATTACACAACCAATTTGGATTCCCCAATATAAACACAAGCCAGATGCTGTTGAGTCCTTGGATAAAACTAGAAGTGGCAGAAGGAAGGGACGTCACTATTTATAGTGACTCAGCGTATGTAGTCACAGCCGCACATGTAGACATTCCACACTGGAAGCAGGTTGGATATGTCACAAGCACAGGGAAACCAGTCAAACACAAGACAGAACTGATGCGATTAGAAGCAGCTATAAACAAACCAAATAAGGTAGCGATCGTGAAGTGTAAAGGACATCAAAAGGGAGACACAATAATAAACAGAGGGAATGAAGCTGCGGATGAGGCAGCAAAAAGAATAGCAGGATATACAGAACCCAACAACATGCTTGTGTTGGACTCCAGTGTACCCTGGGAACCGATTCCCACAGGACAAGAGCTTAGACACATACAGGATCAGGCAAGTACAGAAGAGAAGTCAGTATGGCAGGTGTGGACGTCACAAGAAGGACAAGTAGTTTTACCAATGTCACTAGCAGAAGCAGTTTTAGAAGAAGCACACACAGTGGCGCACGTAGGAAGACAACAGACACTGGAAAATCTAAAACAATGGTGGCACCCATTCATGTCAGGATTAGTGGTTGATTACATCACTAAATGTCAGATTTGTAACACTCAGAACGTAGCAAAAGCATTTAAACTAACTTCAGGAAGGTTTCCATTGCCAGATTCTCATGGACACGAGATTCAAATGGATTACACAGATATGATTGACTCCATTAGGAGATATAGATATCTCCTGGTCGTTGTAGATCGATTCTCGGGGTGGGTAGAGGCAGTCCCCACTCTGAGGGAAGATGCAAAATCAGTCTGTAAGTTTCTGATTAATTGTTGGATTCCGAACCATGGGTTTCCTGGGAAAATTTTCTCAGATAACGGGAGTCATTTCACGTGCAAAACACTGCAGTGTGTGGAGCAGTCGTTGGGGCTGCACCATAGCTATGGTTGTGTGTATCATCCTGCCTCACAAGGTCAGGTGGAGAGGATGAATCAAAATTTGAAATCCAAATTAGCTAAGATTACACTGACCACGGGCATGAATTGGCTAAATGCCCTACCAATTGCCCTGATCAGTATTCAGAGCTCTATTAATAGAAGCACAGGCTTCTCCCCATTTGAACTTGTCAGAGGCGTAGCATTCCAAGGCCCAAAAACAAGACTGAGTCCTAATGTGGGCTCGCCTGGGACAAACACAGATGAGTATTGTCAACTATTTTTGAAACTAAAATCAGTGTGTGAGGAACTATCTGTGCAGGTACGGAGAAACAGAGGAGGAGACGAGGAGCATGAGATACCTCCCTAGGTGGCCGTGGCTCCATGGGTGTATCTGAGAGCCATTAAGCGAAAGTGGTCAGAGCCTCGCTGGACAGGCCCATTCCGGGTGACAGAGAGAACCAGCCACGCGGTACGACTCCAGGGTAAAGGCAGTTCATGGTACCACCTGTCTTAGTGCAAACCAGCACTGCCACCAGAGGAGCACCAGACGCAGAAGCAAGCATCTAATTAGTAACAAGTGCCAGCTGGACGCTCTGCGAACGACAGGTGTCACCGGAGAGCTGTCTGAAGCTCTGGAAGATCCAGAACACATTATTATTTTCTTTACAGGTTGTCGTGGACTCTTCTGCACCCTGTAACTTTAACACTTACACATATAGAGTATAGATAATATTTTATTAACTAGAAGGAAACTTAGAGGGGAAACACACTGATTGTTTAATAATGGCTTGGTATGGAAAAAGGGGGTGCAACAGGACAAAATACAGACACAATTACTGTTCTAGAACAAGTAGTCTGGGAGATAACAAACAGGGAAATAATGTTACTTCCTCCTGTTGACATGGTTACAATTTTGGCCGCCTGGGGGCAGAAGGGGCAAGTAAGAGAATTTTTCCTGTCAAAAAATTGGTTGGTTGGCTGCCCGACAGGTTTTCGCTCTCACAGGTTAAACACATGTCAAAAACATGTTTGGAGGACCTAGAGTTCCCTAGAGGGGGAACTGTCGTAGGAAACAATTTTATTACTTTATGTTTGTGGACAAATATCCTTAAATGATGATAAGTTAAAATTAAGCATTTATAATTACATCATTTATATGAATGACTAACTGATATGACTCACGTGATATTTACACCTTCTTAATTCTTAAATGTCTAACCTTGAACAGATGTGCACTTTAGGCTTTTAGCACACTGACATTAATCACAAGGGTTGGCTTAGGAGGGCTGAAGTGTAGGGGCATGTTGATGACCTTGAAGTGCATTAGTGACTCCCTAAATTTTGGTCTCAGGGAGAGGAGGCATGGGAAGAAAAGGTCCATTGTCAGTCTAGACATAATGAATGTTTTTGGGGTCACGGGATGCATTTGAAACTTGCACGCGAAGAGCTGAGTACTAACATGTGAAATTATGCATATTAATATACGCTAATCAGCCAGAAATGCCTCACCAGCAGGGTATACGTCATATGGGGTATAACTGTCGAGTCAGATCTTGGAGAGGTCAGAGCTTTACGTGGAAGGGGCATTACACTTTCTCATGTATTGTTCTCCTGGATCCAGTATTGTTAAATAAATACTTTGATTTGCTTTGAACTTCACTCGACTGGTCTCTGCGACACTTCCGGAACGAACACGTCTCCCCGAAGAGGGAGGGTGTATTTTGGACCTTTTTGATATTTTCTAAATTTTAATTACTCTGAGAATGGTCCAAAAGAACATTTTAATCTTCAATACACTGTGTTAAATATTGATAAATATAAAATTAATGTAACGGTTGGGTTAATTCTTCATGTAAACACTAATTTTTAATAATGGTAGGTTTTGTGTGCCTTATACAATTACAAAATTAGTTCTCTAAAATCTTAAATATCTTAACGATATCTGATCATATGTGTTAGATTAATTTCCCTTTTATTCTCAGCACATGGCAGCATCACCCAATATCCATTTATGTAATTTCAATTTGCCTGCATTGTTGTCTGCATTTTAGATCAGTAATTATTAACTTAAAAAAGGTGTATGTTCATATCTACAATTTCTCTCTCACCTCAGATAAAAACAGCCCAGCATTGCTGACTATGTTTTGAAGATCTGCACACCACAGCAAGCAGCTGAATCTGAATATGCTAGTAACAGACAGGAAACCACATTTGGCTTGTCTTCCTTTTTATCCGATTAATAATCGATTAATTGAAAAAATAATCGACAGATTAATCGACTATCAAAATAATCATTAGTTGCAGCCCTAATGAAATTCTACAACCAGGGGCAATCCCATATCTCCACAGTCTGGGATGAAACTCTATCCTCCAAAATGACAACGCTTGCCCCCACAGAGTGGTGTTTATCAGAGACTACCTCCAGAATTTGGTAGTGGAGAGGATGGAATGGCCTGCCAGCAGTCCTGACCTCAACCCCAATGAACACTTGTGGGATCAGTTTGGGTGTGCTGTTCGTGCCACAGTGACCAACACAACCACGTGTGTGACCAGCAGTGTGTAACCAGGATGGTGACCATCATGAGGAGAAGGTGCTTGGCTGTTTATGGTTCTTCCACACACTACTGAGGCTCCTATTTGTTAAAAGAATAAATGGTTAAATTGCCAATATGTCTTGTTTCTTCAAACATCAGTCAGCCAGTAACAACCCACCAAACGAGTCAATGGCAGAATAAGCTCTTTGGCATAGGCAGAGAGGATTGGGCTGTTTCATTGGCACAACCCACATACTCATCTCATTTTTTGTGCCTTTCCACATGCTGTTACTAATTATGGAATTTTTTATTTTTATAGATGCCTCATTGGTACAAATCCCCAGGGGTGGTCAGCGTAAAGAGCAACCAAGAAGTCCTGAACCATGCATCCGTGTGTATCCTCTCTTTAAAGAAACTGATGGACTTTGAATATAATTGTATTTAAAGGGTCATGTTCAATGCAAAACTGACTCTAAGTCAGTAACATGTTGGGTTCACTGATGATATTTGAAATACAAAGTTTTAGTAATCCACATTGCATTTTTTTTTTTACATTTTTCATGATGTTTTACGGTCACTATTTGTGTGGTCTGATAAGATCAAAAGTCATGTGATATAACGTAATGTTTTAATATAAAGATTTGGGCACCTTGTAATTCATCAAGGCAATAATGTAATTGGATATTGTGAAGTATTTTTGGTTAGAAAAAAAATCAAATATCATAAGGGGCAAAAATATAAAGTTCAAGTAAAAACAAATGATTTGAACATGTTATAAAGTACTTGAAATTTCTCCACATTTTGCATATATTTATGCAATATATTTATATTTAATAAAGTGTATTACTGATTTTAATTCTAAATGTAGATTTGGACTTCTTTTGTGTATGCAATGGTTATAGTATTTTTACAGTATTCATGCTTGGCAGACTTTGGATTTTTTTTATTTAATAGTAACACTATAATCTTATTACAAAAATATTACATGCTGGTATTGTTCAGTATACACAAAGAATTGAATGCAATTTAGATACTGTTTGTAATTAGTTTTCCTTGGTAAAAAGGTATTGTTTCTGAAAAAAAGGCAGTGAATGGCTGGCATGTCTGCTTAAAGGATTACTGTACATTTAAATATTTAGAGTAAAACATTGTATTATGCAATGACAGTAGTATTCTGTACATTTTAAATACAATATTCCTGTACAGTGTTCAGTGTTCCTGTAAAAATGCAGTAAATGGCTGGAAACTCTGTTGCCAGGTATTTACTGTAAATCCCAATATTCACAGTAAAGTAGTTTTATTCAATTACAGTAGTATTTTGTAAAGTTGAAATACATTAATGTTCCTGTAAAAATACAGTAATTGTCTGGGAACTCAGCTGCCAGTTATTTACTGTAAATCAGTTTTTACAGTAAAGTATTATATTATTTAATTACAGTAGTATGCTGTAAATGTGAAATACAGTAGTGTTGAGTCTCGATGTCACACCAGTGTTGGGTTTAGACTTCGAACCGATTTTCATTTACAACTAAAACAACATCTATGCAACATTGGAGCTTGAAGTCATCCTGATGTTAAATTTTAAGTAATATCTGACTTTGATTACTAACCATGTTTCAACGTCTAACCAACGTTGAGTCTTGATGTCACACCAATGTTGGGTTTTGACGTCAACCCGATTTTCATTTCCAACTAAAAATCAACATCTATACAACATTGGAGTTTGATGTAATCCTGACGTTAAATTTTGAGTAATATCTGACTTTGATTACTAACCATGTTTCAACGTCTAACCAACGTTGAGTCTTGATGTCACATCAATTTTGGGTTTAGACGTCAACCCGATTTTCATTTCCACCTAAAAATCAACATCTATACAACATTGGAGCTTGACGTCATCCTAACGTTAATTTTTGAGTAATATCTAACTTTGATTACTAAACATACTTCAACGTCTAACCAACGTTGAGTTTTGATGTCACATCAATGTTGGGTTTAGATGTCAACCCGATTTTCATTTCCAACTAAAAATCAACATCTACACAACATTGAATCTTGACGTCATCCTGACGTTAATTTTTGAGTAATATCTGATTTTGATTACTAACCATATTTCAACATCTAACCAACATTGAGTCTTGATGTAACCTCAATGTTGGATTTAGACGTCAGTCCGATTTTCATTTCCAACTAAAATTCAACGTCTGTCCAACGTTGAAAATTGTTGTCAAGGCAATGTCGGGCTATGACGTCAACCCGATTTAATTTCCAACACAAATTCAATGTCTGTCCAAAGTTGAAGCTTGTTGTCAAGGCCACGTTGGGTTTAGACGTCAACCCAATTTTCATTTCCAACTAAAACTCTGTCCAACGTTAGAGACCAATGCCTTTCTGATGTCGAATTGACGTCCTGTGCCTGCTGGGATATGTATTAGAAAGGTTAGCAGGTGGTACCTTCTACTATTTTGGTATATTAAACTCTCTAAAAGAAAATATTTTTAAAAAATGTCTTCTAAACTTCCAGATAGGCATACATTTAAATTGCAGCAAAATCTGATGGTCTGCCATTATTTAGAAGTTCATCTCTTCAGTTCTGGCCAGTATTGGCTATGTTGCCAGAATCTTTTACCAAAAGACCAGTATTAATTGCAGTATTTTCTGGTGAATCAAAACCAAATTCAATGTCAGAGTAAATTTATGCTCTTGTAGAAGAGTTTAAAAAGTTGAATGATTCCCACCATCATGGGTGGGAAGGTTTTTTTTTTTTTGTGAAAGTAGCCTCAGTTATGTCTGATGCTCCGGCTAGTGCCTTCATCAAAGCTGTCAAATCCCACACTGGTTATGCTGGATGTGACAGGTGTGTTCAGTCACGAGTTTACATGAATCACTGCATGACCTTCCTTGAGATTCATGCTAATCGTAGGACTGATGAGTCTTTTAAAATTAATGTGAGAACCACCATTTAGGTTCACCTTTGTTGGAAACAAATATCTTCCTGGTCACTTGTTTCCACATGATTATATGCATTTGGCATGTCTTCGTGGTGCGAAGGCTTTTAGAACTTTGGATGGACAGTAGTGGGCCTCTAAGTTGTCGTATTTCTACATGAGAGAGTTGTGCCATTTCCAAAGGATTGCTAGCTTTGAAAGGTTTTGTACCTGTTGAATTTGCAAGAAAATCAAATGGAAAGCAACAGAATTTAAGCACTTTTTTTGTATACTGGTCCAGTTGTTCTTAAGGGTGTGTTGGTTGAGGAATTTTACAGCAATTTTATGTTGTTATCAGTTACTTTTGGCATTTTGGCAAATCCATTATTTTGTTGTACCATATTAGTCAGTTATATGGTCCTGAGTTTGTAGTGTACAACATACATGGATTAGTTCACCTTAGTGATGATGTCAAGATTCATGGACACTTATAATATTTCCGGATTTACTTTTGAAAATTATCTGCAGAAATGAAAGGAAATGGTCAGAAAACCACACAGTCCTTTAACTCAAATTATTAGAAGGGTGTCTGAAATGTAAAACATAAATCTGAAAAGCAACACTGAAGTAGAGGGCCACAAGACTAACTTTGAGCACAGAGATGGGCCAGTGCCACAGCTATTTGAAGGATTGGTGCATCAGTTTAGAGAACTGGTAACTGATGGTGTGGTTGTCAGGACGTCAGAAAGAGATAACTGCATTAAGATTAAAAATGCAGTTGCTTTAGTACAAAACATAGTTCTACATCAAGGTACAGTGCACATTATTTATAAGGAATACAACAGAAAAGAGACATTTTTTGTGTACTGGGAGTTTTTATTGTTTCAGATTTATCAACGGATGTTAAGTTTGTAAGCATTGAGAAAGATGTGCATATGCACAAATATGTTAGGACGCACTTGAGGTTCAGGGTAGGTTTGTTGTTTTCCCCTTTCTTCATTTGAAATAATAGGATAAAATTTATGTTTCTTTATATGTTAGTAAAAGAAATATGTACCACATAGTGAGCTTTATGGATACAGAAGAAGTAGAAGTTGCTCCTGCCATCTGGGTGAAGGATGGTGTTTGTCTGTGGCCTCCATATAAAAGTGAAGGTGTCCAGAGGGCAACAAAGATTCAGGAGCAACCTCATGAAAACTGGACCGCATACAACATAAAAGTGTTATATATAGCAAGTATGTATAACTATACACATTTTTTGATAATAAATTGATCTAAGGTATGTCCATTGGATTAATAAATATTCATATGTATTTATTTATTTATTTTTTGCTTTTCATTGACAGAAAATTACAATGAAGCCCAAAGGAAGCTACCACTTGCTGAGCTTCAGACAGATCTCCAGTCAGAAGCTTAGAGTGAGTCACTGAAGCCACCTGTCACGCCTTCGTCCTGTCAGTCTGTTGTCCCCGCCATGTGCTTTATTCGCACATGGCTATGTTTTGTTTATATCCTTGTCTCCGCCCTCGTCCCGCCTCCTCGTCCGTGTCATGTGTCAGCCCGTCCTCGTTATCTGTCCAGGTGTGTCTCGTTTGTGTCTGTATTTAAGCCCTCTTGTGTCACGTCCTGTTTGTCGTACATTTCTCATTTCTCTTTTCTCATGTCTAGTCGGTCGTGTTTTCGAGTCTGTCCGTCTGTCTCTACAGTTTCTCCGTGTCTGTTTCCCTAGTCGTTGTTTCGTGTCGTAGTTTCTTTTCCTCTCTCGTTCCTTCGTTTACTCTTTAGTCTGTCAGTCCCGTTTGCCCTGTTTAGCTTCCCTTGTTTAATTTAGCCTGCCTTGTTTCCCTGTATGTTTTCGTGCTTTGTTTGGTTACCTCCCTTTATTAAAGAACTGTGTTTTAGCGAGTGCGTCCGCCCTCCTTATATCCGCCCCTCGTTCCTGACACCACCAAGGAAAGCAAAGTAAATTTTAATTTAATAATGGCCATATGCCATTGTAACCTTAAAAAACAAAATTTCACATTGCTTTTTAAGGTACTAATTAGTGCTACTTGTCTTCTGGTGGTTTCAAAGTGAAGAGAGGAGACCAGTCTGGATATAATGCTGTTTATTTAGCGCTCTGGTTGATCCTCAGACTGATCTCAGAATGATCTGGTCACAGGCTGAATCTCAGACTGATCTAATTGTTTGTAAGAGGCACACATCTTTATACCCATTTTACAACTTCACACATGGATTGATCTTTACCTAAAACAGGATCTGGAAGCACCAGGAACTGTCGTAACACATCACTGTCATGAACAAGCCATAAACAATCTAGGCCATAAACATCATCTGAGTTCCTGGTGCACTGTCGTAAAGTTAACAGCTGTTATTATCAGAGATGTTTAAGACAGGGAATGTGTGATCTCTAAAACAGTCCAAAATGTTATAGGATAAATGGTACAATTCAGATCCAAAGGAAAAAAACAATACAACATTCCCTCCCTCTTGTACGTGTGGCGGGGGCGCACGCTCCAGGGGCTACTACTATGCACCCTCTATAAAATAAAAGAGCTTACCGCCACATACAATAACCACGACTACGCCACCCCAATTGTCTAGAGGGTATGGGGACCCCTGTCAGGTTTCTCAAATAAATGAGTGATAAGGCTGCTTAACAAAAGGCACTTTATTCAGTCAACACAGTATAAAAATCAATTCACATTAACACGAGTCTTGAATTCAATAGTGAACACCAGGAACACTCCCATTCATCCCAATACCTCTGGCAAAGCCTAAAAGGTTAATAGTAAGATGCCCACAGAGTAATAAAGGAGTTCCAGTTAATTACCCCAAGGAAACGAAACAAAGAAAACACCTCTAAACATAAACCACTCACAAAAAGAAGGAAACCAAAAGTACTCAAACTTAAGCCTTGGGGCAGAACACTAATAATTACTCTAGGGTCATCACGATTAAGACTTATTCAAATGTGTTAAACACTAAATGGGCATAAAGGGCAACCCCTAGTAACACTGAGTAAAAATAGTGGTCGTATGGTCCACTAAGAGAAGAAAATTAAAAGACAACAGTACAGATGGCTCAATAAAACAATACAATACTGCTAAAATTTGGCATGAGAGGCAAGCAAGTAATATAAAAAGAAGGGAGAGAAAAAAAAAAAAGAAACAAAAGAAAAGTGGCCTACAGGCAACCAGGCCTGGCCCCACTAGAGGCTGCAAAGCACGATCAACTGGCACAGGAAGTGTGACATTCAGGCCACCGCGGTCAATTACTAGCTGCTGCAAAGTGCGATCAACCAGCACCGGAACAATGACGTTCAGGCAACTGCAATCAAGTGTAAGCCTTAACGGCGAAGTCAGTTATCCGTGGCCTCGAACCACCGTCTACCCTATAGATCGCTGGGTAGTCAAGCAAGGCTAGAAACCTGCTTAAACCTCGGACACTTGGCTTCCGATTCAGCCAGAGAAATACGACTCAGCTTCCACCGCCGCGACGACGCTGCACGCCCACACACACCACCTTAGTTGATCGAAAGCGGAAGTGAAAATTATTGGTGTTCCTGGGGCTTTTATCGTCCTATCCAACCCACCAGGTGGCGACAATAATACCCTCTTTAGCGCTCCCTGTCAACCATACCACATTCACCCCCTCTTTCAAAGTTCACCGTCCCGGTGAACTAGTTACCCCACCAGAACACTACTGCCATGGCCGAAAAATGGTAAGAACGGGGCCAGATGTGACTAAACCAGTAACACCATTTGCTGTAGCTGCACGAGGGAGGTGAAAAGGGTTTGGATGCTGGCCTGCAGTGCTACGAGCCGAACGCCGCAACATAGGAACAGGTAAAAACTCCGGCCCTTGATGTTCAGGTATCAACGGCACCTGAGGAGCTAAGGGGATAGCAGGTGCGCTAACTGTACACCCCTGCTGCTCTTGGATAGGTTCCACTACCTGACCTAAACGAGGCTCAGTCACCCTCCCAACCACATCAACTACTGGGGGCCCTACACCCACCAATACCTCTCCCGATACACTCTCTTCTTCTAAATCATCTAAACCTACCTCCTGATGACAAGCTAACCCGGGTTCTACAATAACCTTTTCGGCTGGTGTTAATGAATTTGTTGCCGTGGTCACAACCTTTAATTCTGACCGATGCACTGTTTTGCAACCTTCCTCAGTCCCTGTTGGCCTAATCTTATACAGAGTCCCCACATGATCTAAGCACTCCACTATATCAAAAACAGTAGAACTCCAGAGATCCTGTACCTTATGCCTACCTTGAAAATGATTCCTACAACGAACCCGTGTGCCTGGAGAAAGTAGGGGTGCTGGTGCATTATAATTACGCCTCCGATATGCTGCTGCCTCCTCTAAATGTTCTTTTGCTCTAACGTACACCTCAGCCAAATGCTCCCTATGTTGAGCTACCCAATCAGAAAGATCAATGTTCCCCTCCCCTTCCTCACAACCATTCCCCAACAACCTATCAATGGGCAGCTGTGGTTTCTGCCCAAACATTAATTCATATGGGGAGTAATGGGTAGACTGGTGCACCGTGGTGTTATAAGCAAACACTAACTGTGGTAACAGTTGCGGCCACTTTCTTTTCTTTTCAGGAGGCAAAGTTCTAAGCAAATCATGCAGAGTTCTATTAAAACGCTCGCATTGCCCATTGCCTTCCGGATGGTAAGGTGTAGTCCGACTCTTCTCTATGCCGTAGAGCTCACAAAGGCGTCGCAACAACTCCCCCTCAAAGCTACGACCCTGATCTGAATGGATCCTTTGAGGTACCCCATACACATAGAACCACCTTTCGGTTAACACCCTCACCACCGTACTGGCTTTTTGGTCAGGCACTGGATATGCTTGGGTAAATTTTGAAAATACATCTGTAATTACTAACACATTCTCTTGTCCGCTACTAGCCCGCTCCAAAAGGGTAAAATCGATGGCCACAATTTCTAAAGGTCGAGTGGCCAATAAACTACCCATAAAAGTTCTTACTTTAGGGCGTGTGGCCTTAGCCACGGAACATCGGTCACACTGAAGGCACCAATCCCTCACATCTTGCCACATCTTAGGCCAGTAACACCTCTGCCGCACAAGGTCCGTAGTGCGCTCTATACCCTGGTGACCGTGATGGTCATGTAGCCCGGTGAGCACCTCACCTTGCAGTGCCTTAGGCAACAACAACTGAAAGACTGGGTTGGTTGCTGATGGAAATTTAACTTGTCTGTACAAAACACCCTCATTCTCTATAATCCTAGGCCATTGCCTAACCAACTCCCTCAACCCCTCTGTCTCCCTTCTTAGCTCTAGTACCGTAGGCTTCCGTCCTTGCTTCCAATACCGCAAGAATGCGGCAATACATGGGTCAGCCGCTTGCAACACCTTAAGGTCAGCCCTACTGCGACTAGGGACTGCATCTACTGTCTGACACAACAGGTCGCGTCTCTCTAAGCCACGTACCTGATGAGCTACCTCGAGGGGAATGGAAACCCCTCCTACCAACCCCCCCGGAAAAGCTTCAGAAGGGACAGGCAACCGAGACAAGGCATCTGCATTGCGATTGGCCACACCTGGGCGATACTTGATCTCATAATCAAACAATGCTAACTGGGATGCCCACTTTAAAGCCAACAGCTCTAACTTCATAGTGCTGTAGTTTGACATATTTCGCTCCGATGGTCGCAACCCACGACTGGCATATGCAATTGGCCGTCGCTGCCCATCTACATCCTGGGACAACACTGCCCCTAACCCAGCATGACTCGCATCAATTTCTACATGGAAAGGGCGAGTGAAGTCAGCATATCCCAACACAGGTGCACTTACAAGTCGCTCTTTAAGACCTAAAAAGCTCCTCTCACAGGCTTCATCCCAATGTTGCCCAAGGGGATCCTGCACTCTCGGCCTGGGTCGTTTTTTAGAGCCCTGTATGGCACTCACAAGTCGATGCAGGGGAGCCGCCAAATGAGCAAACCCCTCCACAAACCGTCTATAATATGAGGCAAAACCTAAAAAGGACCGCAACTCTTTAACCGTTGACGGTCTTTTCCAGTCCTCTACTACCCGGATCTTCTCCGGGTCAGTGGACACACCTGCAGCGGAAATAACATGCCCCAAATAACCGACCTCCGTCTGAAAGAACTTACATTTCTGTAACTTCAGTTTTAGGTTATGCTGTTGCAACCTGCCCAGTACCATATCCAAACGTTGGAGATGCTGCTCGACAGTTGGAGAGAAAATGACCACATCATCTAGATACAACAACAGGGAATGGAAACTTTGGTCGCCAAAAATCCGTTCCATCAATCGCTGAAACGTACTCGGCGCATTGCATAGACCAAATGGCATCCTGTTAAATTCAAACAGGCCGAAAGGTGTACAAAAGGCAGTTTTCTCTCTATCCTGTTTAGCTACTGACACCTGGTTATACCCACTGGCCAAATCTAATGTACTAAACCACTTAGCACCACTCAAAGCATCTAGGGATTCTTCAATCCTAGGCAAAGGAAAAGCATCTTTGTGCGTCTTAGCATTAAGTTGACGATAATCAACACACAAACGGATGGACCCATCCTTCTTCTGAACAACCACTATGGGCGATGCATAAGGGCTTGTACTAGGGCTCGCTACTTTACGATCTACCAGTTCTTGTATATGAGCTTTCACTAGATCATACTGCGAAGGTGCAAGGCGCCGATACCTCTGCCTCACTGGAATAGGATCCACGAGAGGGATGGTATGCTGAACCAGTGTAGTACATCCCAAATCACCATCATGTTGACTAAAGGTGTCATGATACTTCTCCAAAACCGCTCGGGCTTGTTCCTGTTCTTGATCAGAAAGAGAGGGCCAAGTACATTGGGAAAAATCAATGCCAAACCCATCATCCCTTTGAACAGACTGAATTGTCACCACTTGCTGCTGCTCATCTCTCTGGACTTGCACGGTACTACCACTAGAAAAACATTTAGGTACATAAAGCTCCCCCAGCACCACCTTGGGCTGAAGCCACCTATCTTGATAACTCACATTCACCACAGGCACATATATCACTCCCTGTTCCACAGTCAAAAAGGCTGAAGGGATGAGAAGGTCACCGGGCAAATGGCCATCCACAAAGGATGCTGGCTCCAACATCCCAGAAGAAAGAACACGCCCCAGACCACCATGGCACAAGGCAGGCACAAACTTCATAGTGCCAGCTGGTACTCGAACAGCAGGGCCACGCTGCATTCTAACCAGGCCTACCCTACCCCCGTGACAAGTACGCTCCAAATGCTGACATTGCGAAAATGCTCTTTGCCACACCCTACCAGCCTGTTGGACCTCTGGGGAACGGAACAGTGCCGGCCCATGTTGTAAAAACAGCTCGTTATAACACTGACTAATTATATTCATCCCCAGCAACCCCGGAATAGCGTTCTTAGAGAGAAGAGTATTAGACTCACTAGAACCTTTAGTAACCAAAATACCCATACGGGGTAAAACCTTGCCAAAAACGCACACGTCCACTTCCAGATACCCCAAGTATGGAATATCTAGTCCATTAGCAGCCTTTAACTGCAACCATGGACATGACTGCAAGGATGGCTGCAAGTGACCTCGTAAATACTCATTAAAAAACTGATCTGTAACTGTGCTTACCATCGACCCGGTATCTAATAAGCAAGGCACTACCACTCCCCCAATCTCAATCTCCACTGTAGGGCATTCACCAACTAACCTTGTTGCTCCTGAAAGTCCAAAGCCCTGTTCCTCCCCTCCCGACACCTGGGCTATTGTATCGGGGGGTACTAGTTTTCCTGTTGCTGAATGGTAGCCCGGTCTACTGCTCCCCCCACTCTTAGTCCAACACTGGCCTCTGCTTTACAAAAACGAACAATGTGCCCCGGCTGACCACAACGTAGGCATATTGGCTTACCATCGGCCTGAAACCGATACCGTGAATGGCGGTTAATCTGGTGACCTTGGGGCCTAGGGACTAAAGGGGCAGACTCGAGACGCTGCATGATAGCATCCAACTGGACTTGTTGCTTCCGTAGGTTCTCCTTTAGGTCTGTCAGTTCGCCTGAACGGTTAACCAAAACAGCATTTACATCTCCCTCGCGCTCAGCTACTAAATGGGTGTGACAAGAGTGTACTCGGGGGCGATGGCTGAAAGATTCGCCTTCCTCCGCCCAACGAATTGCTTCGCTACGAATATCCAAAAAGGTCACCTCGGAGTCTACACGGACCTGGCGCCGTAACTCCCTTTGCAGTGAACTATCACGTATATGTTCAATAAACTGATCGCGCAAGGTAATGTCAGGACTGGCAAAACATAAAGGATCCCTACGCTTCACAGCCTCCATTAGTGACATTAAGGCATGGGAATAAACTCTTAATGACTCGCCCTCACGTTGTCGCCGCTGAAAAAACTGAGTTTGCAGACTAACGCATGACTGCGAACACCCATACACACTACTTAAAATACTAAAAATCCCTTCTGGTCCTTCCCTCTCAGAGTCAGGACGAAACTTAACTTCTGCCTTTGCTTCGCCATCCAACAGGTCAAGTACGCTCAAAGCCTGCTCACCCCTAGCCCCAGGACGTAATATCAAATACCGCCGAACCTCTTCTATCCATTCCTCCACCTTAAGGGAATCTACTGCCGGGTTTCCAGAAAACCTGGGACATTTTCTGTCCCTAGGCACATAAACATAACGTTCTACTACTCCACCCACAATCGAAGAGTTCCCCTGGACAGAACTAGAAGTATATGATTGCCTGGAAGTACCTTCAACCGCGTTATCTACCCTTGCGGCTACAGGTCTCTGAGTTACCTCCTCTCTGAGTCTATTATTTTCTGCCCTGAGCTGCTGAACTAGCTCGGTAAGGGCCTTAAGCTGATCTGCCAAATTCTCATCTGCCATTATTATTATATATATATATATTTTTTAAAGAAATATACTCTCTCAAAAAAAAAAGAAAGAAAACTAAATCTATAACCAAAACCCAAAAGAAAAAAAACAAAGGAGAGAGAAATGGAAGGAAAAAAAAAAAAAAATCTGTAGGTGTAAGTGGCTTCAGCTCCAATCCCCAGGTCCTCCGGCTCCTTCTGGATGGCAAAAGTCTTCTGTTGGCATCAACGCTTCAGTCCAGCCGTGACCACCGCTCTCTCCGTCCCTCCTCCTTCTCCCTTCTCCTCTCCCTCCAAACACCTACTTGCCAAGCCAAATACTGAGCCACCATATACTATTGACCACACACACCTGTCAAACAGCCTTAATCTAATCACGATCCTGCCGACTACGCCAAGAATGTGGCGGGGGCGCACGCTCCAGGGGCTACTACTATGCACCCTCTATAAAATAAAAGAGCTTACCGCCACATACAATAACCACGACTACGCCACCCCAATTGTCTAGAGGGTATGGGGACCCCTGTCAGGTTTCTCAAATAAATGAGTGATAAGGCTGCTTAACAAAAGGCACTTTATTCAGTCAACACAGTATAAAAATCAATTCACATTAACACGAGTCTTGAATTCAATAGTGAACACCAGGAACACTCCCATTCATCCCAATACCTCTGGCAAAGCCTAAAAGGTTAATAGTAAGATGCCCACAGAGTAATAAAGGAGTTCCAGTTAATTACCCCAAGGAAACGAAACAAAGAAAACACCTCTAAACATAAACCACTCACAAAAAGAAGGAAACCAAAAGTACTCAAACTTAAGCCTTGGGGCAGAACACTAATAATTACTCTAGGGTCATCACGATTAAGACTTATTCAAATGTGTTAAACACTAAATGGGCATAAAGGGCAACCCCTAGTAACACTGAGTAAAAATAGTGGTCGTATGGTCCACTAAGAGAAGAAAATTAAAAGACAACAGTACAGATGGCTCAATAAAACAATACAATACTGCTAAAATTTGGCATGAGAGGCAAGCAAGTAATATAAAAAGAAGGGAGAGAGAAAAAAAAAAAGAAACAAAAGAAAAGTGGCCTACAGGCAACCAGGCCTGGCCCCACTAGAGGCTGCAAAGCACGATCAACTGGCACAGGAAGTGTGACATTCAGGCCACCGCGGTCAATTACTAGCTGCTGCAAAGTGCGATCAACCAGCACCGGAACAATGACGTTCAGGCAACTGCAATCAAGTGTAAGCCTTAACGGCGAAGTCAGTTATCCGTGGCCTCGAACCACCGTCTACCCTATAGATCGCTGGGTAGTCAAGCAAGGCTAGAAACCTGCTTAAACCTCGGACACTTGGCTTCCGATTCAGCCAGAGAAATACGACTCAGCTTCCACCGCCGCGACGACGCTGCACGCCCACACACACCACCTTAGTTGATCGAAAGCGGAAGTGAAAATTATTGGTGTTCCTGGGGCTTTTATCGTCCTATCCAACCCACCAGGTGGCGACAATAATACCCTCTTTAGCGCTCCCTGTCAACCATACCACATACGTAAAAGAAACGTACACACAATAAATTAAAGAAAAATAAAACAAAACAAAAAACCATTTCATATTCCTAAGTGGAATAGGCCTTATTTCTTTCCTAATGTATCTTACATTAGATATAATTGTTAATGTAGTGTAGTGTAGTTGAAAGACATTGTCAGTGCTCACATCTGAGATAGATCCATAGAGTCAGTAGAAGAAACAACAATTCCATTTTCATTTGTGTCATCTTCCTTGATGATTATCAGGAATGGTGAGATGAACACATCCATGCAGAAATCTTCAAGGGAGTTTCATTTCATCCACTGTTGTTCTTGACTTTACCTAGAAGGTACGAAAACAAAAAGACTTAGCAGTATAATGTAAACAACAAAAAAATCAAAAACAAAAACTAAAAGACTTGGCAGTATCATGTTGGCTGTATATAAACTTTTAACATTTTGAGGAACATCATTTCACTATTGCATTGAGTATTACCACGTCTTACCCTACCTAACACTGGGCTCCTAAGATACTGGCTGGAAGTGTGGAACGCTAATCGTAGGGTGAAAAGAGGGTGTCTTCACTTTGGGTGTGGCCCCTGTAGCCTACATGCTTACAGTTCTTCTCAAAGCTCTCCCAACCAGTTCAGCCATCTGTCCCTAGTTAGGTGGTAACACTACTTTGCAATGTGACACATGTCCAAGCTTTCCTCCCTTGACACAATACCACTGCGTCTGTTACTAAAAGCACTTGGAATGGGCCTTTCCATTTTGCTGTATATTTTCCTGTAATATTCCTGTCATATTTTCCTGTAAAGTGTGTTCCCTGGTCAGACTCTATGATGTCAGGCAAACCCCAACGTGGAATATAGTCTTGGACCAGAACCTTGGCTTTGTGCACAGCAGTTCCCTTTTTTGTTGGATAAGCTTCTATCCAGCAAGAAAATTTATCAACCACAATCAATACATCTTGCTTTCCCTGACAGGGAGGTAGTGTGATGTAATCAACTTGCAGATGTGTGAATGGTCCTGGGGGTGCCATTGTGTGCACAGCAGGTGTGGGGACACCCGCCACTGTATTGTTTGATTGACACAATATACACCGCTTCACTACATCAGATGCATGGGAGCGGAATTTAGGATTCCACCATACTGAGGAGAACCGGTGAACCATGCTGTGGACACCCACATGTCCTAAACTATGAATTTGCTGAGCCAAGTATGGTAAAAGTGCCTCAGGTGCTACATACTTCACTCCCTTTGCCCAAAACCCACTGGAATCAAGACACACACCTTTATCCATCCAAGACCACACTTCAATAGCAGGAGCATCAGAGTACATTTGCATTAGTGATGAACATACAGTTTGTAAACTAGTGTCATTAGTTTTTGTAGCAGCCACTGTCACTGCTGGTAATTTCCCTGCAGCCTTTGCTGCTGCATCAGCCATGGCATTACCTCGTGCTTCATTTGTGTCAGAGGAATTGTGAGCTTTTACTTTAACAACTGCAAGTTCTGTTGGAAGCTCGCTAGCTGACATGAGATCAGAAACCAAAGAGGCATGTTTAATAGGGGTACCAGCAGCTGTCAGAAAAGCACGCTGACACCAAATATGGCCAAAATCATGAATGACACCAAATACGTGCCTGGAATCAGTATAAATTGTTGCAGTTAGACCTGAAGCTAGCATACAAGCATTAGCTAAAGCCACCAATTCAGCAGCTTGGGCAAAAAAATTATCAGGAAGACGACCCTGAGCTATTACTGCATGTGGCGAGCAGACAGCCCATCTAACATGTTTACAGCTATTCAGAATCTATGCTGAACCATCAGTAAACAAAATCAAATCAGGATATTCCAATGAAATTTCAGAAATATCCATATGTGGACTATGTGACAAAACAACACAGTCATGATCATCTTCACCCTCATTACAAGTATCAGACAATGCAGTCATCATTAATGACGAGGGATTAGTGATCTGTGCCCTTTGCAGGCAAATGTTAGGAGCTGTGAGTGCAGAGAGCCAGTTACCCCATCTCTGAGTAGTAACTGTAATTACACGAGCCGAAGACAATAGAGATTTAACAGCATGTGGACAATGCACTGTGAGTGATTGTGATAAGACCACTGGAGTACACATAGTAACAGCTAAATATGTTGCTTGCACGGCACGTAAACATGGACCAAACCCAGTTGCATTTATATCCATTTTAGCTGAACAGTACTTTACAGGCCGTAACTGACCACCATGATCTTGTATGATGCATGCTGTCATAAAACCATCATTTTCATGAACATACAATGTGAATGCTTTTACTCTTTTGAAAGAGCAGAAATCCAAGTAGGGGCAGCCAAGCCATTAGAGTAGACTGTTTATGGGTTTTAACAGATAACCTGCCACCTCTGGGGTAAGGGCACTATCTGACTGAGACTGTGATTTCTCTGGACTGGACTTGTATTTATATTTATGCCATTTCCTCTCTTTACAATCTCATTTCAAATGTCCCTTTTTCCCACAAAAGTGACACGTTGTTATGTTTATTCTGGAGGACCTGACTACTTGTCAGCTGGGGAACAGTTTGCAAAACAGAGGCAACATTTAGTTTAACATGGGCATCTCTCTCGTATGCTGTTAAACACTCAGACATCTCAGTTAGTGTACTAGTGTGCCAGTTGGGCTTCAACAGTGGCAAAACCTTCCTCATTTCCTGAGATAAGCCATCAGCCCACTGGGCCACTGACACCCGAGAATTCAGAACGTCTGCTAGTGATACAAACTCTGAACTTCCCCCATGGAGCAAAAACACCATAGCAAACCTCTGTGTACTGACTCACAGGCCCATTTGTCCCCTGATGAAAATGAAATTTTGTAAGAGATGGATACAGCTTCTCCACCTTTTTTGCAGCTAATTCCTGAAGGTCCCTTTTCTCTTTTACAAGTTTATCTACTTTAACTTGTAGTGCACTGAGAGTGCGTTGAGTGTGTTCACATGTGTTCTGTGCACTAATGGCTGCACGTTTATGATTAGCACACTTCTGTAACAGTTGTGCATTTTGTTCCTTCTGTTCATTCATTAGTAAAGAATGCCACTGTCTGAACACCTGAACACACCCCTCAAGGTCCTTCTTTTTCACACATTTTGCTAAGACTGTAAAACACTGCTCCTGATTCCAGTCTGACTCTACTGGAATATTGAATTTCTTACATAGCTTAGCCTTCCTTTTGGAGAATAATTTGTCTAACATTTTTGTCAGACCAGCCAGAAATGAAGCTCTGTCTACAAATGCTGTTGCCATGTTAACATCTGATGTAGACATTTTAACACAAAACACAAATTAAAACAAACAAACACACCCTAGAGAAAATTCCATTTCACCCTTGCGTCTATTTGACCAGGAATTCTAGTGCACCCTTGTGTCTAGGGAAAGTTTAAGCACACCACTATGGGCACGAGAAACACTCTGCCCACCGTGTCTTCTGTCTTAAGGAAACACACTTAAGAATATCGCAGTGTTGCAACAGACCTTAGGCAAATAATTCCTACACCCAATTAGGAACGACTGTGTGCTAAGGCCAGGAAAACACCCTGCCTCACTTCTTAGACTAGTACTAAGAAGCCAAAAATAATACAAAGACAAAACATAAACTCTCTTAATTTAACAGCTCTTTTTCTCCATAAATGGACTCATAAGGTTCTAGTAGGCTCACCGCTTGCATGTGGTTTGTTGTCATCAGAGGGAGAATCACCACCCCATCCGGATTTAGGGAGCTGATTCTGCTTCTGGGATGATCTGTAGCACAACTTCAGTTGTCTTCTTGCTGAGCAGTCAAAACCGTCATGAAGAGCCACCAGGAGTGTTCAGAAACCATCTGAAACCATCAGAACCGTGCGGAAAAACCAACTGTTGTAAACTTGTCTTCTGGTGGTTTCAAAGTGAAGAGAGGAGACCAGTCTGGATAATAATGCTGTTTATTGAGCGCTCTGGTTGATCCTCAGACTGATCTCAGAATGATCTGGTCACAGGCTGTGTCAACCAAGGAAACATCCAAGCTTCAAAGGCTCAGAAATATCTCTGATTGTGGAAAAAACTGTGGATGTAAAATTTTGTTATATATATTTTTTTCAATAACTTGTCAACTTTTGTTGGTTATGAGTTAATACTATAGGCTCATTTAATATCCTAATGTTTCTACCTTTGAAGACGCTCTGTTCAATTTGTTACAGCACTACTACATGACCTCTTAACAAAGCAGGAAATAATAATTGAGCAGCAGAGGAACTTAATAAGGATGGCCCAAGGTCTTAAGTCCACTAGCTCTAGCGAGAACACAATTGCTTGTGACTTGGATCAAAGGCACCTCCCTTTTGAAGACCTTCCTTCACTTTTAGCTTTGGAAAATGACAGGTCACCTCCAGACTTGGAGATCTTACCAAAACTTACCATCTTACTAAAACTGGGAAACATAGAATTCTATTTTAAAATGTTTTCCCATTTGAATATATCTGCCTTTAAATAGTAAATTATTTTCTAAAAATGAACATGCTTTTAATGCTTTAAAAAGTAGTAATTTCTAAATTAATTTTATGAAACAGTGTGCCGCTCATGTGAACGATGGCATATTAGAGGATTCAAAGCATTTTCTTTTATTGAAGTTATGTAATAACATAATTTTGGGAGTAGGACCATGCCCAAACTCCTTCTCTCAGCCCTATACTGCTGCAAACTGCTTCAATTGTTCTATGCTCTGCGTTCTTTCCCGCTCCACATCGGTGCTCTCCTCTTCCCCCTGCTGGAGCATTCTTCGTCTTCCTGTTACCCTTTCTGGTTGTGTCTAAGCTGGAGGCATTAGCCTCAATGTCTTATAGTATTTGCTGTCTCACAGCCTTAGAGGGCTGTTTTGATAATAATATAATTACCTGAGCAGCATTGGATAATGGCTTGGAATCTGCAATATTTATGCACATCACCAGGGCACTAGTTCACCTACACTGCTTGCCAAGATGGCCCTATTTGAAATGTTGGAAAAGAAAGCAGGCAGCATGTTCAAGCCTTCATTCTGGACTGGCTCCTCCTTCCCTCTGGACACTGTCTTGATTGACAGCATTGCAACCCATTTAGACACAGCCCTCCTTGCTCGTTTCGTTCCCTCTTATTCTCTCTACACATCATCACAGCACCTCTTTTTATTATCCCACCCCTCCCTTTGTCATCCCAACCCCTCCCTTGCTCTCTCCCAAGCCATACTCTCTTGGGCACTCTGCCTCTCTGCTTGAAGCTAAGCTTCTCCCAGCCCTAGCTTTGCAGCTCATGCTTTCTCCTACCGCAGACCTTTGGCCCAGCCTCTCTCCTTTCCGATTACGCTGCTCTTATCTTATTTCAGCCCTCATTCCATATCATGTACTGCCACGGACCTTCATCCCATTCTCTCCTCTTGGCAGCGACATTGCTCTCAGCTCCTAAATTTCCAGCTCGTGCCACCGAGGACCTTCATCTCTCTGCTAGCGACTGCACCTCACCCTGCCTCTTACGGTACTGTTCGCACTGATTCCTCCAGCAGCTGTGGACCTTCAACCTGACCTCTCCTCTTCACAATCACGTTGCTCTGAGCCCCCAAGTTCCAGTGTATGCTCTCTTCTATGCAGAGGAGATTCTTTCAACACTAATATGCATAGGGTTGTTGGGGTCTCTGACGTGTTGGGTGTAATTCAAGACATAGTTTAAGACTGATGACACTGCAGCGAAAAAGCTGATATATTGTTCTATCATGTTATGGTTACCACATAGCAAATTTATTTAGTTTCAGTACTTTAATTATTGTGCTAGCCATTGGTTAATTTTCTATCCAAAACTTTAATAAGTTACAACAAAAGAATCCATTTGCAGACTTTTAGTTAAGAAATAAAACAATACACAGATAGAAATAAAAGAACACATAGGTTAAGGTGTGGATTTATGACACACTGGTATAAGCTGTAGGCTAACTGATGAAAATGTGAAACTCACGTATAGACATTCACATAAAATATATAAAACCTTATATTTGCACATAGTACAGGGTGGGCAATTTATATGGATACACCTTCATAAAGTGGGAATCGTTGGTGATATTAACTTCCTGTTTGTGGCACATTAGTATATGGGAGGGGGGAAACTTTTCAAGATGGGTGGTGACCATGGCACCCATTTTGAAGTCAGCAATTTTGGATCCAACTTTTGGTTTTTCAATGGACAAAAAATACGCTCGCACAGCTGACATCTCTAATTTAAATGCTCTGACTCTTTTGAAAGAGCAGAAATCCAAGTGGGGGCAGCCAGCTGAGTAGACTGTGTATGGGTTTTAACAGATAACCTGCCACCTCTGGGGTAAGGGCACTATCAAATACTCACAGCCATGTGTGCCCACATCTAGTGTAAATCATTCTCATAAAAGCAAGTGACACTCTCAGAAAAAATGACTGTACCTTTAAATAACTTTAATGACTGTACCTAAATGTACCTTTAAATGTACAACAGTGGTTTTGAAGACCAATTGTGTTGCCTAAATGTTCCTCTCCAGAAGGAGAAGTGAATATTTGTAAACATTCATTACAGCATTGTGTAAAATAAAAGAACATATAAAAATATGTCTTAGAGATGAAGTAGGGCATATTAAATCAATACAACCTAAAATCATACAAAAATAATATAATATGGTACAAATATGTTCCCTAATTAAAGGTACTGAAAATGTATCCTTAAGGGTACCACTGTTACAGCAAAAGGTACCACCAACTCAGGTTCCCAACAGCACTTTATATAGGGAATGAAACACATCCTCTATATCTTTTTTTAAAGCTTCTGACAAGTTTTTCATTAGACTAAATACATAAATGATCATATCTTAAAGAATATGATACCAGAGAAGTAAACAATTGATGTTGAGATGGTCCACAGCCACTAGAGGAGGGGGCGGGGTTGGGAGGAATCGATCACCTGCTGTGCTAAAGCCCCTCTTCAGAGTAACACTGCAGCTGAACCTGTAGATCCACAGTGGGGCTCAGCAAGCACTTTAGAACACACACAAAGCTTTGCTGACATCACTTTCCATTAAAAGAAGGACAGCTGCCACCATGGTGTCTGCACATAATCCATAAGCTTCTTGAGATCCATAAGATGCTTGCTTTGATTTTAGAGTGTAAAAAAACCAAAATCTACAGGGTGCTACTCACAAAGTACAATTACCAAAAAGGACCATTGTGATGCATTAAGTCTGTGTACATTCTGTCAAAAGCATTTTTCATATTTTAATGAGGGATTTGGAATTAAATCTGTTTTCCCCTCCTTTGTATTTTTTGTAGCATTCAATGTAGCAGGCATTTCATTTTCTTAAATAATTTAAATTAGACTTTAAATAATATTAAGAATATTAAACAATTTATTCAGGCCTTTATTTTGCTGTTAACCTGTGGACCAATGGATACAAAGGGTAGGGGAGGACACAAACATGATACTGAAAGCCGCATTACCTTGACTCCAAAAACACATTCGTTAAATTTGGTAAAACCTTTAAAAAAGCAGTGGGGCTACTACACATGCACATTTCTTGAGAAGGGGAATTCTGCAGATGAAAAGGGCAGGTTCTTGAGGGTGGAACCTGTCTATAATTTTTTTGGCATCAGCCAACGTAAAAACGCTATTGGCTCTTCATCACATTTTGCTTTGGCCAATCACCGATCACTTTTTTTTTACATCAGACACTCTACTCAGAGCTTGTTCCACAATGATTTCACAATGTAGAACACACACACGCACGCACGCATGCACACACACACACACACACACATATATATAAGTGAAGTTGAACATCTCCCAGGCCTCACAGTCACCAGATCTAAATATTACTGAGTCACTTTGGGATGTTTTGGAGGAGCGAGTCAGGAAACGTTTTCCTCCACCAGCATCACGTAGTGACCTGGCCACTATCCTGCAAGAAGAATGGCTTAAAATCCCTCTTGTTGATTCTTCACAAAAAAATTAAATTTGATATCTTTATGTTTGAAGCCTAAAATGTGGCAAAAGGTTGAAAAATTCAAGGGGGCCGAATACTTTTGCAAGGTACTGTATGATTTTGTTTATAGTTGACCACCACAAAAATATGCTCTCAAACCCTTCAGTGATCTTATCTCTCACTTTGAATTCATTTGGGACACCTCTTGAAACCCCGATTCCATCTATCCACACCATTTTATCGAATGTGCCACCTGGTTTCATGGATCTGGTCTGTATATTTTGCCCCATCAAGTCCGCTGGATCCTCTACTCCATCCTGGTGATAAATTCTGAAAGGCACACTGTCCTCTCCACTCACCGGACAGTCTCTTCCTAATTTTCATATCTCCACACAACCAAAGTAGATATGCTCTTGAAGTAGTTTGATTATAATAGCTACAATTGTTCCACTTAACATCAGTGCTTACCTATTCAGTGGACGAACACCAGCCGTCAGGGAACGTTTCTCTATCTAGACCTGCTATAGAGTTAACAGTAAAACATGTATAGTTTCCCTTATAAGCTCTAACATTGGTTGGTGTAGCCTGCTTGGTGACAGGAAATGTTCTGGACAATTCTTGACACTTTGAATTAGCTTCTCCATCATTGCTATTAAACAGTGGGATGAGACAAGTCATATTATCTGATTGGACAGGATGTGTGGCCAAATTTGGCTTAGCAGCTACGCAAACAAAACAATTGGTAGCATTCAGACTCGCAGCTGTATATCTTACTCATTCCGTCCATGCATTGGACTCATCAAATCCTGTCTCTATTGCTAACTGGTCCCTCCAAGACATCTCGCTCACCTTCATCACTATAACCTTAGCACTCTCTCCCTCATTACTTACTTGACTAGCGCTTACACTGCTACATGAATTTTACATTTACATGAAGTTTTTAGGCAGCGAAAGCACACAGATTCTTCCCATAGAGTCCCTTCCTGATTGGTCAGCCCCCCATGTAAAGTTAAACATCCTGTCTTCAGTAAAATTGCAATCTTTCAGCCTTGGAACAGTAACTAGTATCTTACTGCCTCTCTTCTCTGTCCCGAGATCTTTTGCGCAGAGACAGAGGTGTGGTCTGGAATATGAAATGGCTTTCTGGGGCTGAGGCTTGAGGGTTCGGGTGAAGTTCTGCAACCTTCAAGTGCTAGTTGGTTTAACTCTTCCAGGGGATACGTATGTTCTATGATTCGCTTTTTCTGCTCTTGTGTCTCAGGGTGGTAGACTGACCCAAATTTGTGTACGATCCCCAAAACTTCCTCCACTTCTCTTAGTTTTTCATTGTTAAAATGCACCCCATTTTCAGATCAGATTACTGTTGGAACCTATATCTAGGGATCAGTTCTATTTTTAGCTATTTTATCACTGTTTTGGCACCTTCCCTTTTTGTTGGTATGGCCTCTACCCACCTAGTAAACCTATCCACCATCACCAGCAAATATATGAATCCATTCACATGATGCTCAACTATCATATCGGTGAAATCGGTGCAAATTTCTTTAAAGGGTCCCTCATGTACTGGAAATTGACCCACGTCAGTCTTGTAACATGGTTTCAGGTTGTGTGCTTGGCAAATGTTGCATTCATTAACATACTGTTTAACCATGCTTTTCATGTACAGGTGCCAGGCATTAATGCTAAGCATTACAGGAACTCCAACATGAGTTGGTCCATGTGCTTCTTTCAATAATAAATGATTGGGAGCTACTAGAAGGCCTTCTGAATTTCTCCACACACCCTCTGTCTCCTTAGGTCCTCTAGCCAAACATTAATTCTTTTCTTAAGCTCCTGCATTGTCCTGAAACTCTTTGACATACTTCTGGTTGTTGTCCTGATCCTAATACTGTCATTTGATTCACTGAATACCCTCCAGCTAATTTAGCTGCTTCATCAGCTGCATCTTTTCCTGCTGCAACAAAATCTGTCCCTCTGGAATGTCCCTTACACTTCACTACTGCTACTCTAGCTCGTAGCTTGATGGCCTTTATTAGCTGATGTATTTGTGTGCTGTGTTTTATTGGTGTTCCCTGTGCAGTCATAAGTCCTCTCCTCGGCCATTGAGGTCCATCTGTGTGTACAACTGAATGTGCATAGGCTGAATCAGTGTTGTTGTTAACCACTTGTCCTTTTGCTAATTCTAATGATTTTGTCAGGGCTACAATTTCTGCAAGCTGTGCAGATGCTGGCTGTGGTATTAATCCTGAATATACTGTCACAAAACTCTTTTCTACAGGTGTCACCATGGCATATGATGTCACTAGGCCCGAATCTGATTTGTAACAACACCCATCAAAAAATATTTTCGGGTGAGGATTGTCAATTTGGTCATCTTGTAGGTCCTTTCTACATTTAATCAGTCACTGAGTGAGTTGTTCACAGCAATGAGGTTCACTCTGTCATGTTAACATCTTTGTCAGAGGTCAAGTAGGTAATGTGTGGTTGTGTCCATGTGCTATTAATATTTTCTTTCCTAGCCCTAGACAAGGCGAAAGCTGTCAAGGTCAGGCAATCACTCCATGTGTGGTGAACTGTTTTGGTCTGGGCTGTTGCTAGTGCAGCCATATATCTAGTGCACCCAGGCTGTCCACAGACTACAGGATCCAATTTTGACCTGTGAAAAAGTAAAACAGCTTGTTGTCTGTCAGTCCCCCTTTTCTGAAACAGGACTGCATTTATAAAGCCGTCCTTTTCAGAAACATCTAAGTAGGAAGGTATTTCCTAGGAAGGAGTAGGAAGGAGCTGTGGGGGCTGTGATGGAATGAGTGTGTGTTTCCCCCAGTAAATTTATACAAATTTTAAGCACAAGCCAGCGTCTGGTGGTGGAGAACAATCGGTCGGATACACTTAACCCAGAATTACGACACATCTCCCATTTACTGTATAAAGCCTTGTTTAGACTTAAGTGGTTTTGCATTGTAAACGTTGTTTGGTGTGCGCGGCGGAAGAATACACCGTTACGCGGCTCGGGACAGAGGAGGATAGGTGTTAGGACAGGATAAGTGCTTCCAGTATGTTATTTACGTACAGTATGTATGTATGTTCCGACTTACACCGAAAATCGGTTTACGACGCGACGTAGGAACGGATCAATGTCGTAAGTCGAGGACCCCCTGTATATACAGGGTAGGCCATTTATATGGATACACTTTAATAAAATGTGAATGGTTGGTGATATTAACTTCCTGTTTGTGGCACATTAGTATATGGGAGGGGGAAAACTTTTCAAAATGGGTGGTGACAATGTTGGCCGTTTTGAAGTCGGCCATTTTGGATCAAACTTTTGTTTTTACAGAGGGCCATGTGACACATCAAACTCATTGGGAATTTTACAAAAAAAAAAAACACTGGAGTGCTTTTAATGTAACTTTATTCTTTATTCCAACACCTGGATACGTTTATTTGTGAACCATTCCATTGTAGGGAGATATATCTCCGCCCCAGTCTCAGGTCTCTTGAAGACTCCAACAGGTTTTCTTCCAGAATGGTCCTGTATTTGGCCTCATTCATCTTCCCAATTTTGACCATCTTCCCTGTCCCTGCTGAGAAAAAGCAGGCCCAAACCATGATGCTGCCACCACCATGTTTGACAGTGGGGATGGTGTGTTCAGGGTGATGAGCTGTGTTGCTTTTATGCTAAACATATCATTTTGCATTGTGGCCAAACAGTTTGATTTTGGTTTCATCTGACCAGAACACCTTCTTCCACATGTTTGGTGTGTCTCCCAGGTGGCTTGTGGCAAACTTTAAACGAGACGTTTTATGGATATCTTTGAGAAATGGCTTGCCACTCTTCCATAAAGGCCAGATTTGTGCAGTGTACGACTCTCCCACCTCAGCTGTAGATCTCTGCAGTTCATCCAGAGTGATCATGGGCCTCTTGGCTGCATCTCTGATCAGTCTTCTCCTTGTTTGAGATGAAAGTTTAGAGGGATGGCTGGGTCTTGTTAGATTTGCTGTGGTCTGATACTCCTTCCATTTCAATATGATTGCTTGCACAGTGCTCCTTGGGGTGTTTAAAGCTTGGGAAATCTTTTTGTATCCAAATCTGGCTTTAAACTTCTCCACAATAGTATCTTGGACCTGCCTGGTGTGTTCCTTGGTCTTCATGATGCGACTATCACAGAGCAGGTGCATTTATACAGAGACTTGATTACACACAGGTGTATTTATCATCATCAGTCATTTGGGACAACATTGGATCATTCAGAGATCCTCACTGAACTTCTGGAGTGAGTTTGCTGCACTAAAAATAAAGGGGCCAAATAATATTGCACGCCCACTTTTCAGTTTTTTATTTTTTTAAAAAAATTGACACATCCAATAAATTTCATTCCACTTAACGGTTGTGTCCCACTTGTTGTTAATTCTTCACAAAAAATTAAAATTATATATCTTTATGTTTGAAGCCTGAAATGTGGCAAAAGGTTGATAAGTTCAAGGGGGCTTAATACTTTCGCAAGGCACTGTAGATTGGATTAATTATTTGTATTATAATCAACTGTCTTTTGTGAACTTCACTGTACAAGCCGTAGAAGGCCTTAGAGATCAATTGGATAATACCTTGCTAATGACAATTCAAAATAGAATGACTTACATGTTGTTGGCAGATAAAGGAGATGTCTGTTACATGATAGGTTCTGTCTGCTGCACCTTCATACCTAACAATACTGCTCCGGATGGTACTGTTTCCAGAGCCTTGGAGGGCCTGAAGTCTCTCTTCAAGGAATGGAAAGAGAGCTCTGGAATTGAAAAGTCTTTCACTAAATGGATGGAATCTTTCTTTGGCTCTTGGAAAGGAGGGTTCACTCAATTGGCAATTGCCGTATGTGTAGGATTGGCTATTATGGTATTCTGTGGATATTGTTGTGTGCCATGTATTAAGACCCTTATGGTCAAGTTTATTAATACCGTGATTCAAAAGTGGGCCGCAGCAGGAGATGCCCAAGAAACTGTGCTCCTGATGACGGCTGATGGGCCTAACCCTGAAGCCGAGTTACATGTGGGAGATGAGGAGGATCCGTAGTGCTACGCCTAATCTGTATTCAGTGTTTATTTGTCCCGTCTGTCAAAACTCTTCTGCCCAGGTTTCCAGGGATTGGAGCGACCAAAAGGGGAACCCTGAGAAGCATGAATAGAAGAAGTGTTTACATTCTTATGCTTTTCCTATCTAGTTGCAATACAACAGCACATATACATTACATAGGTTTAGTTTAAGGTACTGTTAAATGCATCACACATGGGCACATACGTGACACAAACACTTTGCAAAAAAAAAAAAAAATCATCAGGTGAGATATATATAAATATTCCAAATCATGCTCAGGAAATAGGAGTTATGAGGATCAAAAGCAAGGAGGCTGATGGATGGAAAGCTAGATGGAAATGTCGTTTTTGACCCATAAAGGGTAACTTGATTTTGTCGACCAGAAGGGCAAAGTGAGGCAGTTCCGTTGTATAATTTATATAGATTATAGATAATCTAAATAAATTATAATAATAGATTAGATTCTTTAGTCACTTACATACATAGTAAAAAACACTCGTATGAAAACAAAGAAACTTTGTTAAAGAGAGACGTAATCAAGTTTGTATAAAAGATCACAGGACCCCTGATAGCAAGGAGATGATGGACCACTGTTGGCCCACAGAGGGCAAAGTTGGAGGTCCACTAGTGTTTTACACAGTGTTTTCTGGGCGGACCACTGTTGATTAAACAGAATTTTAGACAAAATGCCACATTTTAGCACTTTTGCATTCACAGTCCAATTTACATTTTTTTTTCATTCATTAGGTTTGTTATTCTTTATATTTTAGATTAGTAAATAACTTAAATCCAGCACAGTGTCAACATTATTATCATAATCATTTTATATCAGGCTTAAACTCATTATTATATCTCTCATAGTTGTTGGTAATATTTTGTTATAAACCTGTCTTCTGGTGGTTTCAAAGTGAAGAGAGGAGACCAGTCTGGATAATAATGCTGTTTATTGAGCGCTCTGGTTGAACCTCAGACTGATCTCAGAATGATCTGGTCACAGGCTGATTCTCAGATTGATCTAATGGTTTGTAAGAGGCACACATCTTTATACCCATTTTACAACCTTACACATGGATTGATCATTACCTAAACAGGATCTGAAAGCACCAGGAACTGTCGTAACACATCACTGTCATGAACAAGCCATAAACAACCTAGGCCATAAACATAATCTGAGTTCCTGGTGCACTGTCGTAAAGTTAACAGCTGTTCTTTTCAGAGGTGTTTAAGACAGGGAATGTGTGATTTCTGTGATTTCCAAATGTTAAAAGAGAAATGGTAGAATTCAAATAAAGAAAAAAATATATATAACAATTTGTATTAGTTTGTTTTCCAGAATAAAAGTCTGAATGTAAAATCTGTTGAGGAGATTATAAATGAGTTATATCCTGTTCAGCAGCGGTCCCCAACCTTTTTTGCACCACGGACCAGTTTCATCTAAGAAAAATACTTTCACGGACCGGCCATCATATGCTCAGGACTGGCTCGATAATCGTTAATGACATAATCTAATATAAAATCATCCACAGTGGTCTTATGTCAAATGCAAACATCAACAGACAATAAACAACCTTTTGTTCATAAATTAATAATCAACAACATCTCTGTAAATGAAAGTATTTATTTTAGAACGAAAATCCTTTCTAATAAGAAATAATTATAATAAAAAACTAAACTCGATTCAAGTGACAATACTGGTCATTTCTATATAAAAGGGTGAACACGTCAATCAAATAATAATAATAATGTCAATTAGTGAGAGCCCTGAGCATGTTTCTCTGCAACGAGCCGGTCCCATCTCAGAATAATGGGAGACAGTGACATCCGAAATGTGTTCCGTACGTTAAGTCTGTTCCGTAGTTTCGTTTTGGTTGCGGTCACTACAGCAAATCCTGCTTCACAAAAATAGGTGGTTGGAAATGGAAGCATTGATTTTAACCCAGATCACTGGCACAGTTGTTGCTTGAAACATACTTTTAAGGCCACCGTCATTTGCAATGTCCAGCAGTTGATCCTCGTCTAGCACGGACAGGCTCCATTCACCAGGTTTGTTTACAAATGGGTCGCGGATCCATTCTTTCGCCGTCCGTGGGTTACGCATTTACGCGTCTGTGCGTCATTCCGCACAGAAGCCACTTTTCAAAATAAAACATCAACATTTAGACTGATAATCAGTAAAAAAAAAAAAAAAATCAAATGTTCTGTGCGACCCAGTGGTTGGGGACCGCTGCTGTACAGGACAGTAATCTGAGTGGTCCGATGGTGGACCAGAAGTGGTCTACAGTCAGTGATGTGCCAGCCTTTTTATGCTAGTGGACCGATATATGCTCGCTGTCTGGGAGCCAGCACTCAAGGTCAGACTCTCCCTACTCATGCAGAGGAACAGAGACTCTGACCGCTTAGGCTTGACCCAGAAGGAAGACCTATTTTTGATACAATAAATCTTTGATTGATGAAGCAACTTATTGGGTTGTGAATCAATCTCTATAAAAGATCTGTTGATCAACAATGTCCATATATATATAAGTTTTCCACCTACAGAGAGCGCAGATACTGACGCATAGATGCAGGTCAAATTTACGTCAGGGCAGATTGTAAACAGACTGGGTATTTCACACTACTGTTATGTAACTGTTTTTGTATATTTCAACACCAAACTCCCCAAACAACAAACAACTCACGTTTCCTAAGAGACAGATAAAGTATTAACGTACAAGTCATTTTTTTCCTGCTGTTTGTATAGATTCATCAAGAAAAAAACATTTAAAAATGGGTACTGTCATGGGAAACAATTTTATTACTTTGTGTTTGTGGACAAATATCCTTAAATGATGATTAGTTAAATTAGCATTTATAACTACATGTTCATTGTGTGAAATCTTGTACCTTATATGCATTTATATGAATGAATAACCAGCATTTACATTATGTATTACTTACACATGTAGTTAAACATTTTTTGATCCTGCACGACTAACTATATGGTATGATAACTCACGTGATATTTACACATTCTTAATTCTTAACGTCTAACCTTGAACAGATGTGCACTCCAGGCTTTTAGCACACTGACATCAATCATAGTGTTGGCCCAGGAGGGCTGAAGTGTAGGCGCATGTTGTTGACCTTGAAGTGCATTTATGACTCCCTAAATTTTAGTCCCACGGGAGAGGAGTGCTGGGAAGAGGAGCCCATTGTCAGCCTGGCCGATAACGAATGTCTTCGGGGTCACGGCATTCACCTGAATCTTGCACGTGAAGAGCTGAGTACTAACACGTGAAATTATGCATATTAATATACGCTAATCAGCCAGAAAATGCCTCACCGGCAGGGTTTACGTCATATGGGGTATAACTGTGGGAGTCAGATCTTGAGAGGTCAGAGCTTTACTTGGGAGGAGTATTACACTGTTCTCGATGTATTTTTCTCCTGGATCCAGTATTGTTAAATAAATACTTTTATTTGCTTTGAACTTCACTCGACTGGTGTCTGCGACTCTTCCGTAACGAACACGCTTCCCCGAAGAGGGAGGGTGTATTTAGGACCTTTTTGATATTTTCTAAATTTTAATTACTTTGAGAACGGTCCAAAAGAACATTTTTATCTTCAGTACCCAGCTGAGATTCTGGCTCAGGCTCAGCACTGCCGGCTGGCTGCCGTCTCGGCGTGAATGCAGCACGCCGTGTCTGGCCCAATTCTGGCTGCACGTTGGCACTGTTGGCTGACCGCCGTTTCGGCGTGAACACGGCACCTTGTATTTGACCCAGTTCCGGCTGTGCATTAGCACTATCAGCTGGCTATGACTCGGCGTGAATGCGGCACCCTTTATCTGGCCCAATTCTGGCTGCACATTGGCACTATCGGCTGGCGAGGCGATTGCCATTGCAGTTAGCACACTACACTGATCAGAGCTGCGTATTAATTGTAAGTGGCCCACATCTAAAAATAAAAGACAATACTGTTGTGTGTCTGCCTCCATACTATAATTAGACTTGACACTCTGAATTAAATCAACGTACTTTATTGTGCATAACAACTCATGGACTGCCGTTACTTTTTCCCGCGTACAACTTCCTCCTTTATTTCCTTTTCCTCCTGCCTCATCACGTGACCAATACATAACAAATACTGGTAACTGTCTGGAAAACGATGTAAAAAATGTTAAATAAATAGAATCATTATTTTAACTTGTTAAATGCCATACAGTTATAGGTAAGCTCTGTTAATATTGTGATATTTTAGAATATTGATGTAATGACTGGAACACGAACGACAGAAATTATTATGAGATTAATAAGGTTAATAAGGAGACAGTGCTGCGCTGAAGGGAGGAAATTGTTACATTTTTTTTTTTTGGATCAAAGTTTTTTTATTGCGTTTTTTCACATTACAATCACAGAAAAGAAATATCAGATTCCCCATCCCCAACCCTCCCCATACCCATCAGGCATGATACACGTATATTCTCAAGAAAAAAAAAGGCTAGCTATGCATATAAACAGATAGAGTAATCAAATGAACAAATAACAATAATTAATAATAACAACATGCATATATACTTATAAACACAAACATACACACAGAATAATGTGTGAATATATAAATGAATTACAAAGTAAAACAAAATGTTATATTAACACCCTATCTGCATCCAGATCTTCAACGAAAGTTAGAAAAGGTTGCCAAGTATCAAAAAACTTTCCAATGGACCCTCTCAGAATATATCTAATCTTTTCCAATCTAAGATGGTACAAGACTTCTCTTATCCAGTGACTAAGTTGGTGGGTTAGTATCTTTCCACTTGAACAAAATTAACCTCCTGGCGAGGAGAGAGCAGAAAGCAAACATATTTATATCCCGTCTGTTGAGATCAGAATCTATCAGGACTACACAGAACAGTGCTATGAATGGTGATGGTTCCACTGTTTTCCCAGAAATCTTTGAGAAAGTCTCAAAGATAGAATTCCAAAAGGAATATAGTTTTGAACACGTCCAAACATATGCAGAAGTGATGCTGGTGCCAATCCACATCGGTCACATGTAGGATCTAAGTTGGTCTTGATCTTTGAAAGCTTGGACCAATGTAAACGATGTATAATCTTAAACTGAATAATGGTATGTTTCGCACATATAGAGGTTGAAAAGATTCCTTGTATTATTTTATGCCATGTTTCTTCCGATATTGTTTCATCCAGATCAGTTTCCCATTTATTTTTAAGAAGTTCTAGTGAGGTAGAATTATGTGAATTAATTAATTCATAAATTATACTTTTCGTCTGTTTATTAATTGCTTTGTACTTAAAGATTGATTCTAGCAGAGAAGTTGAAGGAGATAATGGAAAACAGTCCAATTTTAAAGATACAAAGTGTCGAAGTTGTAAATATCTATAGAACAGTGATCTAGGAATATTGTATTGCTGTGTTAGCTGTTCAAAGGAGGCAAAATTACCATCGATATAAAGATCAGACAATGAAAGCATGCCCTTTCTGGCCCAAATAGCAAAGGTTTTATCCAATATTGATGGAAGAAACATATGATTATTTATAATTGGAGCTGTCTATGACAGACCTCTCAGGGAAAAGGACTTCCTGAATTGGTTCCGGAACACAATAATGCAGCTAGAGAAGTAGAATCGACAGACGATTCCTCTAAGATAGTCCACACAGGGGCAGTACCTTCATTCATCATCCAATACAACAACGCCCTTATATTTGCTGCCCAATATTAAAACAAAAAATTGTTGAAAATAAAAGGGCAGTGCTAGACCCCCTGAACTCTGACCTCTTTGCAGTATTTTCCTTTTTATTCGGGGTGTTTTATTGTTCCAGATAAAGGTCAATATTAAGTTATTTAATTTGAGAAAAAACGATTTAGTTAAGAAAATCAGAAGAGACTGGAAAATATACAAGAATTTTGGTAGAAAATTCATCTTAACTGAATTAATTCGGCCAATCAAGGAAAGAGGCAAGGGGGCCCATCCCATCATATCTTGTTTAAGCTGAGATAATAAAGGTTTATAATTAGTGATGTATAGATCATTGTGATCATGTGTGATCCAAATTCCGAGGTATCTAAACTTTTTAAGGCAAATTTTAAATGGAAAGGAGGCCAAAAACATATCTTTCCCAGCATCTATAGGCATTAGCTCGCTTTTCTGGAAGTTTATTTTATAACCAGAGATCTTACCAAACTCTGTTAGTAGGATCATTAATTTTGGTTTACTTGAGTGGGGGTCAGAAATATATAATAACATATCATCAGCATAAAGCGAGACTTTCTGCTCCAACCCAGCATGCACAATTCCCTTAATGTCTACATTTTGCCTTATAGCTATAGCAAGTGGTTCCATTGCGATTGCAAAAATGAGTGGGGATAAGGATAAATGTAGGGTAACCATCAGACCCCGGAGACTTACCACTCTGCATAGATTGTATTGCTAATGATATTTCTTCTACTGAGAAGTCTTCCTCCAATTCACCGGCTGTCTCTAAATCTAAAGAAGGGATATGTAAGGTCTTGTAGAACCCCTCCAACTCAGATGAATTTGTACTTGAGTCAGATGTAAATAATAACTGATAAAAACATTTAAAACATGAATTCATTTTAAGACTATCGCTATGGGTATGTCCTAGATCATCATTAATTGCTGGTATGGTTTGATTAGCAGTTCTTTGTCGCAACTGGTGAGTAAGTTGTCACGCCTGTATCTGCGGACGCCTCGCTTCCTTCCTCACTGCAGGACACTCTGCCACTTGAGTATGGGAAAGACTCAGAGAACTTCAAATCCCATGATTCAGCTGATGGTCACCTGACAGCACCAACCAATAGAACTCCTCTCACACGTTCCAAGTCACCCGAGTTCTAATTCACAGCTGTTTCGGTTTTAGCTCAATTACTCACTCACTATATAAACCCGGACTCTTGCTTTCACTCGTTGCGAAGTATTGCTAACTCATGTTACGTACCGAGCGACCTTTATCTCTGGAAGCCTACCCGTGTATGACCCTTGCTTACGTTTCTCTGGACTCTGTGTTTTGGATTACGGACTGCTACTATTTACTACTTCGTGTGTCTGACCCTAGCCTATCCCTCACTATTCTTTGGATTGCCCCTTTTGTTGTAATTGTCTTCTCTCTACGGCTTTGCACATCCTGAAAGTAAAGCTCTTTTTGTTAAACACCCGCGAGCGTCTCTGTTGTTTACCAAGCCTGACAGAATACTTCGCCCTTAAAATGCAGACGGCGGGTTCTGGTGATCTAACAACTGCGATCGGTAACCAAGGTCAGTTGTTAGGAGAACATCACTCGATATTACAACAATTGTCTGAGTCGGTCACTCTATTGAGACAACAGCAGAGCCAGCAACAAGAGCAGATGGCGGTGATTTCTGAACATTTAAAGAATCTCGTTCACCAGCGACCTTTTGCGCCTCTGCTCGAGCCTCCGTCAAACTCGAGTGAAGTTTCACCTGTTTCTGTTCCATCATCTCCTTATAGCGTGAGTAAACCGGAAAAGTATGACGGTTGTATGGACAAATGTCGGGGATTTTTGTTGCAATGCTCATTATATTTCAATAGCTCCCCTCCATGCTCTGATTTCGCTCGGATATCATTTCTAATATCGCGCTTAACTGGTAAAGCTCTCGATTGGGCTACGGCCGTTTGGCCTAACATACAGAGCATTTCCTATGATCGTTTTGAAAAGGACTTTAAGACTGTTTTTGATCGTCCTAATGAGGGGAGATCTAATGGCGAAATAATCGCAAAGATTCGTCAAGGCAGCAGATCGGTGGCTGACTATGTTCTAGAATTCTGTATCCTCGCTGCTGGTAGCGGCTGGAATGAACCAGCATTAATCATTGTTTTTCGTAACGGACTTAACGGGGATATCCAGTCGGAATTAGCCTGTCGGGATGAGAATCTCTCATTGGAAGGATTATTTGACCTGGCTATTCGTCTGGACCATCTTTTAAGTGCTCGTAGAAGTCGCAATAGTGGAAAGACATCCCAGGTTACCCACATTCCTAACTCACGGCAACAGCACCACAGGGTAACTACGACACCTGGTACTTACACTCATCAATCATCTGAGTATCCTATTCCCATGCAATGTGATTCGTCACGGCTTACACCAGAGGAGAGGCTTCACCGTCAAGACAACGATTTATGCACAGACTGTGGCACAGCTGATCACGTTCTTCGTCAGTGTTCAACTCTGCCACGCAAAGATCAAGCACCTCTCCCTGGAAAGCACGCGACATATCAACAGACAAGATGGGTGAGTACCATCACAAAGGGACTCATTTCGAGGTCATTCACTATTCCAGTGGACATTCACTGCTCTCAGGCTTTTTCTTCTATATTTCCAGCGTTGATTGACTCAGGAGCAGAGGGAAACTTCATCACAGCGGCTGTGGTGAAGGAATTGAAGATTCCTGTTATTTCCATGGAGCAATCTCTACAAATATCAACTATTGATGGAGACCCTCTAGGAACTGGTTTGGTGTCCCAAATGACTGCTCCTGTACTGTTAGAGACCAGTGCTTTGCATAAAGAAAAGATCAGTTTCTTTGTTATAGACTCATCAGACTACCCTGTAATTTTGGGCTTACCCTGGTTAGTGAAACACAATCCGGTTATCTCTTGGTCCAAAAGGGAGATTTTGTCTTGGTCTCTGCACTGTTTTAAGCATTGTCTTTCCAAACCCCAGATCAATATTCGTTCCACTTCTATTGAGAGCCCTGAGACTAGTATCCGGTGTGATATTCCTCATGAATATAGAGATATTAGTGAAGTATTCAGCAAAGCCAAAGCCATGTCACTTCCCCCGCATCGTTCATACGATTGTACTATAGACCTCATAGAAGGAGCTAATCTTCCTAAAGCTCGGATTTATCCACTTACACAAAAGGAAAATCAATCTATGGAGGAGTACATAAAGGAAGCCTTACAACAGGGTTTTATTCGTCCCTCTACTTCACCAGTATAGGCGGGATTTTTCTTTGTAGAGAAAAAGGATGGGGGTTTGAGACCCTGCATTGATTATAGAGGCTTAAATCAAATAACGAAGAAGTTTACCTACCCTTTACCCTTAGTGCCTGAAGCCTTGGAACAAATTAGAGGAGCAAGTGTTTTTACTAAACTAGACCTCCGTAGCGCTTATAATCTAATAAGAATTAAGGAGGGAGATGAATGGAAAACAGCTTTTTCAACCAGCAATGGACATTATGAGTATCTAGTAATGCCTTTTGGTCTGGCAATCGCGCCTTCGGTCTTCCAGTCGTTTATTAATGATGTTTTGAGAGAGATGCTGGGAAAGTTTGTTATCGCATATTTAGACGATATATTAATTTACTCACCGGACATTAAGACACATGTTCAACACGTTCGTCAAGTCCTCAAGAGACTACTAGACAACCAGCTATACGTAAAAAGAGAAAAATGTGAGTTCCATGTACCCAGAATCTCTTTCCTAGGATATATAAGTAATCAAGGGGTAGTCATGGACGACAATAAGGTGGACGCTGTTATTAACTGGCCAGTTCCCACTACCATAAAGGGTCTACAAAGTTTTTTGGGTTTCGCTAACTTTTACCGCCGTTTTATTAGAGATTATAGCGCAATTGCGGCCCCTTTGACCTCATTACTTAAAGGGTCCCCTAGAAAACTCCAATGGAACAGTTCTGCTAGCACTGCCTTCCAAAAGCTTAAAGAGGCTTTTACCACAGCACCCATCCTTCATCATCCCAATCCGAAGATGCCTTTCGTGGTGGAAGTAGATGCGTCCGATGTCGGGATTGGAGCAGTTCTCTCCCAACGTTCAGAAAATGATAAGAAATTACATCCCGTAGCATTTTATTCCCATAAATTAACGTCTATGGAGAGAAATTACGGTATAGGGGACAGGGAATTATTAGCCATCAAATTGGCTCTCGAGGAATGGCGTCATTGGTTGGAGGGGTCACTACATCCCTTCTTAGTTTTAACGGATCATAAGAACTTAGAATACTTACGTAATGCAAAAAGACTCAATCCCCGTCAGGCTCGTTGGTCTCTTTTGTTTTCACGTTATCAATTTACCATTACTTACCGCCCGGGTTCGCGTAATACAAAAGCTGATACTCTGTCTAGACAATTTGTCATGGAGGAGGACTTGGAGAAACAGATGGAAGAAATACTGTCACCCGGGGTGGTAGTAGCTGCAGTTCGATGGGAGATCGATGATAGAATTGATAAGGCATTAGAAAACATGAATATTCCTTCTCAGTGCCCTGTCAACAAGAAATATGTCCCTTTGGAATTCCGAGATTGTTTAATCTCGTGGGCTCATTCTTCAATTTCCTCTGGTCATCCTGGAGAGAAACGTACTCAGGAACTCGTAAAAGCTAGGTATTGGTGGGAGAACATGTCAGTTGATATTCACCGTGTGGTTGCCTCTTGTTCAGTTTGCGCACAATGCAAGACACCAAAGACTTTACCTGCCGGGAAATTGCATCCATTACCTGTTCCAAACCGTCCATGGTCTCACATCGCAATTGACTTTATCACTGACTTACCTCTTTCACAACAATTCACCACTATATTAACAGTGGTAGATAGGTTCTCTAGAGCGGTGAGGTTTATCCCATTTTCTCAGATTCCTACAGCCTTCGAAACTGCAGAAGCTTTGTTTAATTATGTGTTCAGACTGTTTGAGATTCCGGAAGACATTGTGTCAGACCGTGGTCCACAGTTTACTTCCCAGGTTTGGTCCGCATTCTTTGAACATTTGGGAGTAAACGTAAGCTTAACTTCTGGTTACCATCCTCAGTCCAATGGACAATGTGAAAGGGTTAACCAGGAATTGGGTAAATTTCTTAGAGTATATTGCTACAAGAACCAGACAGAATGGGTTCGTTTCCTCCCTTGGGCCGAAATGGCACAAAACTCCACAACAGGTATCACACCATTTGAATGCGTGTTGGGCTATCAACCTCCTATCATGCCTTGGACAGCGGTGACTACTGAAGTTCCTGCTGTGGACAATTGGATGAAAAAAAGTGAACAGGTATGGGAACTTACTCATCAGCATATCGAAAGAGTGATAGAAAGATATAAGGACTTGGCCGATCGTCACAGGAAGGAGACTCCAGTTTATCAGCCAGGAGATCGGGTCTGGCTTTCTACAAGGGACTTTAGATCTGAAGGTGGTTGTAAAAAACTGACCTCTAAATATATTGGTCCATTTAAGATTATTGAAAGAATCAATGATGTTACATATAAGTTGGACTTACCTAAACAATATAAGTTTTCTAGATCTTTTCATGTGTCCCTTTTAAAGCCTGTGGTTCCAGGTCCGTTGGACGAAGCAATACCAGGTGAGACACCTCCGCCTCCGGTGTTCATGGATGGAGATCCGGTGTACCAGGTTCGTGGTTTGCTGGATTCCAGGAGGAGGAGTGGTCAACTGGAATACCTGGTAGACTGGGAGGGTTATGGTCCGGAGGAGAGGAGTTGGGTTCCTGCCAAAGATGTTCTGGATCCTGCTTTAGTTTTAGATTTTCACCATCTCCACCCTGACAAACCAGCCCCTCGTCCTAGAGGACGTCCCAGGTATCAACCACTTGGTTCGGGCAGGGTGCCTACTGCTCGACGTTCTGGAAGTCGTCGTGGGAGGACTTCTTCAGGTCAACGCTCTCGTGACTCAGGTGGTTCAAGAAGCTTACCTGTTCGTTCCGGTGCGAGGCGTCCTGTTCGACCTCGTCCTTCAACTACGCCGGACTCCTTGGGGGGGGGGGGGGGTACTGTCACGCCTGTATCTGCGGACGCCTCGCTTCCTTCCTCACTGCAGGACACTCTGCCACTTGAGTATGGGAAAGACTCAGAGAACTTCAAATCCCATGATTCAGCTGATGGTCACCTGACAGCACCAACCAATAGAACTCCTCTCACACGTTCCAAGTCACCCGAGTTCTAATTCACAGCTGTTTCGGTTTTAGCTCAATTACTCACTCACTATATAAACCCGGACTCTTGCTTTCACTCGTTGCGAAGTATTGCTAACTCATGTTACGTACCGAGCGACCTTTATCTCTGGAAGCCTACCCGTGTATGACCCTTGCTTACGTTTCTCTGGACTCTGTGTTTTGGATTACGGACTGCTACTATTTACTACTTCGTGTGTCTGACCCTAGCCTATCCCTCACTATTCTTTGGATTGCCCCTTTTGTTGTAATTGTCTTCTCTCTACGGTGTGCTTTGCACATCCTGAAAGTAAAGCTCTTTTTGTTAAACACCCGCGAGCGTCTCTGTTGTTTACCAAGCCTGACACAAGTAACCGACCAGCTTTCTCCCCATGTTCATAACTCCTATGGCGTAATTTATGGATCAGATATTCAGCCTGTCGTGTTGATAAGAGATCAAATTCAGTTTGTAATGACATGCGCTTTTTCACATTTTGTGCAGATGGTAAAACACTTGGCACTTTTAATATTGGCACTGTACGATATGACTTGGCCCCTTAGATATGCCTTCAATGCCTCCCACACAGTTAGAGAAGACATTCCAGGGGTCTGATTGATTGAAAGGAATAATCTAATTTCTGATGTAATGAAATTAGTAAAAATTTCATCTGATAAGAGTAATGGATAGAGCCTCCAAGGACGGTAATTGAGCTGTGTGTTAGGAATATGCATTTACATAAACAAGGGGCCATGGTCTGAGATAACTATCGCTCCATAATCACATTTAGTGATGAAGGGCAGAAGGCCCTTATCAACAAAAAAGTAATCAATACGAGAGTATGTTCCATGGACTGGAGAAAAGAAGGAATATCCTCTGGCGGTAGGATTACGAACCCGCCATATATCTGCTACTCCATAGAGCTCCAGAAATGACTGGAGAGTGTGAGCTGATTTGGATAAGGAGCCCTGTTTTAGTGAACTACGGTCCAAGACAGGGGATAGTACACAGTTAATGTCACCCCCCGAGAATAAGATGGTGAGTTGACATATTTGGTAAGGAAGGGAGAAAATCTGAGAAAAATTTAGGATTGTCCCAATTTGGTGCATATATATATTGGCCAATATTACTGGAGATGTATATAGTTGCCCCACCACAATAATATATCGCCCTGTTGAGTCTGCCTCTACACTTGAGGCTGTGAATGGTATATCTTTACTAATCAATATAGCTGCCCCCCTAGCTTTTGAGTGGAAGTTAGAATGGAACATGGGCCCAGCCCAAATCCTTCTTAGCCGAAAATGATCTGTTGTACGTAAATGGGTCTCCTGTAAAAATAAAATGTCTGCGTTGAGCTGTTTTAAATGTGCCAATACCCTTTTGCATTTAACAGAGTGGTTAAGTGATTTAACATTCCAACTTACAAAATTGACTAAACAGCCGCCTGACCTACTAGAAATGTTGATCTGAGCCATTTAGGCACAACAGATTGAGAGATTGGAGCACAGAAAATTTACAGCATAGCAACGACTGAGGAAATGCAGAGTTAACAAAAATAATACCAATATTATAAAAACCAGTAACCGTAATAAGATGCCTAGTATACCCCACCCTCTCACCCCCTACAGAACACAGGTGAACACAGAACCCCCTCCAAAAAGACCTACACATTTAGTGTTATCAGGGAACTTAAAGAGCCAGTCGCTAGAGCCCCGGCCAAGCAATAGAAGTAAAACAAATTAACAATATTAGACGCTATGTAGCACTATATATGGGACATTACTTTATCAAGACTACAGAAAATATGCACTAAAACAGTGTGCAATATAACAGACAAAATTAGTCTGGACAAAAAGCACTGTGTCCGAGAAATATAATCATGAGTAACTGAAAAGGCACTACAGTCAAGATTAGGATATATGCCCAAACTAAGTGCAGCTCAAGAGCCCACTGAATTCAGACACCTTTCCCTCAATCTCTACTGGCGAAATTATATATTCCTTTACATAACTCATCACTTCCTTAGCATCCGTGAATACCTTTTCTTCTCCCTTGTGCGTGATACGAAGTCGAGCTGGGAACAGAACGAAGCAGTCTCCTGACCTCCGCGAATGCAGCCCTGGCCTTGGCCACCGTGGCGGTATAGTCCGGGAACATCGCAATTGGGTTACCATTAAGCCGAAGTGGAGTGCGGGTGCGTGCACGAGTTAGCACCTCAACACAGTCCTGATAATAGTGCAGTCTGGCTATAATGGCTCGCGGCTTCCCCTCTGATCTTTTTGGAGCCAGACTTCTGTGTGACTGATCCACGAGCACATCTCTATCCAACATCCCGCAGCAACTTTGAGACGGATGCTGTAGTGCACGAGCCGTCCGTCTCAGCCACCCCGAGGATTCTGATATTACATCGTCTCATTCTCCCCTCCATATCTACACATTTCTCCCGTAGCTCCGACAACTCTGCTCTCAGGCCCACCACTGTAGTTTGCAGGGCAGTCACCTCATCTGACCATGTTGACAATCCGCCTTCCACATCTTTCAGCGTTACCTTCACCTGGTCAACCTCGGAGCGGATTGCTGCCATATTTCCAACGATCTCAGCTTTTAGTCCGTGCAGCTCAGCTTTAAGGGAATCAAAATCCTCAGTAAGTGCATTTTTCAGTTCTGATTTAATCACGGCCGAGATATCCGCTTTTAGTGAGAGGAGAATCTTGGGTTTGAGAGCTACCACGTCCATTACAGGGGATTCGGTCGAAGGTAAAGTAAATCGCTCCAAGGTGTCTGTGGAGCTTGAGGTCGAGGCGGCGTTAGGCCTAGTACTGAGCGGGCCACTATTCTTATATTTACGCAAGTTTGTAGCCATAAGTCCACACAAACTTTGCTTAAACCTTAAACCTTACTTAAATACCACTTTTAGGAAACTAACAAAATACCGTAATCTTAAGCATCCAAAAAATGTTAAATAAAACAAAAGCTCAGCAGGAGCTCAAGTTCAACACGTCCTACTCCATAGCGAGCTCTCGAGCGCCCCCCCCCCCGTTATTTAAGTTTTTGAAGATGACTGGACTGGAACGAGCTTTAAAATGAATGAACTCTGAATGAGAAAACGGAAGGTAGCAAAAGTGAAACACTTTAAAAACACAGAAGAAGAAGACGATGAAGATACGCGCTTTTTTTTGTGACCAACGCGCGAGCAGCTCTCACCGGCCTCAGGGAACAGCTTCACCCCGTAAGTATTTCAATTTAACCTTATATTTTTGGATGCATATATATTTTGGTATCGCCCAAATGTAGTTATAATTGTTAGTGTTATGTACGTTATTCTATCAACTGCTATATGTTACATACGTAATACTGAACCATTTTTTTTTCAAATGACAAAGTTTAGCTAGGCTAACCTGTTTAACTCTAGCTAGCTCTTTTTTTCCTCTGACATAGAAAACATTTAAATGACATGATGTCAGGCTTACGGGGCGGACTGACGGAGTGGACGCACACGCTAAAGCACAGAAACTTTATTTTACAAAAATAACAAAACAAAGAGACTTTTAACAAAAAGACAAGAAACGGGGATCCAAGCAGGCTAAACGGGAAACGGGGAGCTAAACAGGACTAATGGGACAGACAGACTAAAGAACTAAACGACATGGGAAATGCAACGACAACGTGGAAACCAATAACGGAGAAACTTTACAGAGACAGACTAGAGAACACGACAGACTTGACATAGTACAAAGAACGAATGACCAACAAACAGGAAGTGCAGGAAGGGGACTTAAATACAAGACACTGACGAGACGCACCTGAGACAGATAACAAGGGGGTAGGGTAACAAATGACAGACGAGGAGGCGGAACAAAGGCGGAGACTAGAACATAAACAAACATAGCCATGTGCTAAAAGAGCACATGACCGGGGAAAACAGACATGACAAGATGAGGGTGTAACAGATGTCCCCCCTGAACGCGCAACTCCCGGGGCGCGTACACCTAAACCCCCCAGGAGCTGGCACAGGAGATGGCACGGAAAACAAGACAGACTAAGACAAGACAAGGAACCATGGGAGACAGGACGGGAACAGACACAGGAACTGGGGACAAGACAGGACCGGATATTTGAGAGGGGACACGAGACATGACAGGAGACTGACAAATGGGGGCAACAGGAGATTGGAACAGACTGGACAGGACAGGAGTGGACACATAAGGCTTGACAGGAAATTGGGGTTGCACATTGGACATGACACTGGATGGGAACAGGGACTGGACAGAAGACGGGACAGGTGACAGGACAGGAGACTGGAGTGTAGACAAGACAGGTGATGAAACAGGAGACATAACTGAGGACAGGACAGAACCAGAGACAGACAATTGGACAGGGGTATGTGACTGGACAGAGGCTGGGTGCTGGGACTGGACAAAAGACCGGACAGAGGGTTGAAAAGGGGCCTGGACAGGACTAACAGGGGACTGGACAGGACTAGGCAGGGGAACAGGGACCAAGACGTTTACAGGAACAGACACAAACACAGTGACAGGGACTGGGACAGAGACAAAAGCAGACACAGGTACAGGGACGAGGACAGAGACAGGGACCAGGACAGGGACAGACAGGGGAACCAATATAACGGGTGGGTGCCCAGGACTGGCAAATGTCTGAGGGGAAGTCTGAGAAGCCAGCCTGGGCACAGTTCTGGGGATCGGCCCCGAAGTCCTTGGGGCCGTCCCTCGGACACGACCAGGAGCAGCCGGGGCCACAGTCACGGGTGCCGAAACGGCCGAAGCCATAGTCACGGAGACAGGAGCGGCTGAGGGAGCCGCCATCAGGAAGACAGGAGCAGCTGAGGGAGCCGCGCTCACGGAGACAGGAGTGGCGGGTGCCGCCATCACGGAGACAGGAGCGGCGGGTGCCGCCATCACGGAGACAGGGGGACCTGCGACGACGTCCACGGAGACAGGGAGACCTGCGACGACGTCCACGGAGACAGGGGACCTGCAACGACGTCCACGCAGACAGGGGCGGAGGGCGCTGCGCTCACGGAGACAGGAGCGACGGGCGCCGCGCTTGCGGTGATATGAGCGGCGGGCGCTGCGTTCACGGTGACAGGAGAGGCGGGCGCCGCTTTCACGGAGACAGGAGCGGCCGTAGGTGCCGCTTTCACGGAGACAGGGGTGGCCGTAGGCGCCGCTTTCACGGAGACAGGGGCGGCCATAGGCGCCGCTTTCACGGAGACAGGGGCGACCGTAGGCGCCGCTTTCACAGACAGGAGCGGCCGTAGTCTGAGAAGCCAGCTTGGGCACAGTTCTGGGGATCGGCCCCGAAGTCCTTGGGGCCGTCCCTCGGACATGACCAGGAGCGGCCGGGGCCACAGTCACGGGTGCCGAAACGGCTGAAGCCATAGTCACTAGGACAGGAGCGGCTGAGGGAGCCGCGCTCACGGAGACAGGAGCAGCTGAGGGAGCCGCGCTCACAGAGACAGGAGCGGCTGAGGGAGCCGCCATCACGGAGACAGGAGTGGCGGGTGCCGCCATCACGGAGACAGGAGCGGCGGGTGGCGCTATCACGGAGACAGGGGGACCTGCGACGACGTCCACGGAGACAGGGGGACCTGCGATGACGTCCACGGAGACAGGGGGACCTGCGACGACGTCCACAGAGGCAGGGGGCCCTGCGACGACGTCCACGGAGGCAGGGGGGCGGGCGCCGCGCTCACGGAGACAGGAGTGGCGGGTGCCGCCATCACTGAGACAGGAGCGGCGGGTGCCGCTATCACGGAGACAGGGGACCTGCGACAATGTCCACGGAGACAGGGGGACCTGCGATGACGTCCACGGAGACAGGGGGACCTGCGACAACGTCCACAGAGGCAGGGGGCCCTGCGACGACGTCCACGGAGGCAGGAGAGGCGGGCGCCGCGCTCACGGTGACAGAAGAGGCTGTGGAAGCCGCCGTTTTCAAGTCGACAGGAGCGTCCGTAGGCGCCACTTTCAAGGAGACAGGAGCAGCCGTAGGCGCCGCTTTCACGGAGACAGGAGCGGCCGTAGGCGCCGCTTTCACGGAGACAGGAGCGGCCGTAAGCGCCGCTTTCACGGAGACAGGAGTGATTGGAAGTGCCGCTTTCATGGAGACAGGAGTGATTGGAGGCACTGCGCCTAGTGGAGCAGCACCGGTGAGCCGTCCTGCGATGACGTCCTCGGAAGCAGGGGAACCTGCGGTCGGTTATTCCACTCCACAGCCCTGTCATACAGACTCTTAGTGCTAGCTGCGTCCATATATGGGTTGGTCATTCTATCAGGCTGCACCTGAGACAGATAACAAGGGGGCAGGGTAACAAATGACAGACGAGGAGGCGGAACAAAGGCGGAGACTAGAACATAAACAAACATAGCCATATGCTAAAAGAGCACATGACCGGGGAAAACAGACATGACGAGACGAGGGCGTGATACATGACAATCGGTCATACATGAGTATTTTAATTTGAGTAATTATGTGGTTTGATGGCGTATTTTACAAGACGATGTGAGCATTTTGTGGTAAAACTGAGGTGACTACACTTGAGCATTCTTTCACTACACTACACATCCTGAAGATCTTTTTTGTCCAGGCTGCCAGAAATGAGGATACAGCTGATATTTCCATCTTTGTTGAGGGCAGTGAGGTATTGACAAAGTGTGACAACACAGCAGAGGCTTGAAAACTGTTGATGGAACTGATGTATGCCATGAATAAGTGTCAAATGTGTACTTCCACACATTTGAGGAAACTCAAACTGCTTTAAAGTACCCTTCTGCCATTTTTTTTACTTTTCCAAACCTACTGGTGAAATATTTTTCTATTTTAAGCATTTTGTTATATGGCCTTAGCGTAGTACATAAATGACATATTTTTAAAGAAAAGTCTGAATGTAAATGGCAGTTCTTAGGGTGTAAAACCAATTGTTTCTTTGAAAAACAGTATTTGAATGTTAATTGGATTTAGGAAATCATGACACTGCTAATTTCAAATTTCAGTGCCAGTTACAGATGTATTTTCTATTTATTGATTTTATGTACTGTTTGTATACATTGCAATTGCTGTATGTTTACATTGTTTCAAGGTTGTATGAAAAGCTTACTAATATTACATTTTCAGATATGTTGTCATTGTGGTGGTAGGTAACCTCAATTGTACATATTTGTACATTTAATTAGGGAACATGATTATATTATAATTGTAGATTTTAAAATGTGTTGATTTCATACACCTTGTTTCATCTCCAGGACTTATATTATGTTTTTTGTTATATGACATTTCTATAAAGAAATACTACAAACATGTATGTCTCCCTCAGGAGAATAGGATGCAATGCACCTTTAAGGAACAAAACTGGACTTTTAAACACTTGTACCATTAGTGACCAATAATGTACCTTTTTTTCTTTTTTTTCTGAGAGTGTAAGTTATTTAATAAAGCAGTAATTTCACCATAAACCTGATTGTACCCTTTTCTGAGGGAAGGGGGGCGGGGTGTAGAGTTTACACTACGTGACTACGTCCGACTTCCGTGCAAAAGTCGTGTAGTGCAACCCCAGCTTCCCAGACATCGAGCATATATTGGTCCACTGGCATAAAAAGGCTGGCACACCACTGACTGTAGACCACTGCTGGTCCACCATCGGACCACTCAGATTGTCCTGTACTCATGATAACTCATTTATAATCTCCTGAAACAGATTTTACATTCACAGACACTTTTATTCTGAAAAACAAACTAATACAAATATTACCAACAACTATGAGAGATATAATAATTAGTATGCCTGATATAAAATGATTATGATAAAAATGTTGACACTGTGCTGGATTAAAATTATTTACTAATCGTATTCATAAAGGATAATAAACAAACCTAATTAATGGAAAAGTAGTAAATTGGACTGTGAATGGAAAAATGGCTAAAATGTGGCATTTTGTCTAAAATTCTGTTTAATCATCAGTGGTCCTCCGCCCAGAAAACGCTGTGCAAAACACTAGTGGACCACCAACTTTGCCCTCAGTGGGCCAACAGTGGTCCAACCATCTCATTGCTATTAAAAAAAAAGTTTTTAATAATACATATCTGCCAGCCAATCACAATTCACAGTTGTCCGATGTGACTTGGCGGGTTGTCTATCTTAAGAATGCCACATTGCTAGAAGCTATGGGAAAGTCTACAATTTTTGTGGAGATATCCAGTAAAAAATTACAAGTTTCTGGAAAGACAACTTTTACAACTACCTGTAGATGGATATTAGATTTTTGTTTTTGTTTTTTTTGTAAAGGCAGCAACTCCTTGTGGCTTTGCTTAATCTGTACCTCGTCAAAGAAATTTGATGCTCTGAGGCAATCACCCCAGATGCCACTGGTTAAAGCTTAACCCCCCTAATCATTTAATCTCTAGTGACAGCCCTGGTGGGATTTAACAAAGTACATTACAACATGTTTTTACCAGCAAGCTTTTTGAGGACAACTCCACTCTCTGTAAACCTTATAATTTACACCTGCTGATTCTTAATTACATGGACTTCCACAGGCTGGACAAGAAACCAGTGGTAGGGAAATGAAATACAGCCATACTACAGTTTTTTTTTTTTTTTTTTTAAATATCAACAAGTTTTCAAACAGCATTGCGCCAGATATATGGTGGGACCAAAGCTGTTATCCAGAGCCACCCCCTTACCTTACCTTACTCCCTGTCTATACACAAAAACACACACAAAACCCACTCCCAAAACAAACGGCAGTCAACCCTACTCTGGTGAAATATATACACAGTGTTTACAATATTTTACAAAAGATAGATCTAGCGTCAGTATTCAAAAAGGGCAAAAACAAACTCGTAGTCGAAGTGGGAATGTAACAAAGCCAAAACCAGGTAAACAGAATTCAATATACACTACTTAAATCACAGAGCACAAAACAAAAGCCTATAAACGGCGTACACACAGACGTATTTATGACTCCCGCTGTGATGACGTAGACGAAACGTTGACAGACAACACATGGACTGGATGGTGGACCGGACTCGGGACGACGCACAAATACACGAACTGGAAATTGGAATGAACTCTAGACGGGTGAACAAACATGGACTGGAAAAGATTGCAGAACCTATAAATTTACAGAGATAGTGAGAGAGAGAGAAAACACACATACACAACACAGCATAACAAAACCCATTTTTTCTTTGACCTTCAGAGAAGTATTTGTAACTTTATCAGCAACTCAGCAACACAATAAGGGTGGAATGTAAGTTGAATGTTGAGCATTTCCAGTGATATAATAATAAGACTAGCCACTGGTGGATGTCACGCCCTCGTCTCGTCTGTTTTCCTGATCTCAGCACATGGCTTTGTTTTGTTGTCGTTCACGCCCCGCCTTTGTTCCGCCTTCTTGTTCGTCACTCTCGTTATCCGTTTCAGGGGTTTCTCGTTTATTGTTGTATTTAAGTCCCCTTCCCTCACTTCCTGGTGTCGTTCATTGTTCTTTGTAATGTTCGCCTTGTTCTTCGGATTGTAGTGTTCTTTGAAATGTTTGCCTTGTTCTTCGGATTGTAGTGTTCTTTGTAATGTTCGCCTTGTTCTTCAGATTGTTATTTGTTCTCGGTAATGTTTCGTTCAGTGGTTCTTTGGATTGTATTGCCCTTCGTACTGTTTGTTCCCGATTCTCGTTCTCAGTCTTGTTCTTTCCCCGCTTAGTGTTTGTCCTCTAGTTCGTTAAAGTTTGTTTGTTTATTTCCTGTTAAATAAAGTCTGTGTTACTAGCGTTTGCGTCCGTATCCATCAGTCCGCACCCCTCGACCCTAACAGAATGAACGACCCACTTCAGGACGCAGCTAGCACAAAGACTTTGTTTGAAAGGGCGGTGGAGTGGAGTAGCCGGCTCCAGCTCATGCCTGGCGCAGTTCCTTATCCTCTACTGGAGGAGTCGACTCGTGAATCGAGTAACTGCGCCAGTGCGAGTCGAAGGAGTCGGCGAAGGAAGCGTGCTGGAGTCTCCCCCTCGCTGGTGGATTACCCCCTCAGGTCCTGGGAAATTTTTTTGGGGGGGGTTAAGGGTAGGGGCTGTTAGCTTCCAACCTCAGGACTACGGAGGTGAGGCTAACAGTGGCGCACCTCTAGGGGATCTCATGAGTGCGCCCATCAGACCCCCTAAACCCTTAACTGCTCCAGTGTGGGACGTCGCTGCAGGGCCTCCTGCCTCCATGGACATCGCTGCAGGGCCCCCTGCCTCTGTGGATGGCGTCGCTGCAGGACCTCCTGCCTCCAAGGACGGCGTCGTTGCAGGGCCTCCTGTTTCCATGGACGTCGTCGCAAGGGCCCCAGCTCCCAAGCACCTCTCTGCACTCCCTCCTGACCACCAAGAGAAACTTGAAAGCCTCTTGGCAAGTCTGGAGGTCTCCATGAAGGCGGCCACCCAGGCCGCTCCTGTCCTCGTGAATGCAGCTTCCACAGACGCTCCTGGAGGCGCCGCTCCTGTCCTCATGAAAGTGGCGCCTCCAGCCGCTCCTGTCCTTGTGAAAGTGGCGCCTCCAGCAGCTCCAGTCCCTGTGATGGCGGCTCCCCAAGCCGCTCCAGTCCCTGTGAAGGCGGCTCCCCCAGCCGCTCCAGTCCCTGTGAAAGCGGCTCCCCCAGCTGCTCCAGTCCCTGTGAAGGCGGCTCCCCCAGCCGCTCCAGTCCCAGAGAAGGCGGCTTCCTCAGCCGCACATGCCCCAGAGAAGGCGACTTCCTCAGCCGCACATGCCCCAGAGAAGGCGGCCTCCTCAGCCGCACTTGCCCCAGAGAAGGCGGCTTCCTCAGTCGCACATGCCCCAGAGAGGGTGGCTTCCTCAGACGCACATGCCCCAGAGAAGGCGGTTTCTACGGCCGTGTCTGCCCCCGTGACTGTGGCTACGGGCGTGTCTGCCCCCGTGACTGTGGCTACAGCAGTAACTGTGGCTACGGCCGTTTTTCCGCCCCTATGACTGTGGCTATGGCCGTTTCTGCTCCCGTGACTGTGGCTTCGGCCGCTTCGGCACCCGTGACGGTGGCCCCGGCTGCTTTTGGTCGTGTCCATGGGACGGCCCCAAGGACTTCGGGACCGATCCCCAGAACTGTGCCCAGGCTGGTTCCTCAGACTTCCCCTCAGACATTTGCCAGTCCTGGGCACCCCCATGTTGTTTTGGTTCGCCTGTCTGTCCCTGTCCTAGTTCCTGTCTCTCTCCTTGTCCCTGTACCCGTGTCTGCTTTTGTTTTGATTCCTGTCCCTGTCACGGTGTTCGTGTCTGTCCCTTTAAACGTCATGGTCCCCGTTCCCTTGCCAAGTCCAGTCCAGTCCCCTGTTAGCCCTGTCCAGTCACCATTTAAACCCTCTGTCCGGTCTCATGTCCCATCTCCTGTCCATTCCCTGTACTCAGTCCCGTCATCTGTCCTGTCTTCCGTCCAGTCCTTGTTCCCCTCCAGTTTCTTGTCCAATGTTAAGCACCCCATCCAGTCTCATGTGATCACTCCCATTCAGTCTAGTCCTTTCCAGTCCCAAGTCCCTTCTCCTGTTAGTTCAGTCTTCCTTCCCCACTCAGGTTCTGTTTCCAGTCCGTTCTCTTCATTTCAGTGCTTTCCCCCCGTCTTTAGTTCTTTCGTGTCTCCGTTTCTAGATTCTTCACCGGTATCTCCCCTTTGTCAGTATTCTGTTCTGTCCAAATTCTAGTCTCTTGTCTCCAGCCCCACGGTTCCTTGTCTTAGTCTTGTCCTCCTGCGCCAGCTTCTGGGGGGTCTAGGTTACGCGCCCCGGGAGTTGCGCGTTCAGGAGGGGGCATCTGTCACGCCCTCGTCTCGTTTTCCTGATCTCAGCACATGGCTTTGTTTTGTTGTCGTTCACGCCCCGCCTTTGTTCCGCCTTCTTGTTCGTCACTCTCGTTATCCATTTCAAGTGTTTCTCGTTTGTTGTTGTATTTAAGTCCTCTTCCCTCACTTCCTGGTGTCGTTCATTGTTCTTTGTAATGTTTGCCTTGTTCTTTGGATTGTAGTGTTCTTTGTAATGTTCGCCTTGTTCTTTGGATTGTAGTGTTTGTAGTGGAGTATGGATCGAATAAAGAAATGGAAAGTTCTGAATGAATGACTCTCCACTCTGAATAAGGATTTCTTGGGACAGAACCCTACATTCCACATTCCGCAAAGACTCTGCACTACCCCCCACACAAACACACCCTCACGCACACACATAAGGTCTGCATCAAAGGACTGACCAGGACGCCTGTCCATGACCCCCGCCTTTTGTCCACGAATGGAAAGATAACAAGCCAGTTTATGATGCTTTTAGGCAAAAAGAAAATCAAACAAAGTGGTGAAGACTAGGATTAACAATCCAGTTTTATGACGAGCGTCGTCAAGATGGCACTGATTATCGTCTGCAAATCACACAGATGGCCAACAGAATTGACCTCGCACTGAACTCCTGAAAACCCATCCGAAAAGGACGAATAGCATGGACCACAGCGACCCCAAATGGACAATTGCGAAATCATGTTTCGCCCTGCGGCCGTCTAAATACATAACGAACTTAATCAAGTATTTATAAATATGTTTATGCAATATGTATGAATGTTACTCTCTGTTGTCCTCAGGTGAATGTCTACCAACTAATGAAGTGATGTGTATTACTGTTTCAATCATGAAGGAAAGTTTCTGTCTCTGATTAGGAAAACGAATTAATTTCTAACTTCTAGCAAATATTGTAGTGGGATGTAATCGTAAAAAATACCCAAGATATATATACGTAGATATTTGATATTAATAATCCAGGACACTCATTGTTCTATACCACAAGTATGTATAAGTAATTTTTTGTATACGTGAATCTTTTCTCTCTCTGAAACGTGAAACAAGTCACGCGAGCCTCAGACCCAGGATCCAATCAAAGGAAGGATATCTCCCAAATGGGCGTGACTATGCCACATCTGAAAAGAGAGTGCCAGACTCACGTCGCCCTCTCTTCGCTTCCACTCTTCCCCGCCTTCTTTTTCCCGCTACGCTCCTCACGTCACTCTCTTCACTTCAAGTGCGACGCTCTTCCTTCTTCCTTACACCGACGAAACGACTCATCAAAGACTCTAAGAAGGACCGCACTCAGCTCCAAGGGACGCCTTGTGCTAGTTAGCAGTGTGATACAGAAAATACAGCGTAACGTCGAGTAACTCTCAGTAATCTTCCTGTTACTTTTGTTTTCATGTTTTGTTGCCCAATCTAAGTTTAATCTCATGACTGATCAAAGCAGGTGAAACTTATTTTTGCCAGAATAAGATATCACCCCTGAGATTAGTTGATAGCAGATATGTTAGCGTTATACTCTGACTTCCGAGGGCATCACTTCTGGGGACTCGAGTAAACGAGCGAACGACTCTGAGACGCCCCCCTCACTCAGGGGACAATCCAGCCTGGCCAGCAGTTCTCTGTGAAGTGAATCCCCCGACTGACGTCACACCGTCTAAGGCCAAGAGTGTCTGACTCACCCTGGAAGGAATCCCCTTCCTAGCGAGCCTACCTTCAGTGACACAGGGAGGATAAGAAGCAAAGACCCGGAGAACGGAGATTGAATCTGTTGAACCCGACGGCTTGGTGATAAAAGGCAAAAAGAGTAAGCAAGCAAAGTTTTACTCACTTTTCAGAAGCTGATGCCTAATTAAGTCTCTTGATAAATTTATACATTAATTAAATCTCATTTAGCAACACCTTAGTCAAGTCGTATTGCCTAGCCTATCTTTAAATTCGAACCGGTTTGACCTGAGTTGATCTAGTGAGAATTTCTGGGATCGTGCTATGTTTTGTAAATATTCTCTTTTCTCTTAATAAAATATTTCCATTTTTTGAAATAACAGTGTGTGGAGTCTGTTCATTAAAAGTCTGAAAATCCTGAAGAACTCACGTAGCGATGACAGTATTCGCTCTCTAACTACTTGTTAATGTTTTGTCATTTAAGTCAATCATAACAATAACAATTATTATCATTAGTTAAAACGTCATTAATCAAAAAGTTTGAATAAGGTCAAACGCTACAAATACAATATATAAATATATATATATATATATTATATATATTTATATATAAACACTACATACACTACATGTTCTTTGTAATGTTTGCCTTGTTCTTCGGATTGTTATTTGTTCTCGGTAATGTTTCGTTCAGTTGTTCTTTGGATTGTATTGCCCTTCGTACTGTTTGTTCCCGATTCTCGTTCTCAGTCTTGTTCTTTCCCCGCTTAGTGTTTGTCCTCTAGTTCGTTAAAGTTTGTTTGTTTATTTCCTGTTAAATAAAGTCTGTGTTATTAGCGTTTGCGTCCGCATCCATCAGTCCGCACCCCTCGACCCTAAGAGTGGAAAACTAATGTAAAGGCTTGTTAATGTTAAGTGTGTTTACAGTAGCAGCTTCCTGGTAGACCACCAAGCAGGAAATGCCCTTGTTGCAGTGGAGATGTGTGCAGGTGGCAGAACATTATTTAAGCCAGCAGCCACAGGTGGTATGCCAAATGATCTAAAAAAAATTTACTACTTAATTAAGAAATGTATTCATAACTGAATACATTTTTAATTACATAATTTTTCACAGTTTTCATAATTATGCCCCACTACGCATAATCAACTAGGTATACACCGTAGTTATGTTTGTAAGGTAACAGGAGTGGCAGCGTTCCTCCGCTTTTTTCCAGGGAGGGAATGCGATCCCCCTGTTTTTTTAGAAATCCATTTAAAGAAGGCCCAGTTTCAGCTGCTTACTGGATGTAAGCAGAGGCTTGAGATGTGAGCAATTTGGATTTTATTATAAAAAGGGCAAAGCAAAAACGGGAAAAAAAGTTGAGACCAAGCCCGAGGAATACTCCAAAGCCCCGAACGACTACATCCAGAGGCAAATATAGAGAGAAACTAAGCAAGAATTCTTTACACATGAAGACAAAAAGAAAACACTCAGCTGAAGGAAAAAATTCCCATTCTTCGCAACTGTTATATGCACGGAGTATTTCTGCTTCCTTTTGTTTGTTTTTCTCGTCCTCCTCTACTTGTTCTCTCAGGTCTCCCACTTGCTCTTCCGTGATGCGTGTAATCTATGCCTTGCACGGCAACCAATTGAGTCCTTTTCTACTACTTAACCAGCCAATTACAAACCTCTGACCTTGTGAAATGTCACATCTGAGTTCAAATCGCTGCTCAGTATGGCCTTAGTGATTTTGACGGTAGGTTTAGTGACTTTTCAGACATTCTCCTGAGGAAAAAAAAAAAGACTAGTACTACAAACCGGATTCCAAAAACGTTGGGACATTAAACAAATTGTGAATGCAATGATGTGGAGGTGCCAACATCTAATACTTTATTCAGAATAGAACACAAATCACAGATCAAAAGTTTCAACTGAGATATCATTTTAAGGGAAAAATATGTTGTTTCAAAATTTCATGGTGTCAACAAATGAATTGGGACAAGACCACTGTGTGGCATCCCCCCTTCTTCTTACAACACTCAACAGACGGGGACAGAGGAGACCAGTTTCTCAAGTTTAGAAATAAGAATGCTCTCCCATTCATGTCTAATACAGGCCTCTAACTGTTCAATCATCTTGGGCCTTCTTTGTTGCACCTTCCTCTTTATGATGTGCCAAATGTTCTCTATAGGTGAAAGATCTGGACTGCAGGCTGGCCATTTCAGTACCCGGATCCTTCTCCTACATAGCCATGGTGTTGTGATTGCTGCAGAATGTGGTCTGGAATAATCTTGTTGAAAAATGCAGGGTCTTCCCTGAAAGAGATGACGTCTAGATGGGAGCATATGTTGTTCTAGAACCTGCACATAGTTCTCTGCATTAATGGTGCCTTTCCAAACATGCAAGCTGCCCATGCCACAAGCGCTCATGCAACCCCATACCATCAGATGCAGGCTTCTGAACGGAGCGTTGATAACAACTTGGGTTATCCTTGTCCTCTCTGGTCCGGATGACATGGCGTCCCAGTCTTCCATAAAGAACTTCAAATTGTGACTCATCTGACCACAGAACAGTCTTCCATTTTGCCACACTCCATTTTAAAAGACCCCTGGCCCAGTGCAAATGTCTGAGCTTGTGGAGCTTGCTTAGAAATGGCTTCCTCTTTGCACTGCAGAGTTTCAGCTGGCAACGGCGGAAGGCACGGTGGATTGTGTTCACTAACAATGCTTTCTGGAAGTATTCCTGAGCCCATTCTGTTATTTTCTTGACAGTGGCATTCCTGTTTGAAATGCAGTGATGTTTAAGGGCCCGGAAATCACAAGCATCCAATAGAGTTTTATGGCCTTGACCCTTACGCTTGTGATGGAAATTTGTTTATATAAATGATTCATAATCAATAGAGATATTTAATCAGCAATGGTCACGCATGTTTGTGTAAAACTGAAATTGTTTTATTCCTCTTTGTGAGACCACAGATGTGTGTGTGTTTCAAATAACATATCGACACCTTCCCTTCAATCAACTCCCTATCTCTCCAGACCACAGAGGGGGAGGCACAGGCCACGTCTGGAAAGGTGTTAGAAATACAGGAGATAGGGGAAACAAATGGTGGGAAACTCTGAGTTTTGGGAACAGGATACAGCGAAAGATGACTGAAATGTAAAAGAGCGAACAGATGGTGTACTTCAAAGCATTTTCCATGTATAAAAATACGCTGATCAAAACTGGTCAGCAGAGAGGTGAAAAACAGCGTTGCGCGCACGTCCCTCTCTCACGTTAATTAATAAATGCTGTCTCACTTGATGCCGACTCAGAGACTCAAAGAGTTGTCTTATTTTCTGTCATAATTTTTCCACCACATGCTCAGCAATTGTTCCAGATTCTCTGAATCTTTTGATTATGTTATGCACGATTGATGATGATAACTTAAAAGTCTTTGCTATTTTACGCTGGGTAACACCATTCTGGTATTGCTGCACTATCTTTCTGCGCAACAATGGTGGAATTGGTGATCCTCTTACCATCTTGGCTTCAGAGAGACACTGACAATCTGAGAAGCTCTTTTTATACCCAATCATGTTGTCAATTGACATAATTAGTGTTAATTGGTCTTCCAACTGTTCGTTATATGCTCAATTTCCTTTTTCCAGCCACTTATTGCTACTTGTCCCAACTTTTTTTGGGATTTGTTGATATTGTGAAATTTTGAATGAACATATTTTTCCTTTAAAATGTTACATTTACTCAGATTAAACATTTGATCTGTCATCTATGTCATCTATTATGAATAAAATATTGACATTTGCCATCTCCACATCATTGCATTCAGTTTTTATTTACAATTTGTTTTAGTGTCTCAACTTTTTTGGAATCCGGTTTGTAAATCTATTGACTGTCTAAACAAATCTTAGGTACTTCTTATAGTTGATTATGTCCAGTAGCAGAACTCGTTACCAAACACCTCTTCTGACCATGAGAGGGAGACATATGGAGCTATATTAGGGTCAAAAGTTTTGTTAATTTGAAAATAATCTGAAACTGAAAGAGTATGGAGACTGAACTTTGAAAAATACAACAGTGCATTCAAAATAAAAATAAAAAAAATTCTATTTAAATAGAATTTTGATTCAATTATTTTATTTTTTGAAATAAATAGTTTATTTTTAATGTTCACGTTGCTATATATTTTGATGTTTGAAGTCATATTTTTCAATTGCAGATTTTATATTTTCAGATTCAAATATTAATTTTTTAGTTTCATATCTTTTTTATCGGTCACAGATCTTATTTTCACTTTCAGATCCTTTTTCTTCTGTTTTGGACCCTTGTTTTTCAGTTTCAGACTTCTGACTGTTTTCTCGCGTGGGAGGCGGGACATCAGCGGAGAGGGGCATGGTCTAACGAGGCGGCATAGCAATTAAGCCAGAGGAGTTTCCTCAGTGTTAACAATGAGAACTATTGCTGATCTCTTTCACGATATATGCAATATTCAGTGTAAAACATTTACTTTAGTGACAAAGTCCTTTATAGTGAGCTCTTTTGGTACCTTTTCAACATTTGGTACCTAATGCAGTAAAAGAGCTATAAACTCTGTCAGAGCGCGTAGTTTCCCAGCACTTTACTGGCGATGATGTCCGCTCCGTCAGGACAAAGCTGCAGTGAGCCGGTAACGAATCTGAATAAGCACCTTATTCAGTTCCACCTTAAATGGTGCTTTAAATTAAACTGGTCCTATTGCTGTGCGTTTTCCTTTATATTCCGTATGTTTACACAGTGTTTTATTTACATGCGCTTTTCTCAGTATTAAAATGCAGAAAACCGCTGCATTAACATTTAAGGTGGAACGGGAAATGTAATTAAGGAGCTGGATGTGAAAGAAGTTAATTTCACCATTGTTATCTGCACCCTGGCACCAAAAGATTGTCCTGACGGAGCGGACGCCATCGCCAGCAAAGTCCATCGCAGTAAAAGTGTGATAAATTATGTCAGATTGTGTAGTTCCACAGCCACATATTAGTTTCCTAGTACTTAAGGAAATGAAAGCACGATTTAAGGTGAAACATTCAAGATTCGTTACCGGCTGACTGCAGTTCTGATGGAGCGTACGCCATCGCCAGCGAAGTGTTGGGAAACTAAAGTGGCTGTGGAACTACACACTCTGACAGAGTTTATAGCTCTTTTTACTGCGACAGGTACCAAATGTTGTGTAAAAGAGCTCACTATAAACCCAGCTAACAAAATTACGTTCTCAGAAGGTTCCCCTAACATTCCATTTTGGTTGTAGGAACGTTGCACTGGAATGTTCCCTCAACGTGAATTTGTCCAGTTTTATTAATGTTCTCAGAACGTTTTTGTAACTTGAGAAAAATGAACGTTACCTCAACATTATTTACAGCAATAATTTAACATTCTAGGACTTTTGTCTTAGAATGTTCTTAGAAATTTGCGAAATAATGTTCTTAGAACTTTCCCATAATTTTCTAATTTGGTTATTGGGAACATTACACTAGAATGTTCCCTCAACGTGAGTTTGTCCAGTTTTTTTTTTTTCTTTTTAACATTCTCAGAACATTTTTCTTAAGTTACAAAAATGTTCCGGGAACATTACCTCAACCTTATTTACACAAGTAATTTAACATTCTAGGAACGCTCTTAGAACTTTGCAAAATTATATTCTTAGAACATTCCAATAATGTTCTATTTTGGTTGCTTTGGAATGTTCCCTCAACAGTAATCTGTCCAGTTTGCAAGTTAGGATGACATTCTCAGAATATGACCTCAAATTCATTTGCGCTGACAATTTTACATTTGTAGTGGAGTATGGACCAGATCAAGAAATGAAAAATTAAGACTCTCCACTCTGATGATAAGTTTTGCGACAGAATCCACATTCCACAGAGTGTGTGTGTGTTGAAAGACACACCCCTCCGCCACATACACACACACAAGCTCATGCACATACCTATGTGTGACAACAAAGGCTAAGCAGAACACTTTTCAATGATCCCTGTCTTCTTCAGGAATGTAAACAAAAGGAAAACCAAGTTTATGACTCCATTAAGCCTAAAAGATCAATCAGAGCCTTGGAGACAGACCAGGATTAAAGAACCCCAGTTTTATTGCCATCAGCGTCGAGATGGCGACTCATTATCTTATCCAAGATCAACAGATGGCCCGAATGCCAATGGTGACCTCAGCATGGACCAACAGTGCACCCAAGTGGACATTTGTGAAATCACTTTTCGTCCCCTTTCCCTCTAAACCTCATAATCGGACGCATACGTATCATAAATTATAAACATGTTTTATGCAATGTGTATTAATGTTACCCTCTGTTATTCTCAGGTGAGTGTCTACTAACTAACCGAGTGATGTGTATTACTGTTTCAATCATGAGGAAAAATTCCTGTCTCCATTTAGAAAGACGAATTAATTTCTAACATCTAGAATAGTTGGTAATGTACTCGATACATATATATATATATATATATATATATATATATATATATATATATATATATATATATATATATATATTGTGCGGGACCCATCGGCTGTGATCATAACCAAAAGAAATAACCTTATTTACAAGTCATATAGCCTAGCCAATTACTAAATTCGAACTGGTTTCACTTGCATTGATTCCGTGAGATTTTGATGATTGTGCTATGTTTATCAACCTATTATCTTTCCTTTAATACAGTGTTTGCATTATTTGAAATAATACAGTGTGTGGAGTTTGTTCATTAAGAGTCTGAAACATAGCAGTGACAGTATTCCCTCTCTAATTAATTGTTAATATTTTTGTCATTTAAGTCAGTAATAATAATAATAATAATTATAAGTTATAATCACCATTAAGCATAACCAGCTCGAATACGGTTACTCCGCTACACATTCTAGGAACATTGTCTTTGAATGTTCTGATTATGTGCATTGTAAAAACATTCGCTTAACATTCTATTATGTTTGTGGAAACTTTGCTTTGGAAATGTTCCCTGAAAGTGAAAAAAAAGTAAAAAACCTGATATAGCTTCCTTGTTCTTTTTTATTCACTAATTGCAAGTTAGTAGACTGTATACACTATAACATCTATTGTGCACTGCAGTGGAGCATTTATTTTGTTGTGTTTTTTTGCACCTTGTGTCAGATATGAAGAACAGTGTCAAAAGTTGAGATTTTTTTTTTTCAAATATTGGTCCTATTAACATTCCATTAATTTTTTTCAGTATAGTTATGTGAATCCCCTTAACAGGCCTCAAACTTTCCCATTTGTGAAAAATAAAAAAAACTCATTCTGATTTGCAATGGTGGTCTATTTCAATAATGAAACTAAGCTGCTATGATAAAGATATATTGAGGCAAAATCAGTGTAAGCTTAATGAATTTTAAAATGTTTATTATTATCATCAACATCAACAAAAACTTTTTAGGGGGTCTCCGTATGCTCCACCTGCAAAGTAAGCAAACAGATTTATTAAGTATTTCTTTGTATATATCAGTTCATATAAAGCATTGTTCCAATCTACCCAAGCCATTTGGTGCAGCTAAAACACAGCATTCTTGAAGTTATACAGCAGTTTTTGACACATACCGCACTACACATCTATCTCTACAGACCTGACGAGCGAGCAAGAGAGGGGGGGAAATAGAGGAGAGGAAAAAAGAAAGGTAGATTAAAAAAGCTAACATTATGTTAGATATGCAGACTATATAACTGAATTTATGAAAATTAATAGTGTGTAAAATTTATTGTGAAGAAGAAATTTCTGACACTCTTTTAGCCCTTAATGAGAGGTATGGTCAACCACATCAAATTGTATTAAGAAGGCTAGCTGCCATCATGCACTCCCCAGATGTGAACCGCTGTGACTTACCAGCTTTTGAGAAATTTGCGCTTCAAGTACAGTCCACCAACTGGGAGTGTAGAATTGCAATGTGGGTCACATGTGCCATGCCTTCTTTCCACGATTTCCAACGCCACATGCTTCACCATGCCGGTTCCACTTATTCCCTCACAGATCTGTCTGAGTGGTTGAAATATGAGTCTTGGTGCCACAGTTATGATGATCATCCAGAAAAGAGAGAGAATAGGTTCAGGATGAAACAACAAACAGCTCAGAGGCCTTTCCGTACTACAGCCACCGTCTTGCATGGTGCTGGAGAGTGTCATTAACAGACCTACTGTATCCAATATAGATAAAGAGAATGACAGATCCAAGCTGCTCTGCCTTTTATTGTAAAGCCACAGAACATTCTCTGAGCCAGTGTCCAGTTTTGCAGTCTTTAACAAAGGAGCAGATGTCAGAATGGATACGTACCACAAATGGATGTTGGGGATGTGGGAGAACTCACCAAGCAATCCAGTGCAACCTTAGGAAGCCTTGTCCAATCTGCCAAAATAAGCACCTACGTGTTTTGCATGTCAACAGCAGAGTTTCCAAGGAGGTTCAGAATCCAGGCAACTGCCTAGTAAACACTGCTATACAGCCTCTTCATCTAGACAAGCCAACAGAGGGTAGCAGAGTACTACTGAAAGTTATACGTGTACTACGTCATCATGGTGATCGTACCCTAGACACATACGCGGTTTTAAATGATGGTTCAGAACGTACCATGCTGCTTTCTGCTGCAGCTGAGCAACTTGGTCTTCGGGGAGATTCTGAGAACCTGGCTCTTAGGACAATTCGTCAAGAGGTTCAGACCATCCAAGGAACATCTGTGTCATTCTATGTCTCTCCCTTCTCACACCCAAAGAACCGTTTCCTTATTAAGAGAGCCTTTACAGCTTTACCTATTATATAGATAAGTTGCAGCAGAAGTATAAACATTTGGCAGGGCTACCACTGCAGCAGTTTGAACAGGCTAAACCTCTGGTACTCATTGGTGCTGATCATCCACACTTGATCACTCCCATTGCACCCGTTAGACTAGGGCCACCCGGTGGACCAGCAGCCATCTGTTCTAGGTTGGGGTGGACCCTCCAAGGCCCCACAAGGCTAGTGGAGACACGCTTGCAGCCACAGCAATGCCTCTTTACTTCTGTTGATTTAGCCGAAATGGAACTCTTTATGAGTGTGGAGAAGCTGTGGCAGGCTGACACTCTACGACACACCGATGATAAGGACGTTACAAGATCCAAGCTGGATCAAGACGCACTCAGTTTACTGGAGTCCAAGACTCTACGTGTGGCAGTAGATGGTGTTGTCGTTACCATGATGTGTTGACCTCGTAGCTAGTCTAACTATAATACTTGAAAGAATAAGTCCAAATAAAAGATTCTAGTCCAAAGAAATACTTGAAGATGACCTTTTGGAAGATTCAGCAGGTTCTTTTATTTTTTTCAAAGCACTGGAGAGCATCTCAGAAGGCCTTCAGAGCACTCACAATAAAACAAGGAAAAACACAGTTTATATAGGCATCTTTTGGGGTAAGATCATCTTGCCCCACCTGTTTTTAACAAAGTTGTTTTCTATACGCTACCATTATCTCCAAATAAGTGGTTTTTACCCCAACAAAATGCTACCATTATCTCCAAATCATGTGAGTGTAATTGTTTTTTTTTAAATACTTCGTATCATGCGGTACCAGGCTGTCCCATGCTGTTCCACACACCATTCACTTTTTTCTACAGAGTTCATGCCCAAATCATGAATCAAATCAAATCAAATCAAATTTATTTGTATAGCGCTTTTTACAACTGACGTTGTCACAAAGCAGCTTCACAATTTCAAAACAGAACATTTAAATCAAAGCCCAATGCAAGCAAGCTGAAGGCGACAGTGGCAAGGAAAAACTCCCTCGAGGCTGGAGGAAGAAACCTTGGGAGGAACCAAGACTCACAAAGGGGACCCATCCTCCTCTGATCAAACTATAGATTGAATTTTAAATGATCACCAATGAAGTGTCATTATGCTACATAATAATAATAATAATAATAATAATAATAAGGTGAGCAGCTGGTCTGGTCTGGTCTGGTCTGCAGGAGAATCCAGCAAACAATCTTCCATCAGTGGGCCACCGTTCTCTCAGAAAACAGTAAAACAGTAAAAGGGAAGCAGTTAGTTTAGTTGAGTGCAGCAGAGAATAAGAGCATGTGAATATTTTCCTTTAGTGTAGTGACGGATCAGACTGTAACAGACTGGGAGTAGGGAAACCAGAAGGAGCTCAGGCAAAGACATCCTTTCGTTCCAAGCAAGAGAAATTGTGAGCACATCATCCAGGTTTACCCTGATTCTCCATGTCCATGGGTTCCAGAAATGACAACCTTAAACTAGACAGAGGTTAGTTGCCAAAGGCTAAACTGAACAAGTGTGTTTTGAGCCTAGACTTAAACATAGTGACTGTGTCTGCGTCCCGAACACTAGCTGGAAGATTGTTCCAGAGCTGAGGGGCTTTGTAGGAGAAGGCTTTCCCCCCCGCTGACGTCTTATGAATTCTGGGTACTAGTAAGAGGCCGGCGCCCTGAGATCTGAGTAATCTTGGTGGTTCATAGTGTGTGATGAGGTCTTGCAAGTATTCAGGGGCGAGACCATGTAAGGATTTATACGTGAGTAAAAGAATTTTGTAATCAATACGGAATTTAACTGGAAGCCAGTGAAGGGCCGATAAGACTGGACTGATATGATCAAATTTTCTAGTTTTAGTGAGGACCCTGGCTGCAGCATTTTGAATTAACTGGAGTTTACTCAAGTTTCTGCTGGAGCATCCTGATAAAAGTGCATTGCAATAATCTAATCTTGATGTAATAAAAGCGTGAACTAATTTTTCCGCATCTGGGAGGGATAAGGAATTTCTTAACTTAGCGAGGTTCCGAAAATGTAGGAAAGCTATTCTTGTAATGTTACCTGTATGCTGATCAAATGATAGATCTGAATCAATTATAACACCCAGATTTTTAGCTGATGTGCTCGGGAGAACAGGTAAGTCAAAATTATGTATTAAATCTGATACCTTATTTATAGCAGGTTTTGGACCTAGAAGGAGAACCTCGGTTTTGTCGCTGTTTAGCAGAAGGAAATTGTATGACATCCAATGCTTCACTTCTTTAACACAGTCCTCCATTTTCTTTAATGTAGGTTTGTCATCTGGTTTGGCTGATATGTATAACTGTGTGTCATCTGCATAACTGTGGAAGGTAATGCCATGCCTGCTAATAATTCTGCCCAGTGGCAGCATGTATAATATGAATAGTAAAGGTCCTAAAATGGAGCCTTGGGGAACTCCAAATCTCATTTTTGTATGAGTAGAAGAAACATTATTTACGTTTACAAACTGATAGCGATCTGTGAGGTAAGACTTAAACCATGGTAGGGCTGTTCCTGTTATTCCAACCATGTTTTTTAATCTTTCTAGCAGAATAGTATGATCAATTGTATCGAAAGCTGCACTGAGGTCTAGTAGAACTAGCATGGATACGCAGCCTCGATCAGAGGCTAGAAGAAGGTCGTTTGTTATCTTAACTAAAGCTGTTTCGGTGCTATGGTGTGGCCTAAAACCAGATTGAAATTTTTCATATATGTTATTCTTATGCAAGTATGACCTAAGTTGTTGGGCCACAACTTTTTCTAAGATCTTAGATATGAAGGGAAGGTTAGAGATGGGTCTGTAATTGGATAGTACACTAGGATCAAGATTCGGTTTTTTGATCAGGGGCTTAATAACTGCTAGTTTAAATGCTTTGGGTATGTGACCCAGTCTAAGGGACGAATTTATGATTGTTAAAATGGGATTGATTATGACTGGTAATACTTCTTTAAATAGTTTTGTTGGTATTGCAACAAAATGAACTCAAGTGTCCCTCTATACATAAGACTCTTTTGTTTAAAACAATCCCATGTCCCTAAATTATTTGTTTATTACAGTCATATGTCTCTATATTATTTGTTTCTGGGGAAATGTCCCATGACTGACCTATGAATATGAATATGAATATATTCATATGCTCAACTATTGACCTCTTTTCCTAATTCTCCATCATTCCCCCCTTTCACGACTACTGGTCGTAAACCCCTGCATCTTATTTCATAAGTGTAAATATAGGTGCATATATGCATTTATATAGTTGTTAGTATATACTGTGTATGATAGCTTGATGTATGTGTCTTGCTGGATTGAATAATGCAGAGTATTGGACTAAAAATAAACTCCTCCCCAGACAGGTCATACTATTGTATGGTAGAATACTAGGCAGGTACCCTTAATAAGCCACGTCCCAACACAGATGGCTATAACAACTTTTAGAAATGATGACTGTCCTTGGACGAGCTGTCCAGGGTGACTTTAAGAGTCAGTCAAAACTGGAGGCTGGCACAGCTTATATACATAGACCATGCTCATCAGTCAAACACAAACCCTCCCTTGGGTAACAGGTCCATAATGCTGAATCGTCAGATCCTCCTATTATATGGGCATTCCATGACTGCTCAGGCCTTATGGCCCTGTCTTCACACTCATTCACAGTCTTTGAGGCTAAACAGCCAATAACCAATAGGCCAAATTACATCCTACTATTGGCTACCATACAATACAGAGTCTATCTGGGAGTAATGTATAAGTAAATATTGAGCAAGCTTAACTATCCCCGTTCCTAATAAACAAGAATGGCATGTGCAACTGCGTTTTCTTATGAGTAAATACAAATGAATATATGGATAATTGATTACAGCAAATAACATCATTATCTGTAATCGCTTATCCAGTTCAGGGTCACGGTGGGTCCAGAGCCTACCTGGAATCATTGGGGCACAAGGTGGGAATATCAAATCAAATCAAATCAAATTTATTTATATAGCGCTTTTCACAACTGATGTTGTCACAAAGCAGCTTCACAGAATTCCAGTAAGACAAGATTTGACATTAAATGTAAAGACAAATGTAAAACCCTCAAGTGAGCAAGCCAGGGGCGACAGTGGCAAGGAAAAACTCCCCCAGCTGAGGAAGAAACCTTGGGAGGAACCAAGTCTCACAAGGGGTGACCCATCCTCCTCTGGTCAATCTACTGGTGATGATAGTTAGTAGTCCATGAGAACTTCAGTGTAGGGACAGCTTCAAGGCACTTGGTGGTTGCTGGAGCGTGGGCAGCTGGTCTGAAGCGTGGAGGAGGATCTCGACAGTCATCCATCAGTGTCCAGACAGACAGGTGGGCAGTCGTTTACTCGGAAAGATGTAAAGGGATGGAATTAGTTTTGAACTGTTTTGTGTTTGTAAAGTAGAAAATATGAAAATTTCCAGAGTGTGGCTAATGACTCCGGCAGATCTGACTATGACAGCATTAACTAAAAGGAGAGAACCAGGAGGACACACAGACACGGGAGCATCCTGAAACACTGGCATCCCTCCGCTCCACCGTCAACAAACCTGAGTGATCGCGAGAAGCGGCGGGACGACAGCACCAGCGTCTCAGTATACTATAATTCCCTGTGTCCATGGACCCCCCGGATCTGCCGCCTTTATCTATGGGGGAGCATTAGCTACCAAATGATAAACTAAACAAATGAGTTTTTAGCCTACATTTGAAGATTGCGACTGTGTCTGAGTCCCGAACATTTTCTGGAAGATCATTCCAGAGTTGGGGGGCTTTATAAGAAAAGGCTCTTCCCCCAGCTGAGGCCTTCTGAATTCTGGGAACATTTAAAAACCCAGTATTCTGTGATCTGAGTGAACGTGGGGGCTCATAATAGGAAATTGTATCTTGAAGATATTCAGGAGCAAGCCCATGTAGAGCTTTATATGTTAATAACAAAATTTTGTAGTCAATGCGGAATTTAACAGGCAGCCAATGAAGTGATGATAAAACTGGGCTGATATGTTCAAATTTTCTAGTTTTAGTGAGGACCCTAGCTGCAGCATTTTGAACTAGTTGAAGTTTTCTTAAATTGCTGCTGGTGCATCCTGACAGTAGTGCGTTACAGTAGTCAAGCCTTGAAGTAATAAAGGCATGTACTAATGTTTCTGCGTCCTGGAGGGATAAGGCATTTCTAATCTTAGCAATATTGCGAAGATGTAAAAAAGCTGTCCTAGTGATACTACCTATGTGTTGATCAAATGATAAATCCGGGTCAATTATGACACCAAGATTTTTTGCTGCTGAACCAGGTTTAACTGGAAAGTTAGCTAGATTTAAAATTAAGTCTGATAATTTATTTCTTGTCACTTTTGGACGCAAAAGCAGGACCTCTGTTTTGTTGCTGTTTAGAAGGAGGAAGTTACGCAACATCCAGCATTTCACGTCTTTTACACAGTCCTCTATTTTCTTTAATCTGTGTTTGTCATCGGGCTTGGCTGAAATATACAATTGTGTGTCGTCTGCGTAACAGTGAAAGTTAATGTCATGGTTTCTTATAACTGTGCCTAGCGGTAACATTTATAATGTAAATAATAATGGTCCTAAAATAGAGCCTTGTGGAATTCCAAATCTTACTTTAGAATAATTTGAATTTAGATTGTTTACTTTTACGAATTGATAACGTTCCGTTAAGTAAGATTTGAACCATAATAGGGCTGTCCCTGTGATTCCAACCATGTTTTCTAACCTTTCTATGAGAATATTGTGGTCTATTGTATCGAAGGCTGCGCTTAGGTCAAGAAGCACCAACAGGGATACGTGGCCTTGATCAGAGGCAAGAAGAAGATCATTTGTTATCTTGACTAGAGCTGTCTCTGTACTATGATGTTGCCTGAATCCAGATTGGAATTTTTCATATATATGATTCTTATGTAGATATGAACTAAGTTGTTGGGCCACAGCTTTTTCTAAGATCTTAGACAGAAATGGCAAATTAGAAATAGGCCTGTAATTAGACAGTGTACTAGCATCAAGATTTGGTTTCTTGATCATAGGTTTAATAACTGCTAGTTTAAAAGCTTTGGGTACATGGCCCAGACTAAGCGATGAGTTTACTATAGTTAAAAGAGGATCAATAATAGCTGGTAGTACTTCTTTGAGCAACTTTGTGGGAATTGCATCAAGTGTGCAAGTTGTACAGTTTGCGGAGGTGATAATCTTCTCTAGTTCTAATTGTGGGAGTGGGTAAAAGGTTTCAAGTCTTTCTTTTACAGTTATATTATGTTTTATTTCATTCACATCAGGTGGCAGCCAGGATGGATTTGATCCTGTGGCTAGAGTTTGTTGTCTAATATTCTCAATTTTATTATTAAAAAAGTCCATAAAATCTTTACTGGTGAGAGTTGCTGGAATTAGTTGTTCAGAACCTGCTTGATTTTTTGTAATTCTAGAAAACACACTAAACAGTGCTCTCGGATTATTTTTATTATGGGAGATCAGCGAGGCCAGATATGCTGAGCGAGCTTTAGTGAGGGCATTTCTATACTCTATAAGGCTGTCCTTCCAGGCAGAATAGAACACTTCAAGCTTGGTTGATCGCCATTTCCGCTCTAGTTTTCGTAATGTTTGTTTTAAAGTACAGGTCTTATCGTTATACCATGGTGCGAGCTTTTTCTGTCTTATACTTTTATGTTTAAGTGGTGCTACCTTTTCTAAAGTAGATCGACAGGTATTTTCTAGGTAATCAGTTAGTACATCTAGGTCCATTGGGTCTGATGGAGTTGGAACTGGGGTCGATAGTTCTGGTAGGTTTTCTATAAATTGTAGGGCGGTAGATGGTTTTATTATACGCCTTGTAGAATAGCGAGGGTTCTTACATATATTATGGATAAAACGTAGCTCATATGAAATTAAGTAATGATCGGAGATTGCGGTAAGATATTAATTTTGTCAATGTTAAGACCTAGTGTCAGAACTGGAGGGGGTGCCAGTCCTTCACAGGGCAACACAGACACACATTCACTCACACCTACGGACACTTTTGAGTCACCAATCCACCTACCAACGTGTGTTTTTTTGGACTGTGGGAGGAAACCGGAGCACCCGGAGGAAACCCACGCTGACACGGGGTGAACACACCAACTCCTCACAGACAGTCACCCAGAGCGGGAATCGAACCCACAATCTCCAGGAGCTGTGTGACTCCGACACTACCTGCTGCGCCACCGTGCCGCCCTATAATGCAATTGTTTTGTCTAATTACCAGTGACAACCAACACCCCTCTCCACCATAATATGTTTAGAATATTCTGAGAATGTCAAATAATCTCAATATTGTGAATCAAACTGAATTATATGCTATTATTACACCCCTACTGTAACAATACTGCAACACAGCAACTGCTGAATGGCCAATGGAATTTCCCTATTCTCCAATTAATTTTTTTCACTCAGATAAGGCTTTTTTGTAGGATGAAGTTGCATCTCGATCATGAATGGCATCCTGTTGGACTTCTGTCTGAAGTACTGACAGGAGTGTTGCAATGCACTTTGGATATTTCAGATGAAATATGTAGTAGTATGCCAGAAGATAAAGCACACCTGTGTCTATGTTCTCTTTTGGAAATGTCACAGGTGAAGAACCAAAGGCCAGCATGCAATTGCTATCACAAACCATCAAAACAGGACTGGAAATAGGTCTTCTCTGAAGATAGGTGTTTGGGCCTTCTGTGGGCTGTGACATAAAAAAATATTAGTTATTAACACTTCAACTGAACTTGTTTGTAATGAAAAAATGTTTAAAATGTTTAAAAGAATATAAAATGTGCTGAGGTGGACAAGGATAGAGGGTCCAAAATGTAAGGATCATGACTTGTTTCTGTCAGTAATATACAAACAGAAATTATTTGACAAAATGCAATTAAAAATCCCTCTCCTAGTTATTCAGATCATTATATTCATGATTCTGATAAACTTCACTTAAAGCATTCCCATTAATTGCTTACCTCAAGAACATGCACTATCACCTCACTTGGATGTCCCAGCTTCTTGGGTGGGGCCACAGGTGTTCGGAACATCTCAGGCAGAGCCTTCATCATGACTATACAGTGGGTCACTGTTTGAGACATAAGCAGTTTGATACATTATACACTGCACTGATGCATTAATATTGGACTTGAGTTTCATCGTTTTGATCTGACATAGATTTGATGTCTAACTAATTTGCTATCAATCTAATAAAATGTCTCAAATTTACAGGGCTTGTTAAAGGCAACATCTACAAAAGTGGAAAAATGCAGTTCTTTCATTTGTCTAGGTGGAATTCACTCTCTCCTGAATTTAGAGTCAGTTCCATCTATAGCAAAAATAAGTCAATATTATACATCTATGCAGCAAGAATAGAGCAATAACCTCATATCAGTTCATGCTTTTCAAAGGTCGATTCATTGAATTAAAGCTTCCAGAATTCAGCTTCTCTGCCGTGAGCAGAGAAACAAAGCCTAGCATACCGGACCGAGACACTTTTTTTTAAAACCCCATTTACTGACACTGGAGGTTTGTAAAGACATTAGACTGATTGTGCATGAAAACCGACTGGAGAGCAGCAAATGAAACATCCTCAGAATTTTGTAAAAAGTGGTTTTTTTTTATTATTAAAATCCTGAATGTTGCCTATAACAAGGTTCGTTCGTTTTAATGCATTTTTATCATAACATTCCATTTAGTTTTACAAAAGTCAAGCTCATGTCTAAGTCAGAATTGAATTCCGCCATCTGGGTTAAGTGTATGTTAAGCTGTAAGGATAACAGAAAAGTAGTACATCCTGTTAAGTTTCTCGCTTTTGTCAAGTGTTGTCGGTGGCTTCAAAACCTTTTTAAAAACCCCATAGAACTGAGCTTTGCGGTAAAAGCTCTCCCAGCGCGTCTTCAGATGTGAAATTAATTGAGGGTTTTGTCTGTCAAGGATGTGATCAAGTTCTCCCATGACAAGAAATGGGAAAAAATAAAATCATACACAAATATTTAATAAACTAATTACAATTTTAAGCAATCTGCAAGTTAGGAACATAGCTAAAATAAATACTTGCATGATCTAATTCTTTGTAGTATGTTAGCTGGCCTGTCCTGGTCTCTCAAAGTGTCAGAGTTGATGAAGGCTTGACGGGCATGAAACTCAAGGTCTAGCAGCTGAGAAACTGCTTCCTTATTAGGTTTTGGTCTTTTATACAATTCTTGCAGGGTGCGATAATGTCTTGCTTGGCTTTGCTGACTGTCAGTGTTAGAATGGCCTTCCAGTCCTTCAGTATGAATACATTCTCCACTTTGGTCCACAGCTTCTGCTTTTTAATAAACATAAGACTCTGTATTACAGTCTGTATAACACAGCAACTCATCTTACCTTATACAAATAGCCAAATAGATAATTTTCTGTTCCAAACCAGATTTTGTTCATTAAATACCAAGTCTTCATTTCAATATTCAAACAAAACATTCTCTACATACACAAACTCTATTAAAACATCGCAAACATTCCTCAATATCGAGTCATTCTTTCAAAACACTGGCACATTTTCTGTCCAAGAGGAACATAGTCAATCACAGCACAACAACTGTAATAATTCTAACAATTGATGGCATTCCAGAAACAGCTTTTCTTTCCATGTTTCAGTTCTATCAACAAACAATAGGTGTTATGACATCTACTACATTTTTTTGCTTTAGGGTCAAATGTGTGCATTTATGGTAACATACTATCTAGAGGTGAATGAATAATATTTACTGTATGGTAGACAACCATGGTATGGTAAAAGTATTTATAAATGTACACTGTCCGAGAAAAAAGGTAATGTACAGGTGCATCATTGTCACTAAAGGTTAAAACAGTGTGAATGTATCTTTGAAGGTACAACAGTGGTTTCGGAGTTCAGTTGGGTTCCCTAAAGGTACGTTACATTCTCTTCTCCAGAAGAAGAGGTGAATATTTGTAACATTTCATTATAGAACTGTGTAAAAAAATAAAATAAAATAAAATAAAAAACTTTAAGAACAACTGAAATAAACACAACTTTAAAATCTACAATTATAAAGGAGTGTGATACAATTATGTTCCCTAACTAAACATATGCAATATGTACCATTGAGGGTACCACCACAGTCACAGTTTTTCTGAGAGTGTAGGGTCATGACATCAAATAGTGATTAAAAAAAAAAAAGGCAGAGAAAGTGTGGAAAAAAAACTAACAAACACAAAAATGCAGTCATTTTTCAAGCTCTCCCTTGTTTAGACCTTATTCTTTATTTTTTTGTTTAGACCTTATTTTCTCTTCCTTGACAACACCAGCGTATGTCTCAGAGTGCGTTTAGAACCAGGTGTGATTCATCTACATCAGATATTCCTCAATGTGTCATTGATGTTTATTCAGAAATGCTTATTAGTTGTTTCAATATAGCTTTTTATCTGCTGATGTACCAGAAGTAGATGTTTTATACTGTAATTCAGGTTTTGCACATTGGGTTTTCATTTCTGCCATGTTGTTTTCAAGCATTTGTAAATGAGTCAAGAAAGATCCATAGTTTTTTGTTTTGAGACAGCTTGTATGTGCACAACTGACAAATGTGCTAATTGTGTTTAGAGGTTTGAAAATGTGACTACAGATTGGACAAAGTGATGAGAGAGATATATGAGGCACTTTATGTAACTTCATTTTGACAGGTCATTTGGGCCAATCATAGCGTATCACGTCATCAAGCTCCGCCCCCCCTGTCCAATCAGAAGCGTGTATTTTACCCCCGGATTTCCCGCCCTCTCCTCAACCAATCATAAACGTGTATTTTAACCGTAATTCCCGCCCTTCGCTGTGTTTTATTATAGATATCTACGATCTACGACCCCCCACGATGAACCCCTTTATCGCGCGCGCACACATACGTGAACCCCCCACCCCTTTATCGCGCGCGCACACACACACACACACACACACACAAGTGAACCCCCAACCACTTTATCGCACACACACACATTGGAATTACAGGAATCGTCCAACGATCAACCCCTCCTCTTCCCCCTCCATCAAACCCCCCCACACACATACAGGGTATACATAAGTAAAATTTTAATTTTCTAACTCCAACTTCTAAATGATTAATGGTGTTTTAGTGATTAAAGATTGTTTTAACATCGTTCATTTTTCTCCCCCGGTCTATGACCCACACCCCAAAAAAATACTGTTTTCATACGATAAAAATGACATTTGAAGATGTCTTAACGCTGCCCCTCCTAAACCCTCCTCCTCGCTGTATGTCAGAAAAGTTTACGATAAGTGACTCAGTATATCTAGGAGCTCAAAAATCTACACATTACCCGCTGACATTCAGCTTTGGATGATATACTGCTCGGACTGGAACCAAAAGGTAAGAACTGACATTTATCACGTAATATAAGATTAATTTAAGAATATTATTTTATATTTCATTTAAAAAATATGTTATTTATTTATTTTTTATTTTTTAGATTAAGAACAAAGAAGAACAGACGTGATGGCTAATATTTTACAAGCTCCAAGACCTTAGGGTAAGTAAATATATATATATATATATATATATATATATATATATATATATATATATATATATATATATATATATATATGTAATATGTATTTTATAATGTTATTCATGAAAATTTTCGTATCTCTTTAGTCAAATGTCCTAAACAGTTATGAACTGGATACACCTACTACTTGAACACTTCCACTTATGATGAAGCTCTTCCCCCGTAAGTAAAAGTACAATATGTTATTCATAATTTTGTGTGCATTTCCTAGTCCTAATTGAAGCTTTTGTATTTTTCATCCTTAGATTTCAGTAAAAACAATCTGACACTATTATGATGCTACTTTCTACGAATGCTGTCATCTGTGAAGAGTCATCGACTGTTGACTCAAGAATGTAAAACTTATTTTATTTAATGTTCATTTATTCATTTGCTTTATTGTATTAGTCAAATGGCACAAAAACGTCCTAACAACGAGGTTTTAAACAATGAAGCTAAGAAGCCTAACATCAGTCCTTTTACACATGATTTAAATAGCACTCAGATAATCTGTGAACTAAAACGCAGTATTTCAAAAATAGAAACTAAATTGAATGAACACGAAACGTACACAACTCTGAATCCTTTTCTGTTAGAAGCTGTAAATCAGCTTAATGACAGTTTGTCAGTAAATCCACCCCAAAACTGAATGTTTAATGTCTCCTGTTAATACCTCAGAAAATACAGCTAAAAGTTTGCATGATGTTTTCTTTGAATTGGAGCAGAGCTTATCAAAATTACAAAACACACTCAATGAATACGATACGTGTACAACTCTGAATCCTTTTCTGTTAGATGCTGTAAAACAACTTAATGACAGTTTGTCAGAACCTTCTAAGCCAACCTTAGACATTGAATGTTTAACGTTTCCTGTTAATACCTCAGAAAATAATCCCTGATTTTGTCAGATTTTTTCTATGAACTAAATCAAAGTCTTTTGAGATTAAATGATAATCTGATAAATTTAAGTCAAAATTCATTAACCAGTCCTGGTTATCATGACAATTCTCCTCCTTCACCTAATATTGAGAATAATCCCAATGACAATTCTCCTCCTCCTTCACCTAATATTGAGAATAACCCCAATGACAATTCTCCTCCTTCACCTAATATTGAGAATAACCCCAATGACAATTCACCTCCTCCTTCACCTAATATTGAGAATAACCCCAATGACAATACTCCTCCTCCACCTGACGATGGTGATGTACAAATGGGAGGTGATCTTGATCCAAATATCAATATAAATCGCTTAGACAGATTCCGCACCACTGAAATTAGAAGAAGGATAAACTTTTTTTCTCTCGGTAACGTCGACAGCTTTGCAGAATTTTACAATTATGTTCTTGAGATTTTAAATGAAATGCTCAATGTTGCCAATGGTGAAATAGTTGGACCGAGTGATGGTTTGTTTGTAGAAATTCAGGGTGATTCACTCAATGTTTCGTCGCGTGTTCAGATAAATGATGGGGGTATCGATCTGAATTCCTTTCTGATGTTGTTTGAAAACGCCATTCAGAGTAAATTTGAAATACTTTCCGATGAAACTTTACAATTAGTTATTCGGATTGTGCATGCTCCTCAGGGTGGAGGGAAAAAAAAGCTATCGGGTATCTTCAGCACAGATTTTATTCAGAAAAAGATGAAACATCTGTATGTTTTTCACAACAAAGATAACCTCTGTTTTGCCTTATGCGTTTCTCAAATATTGAATCCTGAGAAAAACATTTTTGAAGTAGAACAATTAGCGAGGCAAATGCAAAATGATGTAGGTTTATCCATAGATGAAATGGTTAGCTTTGCACATATCGCACGCTTTGAGCAACATTTGAACTGTAAAATCATAGTGTTGTACCGAAGTGATGAAAAGAAGGGGTATAGTATGTTGCAGAACACTAACATGCCTCATGACAAAACCGTTTACCTGTTTTTGCAAGATAACCATTATTACGGTGTCAAAAATCTTAAAGGTGTTTTAGGTACATCCTATGTGTGCCCCTACTGTTCCACCGGCTTTAACAATCAGAAACATCACAAATGCGATTTTCATTGCAACGTATGTCTTGACAAAGACTGTCCTAAACAGTCTAAAAAGACTGTACAATGTGAAGATTGTCTAATGGTTTGCAGATCGCAGTATTGTTATGATAAACATAAAACAGTGATCGATCCAAGCGGTGATCAAACTTTATGCAAAACTAGATTCTACTGCCCTAAATGCAATACCGTGCAGGATCAGAGTAAAGGATCGAAAAAGCATCAGTGTCAAACCAGTTGTTGTAAAAACTGTGGAGCCAAAGTTGATTCAGAAATCACACATGAATGTTTTATGCAACCTATAATATTTGAAATTCTCGATGAATAGTACGTCTTTTATGATTTTGAGACGACTCAAGAAACAGGTTACCACGTAGCTAATTATATATGTTGCATTGATTTCAAAGGTAGGGAGTGGACAGCAAAAGGGGACAAATGCGTGGCATCATTCTTTAGAAAGTATCGCAAGGAAAAGTATAAAAGTTATACATTCATTGCGCACAACGCTAGAGGGTATGATTCATACCTTTTGTTGAACCATTTAGTAAAAGAAGGTATCACCCGTAACATCATAGCACAAGGTGGTAAAATCTTGTGTTTTCAAGATGTTGAGTATAAACAGAGATACATCGATAGTCTCTCTTTTCTCCTTATGAGACTGTGCGCTATTCCAAAGGCTATGGGGTTCACATCAGACAAAAAAGGATATTTCCCACATTTTTGGAATACTGTGGAAAATCAGAATTATGTAGGACCTTATCCGAAACCCGAGTTCTACGGGGTAGACACCATGATGGCCAAAGAAAGAGAAGAATTTTTTGAATGGTACAATACATGTACAGGAAAGCTCTTTCACTTTAAGGAAGAAATGGCTCAATATTGTAAGAACGACGTCCACATTCTGAGAAAAGGTTGTATAGCTTGTATAGTGTATGTTTGCAAATATTCAGAATCAACTTTCTGTCTGAAAACATTTTAGCTATCCCGCCTTTAGATAATTACATCGACAGTCAGAAATCTTTCTCAACACCTTCCATACAATGGCTCGAGTACATCTCTGAGAGAGACAAGATCCCCATCCGACATGCCCTCAATGAAGGTGAGGTCAAATTCGGAAACTATTTTGTGGATGGTTATTATGACGACGGTAGTGAACGAAAGGCTTTTGAGGTTTTAGGATGTTTTTATCATGGTTGTGATAAATGTTTTCCTTCAAATTTACCACATCCTCTAAGTAAGAGTTCACAATCCTTTGGGGATGTTTATCAAAATTCTATGGATAGAATTCAGACTTTGCAAAACACTTTAAAACTGAACGTAACTATGATGTGGGAGCATACCTGGAATGAGATGAAAAGATCAAACCAGGATGTTAAATTGTTTATGTCCCACTTTGACTTTCCTGAGCGCATAAAACCGCGAGATGCTCTGTTCGGTGGTTGAACAAACGCATTACATCTCCATTATGTAGCACAGCCTGGTGAAAGGATTGATTACTACGATTTCACGTCCCTCTATCCTTATGTAAATAAAACAAAGAGGTACCCCGTGGGTCACCCCACTATCATCTTTCGTGATTTCCAACCGTTGGAAAAATATTTCGGGCTTATTAGAGCAAAAGTTCTCCCCCCCTAAGGGCTTGTGGGCCCCTGTTCTCCCTTATAGAGTGAAAAGCAAACTCTTGTTTCCTTTGTGTCGAACGTGTGCTGAACAACAAATGCAAAATTGTAAACACACGGATGAGGAGAGGGCCCTGACAGGTAGTTGGTGTAGCGTTGAGGTGATGAAAGCCATTGGGAAGGGGTACAGAGTGTTGAAGGTGTTTGAAATATGGCACTTCCCTAATCATTCGAAATATTTGTTTACAGAATACATCGACAGGTTTCTGCAGACAAAACAGGAGAGTTCAGCTTATCCCTCCTGAGTGGTGAATGAGGCAGATAAAAAAGAGTACATTCAAAAGTATGAGGAGAGTGAAGGGATCAAACTAGAACAATCACGCATTGAAGTTAATCCTGCACAGAGATCTGTGGCCAAACTGGCGTTGAATTCTTTATGGGGAAAAATGTGTCAGAGAACAGACAGGACAAACACTACACTGATCAAAGACCCTAGTGAGTTTTTACAAGTCATATTCTTGGATATGTATAATGTAAGTCATTTCTCCTTTCTGAATCAGGAGGTGGCATTGGTGCAGTGGCGTTACGCAGACGATAGATGTCTCAAACCGGGTAACGCTAATGTATTTATCGGTATTTTCACCACAGCCTACGCTAGACTTGAATTATACAATGTGATAGATCAACTACAGCAGAGATACTTATACACGGATACTGACAGCGTCATTTGCAAAAGTAAAGAAGGTGACTGGATGCCTCCTCTAAGTGATTACTTAGGAGGCCTTATGAGCGAATTGGACACAGGTGATCAAATAGTAGAATTTGTCAGCGGGGGTCCGAAAACCTATGGTTACCGCACTCTCAAAGGGAAAACTATGATGAAAGTTAAGGGTATTACTTTAAACTACACCAATGGTGAAATTGTTAACTTGAAATCCTTGACAGAATTAAGAGTTAATGAACATGTGAAAAATCCTAACAATCAAATTGTGAGAGATAAAAGAGGCTTTCACTTAAAAAACAAATCACTTATGAAAAGGTTCAGAGTTGTGTACGATAAACGTGTTCTCTTACCCGATTTCACAACATTACCATACGGATATTAAATAACTAACTAAAAATGATGCATCCAAGGGGATTTGATTCAGCTTCCTTTTTCTTGTATAGTGTGTGGACCAAGCAATAGTGGAAAATCTTTTTTTTATTAAAATGTTGTTGGAAAATTGTACGGATTCCATGTCAAAAACCCCGGATCAAATTGTATGGTGTTATACGTGCTGGCAACCTCTCTATGATGAACTGTTGAACAAAATAAACATACGTTTTGTTCAAGGAATACCCGACTCTTTGTCTGATGATGAACTATTTCCACCGCACAAAACATATTTATTGGTAATCGATGATCTGATGGAAACAGCTAGCAAGAAATAGGAGGTAGAGAAGGCTTTTATAAAAAATATACACACGACAGAAACCTGAGCATCATCTATTTGGTTCAAAATCTGTTTTTTCAAGGAAAAAGTAGCAGAACCATCAACTTAAACACCAACTATATGGTGCTTTTTTAAAAATCCTAGAGATAAACTACAGATAAGCATACTGGCACGTCAAATGTATCCGGGAAACAACAAGTACTTTTTAGAATGTTACCAAGAAGCAACTGCTAGACCTTATGGGTATTTATTTGTAGATTTAAAAGCATCAACGCCAGATGATCTTCGTCTCAGGTCAGGATTGTTTGTGTGGGAGAATCCTGCAGTGTATATTCCAAAGAAAAAATTTGTAAAGTACTGAAAAATGCGCATCTAAAGAGAAATTTTCAGATGTTGACATCTCTATTTCATGCTACCCCTGGAGAAAGGAAGGTTATATTACGTAAAGCTTCCTCAGATCTCATATTAGCCATCTGCAAATTAGCCCTAAATCTATTGAGAGGAAACATTCCTTTAACGTCTCGTCAATATCATCAGTTTAAAAGACAGAAAAAATTAATTAAACTATTTGCTAATAAAAGAACATCTGTGGAGGCTAAAAGAAAATCGGTTAACCAATCTTCTCCCTTTATTAAGTGTTGCAGTCCCCTTCATCAGCAGTTTAATAACATCTGGTCAGAGATAACATGGAAACTGCTGATAAGATGTATTTGGTGCCTCAACACCAATTAGATAAACTTAAAAACATGACGAGTGGAAAAGAAACTGTTAGAAAAATGGTGGAAAATGATATAGACGATGTGATGCGTCATATATTGAACAGATCTGATTTGATTCCTTATGAAAAGGCTAAACTTTATGCATCAGCCTTGCAAAGATTTTTAAACATCGTCAAACAGGGGGAAGAGGAAACGTCTCAATTAACCCTTTCCCTACCTACTGAAAATAAGCCGTCGACGGAGGCGACTGAAAATAAACCTTTGACGGAGGATTTACAAACAACCAAAGATGAAATTATTAAAGAGGTTATAGCAAATGTTTCAGCCAGAACCAGAAAAAATGCTTCTTACATCATGGAGAAAATATTAAAGTCTGATGATGTAGCTTCATGGAATGATGAAGGTGAATTTATTTTCAATGGTCAAACAGTAAAAAGATCACACATGTTGGATTTGATTAAAAATCTCACAGCTCCTCAAAAAGTATCTGATGACCAGAGACCGTTAGGCTGGGGTGAACTGTTACAAACTGTCGCTAACTTAAACATTCCATTTTCAACCATTCCTAATGCAGGGGTTAGACGAAAAATATCTGATGTTAAAAAATCCAAAACGTTGTATTCTCCCCCTGCTTCCTCCCCTACAAGTTATGATTCCTCTAATCTTGAACCTGCTTTTAAATCTCCTAGATTTACCGCTTCAAACTGGTTGAATTATTTAATGAATTTTTAATTAATCATATTGTAATTTTATTTCATAAATGATGAATCTTTGTAACAATTAATCATGTAATGTTTGTCTTTATTTAAATAAAATACAATTTCAATGATTTTACATGTGTCATCGTTATTATTTTATTTCAAATACAATGTAAATCTTTCACCAGAGTTAACACATTGAATACCATTCATAACGTGTGTGTTATTTTTCTAGGGTAAATTTTTTTAACAAAAGCTACAACCATATCATCATTTCTTTTTAAATCATCACTATACATAGACATAATTTCATTTAAAGTACAACCTTTAGCTTTATGATATAAAAAGAATACACAATGTTGCCCGCAACAAACAGATTCGAACCTCTGCACTTGTTTAGAGTTATGTATTATTTCCAGACAGTTCCTTTTTAAAAAATAATAAATAGATTCAGGAAAAATGGGGGAATTTGGTCGATTTCCATATGAATCGAAAAAATATCCTGTGGTTTCATTGATTACATATAAAGCCAGCCAGTGGCCCCCTGGCATGTGACTCGGGTTGGTATTTACGATGAACAAAGCAAGAAACTGCGTCAATCTGTTCTCGGGTAACTCATCACTAGCAAAAACACCGTAAAAGACTTTTCTTAGAGACGGACAACTTCTCATCAACTCTGTAAGTTCTCCGGTATCCATGGTTATTGATAATCTATGAGAACGTTTCGACGACTATTGATTTCCAAAATTGAATCAAAACTGGCATACACAATTAGATTCACAGTCCTCAGAAGAGGGTTTCGAAATCTGAGTTCCAGTCTCATATTACCCGACTTTATTAAAGATAGATGCTGCCCACAGTCATCATCGGGTGTCAGGTTGAATGCGACCAGAGTGTAACCTTGGGTGTAGTCTTGTCTGTTTATAGACAACCCCTGATCTTTAAGTTGCATTCCTGAAGCTAAAATTAAGGAATGAAACTCACGGACCACATTCCCGTTTTGAAAATCCGGCTGGAATGGCTTTGCAGGGTGTTGTGTCCCATCTACATACAGAGCTATAAACTCTATATCGTAATGTTTAAAATTAAACAGATTTTTATTATATGCACCGCTGAAAGCGTCATTATCCACCATTCCGAAAATTAATGTTTTAGGAAGGGGTCCGAGGAACAGGTTCTCTTGGGTACAGATACGACTGCCTGCGGGTAGACTGAAGGTTTTCATAGAGACCCTCTCTAACGGATATTTAGCTGTAGTGTTAAGTAACGCCTGTGCATGACCCAGTTTCACAGCTGGAGAAACTGTTACTTTTTTCACAAACAGTGATGCTGAGAGTAATTTGAGATTGTAATCCCTTGGTCCTTCTTTCATTAGACAAAATTCCTCTTTACTTCGAACCATTTTAATTTTTAAATCAACTCCGTTTAGTAAAAGTTTATCTTGAAAAAATATATCAGAATGGATGTGCCCGATCAAATCAAAAGTTTTACTTTCTGAGCTAAAAAGAGCCCTGTTTTTTAATCCATTATTACAACCTCGAGGGTCGGTTACATCCATCTGACCGGCTGTATCTTTATAAAACAACCCGGTTGAAAATTGCGTTTGCAAGGCCTCTGCGCCATAATTCATGATACACTCCATTATTGATCTGTATGGGTAAGTATTGCTTGATTGACTAATGAGGCGATCCCCGAGCATAACATCTACTTGTGAAAATAGAGATGCTATGGGGTAGTTAATCATGCCAACCTTAGCATCGTTAGCAATATTTGACCCATCAGGATTTGTAATCTTACATCTTAGATGTAAAAAGGTGTTGTTCAAGTCCAGGTAGTCTTCTCCATTTCCTGCTATGTAAATCTCCAAGGATCCGTTATCAGTCAAGGCGGAAAGTGGCGGTATTTCGACATAAGTATATTTTTCAATACTTGTTTGAGTGTAAGGTAACATAAAAATGTCTAGCTCAGATTTGGTGCATTCAGTTGAAAGACTGTGTAAGAAAACCATTGTGTTAGAAAATGTTCAATCTTCTTCGTTTGATAGAGGAGGAGGAGGACGAAGCACGCTTGTTGTCTCTTCGTTTGTTCTTTTTCACTCTGCCTTTACTCTCTACAAGCTTTCGCTTTTTATCTGTAATCACAACGCGCCTCCCAGGAGGCCTCTTAACATTCTTGCGCACAATCGCAGCAATTCCTGATCCATCCTGTTTTTGATTCCTGTTAATAATGTTGCTCACGACGTCACTTACTATGCCTTCTGCAGCTGTTTTAAAATGCGGTTTTACAATAGATATACCCCTTTTAATAACAGGCACAGCCATCCTAAAATGCGCTTTAAAGATTCCGCCTAACCCGGAACCATACATAGTCGGTGTTCCTTGATACCCTGGGAGGCCACTTCCTGCTTGATTTGTATAATATTCTATAAGATTTCTGGGGTCCGTGTAGCTTATACCGGTCATTTTCAAACGCGAAATGAATGTTTTGCGAGTCTAAAGTGAAGTTTAGCGATGAATTTTCCGTAGAGAAAAGGAATATGTTGATTTTGGTCTGATTTAATTTCAATAACTATATCGTTTATAAAACTCTTGCTCACAGGTACGTAATGTGGCTTGTCGTAAGTTATTGTGACAATTTCGTTGTTCTCACTGGTTATATGTACACATCTCAACAATGGTACAAAACTATCCCCTACACTTTGATAATGAATAATATCTGTATACACGTACAGGGTGTAAAATCCTGTGCGGACGTCTACCGGATAGCGAGCCTCAGGTTCATCACGTGTAAGATTTTTCTTTGGTTCCAGACCTAGTATAATTGATAGAATACCTTGAGCCCCCAGCGAATAACTTTTATCAGTTACCATACGTATTTTGTATGTATTAATATTATATTGGATTTTTATTTCAAGACATAAGTTTTTTATAGCTCTATTCATTTCCTGAACCAGAGCATCTATGTTGCTGTAATAACCCGGACTCATCTGGCAGTTATAAAATTCTTTTTTCATTCCGTCATCGAATCGAACAAAAAATATGCTTTCCCACGCTGTCAACGAGTACCATGAATGAGGATATTGTTCCCTCCGTGAGAGACACCTCCCAGTCACCCGTCAATTCAATAGGTTTGGCAAATTTGGTCGTGTAACATGAAATCTTGTTTTCAGGATAGATGTCTTTGGATGTGTTGCTCGGGAGAGTCACGTAGAACCCTGTCTCTTCCATGACTATATGATTATGATTTTCAAGGCGTTCCTATCAAATCTTTTTAAACTTTGATGTCAATCACATCCTTTGCAGGAATCCAAGAGTTAAACTTTTCAGGCCACCCCACCCATTTCACCAAACACATCTTTCTCCTATTTTGTATTTTTCATCTAAAATTTTCTCAATTTTATAGGTTTTATTTTTTCCGACTATAATTTTTTGTAGCTCCTGTTCATAAAATGCCCCGTCAATGTTTTCACCATCCATATCTTGCAGCTTGTAAACCGGAGGATCTCTCGGTATCTGTTCCAAAACCGTGAAATTTTCATTCGTATAGTTTTGCTCATATCCTTTTTCAAAATGTCTTTTCACACGAGAAATCTTTACAATGTCCCCGATCTTAAACTTAAAACATAGTTTCTTGGTTCTTGAAGGAATCAACCTGTACAAGTTTTTAAATTGAATGAATTTAAATTTAATGAATTTGATTCATTAACATCAACAGGTTTCATTTTGATAGAGCTGTGGTAATTATTATTGTAAGCAAGGACCATATCCTGTACCACATCAACGTATTTTCTCGTATTAACAGCTGTGAAATATTTCCACATTTTATTTTTAAGCGTCTTGTTAAAACGTTCACAGACCGAAGCTTTCTGCCCTGTGCCTGTTGCAAAATGTACGATATTATATCTGTTCATTAATCCTTGAAAGCTTTTGTTAAAAAATTATTTTCCTTGGTCAGTTTGTAGTTTTTTAGGAACTCTCCCATCCATCAGAATAGACTCAAAAGCTTTTGTCACCTCAGCTCCTGATTTGTTCCGTAATACACGTACCCAAGCATATTTAGATAAAATATCTATACAAGTTAACATAAATTTCATATTATCATTATTCTCTGATAAACTAGTCATATCCACTAAATCGGCTTGCCATTGCTCATCCATGTTTTTCACAAAAACTCTGTTTTTCTTAAATTTAACAGAAACAGGTTTATGCAGAGTGTATGCATCCTGCTCTGCTAGCCAGGTTTTAAGTTCACCATTGTTTACTCATTTACCAATTTTCTCAACAATAGCTCTTTGCAAACTCTCAACCCCTCCGTAAGATCCTGGGTCTGAGGGCGTGTAATAGATGTGTCTCATTAACTGCTTCATTATTTTTGTAATAATGAGTCAAATATGTGTGAACTCAATATTTTATTGATTTATATTCAGAAACCTTGGGGGTCTAAAATAAAAGTGTTAGATAAATAATATACTTTAGTTTAAGAATTAAACAAGACACCGCAGAGTCAAAACACACACTGTATGAATTAAATTTATATTATTACTTTTCAAAAATCACACATTGTTTAAGATACATTAAATAATTTTATTATTAGTTTTCAAAAATCACACACAATTGGTTACATACTTTTTAAAAGAATAATATATATATATATATATATATATATATATATATATATATATATATATATATATATATATATATTATACAAGAAAATAAAATAAAATAAAAATATATACATAAAATAAAATAAATAAGCAAAATAAATTCACAATTACTTTTACTTTTCAAAAATCACATACATTTGGTTACATTTTGTTTTAAAAGAATAAAAGATTAAATAAAATAAAAAAACATATACATAAAATAAAATAAAAAAAATCACTGTGTTTCTCACTAATCGGCAACAAAGTTCTTTTGACAGGGAGCATACATCTTCTTGGCCTGCATTTCAAAATACTGCCCTCTAACATGTTCTAGCTCACTGTCAGTATATACTATATATTCAGGATTTGGTAGCTGCAGGATTCTCGGAGGATCCACTGATTTGTGCACATCAGGTCTGGAAGGGACAGGATTTCTGGACCTAGGACTTTCTGAGATACTGGGGTTCATTTGTACTGCAGTCAGCCTTCTGTCACTTGAACCTTTCTCTTGAGTGGGGGTTGCTGCCTGATGCCCCTGATGAAGAGTATTAAGCTAAAATTACATGAATATAACCAATTAATAACTTTTTTTAAATTATGGATGAAAACAACATTTGTTCAAATGTAGTGGAGTATGGACCTGAAAGACTCAGCACTCCCCCCACCACCCCAACCCCCCCACCCCCCCGCACACACACACACACACACACACACACACACACACACACACACACACACACACACACACATATGTCCACACCAAAGACTAAGCAAGACACTTTCCAGGGACACCCCCCGCCTCCCGTCTTCTCCAGGGATGTAAAGAAAACAGAACCAGTTTATGACGCTTTTAAACCGAAGGAGAACAAACAAGGTGTTAGAGACCCGGATTAAAATGAACCCCTGTTTATGGCTCTCGGCGTCGAGATGGCGACTCCTTATCTTATACAAAATCAACAGGAGGCCCCCAGAATTGACCTTGCACTGAACTCCTGCAACCCTGATCCAAACCAAACAAATAGCATGGACCAACAGTGCCCCCAAGTGGACGTTTGCGAAATCACGTTTCGCCCTGCCGCCTTTTAAATGTATAACGGACACATCGGGTGTTTATGAACATGCTTTATGCAAATATGTATTAATGTTACCCTCTGTTATTCTCAAGTGAATGTCTACTAACTAATGAAGTGAGGTGTATTACTGTTTCAACCATGAAAATTTCTGTCTCTGTTTAGGAAAACGAATTAGTTTCTAACATCTAGATATAATATTAAAATGGGATGTAATGGTCATGCACTCAAGATACGTACATACATGGATATTTGATAAAAATAATCCAGGACACTCATTGTGCTATACCACAAGTTTGTATAAGTATTTTTACTTTATTCAGTTTTCTATGTTGTCCAGTATACATGACTCTCTTCCTTCTCTGAAATGTGAAACAAGTCACGTGAGCCTCAGACCCAGGATCCAATCAAAGAAAGAAAAGACCTCCCAAATGGGCATGACCGTGCCACATCTGAAAACGGGTTGCCCAGCTCTAAGCTCTCACTCTTTTTGGCTTCGCTCTTTTTCCGCTTCATTCTCTTACACTCTTCATGTCGCACTCTTTTCACTCTTCTCTTCGTGCGACGCTCTTCTTTTTCTTTATGCCGACAAGACTCTTCAATGAATTTTAAACGGATCTCATGCAACCTCCAAGGGACGCCTTGTGCCAGTTAGCAGTGCGATACAGAAACTATAGAGTAACGTCGAGAAAATTTCAGTAATCTTTTCTTTGTTTATTTGTGTTTGTGTTTGTCGCCCAATCAAAGTTTTAATTTTACGACTGAATCAAAGCAGGTGAAACTTATTTTGGCCAGAATAAGATACCACCCCTGAGATTAGTTGATAGCTGATATGTTAGCGTTATACTCTGACTTCTGAGGGTGTCGCTTCTGAGGATTTGAGGAAACAGCGAGAAACTCTTCTACGCCCCCCCCCCCCTCACTCCGGGGACTATCCAGCCAGGTCAGCAGTTCTCTTTTTGGAAAGAATCCCCTCCCTAACAAGCCTACCTTCAGTGACACGGGGAGGACAGGAAGCCAAGACCCGGAGAACGGAGATCGAATCTGCTGGACCCATCGGCTTGGTTATAACAGCGACAAGAGTAAGCAAGCATAAATTACTCATTTTCTTAATTAAGACTCTTGATAAATTTATACATTAATTAAATCTCATTTAGCAACACATTAGTCACAAGCCTTATCGCCTAGCCTATCTTTAAATTTGAATCGGTTTCACCTGCATTGATGCCGTGAGATTTTGAGATTGTGCTATGTTAAATAAATATTCTCTTTTCTCTTAATAAAATATGTCCATTATTTGAAATAAGTGTGTGGAGTTTGTTCATTAAGAGTCTGAAAATCCTGAAGAACTCACGTAGCGGTGACAGTATTCACTCTCTAATTAATTGTTAATGTTTTTGTCATTTACGTCAATCATAATAATAGTAATTATTATCATTAGTTAAATCACTATTAAGCATAACGAGCTCGAATAAGGTCAAGCCGCTACACATATATCAAAAAACAAATATCATTTTTTCCAGATCCAGATCAAATTTGTGAAACGTATGGATGGAAACCTGGCTATTGATTATGCAGCAGACTACAAAATATTTTAATGTTTATGACTGGGACTATTAAAACAATTACAGTAAATATAATACAGCTAATTACTGTGAAACTTAAAAAGCTATTAGTAAATTATTGAAATAAAATGATAATATGACATTAAACATGCTAAGCCAATCAGGATGAGCTTAATGTGTACCTCCTGTTCCTTGTGAAAGAGGTCCCACATCACCTTTCTTCTAAGAAAATGTTCAGGTCCAGGTAAAAGATCACGTATATCTTCACAAGACAGGGTTGGTAACAGGGCTTCACTGATGTTCGCAGGTATTAATAAGTAAGTAGTAATAACAAACCTAAATGTCCTAATATTCCTGGGACCCCAACCAAAAATTTATTTTAAAACAGATCTTTCACAGTAGGACTCCCACATTATAACTATAGAATATCACAGGCAATTCAAGCTTCATTGTAAGATAGTTAAATTTAAATAACTAGTGACATCGAGTCCCACATGAATGACACATTTAGTAATTTTTAAATTTAGTTTCATTTTTTAACAAACACAAAAATTTATAGGTAAACATTCTATGTAAATATATTCCCAAAACTCAGACGCATCAAACCGCAGATCCAGATTTTAATTAACGTCACCTTGTTGACATGATCAGGGACAAAGAAGTTATTTTTAAGGTATAAATGCCAAAAAACACAACTGCTATTATATAGCTGAAGATGACAGCAATTGTAGACAATTTGTTGACTTACTTCCAGATTCACATGCATCAAGCATACAGACACAAATTTGCCATTTTATAGTTTCCATTTCAGTAGTCCACAAGATAACAGGATAGCCCAAGTCATACAATCTAATCTAAAAAACTGAGGAGACAACAAAAAACACATATCTGTAGCATTCCTTTGTGAACATAACGGGGAGTCTGAATGTTATGTCTAAAATGGCTGTCACAGTATTAAGCTATATATGGTTTTTCATTTTTTATTTATTTTTAACTAACACATATGGTGTCTTAAACAACACTGGTTGACCTTAATGTATGAGCAGATTGAGAGAAGGGCAGGGCATTTATTAACAGAATTTTTGGGGTGATTAACTTTATCCATTTGTAGCACTTGTTAGAAAAATTAGCTTTGCAAGTACAGTACTAAATTATAAAACCACATTAGTTGTGTGGATTAAGTAAACATTTATATCAATTCCTCTAACTGTGAAACCATGAACATTTCCTACTCTAGGGTTTAAAAATGATTACTAACTTTAATTACTTATTAGGGGAAAGCTTATAGTAAGTCCACATACGAAGGTTAGTATACATTTTAGTGTAAAATAATTTGATTTATAAAATCCATTGAATCTTATGCAAAAAGAAAATATTTTTTGTTAAATGTTTTGTATTAGCACTTTAAGGTTATGGGGTTGAAGCCCAGTCTGGATATGTCCTCTTTTCCGTTCTGTATTAATTGTTTTATAGCGAATTATATAAACTCTGTTAATTAAGAAACAAAATAAATAGAAAATGTCAAAATGTTTTTTTAAGACATGACTAAAAACAAACCTCACTTGATTTTGTAATGATTTTAGCAAAGCATAAGATGAATCTGTACTTTCAAATATGAAAATGAACAGTCATTAATGGCTCATTAGAATCAATTTAGAGAATGGTCAGGAGGATTTTTAGCTTGTGATGTAGCTCTTGTAACTTCATCCATAATCTGAAGGAGTAACGTCCAGACAGGTCACGTTGATGGTAAAAGTTCACTAGTAATGTGAGGTTAAAATAACAACACTTAGTGTAGCACGGACTACTGAGCTAATAAGCTAGCTATGTTCAGCTAGGCTAGCATGACAGTTAACTGAATTGGTTTAATCAAACCAAGTTGCCGATTTGAAAATAAAAACTATAGTTAAACATAGTTTTTATGTTATACAGGTAACGCTATATATAAAATGATAATAATGTAACCTTCCGCTAATGTATTTGTGGCTTTCCGCTCTGTGGTTGAGCATAAAATAAAAATTGGCAGTGTGTTATTTGTTGCCTTTTTGTGGCAGTAACATTAAGAGCAATGCTGAACCACATAAATACTGTGCATAGCTGTAACCCGAATTTTCCAGTAATTTGCGCTATTGATGGTTGTACTCAGGAATACAGAGTGTACAACTCGCTTTATTATATCAATCGGAGCCATTCTTCACATCTTCTCAGTCGCAAATGCATCAGGTCGAATGGAGTCCGAGGGTCTGATAAATCCACAGAGGACGATGCAGGTCCATGTGCATCTACAACTTTTCAGTGTTGGAAGAAAGTGGACCACCAGCAGCAGGTCATGCTATGTGTAATACTGACTGTGTGAATGATGGTGAATATAGCCGAGGTCCCTCAGCTTCAGCTCCCCGTGATGATAATCCATATCCTCCTGGAGCCCAAATCACAACCCAGACTCAACAAAATATGACACAGCTCCAGTCTACACAAGTAAGTTCACAAACATGTTTATTTGTATAACACAGTATTAATTCTTTATAACCCTTTTACCAGTACCTTTCAGCTTACAGTACTTATTAACTTTATTTAAAAAAAAAAAAAAAAAACGGTGACCAAGTTTGTAGTTTGTATTAGACTGCAGGCTGCATCCAAAATTGGACTGTCTTCGCACAATGTGATTAAATAACTTATATAGCAAAATAGCAAGTTCGCTATGTGTTTAATATCAGTTTTTCTATTAATCATCACTATTAGCTACATATTTAATGTAATGTTAGGGTACATAAGCCACAGATTTAGAATGCCTGTAGTGCACTATATAGGTCGTAGTTCAGCTTTCAGTCACTTTGCTAAACATTTATAGCACGTGTAAGATAAGCGTGTGTAATACCAGAATCATGATATACAAAACAGAACATTTTTCTTTACTATGTTTTCATGAGTAATGAGAAATTGGCCCATAAGAAAAGCATTTTCCGCTGTAAAACTACACTTGGAGCTAAGACATTTGACTCCTAAGTGTTGGTTCTTGGACTACTCGGTGTCGACTCCACCAAATTCTCTGATCATTTTAATTTGTGGGATAGCAATTGCATAAGCATTGGATTACTAAAAAGCAAAAAGACCATTACGAACATTATATACAGATGTAAAAACTACACTCGGAGTAAAGACAATTGACTCGAATATATCGGTTCTTCATGGAGTCGGTGTTACACAGGTTTACACAGGTCTAAAACTGACTACAAAATTTGTAATTTGTGCTGCTTGTGCATATACACTGACACCAAGTTTTGTCAGTACTGCTGGCTGGCTTTAATTGCATAATTTATGTATTTATGTAGTAGCTAATAAAGCTTTGGGAATGTTGGGGGGAAAATCACTGAATTACATTTTGTACATGGAAAGTACTACCGTATTTTCCGCACTATAAGGCGCACCAGATTATAAGGCGCACCTTCATTGAATGACCTATTTTAAAACTTTGTCCATATATAAGGCGCACCAGATTATAAGGCGCATACAATAGACGCTACAGTAGAGGCCGGGGGTTACGTTATGCATCAATTAGATGGAGCTGCGCTAAAGGGAATGTCAACAAAACAGTCAGATAGGTAAGTTCAACTTTATTAATAGATTACAACCCAGCGTAGTTTAAGGTAAAACATGTAGTGCAATGTTAATTTACCCCACATAGTGGGGGGAGGGGAACTTCTCCTCGATTCAATAATAATAATAATCACAATATAGTAACACTCGAAATAGTGCAAAGCGATAACAATATATCAATAACTCAACGTTGCTCAAACGTTAAAATCACACAACACACAAAATAAACACGTAAAGCTCACTTTACTAAGTTATTCCTCTATTCCCGTGTTCTTCTGCGTGACTGATCGCCTTGAGTTTAAACTCTGCGTCATATGCGTGTCTCTTAATAGGAGCCATTTTGGGGTCTTTACATAAAAAACAAATGGAAATGAAATATATATACCGGTATATATCCAGCATGTAGGCGGCTGCTTACCGTAGTTGTGAGACCTGGTGTGGCTCAATATTGTTCCATATATAAGGCGCACCGGATTATAAGGCGCACTGTCGACTTTTGAGATAATTTGAGTTTTTTAAGTGCGTCTTATAGTGCGGAAAATACGGTACATGCATACATAACTACATACATAACAAAACAAGCAAAAATTAATGATGCTCTGATTTTAAAATTACACACACTGCAATATTTGCAATATTTGAGGCAATGGACATTTTTGATCAGTTTGAAGACCCATTTGTCAGAGTTTCCACTACATATATGCAAGACTCAACTATCAAGAAGTTATTTGGGTTAGTTGAAGCAAAGGAAATCGAGATTGGCCAGTCTGCAGGCTATAAAACAAAGGGATCCTCTCTGGCTTTATCTATAAGATCTCAATACTTTTACTACATACCTTTGGTCAAAAGTTTGGAACAATTACTTCCACATCCTCTGGTTCTAGCCATGTTTGACAAAGGTATAGAGAAGTGCAAGGCTGGATTTTTAAAAGACATAATTGATGGTGATATTATGAAATCACATCCATTATTCTCTGTTAAACCCAATGCCCTACAACTGATACTGTACACGGATGAAACAGAACTGTGTAATCCTCTGGGTTCACATGCCTCTAAAAACAAACTTCTAATGGTGTACTATACCTTAGGGAATATAAATCCGAAACATAGGTCTAAGCTTGCTGCTATCTGTTTACTTGCCATTGCAAAGGCAACTGATATTGCTCAGAGTAGTGTTGATGTGATATTGGATAGAATATACAAAGATCTGAACATGCTGTACTATGGTGTGAAAATCAAAATCTGTGATGAGGAGAGAACTGTATATGGTGCATTAGTCTCTCTTTGTGGTGATGTGTTGGCTCAGCACAAGGTAACAGGGTTTAAGGATGGATTTGGATTTTCATTCTGTAAATGTAGACACTGTGAGTGCAGTTTTGAAGACATGTGGGTTCAATTTGATGAGGACAGCTTTGTTCAAAGGACATTAATTAGGCATCTCAAACAGTGTAATGAAATTAAGAGGGCAACAACTGATTTCTTGAAAAATAGTTTGAAAACCACATATGGAGTAAACAGGAAAAGCAAGTTGGTTGACTTTCCATCCTTTGACCTAATCAACCAAACTCCGCAAGATATAATGCATGTAGTACTAGAGGGAGTAGCATCTCTAGAAGTGAAAAGTGTGTTGAAATATCTTGTCCTGTCAGGGCAGCTTGACTTGGACACATTTAATTGTGCTGTACTGGGATATCCATACTCAGTTGATGTCAGAGACAAGCCATGTTCCATCACTGTTACAACCTTATCTTCAAATGACAACAAATTGAAGCAATCTTCTGGTCAAATGCTTGTCCTCCTCAAGATTTTACCCTTTGTTTTGGGCAGTTGTGAAATAAATGCCTATATTCAAGTACTTGCTGAACTAATACAGATAGTTCAGATTCTGTTTGCACCAGTAATTTCTCTTGCAACTATATCAAACTTGAAATCACTTATCAAGCAACACTTACTTCATATGAAGCAGTTGTTTCCTGAAAACACCATTACACCAAAGCAGCATTATCTGGTACACATTCCAGCACATATGAAAGCTTTAGGTCCAATGGTAAGACATATGTGCATGAGGATTGAATCCAAACATTGTTTTTTCAAGCAGTGGTCTTCGAGCTCAAATTTTAAGAATGTGTGCAAGTCCCTGGTAAAGCACAACCAGTTGTTTGAATGCTGTCAAAACGTCAGCAGTGTGGAAAACCCAATTTTCTCAAAGGAGGTGGTAATAGGGCCAATGTCTGAGGTGAGAAATGTGCAGTGTGTACAGGACAAATTGAGAGATTTAAAAAACTAGATTATTTATCTTGCACAAAAAAATCTATTTGAGGTATATTTATCAGACGGCCTCATAAGACAGTATTAAGAAATGTTCAGTGTGTTTTTATGCTCAGCCATATGAACATAAGTATGTGCGCTACAGAGAGGGATGTTTAGGATGAGCTGTCAGAGGCAGGAAACTATCAATTTTACACCCTCCCTTTAGAACATGCTAATGTAAACTATTCTTTATGTTTGCCATATTTGGAAAGAAGAAGACCTATATAAATTGGGTCCTAGTGAGATGTGGGGGAGAGACCTCAGAAATGGAGAGATGACCCGAGCTCGCAATTGAACACTCTCTCACGGGATCCTTAAGAACCCGTAAGACACTGTTTTGGTAAATAAAGATGTATTTACACTTTTAACCGTGTCTGCGGAGATTCTTTTCCATCACCTATCTTCACAACACAGCAAGAGTTAACAACAAAGTTTGGCGACGAGGATGGGATTTGAGCTGTGACCTACCTGCTTCAGATGACCCCTGCATTCCAACTCCCGCTTAAAAGCCGGCAAATAGAAGGTGAGATTTTCACAAATTTGAGCGCTGGTTGGGTGTTTGGGCTGTCTGATGCAGAAGGGTTGCACCGAGATAGACTCATTAGTGTATGCAGTGTTGTGTTGGAAATGGTGTTGGATAAAGATTCTCCGTTCTAAATTATTAACTATAGTCATTGTAATAGAGAAATGAAGAAAATAAAAGGGAATAATGAAGAAAAGAGTAAAGAGGAAAAAGAAAAGGAAATGTTGAAGTATAAGTGTAGAATAGCTTAATTAGTAACGATAAGGTGAGCTGATGATGACATGCACGTTTGGGTAAACAGGGCCCTATTTTTGCTTGAAACTGTAAGACATGAATCACAGTCATTGCGTGAAAGTAAGCTTTGAGTATTTTGGAATTGGATGATATTGAAATAGTGAGAAGCCCTGGGCCCAGTGGCATTTGGTTAAAATTTATTTAAGGTTTTAAGGTTTTAAGGATAACGAGAAGGAATAAAAGAGAAATATATGGAAAATAGAGGAAAAGAGACTTAAATAAAGAAAGGAAGCCGCTGATTTGAATAAGCCCTCGTGGAGGCGGGATAGCCCGGCCGCAAATCCTGAAAAATTCACTAGGTGATTTTTTGGGTCAGTTTGATGAGAAACTGGAGGTGTGATGCAGAGATTTAATTAGGGGTGCCCACTCGAAACACTGTTGACGAACACTGTATTGATGCTGCCTCTTTTTGAATTATTACACCTCATAAGGTAGCATAAATTAAAAATAAGGAATAAGAAATAAGGAAATAAGGTAAGGGCGGCAATAAAAAGCATGCTGTTAATGTGTGAATGGGTCGACTATGAGAAATTGTGTTGAAAATGATGAGTGTGTGTAAGCGCTGTTTGGAGGATGTTGGAGTATGTGTGTGCGCCTAGTGAGTTAAGAAAAAATGAGTGTCTTGCTGTGCATGTGTGTGTGTCAGCTGAAAGATTTTTTTTGGGAGAAAAAGGGGGAGTGATCAACCCCCTCCCTTCTGTGGTTGCATATTGAGTGTGTGAGGGGGAGAACTGGTTTCTCCCTTGCGCTGTAAAAAAGCCATGAATTTTCTGTGGGAGTGTTTTTAGAAAAAGGGGGAATGTGAAAAAGAATGAGAGATTTAGAAATTAATAGGGAAAGAAATTTGTAATGGTAAAAAGTATGAGCTTCGTTCAAGGACAGTTATTTAAATGAATATGAACCTCAATAAAATGAGGGTTTGTTTATTTATGACAATGAGCCTGAACTGAAGACGTTTTTAAAATAAAAATATATAAAGTAAAAATAAATGAGCTTTCTGGGAGACACTAAATTAAGAAAAACAGTAGAAAATGAGCTCCAGAGAGACGATTTTATGAGCTTTCTTGGAGACTATACATTAAGAAAATATAGACAATGAGCTCCAGAAATGAGCTCCGTTTTTAGATGTTGAGAATAGGAGAAAGGAGAGCAAGGTGTAAAGCTGAGTAATTAATAGGGTACATTGGGGAAACTGTAAGGTTTAATCAAGGGAACTAAAGGGAAAATTGTTATTGAAGAAAAAGGAGAAAAATTTTGAAATCTCCATATGATGGCTTTTATTGGGAGAAAAAAAGTGTTCATGGGTCTGGTTCCTCTCATTTTGTTGAATTTTTGAGATCTTATGCTTTGCGGAGGGGTCTCTTTCTGCAAGTGTGTAAGGCCTAGAATTCACTCTTGAAAAAGAGAAAAATGGCAGGACTTTGATTTGTGACGTACTGATAAAAGCCACGTTGATTTGATTTAAATAGAAACTAATAGTTATTGGGCAAATTAGAAAATATTGATGTATAGTGCTGTGCAGGGGTCTGAAGCTCCTGATAATGGGTGTGGTGCTTGTGTTGTGCTTATGATCTAAAATAAAAGGGAATAGAGGATTAATTTAACATAGTGTGTGAGAGTGAATTGGTGGAGCAGTAATTTGTTTGTGTTCTCTTTTAATGCAATAGTTTGACGAAATTGAGATACATTGAATGGGGTAATTGTTTTAGGCCAGTGGAACTGAGGAATGGCCTTATATGGAGGGAGCTGCATTAAGGATGAACTTATTGCCATCAATCACTTCAGACCCTTTTAAGGGGGGTTGAGATTAAGGTCGTTTGGGCTTCAAGCCAATGAAGAGATTTGTTGGAGGTGTTTACAATATTGAATGAAGGGTAAAAATGTTATGAATGATCTAAATGTTGGTAAATAAAATACAAATACGCATATTGAATGTTTAATTACTAAGAAGTAAGCTGAATGTATTAAATTTCTATTTGTCTTTTTATCCTGTGGGGTGTGCGTGTGTGAGTTCTCAAATTTTAAAGGAGACGGTGAGAAGAGGACCAGGAGGAGAAAAGGGGGGTCAAAATTTGCCCAGAACAGAGCAGACTGCACAAAGGCTAGTCGTTTTATCCACAAACTTCTTTCACAAACACCTGCATTGATACATTTAGATTAAATCATTAATAGGTCTCATTATTAAAAAGTAATAATTGGAAATTCATTGATTTGTTTATCTATTTGCATTTAGTTCATTAGAGGTGCTATAGTACATGACATAGACTTCTTCAAAGAAAGCTTGGCAACAAGTTGTTCATTTTTAAGGTAATAATTTGATTATAAAGAATTAACAACGTGGTTTATGAAGAAAAATTATTATTTGAAAAGGGGTTTCTGATCTAAGCTTTGCTATAAGTGTATGGGGTTGCAAATATTTATTGGTAATCATATTTAGAAGTGCTTGTTGAGTCTTATATAAGTTTGTATATTCTTTAATTACAAGGTAGTTACTGAATGTTTAATAAATCTAGGTTTATGGTGCACTTAGTAGTTATATCACTTAATAAAGGGGATTTAGTGGTGTGAATTGTATTGCATATTAAGGTTTGATTTCTCTTAAGTTGGCAAATTCAATTGGGGATTGATTTTTATTAATTGTGGTAATATAGTGGCATATAAACAGAAAAAAAAAAAAAAAAAAAAAGAGAAATAATTAATAAGTGTAAGTTGGGAACATATTTAGTCATTATTATGCCAAAAATGGGCACTAATGTTTCAAAAGGGGTTACTCCTGTTGATATAGTTAAGAAAAATAATCCTCTAATAAAAGGCATTGCAAGAATATCAGAAAAATTTTATAAGCGATGGCCTGACATAGACCAACCATGGCCGGTAGAGGGGACACTTAACCCAGATGTAATTAAAACAATAGAGGTACTTGTATCAACATATAAAGCAGGACAGAAAAAAGGGCGTCAAGGAGAAAAGCGAAAGGAAAAAAGAGAAATAGAGCTTGGCATTCTCCAGTTATTTGAACAAGAGAGTCAGAAACTGATGAAGGCAGCGAAGAACAAGAGGGAGAAGAGTGTAGACGAGATTAACCAACTTACGAAAAAAACCGAAAGACAGATGGCCGAAGTTAATGTGTCTTTTTCACATGTGGACTCAGTTAAGACACCACGACCTTATGAGAAGGAAGTGAAAAGTGAAAAAGCCTATCCTCAGCTTCCAGTGATTAGTCAAGGAGGAAATTATCACATTGAAGATGAAGATGAATGCATCATTGAAACAGGACAAGCAGAGACAACGATAAAACTGTATCCAAGTTCCAAAAGCAAGAAGAAAATTCGACGTCTGCAGACTAGAGGTGAACTGAGAATGAGAAGGAGGACCATTGGAGATGAGGATCTTAGTGACCAGGAGGAGGCCATGGGTGGATATGACCCAGCCATCAGACGAATGCTAGCTAAAGCAGAAAAAAGAGGAGATGTGAGTAGAAGGAAAGAGGACTCAAAAGATGGAAGTTCTGATGAAACAGAGAATGAAGAAAGTGATGATGGATGGAAGAGTAAGGGATCTTTCTCTGAAAGAGGATTATTTCCTGAAACATCCAGCACAAAAGGAGAAGACAGACGAAGAACTTTGAGAGAAGTAGAAAAAAGTATAGACCAATGTTTATTGAACTTAGATAATGCTTCTAGCTCACTGGAGATACAACTGAAAGAGTTGCAGACATATGAGGAGGATCTGAAAAATGAAGACACTAAAAAATCTGAAAGACAATACACTTTACGTCCAAGGAAAGGGAAATCACTTGAAAAGATATGTCCAGTGATAGTCCGAGGACGAAATTTGGAATACAAGCCTTGGCAAAATACAGATATGTCAGATATCATGGAAAAGTTGCCTACTTTGCAAGAAGGAGCACATCCTTGGATTTCAAAATTAGAAGAGCTTCTGGTGGGAACGCAGCCAGCAATAGGTGACATAAAGAGACTTTTAGCAAATCTCCTGGGAGTTCCAGCCATGGAAGAAATTCTACAGAAAGCGGCCTAGAACGATATGTAAGAACTGCTGTTAATGATCCAGAGCTGTTTGCTGCAATCAGAGGTCGAATGTGGAGAGCATTGAAAGATTCATTTCCAACCAATGTGCATCCTGACAATATCCTGATTGAGCCTTTGGGAGAAGATGAGAACCCAAGAGCCTATGTGTCAAGAGTCCATCAGGTATGGAGAAATGTCACAGGAAATGATCCAGATTTAAATCAGATGGAACAGTCAATTTTGCGAGCCAAATTACAGAAGGGACTACCCTTACCAGTGAGAAGTAAATTGGCAGAAGTAGTGGGTCATCAAGTGGAGCTATATAGAAAGAAGGAACATGATCAGAAAATACAGGATGAAGAGACCCTCAGAAAGCTGAACCAAATACAACTGGTGGACAACAAGAAAAAAGAAAAGAAACAAGCTGTAGTCATACAAAGTCAGCCTCCTAATCAGCCAGGACCACATCTGGATCAGACTCAACCTCAAGTGAGCCAGTCAGCATCAGTTGCTCCAGTGACTCCCTGGCCACAGCCAGTGTTTGGTCAGGTGCAGACATGGAGAGGAAGAAGTCAAGGAAATCTAGGAAGAGGAAGACCAGGAAGATTCAGTCTGAACTTTCAACAGCCTCCTGAAGTGTGCTATAATTGTGGACAGTTTGGTCATTTTGCTCGTGAATGCAACCGGCCAAGAGGAAACTTCAGGGGATACTTTAGAGGAGGATTCAGAGGAGGATTCAGAGGACAACCAAGGGCAATCAAGGGACCTGTGAACCCTTATAGGGGCCCGGAACCAGGATTCTAGGGATGCCCGGAGAACTCGTGTGGGAGGTGTCAGCTGGTAGCAATAGGGCCGGAGAGAGATCCAACAATAGAGGTGAAAATAAATAATCGACCATTGACAATGATGGCAGATAGTGGAGCTGCTTTCACCTGTATTCGGCCTGAAGATGCTATACACCTCCCCAGGTCTGGTCAGATGATTCGGACAATCGGGTTTGAGGGAGTAAAACAGCTGATTCCTCTCACAGAACCAATTGAGCTCTGCTATAAACATCTGAAGACTACAATACCCATACTGGTATCAGAACATACACCTATTGCACTTTTGGGAAGAGATGCTTTGTGCAAACTGAACTGTACAATAAAATGCACACCAGACGGCTGCCTGGTAGAAGTGCCGAGTGAAATGATTGATCAACTGATGATGAAAACAGAGACTGATGCTTCTTCAGTATTTTGGATTGGAAATCTTAGCGAAGAATTCTTGGAACCAGCCAAGATGTGGGAGAAGTTTATTGTAGCAAACATGCCTGATGCAAAGACTCCAGAGTATCCATTTCATTGTACACTGAAATACTTTAAGGATGCTGAACAATCAGATGGAGAACAATGGCTGAGTCATCAACCAAAGCAAGTTGAATTACGTTCATGTTGCATAATTTTGGGACCACAAGGAGCTGCTATGAAGATAGACAAAAATGATTACTTGCATAAAGAGTTTGAGATGGGAAAAAGTGTACCACATGTGACTTTGCTGGTGTCTGAAGATTGTGAGCAGAAACAAATAGGTGAAATGATGGCAGAAGCAGAAGAAGTTGTCTTTAAACCGCTTAAAGAGAATCTTTCCATCTGGAGGAGTGAAGATCAGAGATTTATTAAGATTATGATTACTGCTCAAGGACAAGGACAGCCACAAGTCGTCAGGATGACACATGAATCACTTTACAATGAGAAGATGGATTCAAACTCTTTGAAAGAGGAAATGCTGCGATGTGTTCCAAAATGTTTATGGTCACAACATAGCACTGACATTGGATTTGTGAAGTCAGCTCAACCAGTGAAAGTTGAACTCCGACCAGGAACAAAACCTCCGTGGAAGCCTCAGTATCCTTTGAATGAAGAAGCAATCAAAGGGATCGAACCACAAATTGAAGGTCTTGTGAAGGCAGATGTGCTGAAGATAACACAGAATCCGCAGAGTAATACACCTTTGTTGCCTGTGAAGAAGCCAGATAAATCTTATCGTTTAGTACATGATTTGAGAGCAGTAAATGAAGTAGTAGCAGACTTTCCAGCAGAAGTGCCAGATCCACATGTTTTGTTAGCCCAAATTCCTCCGAATGCAAAGTATTTCACAGTATTAGATTTATGTGGTGCATTTTTTAGTGTTCCACTAAGTGTAGAAAGTCGGGGTTTATTTGGGTTTACTTACAAGGGACAATTCTATGAGTATAAGAGATTACCACAGGGATATAAACATAGTCCTCACATTTTCAATAAAGTATTGAAAGATGATTTAGTTGGGGTAGATCAGAAGTTAAAAAGTACTGTCATTCAATACATGGATGATATTCTTCTCTGTGCACCAGATGAGGAAACATGTCATAAGGATTCAATTACTTTGTTACAGGTGCTGGCAGAGAAGGGGCACAAAGTCTCTAAGAAAAAATTGCAGTATTGTCAGGAAAGGGTAGTTTATTTAGGGCAGACCATAACACAGGGACACAGATGTATTTCTGATAAGCAGTTAGAAGCTATTTGCAAAGCTCCCAAACCCAGAACAGTTAGAGAAATGATGACATTTTTGGGTATTGCAGGGTATTCCTCAGCATGGGTAGAGGACTATGCTAGTTTAACAAGACCTTTGAGAGCTATGATTAAAGATACAGGGAATGCTCAACTTTATTGTAATCTTTCCTGGACACAGGATGGCCTTTTAGCGTTTGAGACAATAAAACAGAGGTTACAAGAGGCTCCAGCATTAGCTCTGCCAGATTATTCTAAGAATTTTTGTTATACGTGTCCACTTCTACTGGAGGAAAATATGCATGTGCAGTTCTTTGTCAGCCAACAGGTACGGGAACCAATCCCCAACCAATTGCTTATTATTCAACTGCTTTTTCAGAAGTGGAATTGGGGTTACCAAGTTGCTACAGAGCAATGGTGGGAGTGTATTTAATGTATGAGAAAGCATCATCTGTCACGATGGGTTATCCAGTGACAATTCTTACACATCATAGTCTTAGAAATCTTTTAAATTTTGGTAAATATACTCTAACTATGCCTAGAATTAGAGATTATCATAGGCTCTTAGAACAAGAAGATGTCACCCTAGCAAGGTGTGTAACAGTAAATCCAGCTGAGAACTTGCCAACTCCAGAGGATGGTGAACCACATGACTGTGTACGAGACATAGAGAGGTATTCGAGACTTAGATCTGATTTGCAAGCTATTCCGTTGCGTGAGGCTGAAGTGGAATATTGGACTGATGGGTCCTGTTATCGTGTAGGAGATAAATTGAGGGCTGGCTATGCAATAGTAAGAGCACAGGGGACAGAATTTGTTGTTGAAAAGGCTGAAGTGATTCCACAGCCTGCATCTGCACAACTTGCTGAACTTGTGGGGTTAACAGAAGCATGTATGTTGGCTGAAGGTAAGCGAGTGAACATATACATAGATTCGGCGTATGCCCATAATGTGTGTCATTTGTTTGGATCAGTGTGGAAAAACAGGGGGTTTAAGAAAACTGATGGGTCACCAATACAGCATCATGCTCAAATAATGAAACTGTTGCATGCTATGATGAAACCTAAAGAAATAGCAATAGCTAAATGTGCAGCTCATAAAATGGATGCATCAAGGGTCTCTCAAGGGAATAGAGCAGCTGATGGAGCTGCCAAAGCCATTACAGGAGCAGACAAACTCGGGGAAGTGTTTTTAGTAACTCATGAAGTGGACTTCGAAGAGAAGGTGACACTTAATGATGTACTTTTAATGCAGGAAGCTGTTCCTGAAATAGATAAACAATTGTGGTTAGATCGAGGTGCCAGTAGGGATTCTACTGGTCTTTGGAGAAACCATGAGGGGCTGATAGTAGCACCCCCGGACTTGTTAGGTCTGATGATTCAAGAGGCACATGGGTTAGCTCATGTGGCTAGGGGAGAAGTTAGGAGGAAGATTACAAAGGAGTATGGTTTTTGGGCACCATATTTGCTTGAACAGATTGATTACGTAATTGGCAGATGTATAATTTGTTTGAAAAATAATGTTCGCAGGGGGTTGATGGTTCCGCCTGGTTACATTCCAACACCAAGGGGTCCTATGCGTGAGTTAGTTGTGGACTTTGTTGACATGATAAAACCAGTTGAAGGTAAGAGGTATATGCTGGTTGTTGTGGACAGGTTTTCACGATGGCCTGAGGCATGTCCAACCAAGCGTAAGGATGCTCAGTCGGTTGCCAAGTTTTTGTGTAGAGAAGTCATAAGCAGGTGGTAACTTCCAGATCGAATATCCTCCGATAATGGGAGAGAGTTTGTGGATAAAACGGTGAAATTAATTTAGCAAAAATTAGGAATTAAACAGCGTCTGGGAGCTGTGTACCATCCGCAAAGTCAAGGGATTTGTGAAAAAATGAATGGTGTCTTGAAAAATCGGATTGTTAAAATCTGTCAGCACACGGGGTTAAATTGGATAGCAGCACTTCCATTAGCATTAATGGTGTGTCGCTCAAGTGAGCTGCGTGATTTACACATGACTCCTCATGAGTTGATAACAGGCAGACGAATGCCAACGCCATGTTTGTGTACAAGTGGGAAAGGTCCAAGTTTAGCTCTTTTAGAAGATGACATGAGAGCATATGTTTCATACTTAGCTAATTTACATAAAAGAATATCCACATACGTTTCAGAAAAGCAAAGAAAAGAGGAGGAGCAGGAGAGGCTGGATGAGCAAAGGAAGAATACAGTGCAGCCTGGAGACAAGGTGTTTGTAAAGGTATTTAGAAGAAAATGGTATAATGAACGCAGAGAAGGACCTTTTGAAGTTGTTCGCAGTACTGGAACGGCAGTTCAAGTCAAGGGGTCTCCAACGTGGTATCATTTATCTCACTGTGTTAAAGCACCAAGTGAAGAGGAGCCTTTCTCAAAGGGAGGAGAGGTTGCAGGTTCAGGAGAACCAAAAGGACATGTGGGAGAACAGGTTGAAAATAACATGCAAGAAACAAATCAGAGTAGATCTCCTGAAGAGGAGATTGTCCCTGGTTTGGATGATGCGGATGACTCTGTGTATATTTCTAATGATGCCAGACATGACACAGCAGATTGTAAACGAGACAAAAGTTTTGGAGAAATTGAATTTCAATATGTCCCAGAAACAGCAGGTCCTATTCCAGGAAGCAGTAATTCCATTTCAAAACAGTTCAGAGACTTGGATCAAGAGAAGAGTCCAAGACAAGTTCGGAAAAAGGTTAGACCTAAACGGTATGAGAACTAAAGAGAATGAAACTTTAAAGAATTTTACTTTTTCAGTGTCGAAAGTTAGTGAGGGGGTAAATGGATCACATCTAACTACACTAATGCCTTTGATAATTTCAACAACATCATCACCTTTCAAGACAGTGGTCAAAGCTAAATTAGGTAAAGCAGTTCATCTTCCCTGTAAATGTGGAAGATTTAATACAGGGGGTAATAGTCCTCCTGAGTGGAAAAATAGTCGTGGTGAAAAAGTGGTGTTAACAGGACCTGAAGTTGATCATTTGCCTCATGACCAGAGAAAGTATCTTTTGTTTAATGCCTTTAGGTGGTTCAGGGTTAGAGATGATTGTTCAATTCTTTTACGTAATGTTACATGGGAAGATCAAGGGGAATACACTTGTACTTATTTGGAACCAGAGCTTAAGTTTGTGCCATTTCAAAATGTGTGGAGAGAAGGGTACATAACTCGTACAGTGATAGTGATGATAAAGGACCAGAGTCCTATTGAAGTTTTTACATCTATTAAAAGAGTTCAGGACCAAACCACTATGACAATGACTCTGAAGGTTACTAAAGAACAAATTAAGCCAATTACTTTAGCTCCAGAAATAAGTAAAGGAAATAATGTAACTAATCGAGTTACTACTTTAGATATGCTATTAAAGGAGATGAATGGTACTACACTGCCAATGATGACTTCTGCTTCGGGTACATCTGAATCTAGCACAACTGTTGAAAAGGGAAAAATAACAAGATCACATAATGTTGTAAAAGTAACCCAGACTCCAGAACTAATGTCCTTTCCATTGCAGAAGGAAGTAAACATAACACAGGGTCCAGAGTTAAATATGGAGCATGAAGTGAATATCAGTCAAGTGACTTTTGAAGCTAGGAACCCAATGGAAGATATGGATTCAAAGGGTTTAGTAACCACTGAGAAAATCACTTTAGAAGGGCAGAGTGAGTTTTTTGATTCTGACTGGACATCTGAAGAAATGACTGACCATTACCATGCATTACAGAAAAGAGAAGCAAAATGGAAAGCATATGGATTTGATTCTTCAGTGTTACAAATCACAGACCCATGGGCATCTAGAAATTTATGGTTTCAGCAAATAACCCATTCCGTAAGAATGAGTACGAGGTTGACTGGTCCATGTGTGGTGAAAGTTCCATCACCAAGCACATGGCCATCAATTTTAGAGACAGTACCAGAACCATTGCATTCTATGTGTCAATCTTATGCTTTATCGTGGTTAATATATCAGCAAAACTCTGAAGAAGATATAATAATGGCTTTATCAGTGCATTTGTTTAGACCTAGATTAAATTGTACTTGGTTGATGAAGTTGCCATATGTGAATTTCCTTAATCAGCATGAAAATATACTGACAGCACGGCCTGATGCGATGGAAGTAAAATCTGTGAAGACTAAAGACTGTTTTTGTTCCAATGATACTCACAATGGACAGGCTGTTGTTATATGGCAACATTAAAGCTTCCTTATGAGGTTTATACTCTCCAAAAAGTTGAAGCAACTGATGAAGGGAATTCTGAAGGTAATTCTGTGAGAAGAAAGAAAAGGGAAATGGCTCAGTTTCATAACTTGGAAGCCTACCATTGGAGAATCAGTATAGGAGAAAAATGGGGTATAGGATTATTCCCATGGTATGGTGTGACATTTTTAGCAGATCATATAGATAATATTACGTACACTTTACAAGGGTTTGCTAATGAAACAATAAGAGGGTTTCAGTTTTTGTCAAATACTCAAAAAAGTCACAGATTAACTTTGTTGAAACATGACATGGCTCTGGATTACATTTTAGCTAAGCAAGGAGGTTTATGTGTAGCTTTGAATCTGACAGGGGATGCCTGTTATACTTTGATTCCGGATAATTCGGATAATATGACTAGTGTTATAGAAGCATTGAAGCATATAAGGGAGGCGTTTGGTCCATCAAAAGGAGCTGGATGGTCTGTGAATGCTTGGTTATTGGAGAAATTAGGACCACTAGGAGCAATGTTGGCTCAAGTTTTTGGAGCAGCTCTTTTAGCAGTGTGTATAATGTTTTGTTTTTGTACACTGTTGTTAACTTGTGCGAAAGCTATGATTTTGAAATGGGTTGGAGTTGTAATGCCTGGAAATCAAGTACAGATGCCATTATTAAGTAGAACCGACTCAGACAAACATGAGGAGGAAATGTTGGAAAACAACCTGGTAGAAAGATATCCATTTTGAATATCCACTATATTTCCATTATATATTTTTCCATTCACTTATGATATTATACTATTATTTTGTTAGGTTTATTATTTAGTAATCAAGTATAAAGATTGTAGGATGAAGTATACACTGTAGCTTATAAACCTATTAATTCATTAATGTTACTATTATTAAAGTTTTATTTGATGTTTGTTTGCATATGTCATTTTTGCAAAAGATACTGGCTGTTGTTTCTTTCTTCCAGAAAGAAAAAGGGGGGAAGAACACTGTAAGGGAGGATGGTTGTTCAAGATTCCTGAAATGATACAGGGATCCAAAAACTCAAAAGAGGACAATAAAACAGAAGGACTTTGAAACAGAATTGTGAAGACTTGCTGAAGCTCAATATGTCATCAACATCACATCAGAAGACAAAATTGCTGAAAAGACAATATTATGTCATATGTCTCTATTGAATTGTTTATTATTAGTAATCTTTGATAGTGATAAACCATTATATGAGTAATATTAAAAATTGTAACAACTGTGTATTATGAAGATTTATAGACTGATGAAATGTAATCTGTGTAAGTGTATTGAAATCTCAGAGTTTTTTGTTTGTTTTATCGATGTTAGGGCCAAGGGGTATGTCAGGTAGGGACAGGTCCACTGGAAGGTCCGATGGGTCGACCAGCCTGAATTTGGACATTGGTTTGATTTTATTTTCTGAGATTTTTATATACATTTACTTAAGTCAACTCCCTACACATATAGAATAAATTTAATTGGATTGAAGTACAATTTTATGATCGCCTAGGAGAGGGATCGTTGAGGGAATTTTTCCTGTCTAAAATGTTTGAAGGATTTTCAAGAAAGATTGCTGCCGGACAGGTTTTTTCGCCCTCACACTCCATGAAATTGTGTTACATCATAATGCAAGTGATGTTAAAATTGTGTGTAGGAAGGTATCACTTATTTGTTATGACATTTACATGTATGGGTTGCTTAAATTTTTACGAGACTTTAACAGTCTCGAAGGGAGGAAATTATGAGGTATATTTATCAGACGGCCTCATAAGACAGTATTAAGAAATGTTCAGTGTGTTTTTATGCTCAGCCATATGAACATAAGTATGTGCGCTACAGAGAGGGATGTTTAGGATGAGCTGTCAGAGGCAGGAAACTATCAATTTTACACCCTCCCTTTAGAACATGCTAATGTAAACTATTCTTTATGTTTGCCATATTTGGAAAGAAGAAGACCTATATAAATTGGGTCCTAGCGAGATGTGGGGGAGAGACCTCAGAAATGGAGAGATGACCCGAGCTCGCAATTGAACACTCTCTCACGGGATCCTTAAGAACCCGTAAGACACTGTTTTGGTAAATAAAGATGTATTTACACTTTTAACCGTGTCTGCGGAGATTCTTTTCCATCACCTATCTTCACAACACAGCAAGAGTTAACAACATATTCAAGTCAGTTATTCTTAAAATAAAAAAAAATAAGATTTTCTCACTTTTTGCAGTGTGTATAATGTGGTCTTTATATATGGCCCAGTTCATGTTTGCTAGTCCAACTACCTCATCCAAAGCATTCTGCACTTCTTGAGGAAGGCCTTTCTTTAATAGCATTTGAAATAGTCTATGGTTAGTTTCAGTTTGGTCCCAAGCTGAACCTGTTTCCTCCATCCACTTCCTTTGAAATGTATTAATGAATTCATTTACACATTCTCCTGTTTTAACTCCATGGTCTCATGCTGCTCATGCTGAGGCTGTTGGCTTTGCAGCTGTTAGCAGACCCCTGTTAAGGGTGTTTGGTGAAAACACGTATTTCTCTGCTCTATTTGGCTTTGTTGTCTCAGATCTGTCATAGACAGGCCTGTGTTTTCACGCACTTCAACTTTTACTGGTGTCATGACAGGGTTATTTGGTGATTACAGGCAATAGTCTAGTCCTTCTACCCTCTCTGGAGAACAGGTGATGGCACCACCTGTTTTCAGCTTTATTCTGGTTGTCCTGCAACACACAAATTTTCTTGACAAATATATATACATGTTAATTTATCCACATTAATTCCCTACCTTATTTTATGTGTATGTTATTCAAATTATTACTGGTATTATTTACATAATTTAAGCTCAGCACATGTGTGTCTCTTAATTCTCATCCTGTCTCTTTGTACACACACAATGCTCTCTTGGAGCTGCATTTCTGTGAGCGGGTCTGGGGTTAAGCACAGCCTCCTCATTCCAGTCAAACTCTACCACTAATTTTTTCAAAGTCACACTTTTTCTCTTGGGCAGTTCCAAATCATACCTCGCTGCAAGGGAATCAATCTTATCAACTAGGGGAGAAGTAGCCCTTCCTCTCTCCCAAAAAACTTCTCTTTTCTCCATAATCACCTTCGCACGTAACCCTCTGCACTGTCTGTGGTCCACTTCATTTTGAAGCAGCTCAAACCATGGCAATAGTTCTAGACCCACTATTGCTTCCAAAACCAGACTGTCAGACAGTAAAACATTCATTACAGGCATTGACAAACTTTTCGTCCAGATCATTCTTATTCTTTCTGGCAACCTCAAATGTGGAAGCATAGCATGTGACAAATGCAGATTACAAAATTCTGTAACCCTCCACAATTTGTTATTTATCAGCTCTGTAGACTGCCAACACTCTTTACCTGTTCTGTCCCTGTAAGTTTTTTCAAGCCAAAAATGAGTCCTTATTCCTTGCATTTCTGCTAGTAAGTCAAGGTTCTCGTCCATAGTGGACATTTTTCATCAAATTTCACACCAATAAATCTTACTGACAAATCACTCCCCACCTGACTGCCAACTATTCTGCTCAACCACGGTTTGCTTGAGTAAATAAAACAATCACCATTCCAAAATTAAACCAGTCTCCACACACTTGTCTGCCAAATACCAAATGATTTGCCTGAAGCTTTAGGTTTAACATAGAAGTAGAAATAACTGTTATTTTTAAAGACTTATAATCAATGCAGTTTCTAGGCTGAACATATTCTACTCCAAACATATCTTCTATTCATTCTTTAATGCATACAATCTCTTAATTCTAACACTCCATATTTTTTCATCTGTTATTGCTGTACCAACAGTATTATTGATGGTCTCATTAATTGTAGCCCTCCAGTTGCTTAAATGTCTTTGTAATTTTTTGTCCTGTTCTTCTGTAAATTACCAGATTAATCAAAATTCTTCTGAAATTTCTCAATTGTGTTATTTTTATATCATAAAACACAATAATACTAGTCAAAGCAGGCCTTCCTGCTGGTAGCATTTTCTTACTTAAACATAGACAAACAACACTTAACCCTTGGTACCTTCCATGCGCATTTTTCTCTCTTTTTGTGCAATTTTATTTTTCCTTCTGTTTTCTCTATACTTTTTTGAGCTCTTTTCTTTTTCTGTTATTACTTTTTATTCAGCAAAAGATATTTAATATTTTATTCTTTTTATGTTTGTGACCTTTGTTTCCTACAGTCCTGCTTTTTCCTGGGCTCCCACTCTGCAGTTTTGCAAGTCTCAGTCAAGCAGATTTTCAAAGGACCAACAACTGTATTTTTATTTTATTCTTTTTATCTGGCTGGTTTTTCTAACTATTACTCCTTTTTCTGGGTTTTTCAAAAGGTTTTTTTTAATCATGCCTCTCTTCCAACAAGCCTTCTTCACACATCAAATCACAACACCACTGGATTACAGCTTTTTGTGGCAGAGAGACACAAACTCATCAATGCAGAATTTATATGAAAAAAGGCTCTGCTTACCCGTTTTAAGGTGCGCGCTACGATGAGGTTGGTTCTCTCACCCCCAAAACGAAATGCAAAAGTTCTGGTGCTGATAACGATCTTTGCCACCGGTCGGGGTCTCCCAGAGTCCTCTTTGGACGGGACACCAAAATGTCGTTACCATGGCGTGTTGACATCGTAGCTAGTCTAACTATAATACTTGAAAGAATAAGTCCAAATAAAAGATTCTAGTCTAAACAAATACTTGAAGATGACCTTTTGGAAGATTCAGCAGGTTCTTTTTATTTTCTCAAAGCATTGGAGAGCATCTCAGAAGACCTTCAGAGCACTCACAATAAAACGAGGAAAAACACAGTTTATATAGGCATCTTTTGGGGTGAGATCATCTCACCCCGCCTATTTTTAACAAGGTTGTTTTCTATACGCTACCATTATCTCCAAATAAGTGTTTTTTACCCCAACAAAATGCCACCATTATCTCCAAATCATGTGAGTGTATTTTTTTTAAATACCTCATGTCATGCAGTACCAGGCAGTCCCATGCTATTCCACACACCATTCTCTTTTTTCTACAGAGTTCATGAACTCAAGTGTCCCTCTATACATAAGACTCTTTTGTTTAAGACATCCATCCATCCATTATCTGTAACCGCTTATCCAATTTAGGGTCGCGGGGGGTCCAGAGCCCATCTGGAATCATCGGGCGCAAGGCGGGAATACACCCTGGAGGGGACGCCAGTCATTCATAGGGCAACACAGACACACACACATTCACTCACACACTCGCACCTACGGACACTTTCGAGTCGCCAATCCACCTGCAACGTGTGTTTTTGGACTGTGGGAGGAAACCGGAGCACCCGGAGGAAACCCACGCGGACACAGGGAGAACACACCAACTCTTCACAGACAGTCACCCGGAGATGGAATCAAACCCACAACCTCCAGGCCCCTGGAGCTGTGTGACTACGACACTACCTGCTGCGCCACCATGCCGCCCTTGTTTAAAACAATGTCTCTATATTATTTGTTTCTGAGGAAATGTCCCATGCCTGCCCTATGAATAAGTAGATCTTTATACTATTCATATGCTCAACTATTGACCTCTTTTTCTAATTCTCCATCAGTGTCTTGCGGTATGCCACACCTTTGCTTCGTAAACCTAGCATGCCTGCTCTTCACTCTACCAAAGAAGCAGTGATGCCACGTCTCAGGAGCATAGAAAGGAAGCTCACCAAGGATGCAGAACTAGTTGCTGCATATAAATTGGAGATACAAAGCTTATTAGATACAGGTGCCATCAAAAGGCTCAGTCCATCAGAGCAAACCAATTGTGAAGAATCTTGGTTTATACCACACCACATTGTATCACATAATGGTAAAAAACGCATTGTGTTTGATTGCTCATATCGGTTTTGTGGTCTAAGTCTGAATGAGTCACTCCTTCCTGGGCCAGTTTTGAGTGCTTCTCTCTTAGGGGTCCTTATTAGGTTCAGAGAGCATGCTGTTGCTGTCAGTAGTGACATACGAAGGATGTTCCACCAAATCCGACTCTTACCTGAGGATAGACCACTGTTAAGATTCATTTGGCACGATATGAAGAAAGACAGTCTTCCAGATGTATTTGAGTGGCAAGTGCTCCCTTTTAGGACCACTTGTAGCCCTTGTTGTGCTATCTTTGCGCTTCAGCAGCATGTTAAGAATCAAAGCATTGACGAGGAAGTGAGATGGTCTATAGAGCAATGCTTCTATGTAGACAATTGTTTGCAGAGCCTATCTACTGGGGAAAATGCCAAGGAATTAGTTGATAAGCTCCTAAAATTGCTGTGTGATGGTGGGTT